>NC_060120.1:941744911-942410848 GCF_021461395.2 Schistocerca americana
GAATCAGCGGGCATGGGTTTCATGCGAAGACAAGCAAATGGAAAATATGGAGAAGCTGACACGCTAGAGCGGATAAAGCACCCAAGGGGGGAACACTCTCCATATTTCCAAGTTCAACCCAACACCTGCCACTGATACCGCCTCCTTCGACACGTCAGTCTCACCTCGATGTTGAGCCAGTTCTTCAAATCCATTCTCAACCCAACGCTAACCTGAACAGCTAAACAAGAAACTAACCCTCCGTGTCAACTAGAGCGGCTACAATCCTAATTTCCCCTCTTACAACCAGCTCCTGTATCTCAATTACCAAGTCAATAAGTTCCTTGAACTTGAAACAGCATATTTCCATGTACGACATTCCAGTCTCCTTTCCAAACTCCAGACGTATGCTCTTCCAGTAAACTATGTCCACCCTATTGTATCCTTGTCATTCCAGCTACACATCCTACGTAACTATAAACAGACCGAATAATCCCATTTCCCATCCCACTACAGATGTATAAACATTGAGCGATGTGGCACAGTGGTTAACATAATTGACTCGCATTCACAACGACTACGGTTCAGATCCGCGCCCAGCCATTCAGATTTATGTTTTCCGTGATTTCACTCAACCAATCCAGGCAAATTCCTGGATGGTCACTTTGAAAGGAAATGACCGATTTCTTTCCTCGTGTATGAAACACTCCCTTTTTGTTCTCTGTTTCTAATGGCCCTATGAAGACAGGACGCTACACACTAATCTTCCTTCCTTTCCGTATAGCCTCTACTTTGCGATATGCCTAAACCCCTTCTTCCATTCTACTTCCTCGACGACACCGCCTTCCTCGCCCTATAAGCTCCCCGTTTCCCTGAAATTCCAACCATGCCTTCAGCTCCGTCTCAGTTTACCTACGCCTCCCACAATCAGTGACTCCTCAAAATTAACTCTTCCAGTGATGGACCTTACGTACTGGCTCTCTTGGATTTTTTACATACTCCTAGCATTTTGTAGCCAGCACACAAATTTCCTGAACCAGCTCAAAAATTCTAAAACTTCTCGCAAAAATTATCTTTTAAGACTGGAAGATTTTCAAGCGCTGACGTGTACAGAACACTTGAGCTGTATTAATGAATCAGTAGCGTAATAATATCGTAATAATAAAGCAGCTGATCCGAATCTCATTATTATCATACTCGATTTTTTGTATTCCAAAAATAATGATTTTTAATAAAAACCATATTTTTAAATTTTTAATTACTGTTCGTATGAAAATAAACTAAAATTTGATACAGATATGCAAGACGCCTTTTTGATAAATGAAAACAAAATGCTTACATTAGCATAAACAATACTGTTCAATTTCTAGGAACAAAGAAAATAATTTCATGTTTCACATTTTGTATCAAATTTTCATTCATTCTGAGTACTTGCATTTTCATACGAATAGTAACAAAAGTATTTTGTATTTATTAAAAAAATTGATTCCATATTTGTTAATAAACAATTCCATTTGTTAATAAATACGGTATTAGAATAAAAGGAAATATGCTGCTGAAAAGATTCAGAACAGAGAATTTATGTTTACAATATCAATACGCTACGCACTCAGCTACTGACTAATTCGTTAGTGACGCACTAAAAAACGTCACACTATAACTCGGCCGTAAACCAACACTGTAACTGCATCTACACATACTTACCATGTAACAAAACGACAAATTAGATTAAACCAAATGAACATGAGGATTAAAACCCACCACCAAGTTTCACACATATAAAGTCTTTATCAGGCCAATCCACTCTCATGCAAATATCGCCTAGATTTCTGCCACACTAAACTTCTACAACCATTCCAAATCCTCGAATACCATGCTCTTCGTTTAGGGGAAGGCGACCTTGTTTGCGTGGAACACTGTTTGGTGAATGTTTATAAACAGTTACTCATATTTGATGTAGTTTTACACACAGGTCTGATACCTACATCTTCATCGCTGTAATGCAGATCGTCTAACTTATGTGTTCTAACTTCTGTGAATCATACTAGGGGTTGTCTTACGAACTTCATTGCAATTATGTTTGCAGTTTTGTGTGGGATACATATTAATCCGCAAGTGTAAAAATGTTTAATATTTTGTAAGTATTTCACACCTCACACCGCTCACCATTTCATTTAAAATCTGTTGGAGAAACACTAGCATATCAGTTCTATATATATATATATATATATATATATATATATATATATATATATATACGCTACGTATTTTTGATTTCTTATATCTACAACATCCTTGAGATCTCCAAAATGTTTACATAAACTAGTCTGCAATAACAGTGTAAGAAAGTAACCAGTAACCCATCAGGTCCGATTCTTTAAAGAAATCTAACTCCCATATATAAAACAGAAAAGCTACTTTTTTTACACATCTCAGTGTTTATGACTTCATATCTCGTGAACGTTGTGCCGAACAATGATATAATATGGCAGGTACATTGGGTGGTATATGGGGATTCTATCTGCAAGTTAGTAGTAAAGGAGTAGTAAATTAAAACATCATGTGTGATGCTGGAGTTTTACTGCACGAACAGCGAAAACGTAATAAGCGATATTTTCTTTCCTTAATTTGGCGAGAGTGTCAGTGAGAAAATTTTCTTAAAGGTTTGAAATTATGTGTGAAGTTTGTTGACAGTCGGAAAGTGCTCTTATTTCCACATACAGGATGAATACAGACCAGGTCATTTGTGTGCAATGAGTTAGGCTGCCTAAAGACATATACGCATTTTCTAACTTTAATACTTGACTTACTACATTAAACATTTGACGTAAGATTACATCTCTTAATTAGTAGATTATGACAGCATTTTAAATTTTTAAATTCGGTCAATAACACAAGCCAACGAAAAAATTTAGAAAAACTTTTCTTACTTTTATAGCTGATCTTAATAGATTTTTATTAGCTGAATCCAAATCTAGCCTTAGATTTTTTGTATCACCCATAGTTTTCGAGCAATATGCTTTTTACCATGTTGTATAAAAATTCTATGCTACACGATAAATGGGGAAATTAATGAATCGCTTTGTTGCAACATAAGCACGGTTTGTATTTACAGTAAGCTACTTAAAACAGTGATATGTGTTAATAGAGGTTTCGCTTGTCAGCTGGAATTGGTTTGTATTTTCTTTCTCTTTTCCATTGTAGCTTCTTGTGTAGCTTTTTCTACGATGAGTAGCTTGCTGAACTTCTCGGTGAAGTGACCAACAGTAGTCCCCCATCATGTTGGTGTTTCAGCGGCGTTGGTAGCGTTTTTCCATCACTTTAGTGTCCTGGTGAAAGCGCTCTCCTTGCTCCTCACTAACATCTCCCATATTGTCCAGAAAGTAATCAACGTGACTGTTTAAAAAGTGAACTGTCAGGCTCATTAAACATCCTAAAGTTTTAAATTCTTTAACAATGTAGCTATATTAGAAACATATTTTGGGTCTTTTCATGACCTAAGAACTTTGTAACAACTTGCTAGAATGATACCCATGTTTCTTTCTCATTTAAGGTCACTCTGGATTCAAAGTTAACATGAGGCATCAATTTTCTGATGCCAGGACCGGCGAAGACGCCTTCTATTAGTTTAGCTTCTGAAAGGTGTGGAAACTTTTGGCAGAGATACGTAAAACATGGTCCATCTTTAGGCAAAGGCTTTACAAACTGTTTCGTTAGGCCTAACTTTACATGTAGAGGTGGTAGGAGTACGTTTTTTGGTCCTACAAGGTTTTTGCGTAGAATGTTGTTTTCACCAGGTTTTAACGACTCCCTCACTGGCCAGATCTTCGTGCACCAGTGTTGATCCCAAGCCCTACTGTCTCATTCACACAAGAACCATGGGAATCTTGTAAAGCCACCTTGCTGACCAAGGAGCATGCATGTTACTTTTAGATCGCCACATGTCAACCAACCATGAGCAGAATAGCCTATTTTCTTTAGCACTATTTCTAGCTTTTCATAGCTTTCTTTTATATGTACGGCATGTCCAACAGGTATAGATGCATACATGTTACCATTGTGTAGTAAACCAGCCTTTAAACTAGTTTTGGATGAATAAATAAACAGCTTCCAATCTTCCTTTTTGTATCATTACCAAACTCATGCATCAGACCGGGAATGTCTGAGCAGGACACCAAATCACCTTATTGTTGAAAAAACTTTGAAAATTGCTGCTCTCTCTTTCTGTACATGTATATGCTGATTCCAACTACCAGTAAGTTCTTTTCTTTTAATCTAGAGCCAAGCAATACAGCCTTTTCTTTCGTTAAGCCCCGATCTCTAACCAAATCGTTAAGCTTGGTCAGAGTAAACAATTTGGGCTCTAGACTTTCTGTATTACAATGGAATCGATCATCATCTGTTTCATCTAAATCACATTGTAAATCAGAAAATAATTCTGTTGGAATAGAATTTAAATCATCTGGTGGTTCAGGAACAGCAAATCTACACCATGCCCTACTGGTCGGATGGCGAACGGAACTGACGCGGCGCCCAAGATTTATCTCGATCACCAAGTTTAGATACAAACTATGATAGGTAAACCTTTTAAACAATGTCTGTAACGTTTCTTTGGTGTTCTTAATCACAAATGCACCACAAATATAACAAAAGCTGTCAGCAGAGCTTTTACAACCATGATTATACATCGGACTGAGCACATGTACAGGAAACGGGAAAGTGAGGTTAGGTTGACAGTAAACAAAGCACCATCTGTTAACACGAAAATAGAATCGACCTTTTTTCCCATCAAATGTTTTTCAGCAGTGCTACCAACGTCACCTACATTCATTACACCTCTTTTTAAATTATTTTAAGTATATAAAGCTGTTAAATTCTATAAAAGATCGCTTAATTTAAAAAATGTAACTGTAAAATATGAATAAATGGTGGGCGATAAATTTTTTATGTATCGTATTTGGATTCCCGACCCCAAAAAACGTAGGAATAAGGTATTTGCAGCAAAAATGTTTTTCCATCGTTGACTTGTGTAATGATATGAAATACCGAAAATCAAATTTTCGTTGCCCCTAAATCCCGACAGTTAGGCAACTGTCAGTGGGTGTCTGTTTTAGCTGTTTGGTAATATAGATACCTTATTTTTATAGGCGGAAACAACACCAACGTTTCAAGGATAATGGTGAAGCCTATAGGAGAAGGAACGTGAAGCTACTGAACGATCAGGTCGTGAGAAAATGGTCTTTTGTGGATATAAGCGCTCTGCTAAATAGAGAATAAATCCAAGAGATCAGACGATGACGTTACTGCTAGGGTCTTGCGTAACTGCACGTGAATGGGAATTTCGGCAACGTAACTGTCTCCGTCTGGTTGAAGCCATCCTCGTGTTTAACGTGCGAAATCTCGGTTTCCGTGTCATGGACGAACAGGACGGCGGGAATCCGAGAAATAATTCTCAGTACGAGCGTAATCCGAACTGGGAGGATTTGCATAACTGCTCCCGAGCAGAGAATTCATTGACATATATCCGTGGGCGGCGGGCTTCAGCCTTTAAGCTAACATTCTTGAGATATCTCCCACAGAACTCTGGTGATTTGAGTGAGAAGGAAAGGAATTCGGTTCAAATACCTATTGCAAACTGGAATGTACCTGAGCGGGAATATCTTCCTCACACAGTATGTTACTTCAAAGCATACTAGCTGTTACTATTAGAAAGAGAATTAACGGTTACTTAATGTCACCTGGTCGACGACCATTGGAGACAAGAAAGTAGCACAGACGGTACCACTGCACAAGAAAGGAAACGGAGGCAACCTCCAATACTATAGACCGATAGCATTACTATGGATCCGTAGTAGAATTTTTGAATAAATAGTGCGCACAAACATTATGAGATACCTCGAAGGAGGCGGCCCAAGGACACATTACCAGCATACATTCGGAAGATACCGATCTTTTGAAACACAACTCACTCTCTATTGGCATAAAATAATGAATGTTATCAACAAGGAGCTCTCAGTTTGATTCCGCATTAGTAGATTTCCACAAGAGGTTTGATACTGTTCCTCACAAGGAGCTTCTAATCAAAATTTCATACTACGTAACATTGTCTCACTTATGACCTGGATCGCTATTTTCGCCACGAAAGTCTCTCTACGTCTGACGAGGAAACATTTAGTGAAATCGAAGCTTTTCTGATGTTCGATCAGGAGGTGATGTATTTTACAGACTTAGGACACAATCTAAGCAGGTCTCTTGTATTGTTAGCAGATGATACGATCGTTTACCTTCCAGTGAAGTCAACAGAATATCAATACGAATTACAAAATAATAAAGCAAGACATTTACATGGTACTAAAAGTGGAAATTCACACTGAACAACAAAAGCAGTGAAGCGTTAAACATGTGTACTAAGAGTATTCAGTTGACTTTCTGTCACACGATTGTCGATTCGCCTAAATGTGTAAGGATTACAGTTAGCAACAAGTGAAATCATAAAGAAAATGTACGGAAGGTGAACCGAAGATTGCGTTTTATTAGAATAATATTTAAAAAGTGCAACGAATCCATTAAAGAGACTGCTTGGACTGCGTTCATCAAAATGGTTGAAAGAAGGGTGGTCTCGTTTCGTGTTGTCATGAAATATGGGAGAGTGTGTTATGGATGTGATGATCGAGATGGGACGGTGATCTTAAATTAAAAGTCGATTTTTCAAACCTTTCCAGGTATTTTTCATCGAGTTTCTTCTTGTCTGTTCATCGTGATAAAATAACAGAAATCATAGCTCTCACGGAAAGATATAGGTGTTCACTTTTACGACCTACTGTTCGAGACTGAAACAGTAGAGATATAGCTTGAATGTGGGGTCTTGTCGTCTGTGCTAAGCACTAGTCTGAACTGCAAAATAACTATGTAGGTGTAATGAAAACGGAAAAGGTTTTCATACAGCCTTAATCAACCAGGGATTGTGCGATAATTGCCCTTTAATCTTACTTCATCTCAGCAAATATCCACCTCATGTTCTATAATTTTGTTTCAGTACGGTTAGTGTCGTCGATTATCCCTTCCGAAGGCGAAATGATGGACCTGTCAGTCTATCTATGCATAAACACTGTTACACTTTTCTAGCCATTTTTAGTGTTTTATGTGTTTGGTCATTACTCGTGCCACTTTATGTAGTGAAAGATTTTTATTCCCTTCGAGATTTAGGCCATTACATAGGCTATTACAAATTCCTCCTTTGAAAAGTTCATTCATCACTTCCATCGATAGCGATATAAGATGTCATCAATACTGGCATCATTCGGGTCATTTGTTTAGGGTGGTAGAATATTCTCAGTCCCCATTACATGTTAAATATTTTTGGTTTATTAAATGCCGTCCCATAAAAAACATCGGGAAATAAACAGGTAGAACGGTAACACATACTTGAAAATTTAAGACATACAGGATTTGAAAAAACATTGTGTATTATAAACAAATTATAAATAAAATTAAATATTAAATAGCTTGTGTTAGTTATGCTAATAAATAATCTACCTGATCGTCTGCAAACATTAGTTATGGAACTACATTTTATCTACTACGAATTTTTAACATTCACTGACGACTACGTATATTGTGCCACAAAGGATGAACGTCGCGAATGTAAAAGGACTCAGATGTATTGTATAGTAAACAAGCAATAAAGGAAGAAAACCGCGTGGAGACGGCATATAAGCTATATCTAGCAGCACCCTCTCTTTTGTGACAGTGAATTCCGTTGCTGATGGCACTTTCTCTCGGTAAAGAGTGTAAGAACGAATTTGCGATTGTTCCTCGTTGACAGTAAAGAACGTGTAATCAAAATAAGGGCGAGTGTGAAAGGGGTCAGAATAATTAGTCTCTGGGAAATAGGATCTGTCATCTACAGACAGGCTGCTACTGTGGGCTTCGAAGTGCGGATATTGGATGTAACAGTTGTAAGAGATGTCCGTTACTTTGTCCGTTAGGTCGTTGTAAGGTCTTTCCTTTGGCCTAGAGGGTCTAACACTACAGCGGGTGTGGATATATCAGTGTCGAAGGTTCAATGACGTCCGATAAGGTTTTGTTCGATGTCATGCATGCAATTGCTATGATCTCCACTGACGAAATGGAACAGGTACCTTAATCTGAACTGGATACTTGGACCCCGTAGATGGCAAGCTGACGATGAGAACACACGCCAGTCGGACTTTCGTAATTTTTCATATATATGGTACGTGAAGCTGAGAGTCCGAGTGCCAATCAACCACAGCACTTCAATGCAACTCTGAAATATTCTCGAGAAAATCGACTTTGAATTGGTTTTCTGCTTGCTGGTAACGCGGGTGGTTTGGTTTCCGTACTGTGACAATGAAATTTTTTTAATCAAACGTACATGTACTACGAACATTTCCGTGAAGCGGAAAGCAGATAAAAATGAAAAAAAAAGAGATCGGCAGCATTCAAGGCTAGTAATCGCATGTTCGAGTCTCGTTCAGGTCATTTCTTCGTCCTATTTTCGTTCGATTACAGCACCTACGTCATTTATACAAAAAATTCATCAAATACGTGCTAATTAACACATTTATAATCATATATTTTATGAAAATTGCATGTGAGGTGAAGAGAAACCTGATAAAACTGCAGCATGTGTAACGTGTTCCCTGTCTTTCGAAAATTATTTTTTTGTTCCGCATTTTTGCGACGCTTTTCACTCTGGCTAGTGTGACTTCACATTTATGTTAGCAAAAATTGGATATTGTCCACATTAGGAGTATATGAATTTTCATTCTTGCACCAAAAATTTAATTTGTGACGTTTTCAATTTAAACAATTTTTATTAACAATCTTTTACAAATAATCGGTAATTGATGATGATGAGTCCCATACTCCTTTACAGAGCGTAGGGGAGCGACGCGGTAGACCCGCGCCGCCTTACTAGGCAAGGTCCTAGTGGAGGTGGTTTGCCATTGCCTTCCTCCGACCGTAATGGGGATGAATCATGATGATGATGATGATGATGATGAAGACGACACAATAACACCCAGTAATCTCGAGGCGGGAAAAATCCCTGACCCCGCCGGGAATCGAACCCGGGATCCCGTGCTGTGGAAGCGAGAACGCTACCGCGAGACCACGAGCTGTGGACAATCGGTAATTAAGACTATAAATTTGCAATGAAAACTGGAGTTTTGGGAGCGATATGTTCTTACAAATGTTTTTTTATAAAAATGATAATTATATATGAATTATATTTGATGACTTTTATATTTGGATAACGGAGATATTCTAACTGAAAGGTAAAAAAGCGAAAAAATAAAGACCGAAATGATATTGGAGCCAGCGATTACCAGTCTTGAAGCTAGCCACGTGTTTTCATGTTTATGTATTTTACGCGTCACTAAAATACTGGTAGAACATGCACGTTTGTTTACTGAGACTTACACCTAACCGCTTCGAGAAATCCATAATTGAGCCCTGAACTTCACGTACCATAAATATAAAGAAAATTACAAAAATCTGGGTGCGATGTGGACCCTTTGAAAGTGACGAAACGTAGTGTTTTCGACTAGTCGCCGCTATTTCCTGCAGAAATATCTGCATACGCGTAGGATGGCGCCATGATGATTGCAGTGTGATGTGGGCCAGCATAACGGACCCAACTCATTGGTCCCAACTTATGTTCAACTTAAGGATAGTGTATATCTATGTTTTATTGAAGGAAGGCTTCCGCATCAAAAAAAGAGTCTGGAGTCTTTGTTTTGTTGTTTACAAAGTTGTTAAAAATTTTGTCAGCTAGTTTCGTTTTTGTAGATTACAAAACCTAATTTGCAACCTCTCTTGGTCAATTGATTGGTACCTAGGGATGTCACTTTGACGTCACGAAACAAGACGTGAACCATAGGACATCAATAAATCATCTCACGGCAGCTGTCGCGGTTATTTACTTATTCAAAAGGAAGATTAGGTTTAACGTCCCGTTGACATCGAGGTCAGCAGAGACGGAGCACAAGCGCCGAATGTTTCAAGGATGGAGAAGGGAAACGGCCGTGTACTTTCAAAGCAACCATCCTGGCATTAGCATGGAGTAACATATAGAAATCGTGAAAAACCCAAATCTTGATGGCCGGACGTGGATTTGAATCGTCGTCCTCCTTGAATGCGAGTTTAGTGTGCTGACCAGCTCGCTCGGTGTGGTATTCCTAAGGAAGTCTTTCTTCTACACTTCGTCCTAAGAAATTAAAATCGTCGACTTCACTGGCCGTGAAGGGTAAAATTATGCTTTCACCAGATTTCAATGCCAGAAACTCTATGCCTTGTGTCTTACTGTAATTAATTTTTCTACATCTTAATCTCCATACATACTCCACAAACCACTGTACGGTTAAGGGTGGAGGGTACCTTGTATCGCTATTAGTCGTTCTCTCTTCTCTTCCACTCTCAAATACAGCGAGGGAAATACGACTGTACAAAAGCTTCCGTACAAGAACTAATTTCTCGCATCTTATATTCATGGTCCTTACGCGAAATGTACGATGGCGGCAGTCGAATAGTTCTGCGGCCGGCCTCAGATGCCGATACTCTAAATCTACGCAATAGTGCCTTGAGGAAGGAGCATCGCAGAGATCACTATTTGGGTTCACGAAGCGTCTCCGTAGTACTTAAGTGTTGATCGCACCTACCGGTAACAAATCTAGCAGCCCGCCAATGAGTTGGTTCGATCCCTTTCTTTAATGTGACCTGATGAGGATCCAAAATACTCGAACACTACTCAAGAATGGGTCAGGATAGCTCCCTGCATGACGCCTCCTTTATGGATGAGCTACACTTTCCCAAAATTCTGCCAATGAAACGAAGTCGAACATTCGTCTTCCCTACTACCAACTTGACGTGCCCATTCCATTTCAGATCGCTTTGCAGCCTTTTGCCTAGATATTTAATCGGAGTAACAGTGTCAAGCTGCACCCTACTAACGATGTATTCGAACATTACAGTGTTGTTTTTCCTACTCATTCCCATTAACTTAGATTTTTCTACATGCATGATCATAAATTCAGGATAATGCTGATACAAGATGAAACAACACTCTGGTGGGTGGTTTGCTGGTTCAAAACACCTCGGGATATGGCCATGCGGTACATTTGACCTGCGGTCGTCGCACTGTGGCGCTGGCAGCAGTCCACACACGCAGAGGTGCCTTGGTGCATGTTAGAGTACGGTGCAGCGAGTAAGTGTGCAGACGTTTTCAGACGTGCTAATGGCTCAAAGAACACATATTGAAGACGTTATGAGGGGTAGAATACTAGGGCGACTGGAGGCTGGTCAAACACAGCAGGTCGCAGCACGGGCCCTCCGTGAGCCACAAAGTGTGATGTCAAGATTATGGCAACGATTCCAGCAGACAGTAAACGTGTCCAGGCGCTACAGTACGGGACGTTCACAGTGTACAACACCATAAGAAGATCGATATCTCACCATCAGTGCCCGCAAACGGCTACGGAGTACTGCAGGTAGCATTGCTCGGGACCTTACCTCAGCCACTGGAACAGTTGCCTCCAGACACACAGTCTACCGATGACTGAACAGACATGGTTTATTCGCCCGGAGACCTCCAAGGTGCATTCCACTGACCCCTGGCCACAGGAGAGACCGTAAATCCTCGTGTCAAGAATACAGTACGTGGTCATTGGAACGGTGGTCCCAGGTTATGTTCACGGACGAGTCCAGCCGGGTTTTCATCTGGCGTGAACCAGGAAACAGATACCAACCCCTTAAAGTCCTTGAAACGGACCTGTATGGAGTTCGTGGTTTGTTGGTGTAGGGTGGGGTTATGATTGGCGCACATACACCTCTGCATGTCTTTGACAGAGGAACTGTAACAGGTCAGGTGTATTGGGACGTCATTTTGCACCAGTATGTTTGCCTTTTCAGGGGTGCAATGGGTCCCACCTTTCCTCCTGGTGGATGATAAAGCACGGCTCGACCGAGCTGCCATCGTGGAGGGGGTACCTTGAAACAGAAGATATCAGGCGAATGGATTGGAGTGCCTGTTCTCCAAACCTAAACCCCATCGAGCACGTCTGGGATGCTCTCGGTCGACGTATCACTGCACGTCTTCAAACCTCTACGACACTTCAGGAGCTCCGACAGGCACTGGTGCAAGAATGGGAGGCTATAACCCAGCAGCTGATCCAGAGTATGCCAACTCGTTGAGCGGCGTGTGTACGTGTGCATGGTGATCTAATCCCATACTGATGTCGGGGTACATGCGCAGAAACAGTGGCGTTTTGTAGCTCATGTGTTTCGGGGCGGTTTTCTCAACTTATCATAATTTCCGTGGACTTACAGATCTGTGTCGTGTGTGTTCCCTCTATGTGCCTATGCTATTATCGCCAGTTTTGTGTAGTGCCACGTTGTGTGGCACCACATCCTGCAATTATGCTTAATTTATGAGCATGAGTGTACATCTAGAGTAGCCTGCCGTTCATAACACCTACCAGAAATTCTGTCTAATTCACTTTGTACTCTTAAACTCCTACAGTCATTCAAGACGACAACTTCCTATACGCCATAGCGTCATGAGCAAACAGCCGTAAACTGGTTCTCATCCTGTTGCCTGGTCATTTATTTACGTAGAGAATGGAAACGGTCCTATCACACTTCCCTGTGGCATAGCTGATGACACTCTTGTCTGTGATGAACCCTCGCCGTCGAGGACAATATACTGGGTTCTGTCAGTTAAAAAGTCTTCGAGCCACTCACATAAATGGGAACCTAAGCAGTATGCTCGGACCTTCGTCAACAGTTTGCAGTGCGGCACCGTGTCAAATACTTTCAAGAAATCTAACAACATGGAATCTGCCTGTTGCCTTCATCAAATGTTTATAGAATATCATGTGAGGAATGGACAAGCTGGCTATCCCTGAAATACACGTGCTGATGTTGCTGACTACCCTATTAGTAACATCACTTATATTACATTCCAAGTCTTTGAGAGTAACTCTTATGTCATCTGCAAAGTGATAACTTCTTGAGAGATTTGTGATGTTTGGTGACAGATCGCTGATATATTTGTATATAATCTGAAAATAGCTGCCAATTGCAGAGTGGAACATAACTTATCAAATCCAAGAAGAGCATTCCGTGAAGTGAGATACGACAGAAAGGACGTCAACACATAGTTACCCAAGACTTTGTTACTTCTCTGGATGCAATGGCACACCACTGACATTTTGTAAGAACTGCCTTTAACCTCACCACACAAAATAGGGTGGAGCTATGTAAAGGCATAAATAGGTGGCTAGAACTTACGATGGTTATACCGTTTTTTCTTTTAAAAATGAAGGATTTTTGTAATACAAAAACATAACAACAATCAATAATGTAATGAGTATAATTACGTAATTTTGTTTATTATCTTTAATTTACCTTTACAAGATTATAAAGGCGTAATAATTTACTTATGAAAACGAATATTCAACAGAAATACCAAACTGCAAATGCCTCCACTCGAGTTTGCGAGCCTGTAACCACAGCACAAGTCGCGCTGGTCTTTCTTCGGGGAAAGTAAGTTGAGGTTACCCTCTCGGACGTAATGGTGAAACCTGTTCCTTGCTACATTTTTCGGTGTAGAGTCTGTACAGCTGTTGTTTGCTTTGTGCAAGAGGTTCAAGATACAGCTTGCTGGAGGGCCTCCTGCAGTAATGAGCTGCCAGTTTCGGAAGACTGTCCAGCAATTCTTTTACAGTGTTTTTCTTATTTTTCTTCTTCCTTTGTTTTGCTCGAAACCTGCGTGGAATTATCCAGCCATGTAGAGTATCTTGTGGCTTTTCCCAGATTTCATGACGTAAGTCGGATTCAATTCTCTTCCCTGTTTGCTGACAAAGGATGTCAGACTTCTGCCTTCTACTTTCCAGATATAAAGTGAAGCACTGTTCAATTCTCTGTCTTCTACTGCAAGGTTCACACAATCAAATACTTTTTTAAATCAAAGAAAATAGGTTCTGACCATAACATACCGATTATCTCTGCTGGTACGACACACAGAATAGAATAAACTATATTTTCTGTGGATACACCTTTTCTGAAGTCAAATGCAAGTCTGTCAGTAAATTGTGTGTATTAAGATGCGCCACTACTGCCGTACACATTGTTTTCTTAGAAACTTTTGAAGAGGCTGGTAGCGAAGGAATTGGCAGTTAATTGCCTACATTATACCATTCACTCTTTAAAATCGTTTCACTAGCGAGTATTTCGACGTGTGGAGAAACTGACCACACCCGAAAGACACAATGGACTCATGACTGCTTGCAGAACTACTATATAAGGCGGTAAATGATTATATTAAAACATTCAGAGATTATTTAGAAAGGTGAACGTATCAATTTCAGACAGGGAATCCTAGTTCGGAAACGATAGAGTCGAAAATTACGAGTGAAAATGATTCTGATAGTGCAATACATGTACCCATACTGTTGTTACTAGGACTGTAGGATAGAGAGCTTTCAGAGATGATAGATAGTATGGACCAAACCAAGAAAAAAAGTCTAGTAAATATGGGCTCTAGAAAGCATTACTTAAGAGCTATGTGCACTTGTTCAGTAGAAGAGATGTGTTTCACTGTAGCGAAGATGAGAGCTACGAATACTTGTTCATCTTCGCTTCTGTGAAACATATCTTCTACCGAGCAAATGCACTTAGGTCTGTTTTTCTTGTTTTCGTCCATACTGCCTCCTACAGAAATATGGAAACCAAACAGTTTGCAGTAGAAGATATGTATTTCACAGTATCGAAGATGAACGAGTGTTCACAACATTTAAGGTATGCATTTTCGAGGTCATGTTGACTAGATATTTTTTCCTTGTTTTGATCAATACTACAACCTCTGAAAGTTGCCTACCCTAAAATCTTAGCAACGACACTACCGGTAGATGTATTCCACTGTCAGAGATATAAGAACGATTTTCACTTATAATTTTCCACGCAGTCATTTACGGGTTAGGGTTCCCTGCCTCAAATTTATATATTTTTCCTTCTCCATCACAACTGAAAGTTTGTAACGTAATCACGGTATGATTTTAAGTTGTGTACTGATGTTCTTAAACCTACTTCAAATTTCATCATATCCACGATAGTCTTTTTAATGATATAATAATTAATGCAATTTCATCTTTTCTTGTCTCATGTAACCAAAAGCAATGTCTCGGAGCTCCAGGTTTTAAGATTTCAGCGAATTTACCTGTACCAATCAAATTTTGATTTAACCCTTCCCCATTATTAAGGCTAAATGATTGTCAAATATATTGTAAACTCTGGTGGGTCATTAACGGCAGTGTGTTTCTTCATGTATCTTTCAGTTTAGCAACAGAAGGTGGTACAATCGCTAAGTTGCTTTTTTTTAACACAACATCGAAGTCTCGTAATTAACATGAAATCAGGAAATGATGCAATGTCATTCTGTAGTCTCCCGATAAATACGTGGATATATTCTCTCTTCATAGCGGATGTGTCGTGACAATCATCTCTACCCACGCGGCACCGCCGCTCCTCGCCTTAGCCCTCCAAGTGAGGACAAATTACGACTTGTTGCTCGTACGTCAGGCTCGCGTCATTATTCAGCCGTCAGGGCGAACATCTCTTGTGGTGGCAGGCAATAACCGTTAAGAGCCGACGCCTACACGCAGACAAGCAGACGGGCGGAGTCTGTGATGACGCCACATCGCCGCCAGTAATTCAGGCGTCAGCTTAACGTCGGGGAATATCGATGTTCACGAATGAGGGCACGGCGGCGCGGCGAATGTGTACACTCGGGTGGCTCTTATATTTCAAATTTGATTTTTTCTCCGTACCAGTCCCTAGTTTGGTCACCTCGACCAAAAAAGAGTTGGCGTAATCTGAACTCCAAAGGAAATGGCTCCTAGGTCCAAACATACGAAAAAAAGTGAATTAAAAATATTCTTTACTCTTTATCTCCAAATGCATGTAAATTATATAAATTACTATTTACGTTATAAAATTACGAGGGCTATCCACAAAGTACATTACGTTTTGGAATTAAAAATAAATGAAGTATTGGAATTTTTTTTTAATCATATACAGATGAAAGCCACACTTAAATACTACTTTTCTACATAGTTGCCATTTAAATTAAGGCACTTATCGCAGCGATGGACGAGCTTGGAAATTCCTTCGTCGTGAAATTCGGCCGCCTGCGCCTTCAACCACGTGGTTACCTCTTCTTGATGCTGTTCGTCGTCATCAAAACGCTACATAGCCAACCACTTCTTCATTGCTGGGAATAAGTGGAAGTCACTCGGTGCCAGGTCGGGACTGTACGGCGGATGAGGAAACAACTCCCACTTAAAAGATTCGAGAACTTCACGAGTGGCATTTGCCGTGTGGGCCCGGGCGTTGTCGTGAATCAGCAAGATCTTTGAGCCCAACTTTCCCCTGCGCTTGTTTTGTATTGCTCTTCTGATGTTGTGCAGAGTTTGGCAATACCTTTGAGAGTTTATTGCAGTGACTCTTTGCAGGAAATCCACAAAAATCACACCTTTTCTGTCCCAAAAGACAGTCGCCACGTGGTTGAAGGCGCAGGCGGCCGAATTTTACGACGAAGGAATTTCCAAGCTCGTCAATCACTGCGATAAGTGCCTTAATTTAAATGGAAACTATGTAGAAAAGTAGTATTAAAGTGTGCCTTTCATATGTATATAATAAAAAAAATTTCCAATACCTTATTTATTTTTAATTCCAAAACGTAATGTACTTTGTGGATAGCCCTCGTATATAAATTATTACATTACATAAATTATCATGTATTATATAATTATATAAACTATATAAAATTGGTGTTATGTGTATATGAATGTATGTATGCCCCACATCTGCTTCTAAAACACTGGACCGGTTTCGACCAAACTTGGTAAACATACCACTCACTCTCTAGAATGTATCACCATGGTGATAAGAACCACCTAACTATTAAAGGGGTAGGGTGCAGATGAAAAAGCAGAGCGCCCACGATGCGTTAATACCTATACTTTTTTAAAATTTTCCCTGAGATATTTAATTAAAATCTGTGACTCCTCCACGACTCGAAAGTAGTTTCATTTGGTCACAACACATAAAGTTTAAAGGAAGAAGAATTAACATTTAACGGTTTCTCAACAAGGAGGTCACGAGAGACAGGCCGCCAGCTCAGACTGGACAGGAAGGACGAAGAAACTTCAGCGGAAAATCACATCCCAGAAACTGTATCACTTTGTTCTGGTTTCAGCTTCCACTTCACGCAGTTGAACGTTGCAGTAATAACGTGAGTTTGCAGGTAACTAAACATTTCCTTCCCGCAGAACTACATTTGATTTTCAGTTCATAAAATATAACGCGAAAGCCTTTCGAGGAGTACATGTTGCTACTCCTTCTGTTTGTTTTTAATGCGAAATTTGTGCGGCAGAGAAATTTTATGGAGAACGCACATTACGAAACTAATAAACGGCCAGAACGCGCGCTGTTTAGAGCAATTTTGTGCGCCACCGTAATCCCGCCGACTGGCCGTTGCTCATTTTTCATTAGGAGCGTTTAATTTCGGCGTCGGCATTTGTGCAGCACATATCGCACGTAATTAAAAATTGCACATCTTTCCACAGTTCCTGTGGATTTACATTCTCGCTCAACTGACGGTGAAAACTCTGAGAAAGAGCATGTTACTGCACCGGTCCACAGAGCTTAAAATGTACGGTTAATAACTACAATGTGCAATACACATGTGTACTATCGATTTCGGTGGACCACTTACAGGTTACAAAACCTATTCAACTGTGTATTCCACAACTGCAGTGCTTACACATTATGTAGTTTAATAAGTCACGGCTGCAAAGTGCCAACACGAATCATTTACAGAAGAATGTAAAAACTCGTAGAAGATGACCTCTGGGAAGATCAGTTTGGATTCAGGAGAAATTTAGGAACACGCGAGGCAATACTGACCGTACGACGTCTCATAAAAGATAGGTTAAGGAAAGACAAACCTACGTTTATGGCATTTGTAGACTTAGGAAAGGCTTTTGACAGTGTTGACTGGAATACTCTCTTTGATATTCTAAATTGACAGGGGTAAAATACAGTGAGTAAAAGATATACAATTTGTATAGAAGCCAGAGGGCAGTTATAAGAGACGAGGATCACGAAAGGGAAGCAGTGGTTGAGAAGAGACTGAGACATGTTTGTAGATTGCAATTTTATCAGAGACAGCAAAAGATTGGAAGAGCAGTTGAACGGAATGGAGAGTTCCTTGAAAGGAGGATATAAGATGAACATCAACAAAAGCAAAACGAGGATAATGGAATGTAGTCGAATTAAATCAGGTGATGCTGAGGGAATTAGGTTGGGAAATGAGACACTTAAAGTAGTAAATGAGTTATGTTATTTGGGGGGTAAAATAACTGACGATGTCGGAGTAGAGAGGATGTAAAATGCAGACTGGCAATGGCAAGGTTAAACGTTTCTGACGAAGAGAAATTTGTTAACATGGAATTCTTTTCTGAAAATATTTGTACGGACTGTATCCATGTATGGAAGTGAAACATGGACGATAAACTGTTTAGGTAAAAACAGAATAGAAGCTTTCGAATTGTGGTGCTAGATAAGAATGCTGAAGGTTAGTTGAGCAGATCACGTAACTAATGAGAAGGTACTGAATAGAATTGGGGGAGGGGGGGGGGGGGGGGAGGAGAGAAAACTGTTGAATCTGTTGCACCAAAAGAAGGGATCAGTTGGTAGGACACTTTCTGAGACGTCAAGGGATCACCAATTTAGTACTGGAGGGAAGCGTGTGGGGTAAAGCTCGTAGAGGGAAACCAGGAGATGAATGCAGTAGCAGGTTCAGAAGGATGTGGGTTGCAGTATTTAGTAGGAGATGAAGAGGCCTGCACAGGATAGAGTAGTATGGAGAGCTGCACCAAACCAGTCTCTGGACTGAAGACCACTGACGAATCTCGGCATGCAGTTTCATTTTCAAGTAGCTCAATGTTTATGGCGCTGTACAATCATATAATTTTGCAGTCACATCCGGTTGTATGTTTGGCACGGTGTGGGAATTGTGTTGTGATATTCACAGTGAGTAGTAACGAAGTAATATATCAAAACGTTAGACATGATACGTCATCTTTTCCCGCATCTCAGTATTTTTACGACGTATATCCTGAATCATGTGTCTTAAAACGATATAATTTTTCTGGTACATTTAGTGGGGTATGTGGAAACTATCTGAAAATCGGTAACGAATACAGCTAATAGTGAAATAGTAATAAATTGAAACGTCAGCCTACATGCATCAATTTTAATGTGTGGACAGCGGAAACGTAGTAAGCGACAACCTTTCATCCTTTGATCATTTTGTGTTGCTCTTCAGAGAAAAAAGTTTCATAGAAGTTTGAAATTGTATGTAAAGTTTGTTCAAAGTCGCTAAGAACTCTCATTCTGAAATAGTGGATGAATAAATTATGGGTACTCACACATCGTGGTATACAATGGATTTTCATCCGCACCCCTTTAAAATTTAGCTAGTTATCACCAGATCGATTATTTCCAGACACTAATTGATATGTGTTCCAAGTTTGGTTGAAATCGGTCCCGTGGTTTAGGAGGAGATGTGGAACATACATACATACATAATACATGCACACGTACACACATGGATATGTACATCCGTTTGTATAATATGTATGGATACAGTTCTTAACATTCATAAAAACTGTCCGATACTGCTTACACAATATATACGGTAATTATAAAGTCCCTGAAACACATTAAAATGTGAGTAGGTAGTTAGTTAAACGAAACGTAAAAAGGGTACATTACATGAAAGGCAAATCTCGCCTTGAGACTTTTTGTTCTTGTCGGAACATCAAGGATAGCGTTTATCTTCTATTTACAGCACAGGACCTCGACGATTAGCGACCTCGCATTACAACAGGATGTAATGGTACTTGAATTACGTAACCATTACGGCATCTCACCTCAACCTCTCGATAACAGCAATATTCTACTGTGTTTCTGTAAAGTAGTTAACATATTTCTGAGACGACATTCAAATTTGATTTCATTAATGTAGAGGTACTTTGATGCATCGATATCTTTAAATTGCAATGATATTATTCTTATGTGAATTCTTTTTTTTTTTTTTTTTTTTGTCACTATGATCTTTGTCGTACTTGTAACTCTGATTTTTGGGCGCCTAAGCGGTTATTAGAGAGTCAAGTCTTGGTCGTCATGTTGAAAAGACGCAAATTGTAGTCAGTTTATAAAATGTGAACTTTAACAGTGGGAAGATATTTTCAAGTATGTTTTATATTGTGAAGTGATGTTTTGTGAGTTACGTGATATTGCAACAAAAGTAATAAAAAAGAAGTGTAACTTAAATTCGGAGTGCTGATTACTTTTTTACATCACCATTGTGCTAACTTGCAAAAGTTTAATCTTCAAGAATGGTTTATGAAACATATCTATAAAACTTTTGAATATCGCCGAATAGCACCTAGGCCTCTTTGCATCCGAGCTTGGAATCATCACTACCTAGATTTTCGACGATTGAGCCATGAGTTCACAACGAGACCATCGTGGGAAACACGAAAAGATGAGTGCCTAGTTTATCCATTATTTCATGAAATGACCTTATTATCTGTGCTCTAATGACACCTGCCACATAATGTAACTTTGTTGTTGCCCTAAAATGCAATATTTAGCAGCGTGAGCAACAATACAATTATAATTAAATTTTACCTTTGTTGTGGTAGGGTTGTGAGAAGCTGTTCTTACCGTCACTTTTAATCGATTAGACGTATGCCACGTGACGATTGGTGGACACATAGAACGTTTATGAACAGTGTAAAAGGTCTTAGACAGTTTGTCTTTCATATATGGTTCCGTTGTTCTCGGTCATTTATCTGTACCGATTTTTTCAAATGTTTCATGGACGTTATAATTACACTGGTATTAAAATGTGCAGGTTGCACAGATGCACAGTAGTCTCTGTAAGTGGCTTCAATATTTTTAAAATTGTCCACTACTTGTCGTATTACACAATGTGTCTCAAAAAAGATTCTCCCAAAATGACAAGAGTATCACTTCCACATGTTGAAGATAAAAAGTTTGGGCAGATGTTAAATCGACACATATGAATACGAAGTTTATCTTGCTGGAAGTTGTGATTTACCAGTTCACGTAGTTTCTAGTAGGTGTCTACTTGGTGCACGTAGCCATAGTCGATATAGCGTAATAAGATCCCTCACAACGACGCTGTTGCCAACGTTCAGATGTGAAGCGCAAATGGCTCCAGTCGAGACGGTGGCCTTCTATATAGCTGCGACTACACTGAGGTGTTGCCGTAGAGACGTTTACAGAAACGAATTACGTAGCTGGTTGAAGTAGGAGCGCAGACCTGCCCCACCCAGACCCCTTTTTACGCCGCCGTGCCAAGTAAATACAGCAATTCGCTCTTTCATTACGGGTTGTGCGTAAGTCGAAATGGCAATAGTGCAGCAACAGATTGCGTTCCGGGCAGTACGTTTCAACACGTGTACTTCAGTGAAACGTAACTGTAAGAGAATTTCTTAACAATGAACTGCTTCCAAGGTGGGCGTAAGATGCGTATGGACCTTCTTCTGCACTAGAGGCTTCCACGGTCGCTTGATCGCACGCTATGCGGTCCATTAATTTGTAGGTGTTTGTGAAAGACTGCGCCTCTTCCGCTATCTTTTGGTGAACCGCAACGCCGCATACAGCAGCAACAGCAAATTCAGAAACTCCAGGGAAGCTCCCAAAAAAAGGGGAAGCTTGGTTACCGTCTAGATGTCTGTTGTGAGTCCAGTAGAAGACAAACAGGAACTACCATAGAATGTTTGTCAGGGCTCAAAAGAATGAGAGGATAGTTCCTTAAATAAAACAGCGTCATTTTCCACCTCCTCGTTTGGCCAATATACGCTTGTGATCCGACTCTAATGACTTCTAAACTGTAGCGATTATTTATGCTTTAAGAGTTTTCACATAAAAAGTTAGGAGGCTTTACTTTTCAGAACGCCCTCAGATAAAGTCGAAGAGACACTTGAGATAGTCGATACAGCCAAATGGCCAAGAACAACGTAAGAAATAATACTGTAGGTGAAAGACAAACTCACTAAGATTTTTTTAACTTATTTTTTGTACAACGTTTAGAAATGCTGTATGACCCATCCTTCGACTAACAGCACATGTCTAACCGTTTGTCCATTTACGCCCAAACTTGTCCCAGTACGAGGGGCGTTTGAAAAGTATGTGCAAAAATAAAAACTACTTACGTTTTTGCGGTAAACCTTTTTTATTTTTCGACTTAGTCTCCTTTTAGACTTATACAATTCGTCCAATGCTGTTCTAATTTGTTGATTCCTTAGGAATAATAGGAACTGTCCAAGTCTGCAAAATAGCTATTAGTTGCTGCAATCACCTCCTCTTTTGAAAAGAATCTTTGTCCCGCTAGCCATTTCTTCAAATTGGAGAACAAATAGTAGTCCGAGGGAGCCAAGTATGGAGAATAGGGGGGCTGCGAAACGAGTTGGAATCCTATTTCCATTAATTTTGCGAACACAACTGCTGAGGTGTGTGCTGGTGCATTGTCGTGTTAGAATATGACATTTTTGCAGTTCAATCGCAGGCGTTTTTCTTGCAGCTCGGTTTTCAAACGATGAATAATATGCACCTTTGATAGTTTTACCCTTTTCCAGGTAGTCGATGAGGATTATCCCTTGCGAATCCCAAAAGACAGTCGCCATAACCTTTCCGGCCGAAGGACTGGTCTTCGCCTTTTTTGGTGCAGATTCTCCCTTGGTAACCCATTGTTTAGATTGTTGTTTGGTCTCAGGAGTATAGTAATGTATCCACGTTCCATCCACAGTGACGAAACGACGATTAATGTCCTGCGAATTCTCCCTGGACAGCTGAAAACCATCCTTGCAACACATCACACGATTCCGATTTTGGTCAAGCGTGAGCAATCGTTAAACCCATCTTGCGGATAGCTTTCTCATGTCCAAATGTTTATGCAAAATATTATGTACCCGTTCATTCGGGATGCTCACAGCACTAGCAATCTCACGCACCTTAACTCTTCTGTCACCCATCACCATATCATGGATTTTATGAATGATTTCTGGAGTCGTAACCTCCACAGGGCGTCCAAAACATTCAGCCTCACATTTGCCCATATAGCCACTCCGAAAATTTTGAAACCACTTATAAACTGTTCTAATGGAAGGTGCAGAGTCACTATAATGTTTATCAAGCTTCGCTGTAGTCTGCTGAGGCGTTTTGCCTTTCATAAAGTAATGTTTCATTGTTGTTGTTGTTGTTGTGGTCTTCAGTCCTGAGACTGGTTTGATGCAGCTCTCCATGCTACTCTATCCTGTGCAAGCTTCTTCATCTCCCAGTACCTACTGCAATCTACATCCTTCTGAATCTGCTTAGTGTATTCATCTCTTGGTCTCCCTCTACGATTTTTACCCTCCACGCTGCCCTCCAATACTAAATTGGTGATCCCTTGATACCTCAGAACATGTCCTACCAACCGATCCCGTCTTCTGGTCAAGTTGTGCCACAAACTTCTCTCCTCCCCAATCCTGTTCAATACTCCCTCATTAGTTATGTGATCTACCCATCTAATCTTCTGTAGCACCACATTTCGAAAGCTTATATTCTCTTCTTGTCCAAACTATTTATCGTCCATGTTTCACTTCCATACATGACTACACTCCATACAAATACTTTCAGAAACGACTTCCTGACACTTAAATCTATACTCGATGTTAACAAATTTCTCTTCTTCAGAAACGCTTTCCTTGCCATTGCCAATCTACATTTTATATCCTCTCTACTTCGCCCATCATCAGTTATTTTGCTGCCCAAATAGCAAAACTCCTTTACTACTTTAAGTGCCTCATTTCCTAATCTAATTCCCTCAGCATCACCCGACTTAATTAGACTACATTCCATTATCCTTGTTTTGCTTTTGTTGATGTTCGTCTTATATCCTCCTTTCCAGACACTGTCCATTCCATTCAACTGCTCTTCCAAGTCCTTTGCTGTCTCTGACAGAATTACAATGTCATCGGCGAACCTCAAAGTTTTTATTTCTTCTCCATGGATTTTAATACCTACTCCGAATTTTTCTTTTGTTTCCTTTACTGCTTGCTCAATATACAGATTGAACAACATCGGGGAGAGGCTACTGTGGTGTCACCGCCAGACACCACACTTGCTAGGTGGTAACTTAAATCGGCCGCGGTCCATTTAGTACATGTCGGACCAGCGTGTCGCCACTGTGTGATCGCAGACCGAGCGCCACCACAAGGCAGGTCTCGAGATACGATATAGCACTCGCCCCAGTTGTACGGACGACATTGCTAGCGACAATACGGACGAAGCCTTCTCTCATTTGCCGAGAGACAGAATAGCCTTCAGCTAAGTCCATGGCTACGACCTAGCAAGGCGCCATTAACCGTATCTGAAGATAGTCTTATTTGTATTATCAAGAGCGATGTACCACAAGGATAAATAAAAGATAAGTATTCGAGGAGCTGCATACTTTTCTTATTAGAATTCAATACTTATCCTGTTCCAGACTTGACGCCAGTCGGCGTGTGTGTACGCGTGCCTTTCTTTCGGCTCCCTTCTCAGTGTGGCGTAGCTAGCTTGTTACGCCACAACAGCTACAACCCTGTCTTACTCCCTTCCCAACCATTGCTTCCCTTTCATGTCCCTCGACTCTTATAACTGCCATCTGGTTTCTGTACAAATTGTAAATAGCCTTTCGCTCCCTGTATTTTACACCTGCCACCTTTAGAATTTGAAAGAATGTCGAATTACCACACGAAATTCTTCAACATCCATTTTTTCACAATCACTCGACTTCCTTGATTCACACGAATGCCAAACACAAAGAAACAGACCAATATGACTGAAACTTGGTGTGCGTTCGTTCCAAAGATACTACTAACTAGACATGACCTTGATAGGCACCGATGATGCAATCTCTTTGACTTTGCACGGACTTTTCAAACGCCCCTCGTATGTCAGGTAAGATCGGCTGCTGCGATGCGATGCTGCAAGTCTTCGGTCTTCTGTGGTAGAGGTGGAACATAAACGGTAACCTTGATGTAACACTCCGAGAAAAAGTCGCAAGGCATGGAGCATGCCGACAGTGGTGGCCATTTGAGCAGAGCGGAAACGCGGCCTATCCAACGGCCTGGCAATGTCTAATTGAGGTAATCCTGCACACAACTGTGGAAACGTTAAGGGCGCTATCTTGTTGAAATCTCTGCTCTCAGTTTCAAGTTGTGACATGAGTCACAACTGCATCACGTCGAGATCGATGATACTATTGACAGCTCTCTCAGCAAAGAAGAAGGGTGTCTCGATTGTCTTGTTGGACAGGGAACAGAATACGTTAATTTTCTCGGAATCTCCAACGTGTTCGGCAGTTGCAGGTGTGTTGTGTCGGTTGACCTTTCCTGAAAAGTGAAAACTGACTTCGTCACTGAAGATTACTTTGTTTTCTAAGTCGTCATTTTCAAGATGGCTCTACATCTCCATGTATAACTGCAGACGGTGCAATATGTTATCATTACTTATGGCTCACCGGATCTGTGATTAGTACGACTTCATTCTTCATCATTTACGAAGGATTTTCCACGCTGTTGGATCAGGGATGTTCATTTCTTTTATTTTTTTTTTCACTATGGGACTTAACATCTGAGGTCATCAGTCCCCTAGAACTTAGAACTACTTAAACCTAACTAACCTAAAGACACCACACACATCCATGCCCGGGGCAGGATTCGAACCTGCGACGGTAGCGGTCGCGCGGTTCCAGACTGAAGCGCCTAGAACCGCTCGGCCACACCGGCCGGCCTCAGGGATGTTCAATCCTGCACTAGGTCTACTGATAGGCTATCTGCAACTTCGCAGCTGCACCCGACGGTCAACTGTGTTCTGGTTTGCCCTGTCAGCCCGGAAGTTTCGCATCGCACAACCAACCATTCTCTTCGATTTTCTTGTACCAGTTCAAAATGCCATTCTAAACTTGTGATGTCTTGTCAAACTTCCACGCAAAACTCTCTGTAAACTCACATCCGATTGCCAGTACGCAAATTGTAAGAGCCAAAATGTCTTCTCTGCCTGGTGCGCCAATATTTGAGTAACTAAGACAAGTGGCGCCCCAGTTGACGGTTTTTCAAACAAACTTCGCGGCACCAAGTTAAAAAATGCCTTTGAATGTATATTTTCTCGTACTGTATTGTTTGTTACTTTATGTTTACCTTATCTACGTTTTTTAAATTGTTTCACAGATTTTACAATTAGGTTGTACTTGTATAATGTCGGCTCCCGTTAGACCTGAAAAATTTCACCAGTTCTTAAACGAATCAGTCCAGATATGTGTTTTAACGAAACACATACTTTTATTCAGAGAATATACAATTATTTACTTGAATAATACTGACTGCTCCTTCGAGCAGTGTATGAAGCCCTGTTGGGAATGTCGAGCAGGCGGGAAACGATGAAATCAGAAAACGTGTTGCGAGTCAGCTTTTATTTTGGACTTATTGCAATCACCTGTGAACAACATACCTAAACGTAGCATTACAGCACAGAAGGAATACTCAATGGAGTCATTTGCAGCCAGTGAATTATCACGTTTTCCGACTCGTTACAACAAAATATTTAGCAGTAATCAGTTATTTCTGTGGTTATCAGCGAGGCAGTGCTCTGTTGTTTGATTTTGGAAAAAATGCTTGCACCTGTCCATCACGTTCATACAAATAAGATTTGCAGCAGTAACGTACGCCTACCCAGCACTGTGAGCACACGAATGACCAGCTGTGTAATTCATGTACGCTAAATATAGGCGCCCGGCCGAAGTGGCCGTGCGGTTAAAGGCGCTGCAGTCTGGAACCTCGAGACCGCTACGGTCGCAGGTTCGAATCCTGCCTCGGGCATGGATGTTTGTGATGTCCTTAGGTTAGTTAGGTTTAACTAGTTCTAAGTTCTAGGGGACTAATGACCTCAGCAGTTGAGTCCCATAGTGCTCAGAGCCATAAATATAGGCCTCATATCCCGCTACAGGACAGCTCGTTCACTTCTGTTGCAGGCACCACTCCGCTTACCATGTCACTGAATAGTGATTTAACAGTCGATTCTGTGACAATATCAAGTTGCTGGAAGTGAAAGAGCGATTTTTGCAACACTCAGCTGTATGAATGATCTTTCATTGCAAAGTGCAACATGAAACAAACGTAAGCACGTGTGACAACACTGTCAGAATATCGAAATTTGGTACTCGACCCTCATCATAAGGAACTGTAATGTGCCACACAAATCAAGAAGAGGGAAGACGCATTACCGTTCAGCTACACAAAACTAAATTCCGTCCGAACAGGACTCGGAAGGCCCCATGTGACCGACCGACCGCCACGTCATCCTCACGCGATAGGCGTCACTCGATGCGGATATGGAGGGGCACGCGGTCAGCACACCGCTCTCCCGGTCGTTGTCAGTTTTCGTGGCCAGAGACGCTACTTCTCAGTAAAGGAGCTCTTCAATTGGCCTCTGAAGGGCTGAGTGCACCACGCTTTCCAACAGCGCTCGGCAGACCGGGTGACCCATCCAAGTGCTAACCAAGTGCGACAGCGCTTGACTTCCTGTGATCTAACTGGAACCGGTGTTACTACTGCGGCAAGGCTGTTAGTCCGTTCAATTACACTATTGATAATAAATCACTTGGGACAGTAATTACCACAAAATATCTGTAAGCCGTCCGGAGGTATCCAAGGGTGGAAAAGCTACATAAATCTACTAGAAAAAGCAACTGCCAGTCTGACATTCACAGAAAGAATTCTAAATAAATTTAATTCACCCACAAAACTGGTAGCTTACTAATTACTTACTACTCTTATTTATAGTAATGATTCTATGGCCTCAGGAGGGGGTTTTCATTTGAGATATATTATTTATGACAATTTGCTTAAGGAATACATATATTAGGGAACAGTAGTTACTATCTCCAGTATCTTGAATCGGTCTCTGCAGGACGTTCTTGAGTTCGCAAAAAACTCATATTACACTGCTGTACAAATGTAAAAACCTAAGTTATTTTTGATTAATTACTCCAAAAAATCTCTAGTACGATATTATGGAGTATGTGGGAAAAAGTAAGTCAGTGCATACGAATAGGAAAAATAACTATGTAGTGCTCGAATCTAATACGGTATTAGGGATGTACTGCTTGAGACAGTCGCGTAGACTAAATATATAGTGTAAAGGTGCAAAGTCGCATGAAATGGAACGAGCACGTAACTGTAGCCGAATGGACTACGGTTAATTTATTCTAGCAAAATCAAGTTCATTTATAACAAAGATTACGTAGAGAATATTTGTGCGTGCAATTCTTGAGTAGTGGTCGAGTATTTGGCATCCCCACGAGGTTCAATTGAAGGATGGCATCGAAGTAATTCAGAGGCGTGCTGTTCAAGACCCGAATATTATGGTAGTTCTCCGTGAATCCCTGGAGGAAAGAAGACATACTTTTCGCGAAACAATATTGACAAAATATCGAGTACGGGAAATTGCAAAAGATTGCAGAACAAGTCTAGTGCCATCAACGTATATCTGACGTAAAGACCATAAAGACAAGACAAAACAGAGCTCGTGCAGAGGCCTATAGACAGTCGTTTCTCCCTCGTTCCATTTCCAGGTGAAACAGAGAAGAAAGTGACTTACAGTGGCACAAGGTACACTCTGTCATGCAACACATGGTAGCTTGCGGAGTGTGCACAGCGTACGAACTTTAATTGGGCGACCAGCTTCCTAATTCTGAATCGGTAGAGCCGGTAGACGTTGGTAGGCTTCAGCTGGTAGCCATTTGGTTTTGGCAACAGCCAACAACAGCTATACGACAGAAGTGCGTGAGGTAGTCATTGTTGACTGTTGTGTTACTGTGTTGTACTTCACTCAGTTTCGTGCTGTTTCCTTTCTTGGTTGTTACAATTCTAATTTTTATTATACTTGTCAATACGTAAGACGATTTCAATTTTGGTTACACACAACATTTAAGGGACATTTATCCTTGTTCTTGACTTCTGCTTTCGCGAAAGCATGAGGCACAGGTTAAGGTGGTGCACCGCGGCGGAAAGCAGGCTGGGTATGTTTCCTTTTTAACATAAATGCAGATTCTTGCCCTACCTGCAATTTTCGCTAATGTATCTGACCACGAACGGCATCTGTACAGTGTAGTCAGTACACTGTAAGTCTCGGTCGTAACCAGAACAGTGTTCTACGTAGTTTCCCGTGCATTACGTCCGAATTACGTGAATTGGAAATTGGGGATGTTTGACGTCTCTAGAGGCACGGTATGGAAGATTAATACCGCGTGCAAGGAAAGAGGAAAAGGTCATCCGACAAATTACAACGCGGACGATAGTGTGTAATGAACGATCATGACAGACGGTCATTGAAGAGGATTCTGACGAAAACTCAGCAGATGACGCTGCGAAAGTCACTGCGGAAATAAATGTCGCACTTGCGAACCCTGTCAGCACAAAAACAACAGGAAGGAAGCTTCATAAACTGGGAATTGCAAGGCGAATTGATGCAAATGAACGTAAGAGGAAAACGTGCCGCAGCCATAAAACATGTAGATGATCATATTTAATTAGTGGGGCGCTCAACTGCGCGGTCATCAGCGGCCGTACAAGTCCAAATTCTTACTCAGTCCAATTTTTTCGCAATCCAATCTAGCCACTGTCACGAATGACGATGATGATGACGTAGATGATGATGATGATGAGGAGGAGGAGGAGGAGGAGGACAACACAAACACCCAGTCTCCGGGCACAGAAAGTCCCCAATCTGGCCGGAAATTTAAACCGGGATCCCGTGATCCAAAGGTAGCAACGCTAGCCGCTAGACCACGAGCAGCGGACCGCATAAAACATGGACTGTTGAGCAATGGAAGAATGCCATTTGGTCGGATAAGTCTTGTTTCACACCGTTTCCAATTTCTGACCGAGTTTACATCCAAAGAGTGAAACATGGCGTGAGTATGGTGATGACTTGGGCAGTGGTATTCCGTGGGACCCGTGGTTATTTTACAAGGTCGCATTACTGCCAAGGCTTATGTGACCATTTTGGCTGATCAAGTCTATCCCATGGTTCAATGTTTGTTCCCCAATGGAAATGCCGCGTTCCAAGACTCAAGTCTCATCGTTCAGGAACAGTTTTGTGAGCACGGGTATGAATTGTAGCATTTCCCCTGGCTACCACACTCACCGTCTCTCAAAATCATTCTTTCTATGTGATCTATGTTGGAGAGAACGTTGCGAGTTCGCTATCCACTTCCATTACCGTTACCTGAAATTGTCACTATTTTGCGGGAATAATGGTGTACGTTTCCCTCGAAAAACCATACAAGACATGTACACTACTGGCCATTAAAATTTCTACACCAAGAAGAAATGCAGATGATAAACGGGTATTCATTGGACAAATATATTGTACTAGAACTGACATGTGATTACATTTTCACGCAATTTGGGTGCATAGATCCTGAGAAATCAGTACCCAGAACAACCACCTCCGGCCATAATAACGACCTTGATACACCTGGGCATTGAGTCAAACAGAGCTTTGATGGCGTGTACAGGTACAGCTGCCCACGCAGCTTTGACACGATACCACAGCTCATCAACAGTAGTGACTGGCATATTGTGACGAGCCAGTTGCTCGGCCACCATTGACCAGCCTTTTCAATTGGTGAGATATCTGGAGAATGTGCTGGCCAGGGCACCAGTCGAACATTTTCTGTATCCAGAAAGGCCCGTACAGGCCCTGCAACGTGCGGTCGTGCATTATCCTGCTGAAATGTAGGGTTTCGCAGGGATCGAATGAAGGGTAGACTCACGGGTCGTAACACATCTGAAATGTAACGTTCACTGTTCAAAGTGCCGTCAATGACAACAAGGGGTGACCGAAACGTGTAACCAATGGCACCCCATACCATCACGCCGGGCGATACGCCGGTATAGAGATGACGAATACAAGCTTCCAATGTGCGTTCACCGCGATGTCGCCAAACACGGATGCGACCATCATGATGCTGTAAACAGAACCTGGATTCATCCGAAAAAATGACGTTTTGCCATTCTGCACCCAGGTTCGTCGTTGCGTACACCATCGCAGACGCTCCTGTCTGTGATGCAGCGTCAGAGGTAACCGCAGCCATGGTCTCCGAGCTGATAATCCGTGCGGCTGCAAACGTCGTCGAACTGTTCGTGGAGATGGTTGTTGTCTTGCAAACGTCCCCATGTGTTGACTCAGGGATCGAGGCGTGGCTGCACGATCCGTTACAGCCATGCGGATAAAATGCTTGTCATTTCGAGTACTAGTGACACGAGGCCGTTGGGATCCAGCACGGCGTTCCGTATTACCCTCCTGAACCCACCGATTCCATATTCTGCTAACAGTCAATGGATCTCAACCAACGCGAGCAGAAATGTCGCGATACGATAAACCGCAATCGCGATAGGCTACAATCCGACCTTTATCAAAGTCGGAAACGTGATGGTACGCACTTCTCCTTACACGAGGCATCACAACAACGTTTCACCAGGCAACGCCGGTCAACTGCTGTTTGTGTATGAGAAATCAGTTGGAAGCTTTCCTCATGTCAGCACGTTGTAGGTGTCGCCACTGGCGCCAACGTTGTGTCAATGCTCTGAAAAGGTAATCATTTGCATATCACAGCATCCTCTTCCTGTCGATTAAATTTCGCGTCTGTGGCACATCATCTTCGTGGTGTTGTAATTTTAATGACCCGTGACGACTCGGAACTGTTTTGAATGCCAGCGGGTTTCCTGCACCGTATTAGGAGTGATAATGTGTTGCGCTTTTGGTGTTTCCACTTTTTGTTCAACCCCATAGACGCAGATGCTGATTATGGAACAGCTTTAAGCGAAATATAGTAGCTTTCCTACTTTTACAGCACTGTATAACTACAACATCCGAGTTGCAAATGAAGATATGTTTACGCACTTTATTTTCAGTGTAGTCGGCTCCTCCCAGAGGAAAAATACGATCATATTGTAATACCAAGGATATAACTCAATTGCGTATAGCGTTTATTACCGAAGTCTAGTGACCAAAAATGTCCAAGGATCGATTATTAATGTCGATAGAAATGTACTAACCGATCTTTTTGTAACGATATTTCATTTTTTACTTGCGTTGTGCAGCTTCAGAACTTGTAACACCAGAATTTAACCGTATATTACGCCTAGCGTATAGCATGTCTTATCTATATTAGGTGACAAAGAATTGTCTAGAAACCACTTATTAACGTCCATGAAAGTCCCTTTAACTGTTTTTTACAACGCACGTAACAAAAAGAAGTCACTATGGGACAACTAGCCCATCGACAGCAAGACAAGAACCGAGCTGAGAAATCTAGACCTGTAACGAACAACTGCCTAGTCTGGACACCTACAAAGGTAACATAAATCACTGAATCACTTTTCGGTTACTTGCCAGTCGCTCCAGAGTCGTATACACCTGCGTTGTTGTTTTTTTTTTATGTTTTACACAAACGCTCCGTAGTACAGATGAAGTATAAACATTCCTCACAGGTATTTCCGAATGCCTTTACCCTAATAATCCCACTACTGCTCCTTCCCTTGCCATCCTGATGTTTTCGTGCACGAAAGGCGACAGAATGAAACGGTATTTCATTCTGTTTACACCTTGATTCTCCCTTCACCCCGCTCTGCACCCAGCCCAAAGTATTTGCGTCAGCCGAACACTGGAGCACACGCAGAGCCTCGGAATTAAAACTGTAGGTCAGTGCGGTACCGTATTAAAACAATAAATCACCTCACGCCTGCCGACAAAACGACACGCGACAGAACTGTTGGCTCGTGACCTGCGGTGTTAATCCGCGGCACGGACATTGTGCCCTCCATAGCCCCACCCATTTCCCACCGCCAACCCTCCCCTCCAACCCCCCTCCAACCACTCTCTGCCCCATTTCTCCCAGTCGTCCACCCTTATCACGCCACCCTCCTTGATGGATAGCCTCGTAAAACGCCGCTTTGACACTCGTAACTGTTTTCAGCCATTCATAATACCTACCGCGTGGTGTGCACCGAAGCGGCTACGTATTCGGCATGTGCGAGGCCTATGCAGCAAGCAAAAGTTATTTTCGGAGGAACAGCTACATTCCCTGCACTGCTCTCGTTTGTCTCTCTGCTTTTTTATCTGTCTCAACCCTCCCCTTCCCCCCCCCCCCTGCCCCCCGCCACCCCCATCCCACCGCCACACCCCAAGTCTCAGGACGCGACACGGGGCGAGCCATAAAGGGCCCGTTAACAATGCCTCTGTCATGTCGACGTTTGTTTCTCCGCTCTTTTTTCTCTGGTTCCTTTTTTTTGTCCTCACTGTTCTATTTTATTTCGCACCTCTTCCTGTAGTCCTACGGCCACTGTCCGAGATTTCTGCAGGCGGCGCTGGTCGGATGGTGTTGTAGAAAGCCGCGGTACGCGTTTGAAGGGGGTGGGATTGGCGGGAATGGTGAATGGGAGGAGAGGGGGTATCGTGGCAAGCGAGGCAATACACCACTGCTGGTGAATTTGATGGGCGGGGGCTACGAAAGTAAAGTGCTCATCATTCGTTTGGAAACAGTGTTGACACCAAAGGATTTTTGTACGAGCGCGAATATCTTTCTTCCTTTGGCCATCTGGCAGGGCTTTTGCAGAGGCGTGCGGGACACGAAATACGTAAACACCTCGGCGGACGCTGTTTGACTGACAAAAACCGTATTCATACGTTGTCCGCACAACACGCGACAGACTGATTACATTATTCCATTTGCGAGAGAGGAGAGATTCTCTGGTGCGGCAGATGTAATATTTCTTTTTGTTTTCATTAGAGATAAGCAGGAGCAGATTTCTGCCAGAGAGTGCTTCCATTTCTCTGATGGCTATTCTCGTGCTGCTCGCAGTGAGAGGCAGAGAGGATTATAACGGGACGTTCACAAAACGTCCTATGAGGAAAGGAAAACGCTACAAACTACTGAAAATACTGTTTTACATTTTGCGGTTTGTGTGTTGAAAAGTCTTCAGTTCTTTCATCAATTATTCAGTCAACTCGATGCGTAGAAGCCGTCAAGGAGCTTAGTTGTACATGTTTCGCTCTTATCTCACGTCGTGTTGACCTAAAAACAAGGATTTGTTATGTATATTTTAACTCCTTTTCATTTACAAAATAATCATATTGGGCGATGCAAATAAACTACTTATACGGATGACGTGAACGATAAAAATAGCGTGTCAATAAAAAACGACACATCTCGCTGAAGCTTTATTTAGCATAACGCAATTTACACGCTCACTTCCCCGTGCTTTTTATTCCTTGGTGGCTTTCACAGCTGAAAATCTGTTGTAGCTGAACTGTAGTTTTTGCAATCACAGTACAAGAAGCAAAACAGGTTTTCTAGTAGACTTTTTCTCCTTGTCTAGAGTTCCAGTGGAGATGTATTCTCCGGTGAAAACATACGGGATTCGACAAGCTTCCATCCAACAGAAAACAATATACTGGGAAGCACTACTAATTAAAAAATTAAAAACATGCCTCGTTAGCAATGCCTACAAAAATTCGTACTGTCTTGTTTCAAACTGGGAGATTTAACCTCTGAGATACATGGAACCCATCACTGTATGTATTAATACTCACAAAACATTTGTACTTGGCATTAAAAATAAGATATCACTTTATTTCTTGGTGCAATTTGTACTTACGGCAAGCAAGTGTAACCTATAAAACCAGCACTACTCTAAAGAAAATAGCAAACAAATCTGAAAGGAAACTGGTACTTTTAAAAGTAGTTGACACTTCCTTTAGTTGCGTTAAATGCTTTCTGTTCATCTTGTATTTGTAGCCCATTATTTGATTACACTGGGATTTTTCAAAACATACATGAGCGAGTAAAAACATTCGAACATGGTTTTAGTACACTACTTCTTGTCAAAGCGCATTGGGATAATGACTGCTACTTGCCATGTAATTAATATGACTTTCCAAACCTCGAATCTGAACACAGTATTTGCAGCAGTTATAGCTAAAAAGTATGCTTGTGAACTGGTAGGCATTTCCTACCTCAGGCTTTATGTTTTCAAAAAAATGGTTCAAATGGCTCTGAGCACTATGGGACTCAACATCTTAGGTCATCAGTCCCCTAGAACTTAGAACTACTTAAACCTAACTAACCTGAGGACATCACAAACATCCATGCCCGAGGCAGGATTCGTACCCGCAACCGTAGCGGTCGCGCGGTGCCGGACTGCGCGCCTAGAACCGCTAGACCACTGCGGTCGGCCTTTATGTTTTCACCAGAGTATATAAATCTACTATGAGCCTAAGGGTAAGGCGAAGTCTTCAACAAAATTGTTTTGGTCATTTAGAAAATCTCATTCCAGCTGAAAACGATTTTTTATTGTCACCACCAAAAATCATTAAGGCGTAGAAAGAACTTAGAAGCGGACATCAGACCTCTGACACCCTTAATGGCGGAGCTGTAAGAAGTGCTGTTATCTATTTACAAAATTTCCTTACTGCTAGTTTCTATTAAAAGAAAACATTTGCTTAATGTATACTTCCCCATATGTTACTTTCCTAGATAAAAGGGAGTGAAAGTAAGTCCCAACTCGATGAGGAATCTTCTAAGAGCAAATCATGCATAACAAAATATTCTTGATTAGTTTAGCTATGTGTTGACTCCATTTTAAGGTGTTATCCATCTGAACGCCATGAAATTGTACACACAACGTTTCATTCAATGTACTATCTTTAGTATCTGATACGCTGCTTGATTTGCCTGAAGATGAGAGCAACTGAACGATCCAAGAAAACTTTGTTTTTTCTTTTTTCTAAATCAAATTAAAGGTGTCACGTGTCACTAAAAGCCGAGGACTGTGACCACAGCGACACACCAGTACTTCAGTATTTCGTGTTCTTAAATGAAATTTCCTTCATTTCAGTGGGAGTGTGCATTGAGGATGGTGCTGAGCCAATGCCCGGTTCATTGTTTCTTGTGTGACCCGGCATTATAATGAGCTAAATATTTTTAGAGTCAGTCCGTCACCAAATTCACCAGGTAAGAACCAAGTGGAACAAAATTTCAGTGCTTGCGAAACTGAAGAGTTGAATACTTATCGATTCTCTGCAGTTAATTATAACTCAATTCAATCAAAACAGTATATGCAAAACTTTAAATTGTATTACGTGTTCTTACATCAATGATAACAAGTAATGCACGACAAGAAAAACTATAGATACTTACTTACTTTAATATAGACAGTTGGAAGTCGTGTAGTGTACGTACCTGTAAAGAAAAAAAATCGTTTAGAAGACAATCACAATTAATTCCATGGGCAGTGAATAATGAGTATCTTACAGGTAATTAAAAAGCGAGTTTAACACGTAAATGGTGTCGAAAGTCTATTTTTTTTTGTTTTTGGGAAGTATTGCGGATCTCTACAGCGAACAAAGACACACACATACTTGCCTGGGGGTAATCTACTCAATAGGCAAAATATTATGTTACAATCAAATCTGGGAAAGATTTGTCGTTAATAGTGAGGATTTTTCACAGCTTTGGAAGTCCAAATTCTACGATTTCAAAGCAATCTCTTTTAAAGTTTTGGATGTTACGTACATATCACCCTAATAAAGAGTTTTGAGACCAAATAACTATTTTTCTTGCTTGTTTTGGTGATCTGCGCTGTTTTAACGCGGTTGGAAAAGTTGGTTCGTTCCTGAGGTAACTTTGATATCACTATTTGTAGTTTTTTAACGTATAAAATGTGACATAGTTGTCGCTATTGACGGTAATGGCCGAACTTATGTTGGTGCTCAACTCACCAATTTCTTCTGTTTACGCTCTGAGTGTCTTGAAAGAGATCGTGTGGACGTATTAAAGGTAGCTATTCCAAGTCTGGGAAATAACAGGTGATGCAAATTACCAGTGAGGGAGAATGAGAATGGAAAAACCGTTTTGTGGACTCATTAGCTTGTGGACTCACATGTGCACAACATGGTGGACTATTCCCTACGAGTAAACACTCATTTGCCAAAACATTTCAAATACAGTTCACCAAGAAGCTGAATGCCGCCTGGTGGCATGATATACATGTGATGTAGTAATGAAAGTGTACAAGCTGGAAACGTTATCCAACGACGCTACAGCGTTTCGATGTTATAGGCGTCGCCGCCTGCTAGTAGGCCACCCCTTCGGCAGGAAAGGTGACGTTCTACGCTAACGGACTATAGGCGGACCGTCTCGCGGTGTGTACCGAAAAACAATGGAGGTTTTAGAGGGTTACAGGAGGAAAATAAACAGCGGACGGAAGCCCATGTCTGAATCATCATCTACAGAGGCAAGAGAGCATTGCATTTATCGGAGACAAGGCTTTTCTACGCAGCAGCTAGGTTCATCTTCTCTACTGGCGATCGTGGTGATCAGTCGCCATCACTGACTAACAAACAACATTGCGAGACGTTCCACCTGCGGTCCGTCAGCTGACGAAGTCACTTTTGCTAGCGAAGTGGTGGGCTAGTGGCAGGTGCCGGCACCTGTAACATCGACGCTCTGTAGCGTCGTTGGATGACGTTACCGGACGCGAGTTTGTATCCTCGAATTTTTTCTGAAGACACCCTCTACAGCCCATCAAATTCTGTTGCAACATATCCAGGGCACCTTGTATAGATGGAGCGCATACGTGTGGGAAATTGTGGTGAAGCAGAGGTTAATTACGAGACAATAGTTCTTGGTAATCAGATGCCAACGAAATACAGATGCTCCCTAAAGCTCTACACAGCCAACCGTAGTAACGAATACGATAAAGTTGAACACTGAACTTACTCCTTTTAAAGAAAGGAGGAAGCAACACTGCCTGTGTGTGGGTAATGATCCTTGTGATAATGCAGGACGCAGAAATGGAAATCCGTTGACATCAGGGAGTTTGACAAAGGGCAGGTGTTACGCCCAGCGCATCATAGAAACGACGAAGCTGTTCGGCTGTTCGCCTACTACTGTCGTGAGCAACTGTAGACAGTGGGTGACGAACGGTGAAATGACACTTAGGCGACAAGGTGTTGGACGTTCACGCCTCATCGCAAGACTATGAGATCGGAGGCTTGACCGGACTTGAACGCTGGATACATCGTGATCAGTGTCTAACGTGACGCCAGAATGGTTGGTTGGTTGGTTGGTTTGAGGAAGGAGACCAGACAGCGTGGTCATCGGTCTCATCGGATTAGGGATGGATGGGGCAGGAAGTCGGCCGTGCCCTTTCAGAGGAACCATCTCGGCATTTGCCTGGAGTGATTTAGGGAAATCACGGAAAACCTAAATCAGGATGGCCGGACGCTGGATTGAACCGTCGTCCTTCCGAATGCGAGTCCAGTGTCTAACCACTGCGCCACCTCGCTCGGTACGCCAGAGTGCAATGTTGGTGTAAGCATAAGCATTTCAGAGTGTGTCACTCAGTGCACAAGTTCCCGGGTTGACACAACACCATCATCAATTACGACTGCTGTGAGCGCAGGATGATCGAGATTGGACCATGCATCAATGGAAATGTATCACCTGCTCGGATTAACAATGTTTCCCGTTGCACCAGACTGATTGTCGTATCAGAATATACCATCATCCTGGCTAATGGCTGCTCAAAATATGCACCGAGAAAATGAGGGGGCGGTATTATGTTATGAGGGACATTCAACTAGAGTTTCACGAAATCCATGGTAGTAATCGAGAGCACAATGACAGCTGTGGACCACGTCACCATTATTTCGATCCACCTGCATTGCATCACGCTTGATATATTCATCGACAGCGATTTCTTCTTACAGCTGAATAACTGGCATTGTCACAAGACCAGAAGCGTGATACTGGGCTTTGAAGAGCACAATAGTGAACTAACGTTTATATCTCTGTCACCAAATCTACACCTTCATCTACATACATACTCCGCAATCCACCATACGGTGCGTGGCGGAGGGTACCTCGTACCACAACTAGCATCTTCTCTCCCTGTTCCACTCCCAAACAGAACGAGTGAAAAATGACTGTCTATATGCCTCTGTACGAGCCCTAATCTCTCTTATCTTATCTTTGTCGTCTTTCCGCGAAATGTAAGTTAGCGGCAGTAAAATTGTACTGCAGTCAGCCTCAAATGCTGGTTCTCTAAATTTACTCTGTAGCGATTCACGAAAATAACGCCTCCTTTCCTCCAGAGACTCCCACCCGAGTTCCTGAAGCATTTCCGTAACACTCGCGTGATGTCAAACGTACCACTAACAAATCTAGCAGCTTGCCTCTGAATTGCTTCTATGTCCTCCCTCAATCTAACCTGATAGGGATCCCAAACGCTCGAGCAGTACTCAAGAATTGGTCGTATTAGTGTTTTATAAGCGGTCGCATTTACAAATGAACCACATCTTCCAAAAATTCTACCAATGAACCGAAGACGACCAGCCGCCTTCTCCACAACTGCCATTACATGCTTGTCCCACTTCATATCGCTCTGCAATGTTACGCCCAAGTATTTAATCGACGTGACTGTGACAAGCGCTACACTACTAATGGAGTATTCAAACGTTACGGGATTCTTTTTCCTATTCATCTGCATTAATTTACATTTATCTATATTTAGAGTTAGCTTTACACCAATCACAAATCCTGTCCAAGTCATCTTGTATCCTCCTACAGTCACTAAACGACGACACCTTCCCGTGCGCCACAGCATCATCAGCAAACAGCCGCACATTGCTTTCCACCACATTCAGAAGATCATTTATGTAGATATAAAACAAGAGCGGACCTACCACACTTCCCTGGTGGACTCTTGATGATACCCTCACCTCCGATGAACACTCACCATCGAGGACAACGTACTGGGTTCTATTACTTAAGAAGTCTTCGAGCCACTCACATACTCGGGAACCAAACCCATACGCTCGTACCTTAGTTAGGAGTCTGCAGTGGGGCACCGAGTCAAACGCTTTCCGAAAGTCAAGGAACATGGCATCCGTCTGATACCCTTCATCCATGGTTCGCAAGATATGTGAAATCCGGCTGATATGAACCCGAGGGAACAACATTTGGATATTATAGGGCGCCAGATCCGAACTCACATACCTCCGGGCCATAATTTACGAGAGCTGCGTGACCTGTGCGTAGGCATTTGGTTCCACATATTTCCGAAAACCTACCGAGGACTTGGCGGATCTACGCCATGCAGAGTCGCTGGTGTACCGTGTTCCACGGAAGGACCAACACGTTGTTACTCAAGTGATCATAATGCTTTCACTCATGAGTGTACTGGACGTAATGTCAAGAGACGAAGCCTGTATGTGCTTGTCTGACGCGCATCCAAAGACATTCTTAATTTTAAGCAACTATCAAGAGGCGACAGAAAAGCGAAAGGATTCAAAAATTAAACATACGAGGTGCGTTCGATGAATAATGCAACACTTCTCTTTTCTCGGACGGTTTTGGTTGAAAAATACGGAATTTTTTGTGGGATGTCGTGGAATATTCCCGCTTCAGCCCCTACGGTATAATATAATTTCGATAGCTAGCGGCGCTATATGTAGCCATCAAAGTGGCGTCTGTGAAGGAGGGTGCTTTCCAAGCAGAGAGCTGTCATAGAGTTTCTTTTGGTGGAAAACCAAAGCATCGCAGATTTTCATAGGCACTTGCAGAATGTCTACGGAGACGTGGCAGTCAACGAAAGTTCGGCCACTCGTTGGGTGAGGCGTCTGGTATCATCGCAACAAGGTCGCGCTAACATGTCCTACCTCCCGCTTGCCGATCGGCCACACACAGCTGTGACTCCTTCAGTGTTCGAATGTGCGGACACTACCATTTGCGACGCTCGACGGATCACAATCAAACACCTCGCTGCACAACTGGACGTCTCTGTTGGTCCACCAGCTGTGATACTCAAAGGTGTGTGTCCGCTGGCTTCGTCGCCTCCTAATAGAAGACCATTAAAAGCAACGATGGGCCATCTGTGCGGAATTGCTTGCGCGTTACGAGGCTGATCGTTACAGTTTTTTGTCGCACGTCACCACAGGTGATGAAACATGGGTTCATCAGTCCGAACTGGATACAAAACGGCAATCCATGGAGTGGCACCGCACAACCTCTCCTCCGAAGAAAAGATTCAAATCCGCACCATTCGCGGGCGACGGTCTTCTGGGACTCTGAAGGGGTTATTACGTTCGATTTTCTTCCTTATGGTGCAACGATCAGCTATCTACATCCATACTCCGCAAGCCACCTGACGGTGTGTGGCGGAGGGTACTTTAAGTACCTCTATCGGTTCTCCCTTCTATTCCAGTCTCGTATTATTCGTGGAAAGAAAGATTGTCGGTATGCCTCTGTGTGGGCTCTAATCTCTCTGATTTTATCCTCTTGGTCTCTGCGCGATATATACGTAGGAGGGAGCAATATACTGCTTGACTCCTTGGTGAAGGTATGTTCTCGAAACTTTGACAAAAGCCAGTACCGAGCTACTGAGCGTCTCTCCTGCAGAGTCTTCGACTGGAGTTTATCTATCATCTCCGTAACGCTTTCGCGATTACTAAATGATCCTGTAACGAAGTGCACTGCTCTCCGTTGGATCTTCTCTCTCTCTTTCATCAACCCCACCTGGTACGGATCACACACTGGTGAGCAGTATTCAAGCAGTGGGCGAACAAGTGTACTGTAACCTACTTCCTTTGTTTTCGGACTGCCTTTCCATAGGGTTCTTCCAATGAATCTCAGCCTGGCTTCTGCATTACTGACGATCAACTTAATATGATCATTCCATTTTAAATCACTCCTAATGCCTACTCCCAGATAATTTATGGAATTAACTGCTTCCAGTTGCTGACGTATATTGTAGCTAAATAATAAAGGATCTTTCTCTCGATGTATTCGCAGCACAATACACTTGTCTACATTGAGATTCAATTGCCATTCCCTGCACCATGCGTCAATTCGTTGCAGATCCTCCTGCATTTCAGTATAATTTTCCATTGTTACAACCTCTTGATATACTACAGCATCATCCGCAAAAAGCCTCAGTGAACTTCCGATGTTATCCACAAGGTCATTTATGTATATTGTGAATAGCAACGGTCCTACGACACTCCCCTGCGGCACACCTGAAATCACTCTTACTTCGAAAGACTTCTCTCCACTGAGAATGACATGCTGCGTTCTGTTATCTAGGAAGTGTTCAATTCGATCACATAATTGGTCTGATAGTCCATATGCTCTTAATTTGTTCATTAAACGACTGTGGGGAACTGTATCAAACGCCTTGGGGAAATCAGGAAGCACGGCATGTACCTGGGAACCCATGTCTATGGCCCTCTGAGTCTCGTGGACGAATAGCGCGAGCTGGGTTTCACACGATCGTCTTTTTCGAAACCCATGCTGATTCCTAAAGAGTAGATTTCTAGTTTCCAGAAAAGTCATCATACTCGAACATAATAAGTGTTCCAAAATTCTACAACTGATCGACGTTAGAGATATAGGTCTATAGTTCTGCATATCTGTTCGACGTCACTTCTTGAAAACGGGGATGACCTGTGCCCTTTTCTAATCCTTTGTAACGCTACGCTCTTCTAGTAGCCTACGGTACACCGCTGCAAGAAGGGGGCAAGTTCCTTCGCGTACTCTGTGTAAAATCGAACTGGTGCCCCATCATGGCCAACGGCCTTTCCTCTTTTGAGCGATTTTAATTGTTTTTCTATCCCTCTGTCATTTATTTAGATATCTACCATTTTGTCATCTGTGTGACAATATAGAGAAGGAACTACAGTGCAGTCTTCCTCTGTGAAACAGCTTTGGAAAAAGACATTTAGTATTTCAGCCTTTACTCTGTCACCCTCCTTTTCAGTACCATTTTGGTCACAGAGTGTCTGGACATTTTGTTTTGATCAACCTACCGCTTTGACATATTCCTAAAATTTCTTAGGATTTTCTGCCAAGTCAGTACAGAGAACTTTGCTTTAGAATTCATTGAATGCCTCTCGCATAGCCCTCCTCACACTACATTTCGCTTCGCGGTGGCTATGTTTATGTTTGCTGTTAAGTTCCCTTTGCTTCCGCAGCAGTTTTCTAACTCAGTTGTTGTACTACGGTGGCTTTTTTCCATCTCTTACGATCTTGCTTGGCACATACTCATCTAATGCATGAAGTTTATTGTGGTACCTTCAGGAAACTGAAGAAATGAAATCCACTTTTGCTCAAAGAAGGATGCACTCCATGGGAAACAGTTTGTGGATAATGGGGAGGTTGCTGATGCAGCAAGAAATTGGTTCCGACTTCGTCCAGTAGAATGCAGGCACATAGGCCCTCCCATTAAGGTGGCGTAAGGCCGCCGCACTGAATGGAGATTATGTTGAGAAACAAAGTTCTGTAGCCAAAAAAGTGGGGAATAATATGGTTATTGGAGTCCTGAGTAAAGCCAACCTGCTTTCAGGAAAAAGATGTGTTGTATTACTTATCGAACGCCCCTCGTAATACCAGGAGGTAGTACTTGTGATATGCACTTACATTAAAGTTATTTTTAACCATATGAGGAATTCCAACATACACTATGTCGTCAAAATATCGGGACACCCCAAAAAATATACGGTTTTCGTATTAGGTGCATTGTGTTGCGACCTACTGCTAGGTGCTCCATATCTGCCACCTCGGTAGCGTTAGACATCATGAGAGAGAAGAATGGGGCACTCTCCGAAACTCAAGGACTAGGAACGTGGTCAGGTGATTGGGTGTCACTTGTGTCATACGTCTGTACGCGAAATTTCCACACTCCTAAACATCCCTAGGTGCACTGTTTCCGATGTGATAGAGAAGTGGAAACGTGAAGGGACACACAACAGCACAAAAACGTACGGGCCGACCTAGTCTGTTGACTGACAGAGACCGCCGAACATTGAAGAGGGTCGTAATGTGTAATAGGCAGACATATACCCAGACCCTCACACAGGAATTCCAAACTACATCAGGCTCCCCTGCAAGTTCTATGACAGTTTGGCGGGAGGTGAGAAAACTTGGATTTCATGGTAGAACAGCTGCTCATAAGCCACACATCACTCCGAAAAATGCCAAACGACGCCACGCTTGGTGTAAGGAGTGTAAACATTGGACGATTGAACAGTAGAAAAACGTTGTGTGGAGTGATGAATCGCGGTACACAATGTGGCGATCCGATGGAAGTGTGTGAGTATGGCGAATGCCAGGTGAACGCCATCTGCCAGCGTGTGTAGTGCCAACAGTAAAATTTGTAGGCACGGGTGTTACGCTGTGGTCGTGTTTTTGATGGAAGGGGCTTGCACCCCTTGTTGTTTTGTGTGGAAATGAGACAACACAAGCATATATTGATGTTCGGGGATGGCTATTGCATCTTTCAACAAGATCGAGCACCTGTTCTTATGCTCGGCCTGTGGGGGAGTGGTTACACGACAGTAACATCCCTGTAATGGACTGGCCTGCACAGATTCCTGACCTGAATCGTATAGAACAGATTTTGGATGCTTCGGAACGCCGACATCGTGCCAGGCCTCACCGACCGACTTCGATACGTCTCTTCAGTTCAGCGCTCCGTGAAGAATGGGCTGGCCCAAGAAAGCTTCCGGCACCTAATTGAACGTATGCCTGCGAGAGTGGAAGCTGTTATCAAAGCTAAGGGCGCGCCAACACCATACTGAGGTCCAGCATTACCAATGGAGGGAGCCACAAATTTCTAAGTTTTTTCAGCCAGGTAGCAGGATACTTTTGATCACATAGTGTGCGTTTTCCTGTAGAGTACAAGAAAGATTTCAGCTCGCTGCACGCAGGACATCTACGGGGCGCATATAACCGGAGTGAGAGAGTGAAACGGCAAAATCGTGGAACAAGTCGCGGGGATGAATCGTCGACGTAGCACCGCCTGTTGCTAACTGTCGGCAGTAAAAGCGGTAGCGGCCACGGGAGCAGAAATTACTTGTTAGCTTTACGGGCTGGCTTGCGGCGCGCCCATTAGCGAGAGAAGTTCTTGCCTGCCACCACTCGCTGCCTGTTTTCTCGCCGACATGCCTGCGATATCTGGTCAGGAAGGGAACGGGAGAGTTTTGCCTCTCGCACGGCAGCTTTAGCACTTACGCCGAGAGCGAATAACAGACAGAGAGCTGTGAGCAGAGCTGGTGGATTAATCCTAGCAACAGCTGTGATAACGTTAGGGAGAGGGAATTCTGAGCACAACTATCCGAGAACCCACTATCCACTGTCTCTATGGTCGATCTGATGGAGACCAAGCTGATACGCGTGGTATCTACAGGAGCTGAACAGGTTAATGTGCACACATTGATGTAAACACCTCATGTACTGATAGGGTCGGCAAAGTGAAATTAGTCCATAAAATATTTCATGCAGCGTAAGGTAATCTACTCAGCTTGCATCTTCCTCCCCTGAGGCGAATGATATAACTTGGGTCGCCTATCTGAAGGAACACAAGATAATTTCCAGAACTGTTTTAGCTTTTCCCATGGCATATTTATGGTCAACTGAGTTTCCCTGTACTGTAACATCCATGGCAGTCCCCTCCGTCGATATTATGTCTGTGATTGGCGTAAATATCGATGTACTGTTGTATCAGACGTGTGTGTGTGTGTGTGTGTGTGTGTGTGTGTGTGTGTGTGTTAGAAGGCCCCAATCCTGGGTTACAGAGATAGTGGGAGAAACGGCTGCACATTACAATGATCCACCAGCAGACCATAACACTATCACATGCCACGGAATCTCGTGGGCAGGACGGGGAAGTTCTCTATCCCTCTTATGACTATCTTAAGACATGTGTATAATAAAGCCACCTGGCGGGCAGCCTATACCAGCAGGTCCTGGTCTCAAGCCTGCTAAGAAGTACCCGGCATTTCCAAAGTACACTGGGGTAGCGGTGGAACAGCCCAACAGAGGACATCTACATCTACATGGTTACTCTGCAATTCACTCTTAAGTGCCTGACAGAAAGTTCATCGTACCACTTTCATACTACTTCTCTACCATTCCACTCTCGAATGGCGCGTGGGAAAAAGGAACACCTAAATCTTTCCGTTCGAGCTCGCATTTCTCTTATTTTATTATGGTGATCATTTCTCCTTACGTTGGTGGGTGTCAACAAAATATTTACGCATTCGGAAGAGAAAGATGGTGACAGAGATTTCGTAAATAGATCTCGCCGCAAAGAAAACCGCCTTTGTTTCAGTGACTGCCACCCCAACTTGCGTATCATATTGGTGACACACTCATCCCTATTGCGCGATAACACGAAACGAGCTGCCCTTCTTTGCACTTTTTCGATGTCCTCCGTCAATCCCGTCTGGTAAGGATCCCGTACCGCGCAGCAATATTCCAGCAGAGCACAGACAAGTGTAATGTAGGCTGTCTCTTTAGTGGGTTTGTCGCATCTTCTAAGTGTTCTGCCAATAAAGGGCAGTCTTTGTTTCGCCTTCCTCACAATGTTAGCTATGTGATCTTCCCAATCTAAGTTGCTCGTAATTGTAATTCGTCGAATTGACAGCCCTCAGATTTGTGCTATTTATCGTATACCCAAAATTTATCGGATTTCTTTTAGTACCCATGTGGATGACCTCACACTTTTCTTTGTTTAGTGCCAATTGCCACTTTTCGCATCATACAGAAATTCTCTCTAGATCATTTTGTAATTGTAATTGATCGTCTGATGATTTTACTAGGCGCTTCAGTCTGGAACCGCGCTGATGCTACGGTCGCAGGTTCGAATCCTGCCTCGGGCATGGGTGTATGTGATGTCCTTAGGTTGGTTAGGTTTAAGTAGTTCTAAGTTCTAGGCGATTGGCGACCTGAGAAGTTAGGTCGCATAGTGCTGAGAGCCGTTTGAACCATTTGAACGTCTTTGCTTCTCTGGTTATTCTGGAAAACTACTGCAGAGACATGTTTCATTGGATTCATTAGATCTGTAACAACTAAATAAATGTACAGTTTTGCGATCGCTTCATATTGGCGAAGTTGCTAAGTTTAAGGCAAAATCTTTTATTAGCCGTAACACCGTAACTAAACGTTTGCGGACCTATGTTTATCTGAACGTTTTTCTTCAGTTGTACTTGTAGAATAACATATTTAAATATTTACATATCTTCGTGAATCACCTTGTATCCTTTTATTATACTGAAGATGAACGAGTGCATCACCGCGTATTAGAACAGGAGTAAATATCGTGTTACAGTTCTTGGTCGTGGTTTAATTTGGGTCTGTGCTCTATACAATAACGTAATAAATTATTAACTACCCCAACCCAGGCACAGAAATCACAACCCATGTTTTTATCTCGAGGCAGTGGCGTCATATTTCATCTACCAGACGTCCCGTCTGTGATGCGCCTTGCCCCCTGTTTCTGAAGCACAAACATTTCACATCAAATATCATTACGACCGGGAATAAATGTGGAGGAGCTGGTGAGCCGTAATTGGGCGGGCCAGAAGTGGCCCTCTGGTAGGGCCTGGGGCCGGCAGTAAAGACGCAGACGGCGACGCCGCGTGGCCCTAAGAGCCGGCTTTGCGACCGCCGTTAACGTAGAATGCCTGGCCCGCCATTCTGCCGTCGCGGCGTCTCCATTACGTAATGACGCCCCTCTCCGCGCACCCCCTACAAGCCGACGCTGCAGCGGCAAGTCCTGGGGCCTCTTTGATATGCAGCGCGAGCGAAATGCACGCCGTTCTGCGCCATCTTTTACACCCACGACATAAGGTGTCGGCAGGAAAGAGGGCGTTCTCTTTAAGAGGATTATAACAGGAAATTTATACAGCATACGCCCTATGGGTACATTTGATGGCAGGACGGTTTCAGATTTATTTGACGATTGTACTGCAACTCTAGATTGCACCAGCTGTCGAGCTCACAAGGGGAGGTCACTACGTTTTGAACGCGTATTTACTGCAAACTTCGTACACTCGTAGTACTCCATGAGGACAACAAAATGTGTAAGCAGTAGCGCGTACTTCTCAAGCGTTAGTGAGAAAATCGCAAGATAATTTCGGTCGTCAAATATACGAGGGCTGTCCAGAAAGTAAGTTACGATCGGTCGCGAAATGGAAACGACTATGAAAATCCGATAAAGCGTTGCAAAGATGTGTTGGGCAGTGTCTCTAGTATTACTCTAGGTAGAATTATGTCGCTCTTTTCATTCCTGAGCTCCTAGTGAGTGCGTAAAGATGTTATAGAAAATAGTGTCTCCCGCCAAGTACGAGGGCCTGGTGAGAATTTTCCCCTGAATCTATGCAACCAACATTACAACTGTCGTGCGGTTTCTTCTTCAAGACAATTCTCAGCCTCATTCTGCAGGGGCAATGAAGATGTTCCTGCATCGTTTCAATTGGAAATGTTTGGTTACCCACAATACAGCCCGTAATTGTCTCCCACTGGGTTTCATCTCTGCTCAAACGAACCGCTGGCTATGAAGACAACATTTTGGCACAGACAACGAGCTGTAGGCCAGAGTAGAGAATTGGCGGAAAGCACTGACGGCTGCCTTCTATGATGAGGGTATTGGAAAGTTGGTACAACGCTTCGACGAATGTCTGAGTCAGAACGGCGACTACTTAGAGTAGTAGCTGAAAGGTGTAGCTAACTGTTACAAATGAAACATTTCTGATTTTCACGGTGATTTTCATTTCGCGATCAATCGTAACTTACTTTCTGGACAGCCCTCGTATATCTGTGCGCGGACATTTTAGCCATGAAGCGGCTGCAGCCTACTGGTGCCGGCACGGTAGCTCAGCGTGTTCGGTCAGAAGGCTAGCTGCCCTCTGTAATAAAAAAAAACTGAGTTAATGGATCAACAACGAACTAAAACGGGTGTCTTTCGACGTCCGCCCAGAGCAGATACAACGGAAGAAACCGAACAAAATGAGGTTTTTAAGCCGGGACGGTAGCTCAGCGTGTTCAGTCAGAGGGTTGGCTGCCCTCTGAAATAAAAAAACTGAGTTAATAGATCAACAACGAACTTAAACGGATGTCTTACGACGTCAGCCCCGAGCAGATGCAACGAACAAAAGCGTACAAAATGATATTTAAAAAAAAAAGAGCGTGTTCGGTCAGAGCGTTCGCTTCCCTTTCTGATAAAAGAACTGAGCGAACGTATGAACTAAAAAACTGAACGGGTGTCCTCGGACGTCCGCCCTGCACAAATTCAACGAACAATATGGAAAAAAATGTTCTTTTTGGCAAAAGTGGTTGGCGTTCAAGCCACTGGATCGCTGGATCGAGTTCCGTTAGTCAGTTTTCTTTTTTTCAACACAGTCGTTTTCTTTACTGTTTATATTACAACTGATAGAATGGGAAAAATACGTGTAATCGGATGAACTTTTATTAAATTTACAAGTGTTATTTGGCAGTCTACTAGATTTTATTATCACAAATAATATAGTATTCGTAACTATCGACTAGTAAACGGCCAAACGCATAAAGTGATACTGAAAATTTATGCTTGTCCGTGTCTTCAAAACTGTTCGTATTTAATCGAAAGAGAACGAGAAATTGCTTCTCGGAAGACGCTATTAAAATACAGTCGATAGTGCATAACCAATTATCAGCGGCGATTTTTAAGGAAATACTGCGTTATGCATGGTTTCCTTCCAAACTATCGTCTGAAAGAGAGGTTTTTGAAAACGTTAACGAGGTTTGTTTTTCCACGGAAAACGTCAAAAGACCTTGCGTATGCGGAAACATAATATTTATTCAATGCAGCTGGTGCTGTTTAACTTTATGTTTTCCATGTTTTTACGAAAAATAGCATCCTGCAACTTGTACTCGTAATGCCGAAAGCGACGATTTATTGTACATCTTTCGAAAGCCGTCTGTGCCGGTCAAAACTTGGAGGTATCAAGTCGTTTCGAGCTCCTTCCAGGTATAAGGGATTTCTCAAATCACGGACAAGCATACATTTTCAGTTTCACTTTATGCGTTTTGTCGTTTACTAGTCGATATATTACATTATTTGTGATAATAAAAATTAGTAGACTGCCAAATAACATTATAAATTTAATAAAAGTTAATCCGATTACACGTATTTTCCCCATTATATCAATTGTAATGTAAATAATAAAGATAATGACAGTATTGAAAAAAAAAAATGTCGAACGGAACTCGATCCAGCGGCTTGAACGTCAACCACTTTTAAAAAAGAAGTTTTGTTCTACGTTGTTCGTTGAATTTGTTCAGGGCGGACGTCCGATGACACCCGTTCAGTTCGTTCGATGATCCGTTCGCTCAGTTTTCTTATTATAAAGGGAAGCTAACGCTGTACCTGAACACGCTATTTTTTTATTATTTTTATTTTATGAAACTTCTTGGCAGATTAAACCTGTGTGCCGGACCGAGTCTCGAACTCAGGACCTTTGCCTTTCGCTAGCAAGTGCTCTACCAACTGAGCTACCCAAGCACAAAACACGCTGAGCTACCGTGCCGTCACCACTCGGCTGCAGCCGCTTCATGGTTAAAATGGCCACGCATATATATATATACATATATATTCGATGACCAAAATTATCTTGCGATTTTCTCAATAACGCTTCAGAAGTACGCGCAACTGCTTACACATTTTGTTGTCCTCATGGGGTACTATGAGTGTCCAAAGTTTGCATTAAATCCGCGTTCCAACCGTCGTGGCCTCCCCTTGTCAGGTGCGTGACAGTTTTATCGCTCACTTGTAAAGGAAATATATAGAGCAGTCAATTTGTTTTAAAAATATGAAAGATGTCACATCAACCCGACCCGAAGATTAGTTTCAACACGGTACTGTTTTACTGGGAATGGTCCTATTGGAGATGGTATACTTCTGCCTTCCTACGAACTTGGGTCTGAGTGGTGTAAGACAGGATTCAAGGATTTCTCGTTCGACCAGTATGTGAGTATTGCTTGACAATTTGGGAACGGTACGAGAGAGGACTGATCAAGAAAATGAAAAAAAAAAAAAAACGGAAAAAGACCAGCACGTTTCTTTACACGTTCATTTAGGATGCGTAAACGCGTCACAGAGACGCTCCGCCAACCTTAGTGACCGGCACTACAAGACATGTGTCCAATATCGCAGCTTGGTTTACCGTTAAAATTCGGGGAGCATATATTTCTAGAAGTTTCAACTAATTTATTGCTTTCTGCATTGTACACTAAGGGCCATTAAAGTTTCTATACCACGAAGATGACGTGCTACAGACGCGAAATTTAACCGACAGGAAGAACTTGCTGTAATATGCCAATGTTAGCTTTTCAGAGCAATCTCACAAGGTTCGCGCCGGTGGCGACACCTACAACGTGCTGACATGAGGAAAGTTTCCAACTCATTTCTCATACACAAACAGCAGTTGACCGGCGTTGCCTGGTGAAACGTTGTTGTGATGCTTCGTGTAAGGAGGAGAAATGCGTACCATCACGTTTCCGACTTTGATAAAGGTCCGCTGGAGCCTATCACGACTGCGGTTTATCGTATCGCCAAATTGCTGCTCGCGTTGGTCGACATCCAATGACTGTTAGCAGAATATGGAATTGGTGGGTTCAGTAGGGTAATACGGAAAGCCGTGCTGGATCCCAACGGCCTCGTATCACTAGCAGTTGAGATGAAAGTCATTTCATCCGCATGGCTGTAGCGGATAGTGCAGCCACGTCTCGCTCCCTGAGTCAACAGATGGGGACGTTTGCTAGACAGCAACCATCTGCATGAACAGTTCGACGACGTTTGCAGCAGCATGGACTATTAGCTCGGAGACCATGGCTGCGGTTATCCTTCACGCTGCATCATAGACAGGAGTGCCTGCGGGCGACGATGTACTCAACGACGAACCAGGGTGCACGAATGGCAAAACGTCATTTTTTTCAGATGAATCCAGGTTGTGTTTACAGCATCATGATGGTCGCATCCGTGTTTGGCGACATCGCGGTGAACGCACATTGGAAGCGTGTATCCGTCATCGACATAATGGCGTATCACCCGGCGTGATGGTACGGGGTGCCATTGGTTACGTCTAGGTCACCTCTTGTTAGCAATGACGGAACTTGGAACAGTGGACGTTACATTTCAGATGTGTTACGACCCGTGGCTCTACCCTTCATTCGATCGCTGCGAAACCCTACGTCTCAGCAGGATAATGCACGACCGCATGTTGCAGGTCCTGTACGGGCCTTTCTGGATACAGAAAATGTTCGACTGCTGCCCTGGTCAGCACATTCTCCAGATCTCTCAACAATTGAAAACGTCTGGTCTCTGGTGGCCGAGCAACTGGCTCATCACAATATGCCAGTCACTACTGTTGATGAACTGTGGTATCGTGTTGAAGCTGCATGGGCATCTGTACCTGTACACGCCATCCAAGCTGTGTTTGACTCAATGCCCAGGCGTATCAAAGCCGTTATTACGGCCAGAGGTGGTTGTTCTGGGTACTGATTTCTCAGGATCTATGCACCCAAATTGTGTGAAAATGTAATCACATGTCAGTTCTAGTATAATATATTTGCCCGATGAATAGCCGTTTATCATCTGCATTTCTTCTTGGTGAAGCAATTGTAATGGCCACTAGTGTATATCTCGCGCAAAGAGCAAGAAGATAACGTTAGAGAGATTCGAGCTCACACAAAGGCTTACGGCGAAACATTCTCGACTGGAACAGGAAAGGGATGAAGCGACAGTAGTACAAAAAGTACCCTCCGCCACACACCATAAGACAGCTTATGGAATGTAGATGTAGGTGGAAAGGTATACAGTAATTTAGATGCACTACCGTTATATCACAGATTTTTTAAAAAATTGTGCAATCCGCACTTTTTATTTAAAAGGTAAAGATGTCTTTCTCTGATCTTGGAACCGAGATACCCATTTATTTATAGAGGGAGCCACAGGTTAACAGCGACTACAAACTACACTGCCGCACAGAATTTTTCACATTAAGAAGTCACTGTGAGAGGTGAAAAGGTGATAAAAAAAATCCTAAGACTGAGGTGGAATTGGACGCAAAATATTTGACTTTGTAATATGGCATCGAACACTAAGCCACTCCAGTTCCATTTATTGAGTGATATCATTATGTATCATTTTCCATTCAGACACGAGGCCTAGCCCTGTTACTCCGATGGTGGGATGAAAAGAAACGCTCCAAAGACAGACCGCGCAAATGGTTAGGACTACTTCGCCAACTTGTAAGTATTTTTTCGGTCCCTAACTACTGGTTCGTGCCATTGTCTCGATGGGCTTCATATTTTCTTCCACTTTTCCATCTTGCACATCATGAGCGTATTTTGAGTGGAGAATTGCTAACAAAACCACCAAAAACTAAAGACAGCTACATTAATAATTACGCCTGCTATATTCAGTGTTCCCGTTACAATCAAGTAATAAGTTCCAGAAATTTATTAATTATTTAATAGATTCCAAGTCGCTATGTTGCTCGTAAGTTACAATATCAAACATTTGTCATTGGATGGGTGGTTATGCGAACTAATTGTTCGTCTTATTGAGACGAACGCTCTTCCAACAAAATTTGATGGACTAGGGTATCCGGTTTCTGCGGCGGGATTTTCCAGGACTGCTTGACGATATCCCCTAGCGCATGGCTAATGAATGTGATATTTGTATTATGGGGCCTCCAGGCCCTTAATTCTCTGGATTTTTCTGTCTTGAGTTACGTCAAATGTGAAGTTGATTCCAGTTGATATGTTCGAGAATGTGGGGCAGCGAATTGTACAAATCTGTCAGCCTTTACGAGATGCTGAGGGGTTTTTGAAAGAAGTCGCAACTCACTACAAAGACGAGAGCAGGATTGTTGCATCCAATAGCGAGGACGCCACGTCGAACATCTCCGCTAACAGTACAAGTGTGCAGTAAAATGCACTATGTAAAATGGTGAAGTAACACAATTACGGCCGGCCGGAGTGGCCGAGCGGTTCTAGGCGCTACAGTCTGGACCGCGCGACCGCTAGGGTCGCATGTTCGAATCCTGCCTCGGGCATGGATGTGTGTGATGTCCTTAGGTTAGTTAGGTTTACCTAGTTCTAAGTTCTAGGAGACTGATGACCTCAGAAGTTAAGTCCCATAGTGCTCAGAGCCATTTGAACCATTTGAACACAATTAGTAACGCGAAATTATTGTTATTTAGGATTGATTTTCTTGCTACGTCAGGCCATGGGTGCAATATGAACTCAGTTTGGTTGGCAAAAGTTTATAAATAAATTTACGCTAACGAGAACGATATTCATTACTGAGGTCAGAGGCGGCTCACTACAACACACTCGTAATTATCTCGCAAATGGCTCGTTTCCTGACCCACGTTTACTAGAATTATTATCTATCTACTAGGTTCCGTGATACTATGCCAGCCAAAATTACACTGGCGAAAAGAATATCACAACACCAAGAAGGAATTGTGCAACAGAAACGAAAGTTGGTAGTCGTGTTTTACACCTGAAAGATGAAGTTTAGGTAGATTTCGGGCCAGTATAAGAGTAGCGCTAGTAGGTTCGATCTGAATATACACTGTAATTGTCGTGAGCGTCAGTTACCTTTGAGATTGGACGTGATGGGTGAATGGTAGTCAAGAATGCCTTTTAAGGCGACAAAGCTGACATTATCAGCACCTCACTGAATTTGAAAAAGTCATGCATTAGGGCTACGAGAAGCTGAATGTCCCTTCTACGATACTGCAGAAAGACTTGGCAGGAATGTAGCCACAGTAATTGACAGCTGTCAGTGGTGGTCACAAGAAATCACGGTCGCAAGAAGACCGATCCTGGATGGCCACATAATACCACGGAGAGAAGAGTCCTTCCCTGAGGGCGTACGACTCTGGCGCATTCTACTGCATCTCAACAGCAGTCTTGGCATCGGCTTGCACCAGTGTGTCCCAGTGAACAGTTAAAAATCGGATACCTCAAGGACAGCTCCCAGCCAGATGCCATATAGCGCGCATTTCACTGACCGCATACCTCCACCATTTGGGACTTCAGTTGTGTCAAGTGAGAGCTTATTGGAGACCAGGTTGGACGTCTATTGTGTTTTGTGATGAAGCTGGTTGTGCCACGGTGCCAGTGATGGCCATGTGGTGGTTAGAAGGAGGCTAGTTTATTGCCTGCAACCAACCTGTCTGTGTGCTACACACACTGGTACTTACTTTTACCTGCAGTTATTGTCAGGCGTCCGATTTCATATTACATTAGGAGAACTCTCGTCGCTATCCCATACACCTTGACTGCAAATTTGTACGTCAAATGTTGGCTGGATCTGTTGTGCCGCCATTCATGAACAGAATTCCAAAGGGTGTTTTCCAGCAAGATACGCTTGCCCACAACCACTGTCGTGACCCAATAAGCGCTACAGGAAGTCATTCACATCTTGTGAATGACTTCCTTCAGGATGAAGACATCGCTCGACCAGAGTGGCCAGGATGTTCTCCAGACATGAAACCTAGCGAACATGCCTGGGATAGATTGAAAAGGAGCGACGTGACCCACCAACCACTCTGAGGAATCTACGCCGAATCGCCGCTGAGTTGTGGGACAATATGGACCAACAGTGCCTTGATGAACTTGTGGATAGTACACCACGACGAATACAGGCATGCATCAGTGCAGGAGGACGTGCTACTGGGTATTAGAGGTACCGGTGTGTACCGAAATCTGGACCATCACCTGTGAATGTCTCGCTGTATGGTGGTACTTCATGCAATGCGTGGTTTTCATGAGCAATAAAAAGGGAGAAATGATGTTCATGTTGATCTCTTTTCCAATTTTCTGTACAGGTTCCGGAACTTTCGCAACCGAGGTGACGCAAAACTTTTTTTGATGCGTGTAAATTATGATGCATGATGTACAATATGCGTTTATGTACGTCATAAATAGGCCTACCGCCCATGGGAACCACATATGAGTTGCTACAGTAGGTATTAACGAAGAGAGGCACACGGAAGGTAATGTGAAATAAAGTGAAGAGAGGCTGACGAAGAGAGACAGCAAGCAGCCGAAAACGATGGATGGGGTGAAAGGTGTGTGAAGCGATAGCGGAGGGGAGGGGGAGTAGGGTGGGAAACCAGACGTGCTTAATGGACGATATTTCAGAGCGTAATAAAATTATGTCTACGGCAGGGGGAGGGAGGAAGACAGCGGCGACGGACAGCAACAGGAGATTAATGAAAACATTATACGCTGGCACGCTGCCTGACTCTGTCACAGCGCCTCGGGAAGACGCCGGCGCCACTTGCGGAGAATAGCCCGGCCACTAGAGGGCGCAGCTTCCGCGCGTCGATCCGGCAATTCCGAAGCCAACCGAGTGCACAGACCAAGACTCCGCGGCGCTTGCCAGGTTTCTGCACATTTCCGCTTAATATTCTTCCTTGAAGATGCGGACTTCCGGCGTAGAACCAATTTCCTCTGAAACTTACGTCTTCCTGGTCGCCGTTGGCAGTGAACATACCACTAGCAAGGTCATGTTCCGGAAGTACCCCTAAATAGAATTATTGAGGTTGTATCCGTGAATCGATCATCTTCGTACCTCGTTCACTTCGTGTCACTTGCGTTCGATCACTGGATTCAAAAAATACGTCTTCTACACAGAATCTGTAATTCATCTGAATACTCCGCACTCAGAAAATTGCTCTGAGATATAAGTTATCTATACGTAGGGTTTTTCTGGTAAATACACAAAATTTAAAACAATATGTTTTACAGAACTGTATATATATTTGCATTCCCAATGAATATGATTGATTTTTAAGCTTAATAGTATTATTTAACCTTATCAGACCTTAGCCATAAACAAACAGCTTTTTGAGGTGTGAGCGATTACAGGGTGGCGCATGAAATGTGTTACAAACTGTTTCTTTCACAATTTACGACGCACATTAGATATCCCGCTGGGATCTCTACAGCAGTCCCAGCAAAGCTTGGAAAAAAAATGAGTTACGAAATGACGTGTAATTCAGAATACTGCCGCTAGGAGACTAGTAGGCAGCAATGGCTGACAATGGAAGACTGACGACACAGCGACGATCGGCAATTATGTTACTTTTTCATGAAACGAAAAGCCTTGTTGTGTGTGACTCAGAGGCGTTTTCGACAACAGTTTAACACACGATGGGTCCCTTGCAAGAAGACCATCCACAGGTTGTACGATAAATTTGTATAGGAAGGAACAGTATTGGAAGCGAAGCGACCTCGGCCTAAGCCTGTTTGTTCTCCGGAGAGTATTGAAGCGGTACGAGTTGCTGTACAGAGAAGTCCCGGGAAATCGTGTAGAAAGGCAGCAGTGCAACTGTGAATATCCAGACGCTCCGTTCAATGCATTCTTAAAAGTGACATCCATATCTACCCATACAAGATGACCTGGGCACAGAAGCTCACTAAAGAACACAAGCAGCAGAGACTACTGTTCGCTCAGTGGGCGGAGGATAGGGAAGAAACTCTCAACGACGTTTGGTTTTCAGACGAGGCGCATTTTTATTTAGACGGTGTGGTTAACAAACAAAATGTACGCTTTTGGGCTACTGAAAACCCGCAAGTGCTTCATGAACGACAACATTATGCTCCGAGGATTACAGCGTGGGCAGCAATTTCCAGTCACGGACATGTTGGACCCTTTTTCTTTGAAGAAACTGTGAACATCGAGCGTTATTTGAGCATGCTTCGCAATAGCTTCATTCCACAGCTTCTTGCTACTGCCTTTCCCTTCAACTCGCAGTGGTTCATGCAAGATGGAGCAAGGCCACATACTGCAAACACTGTGTTGGAGCTTTTACACGAGCATTTCGACACGCGGGTCATTTCACTCAGGTTTACAGGTCGCTTCAGTGGTGGACAAAATTGGCCCCCCAATAGTCCAGACCTCAATCCATGTGACTTTTTCCCTTGGGGGTACCAAAAGGAAAAAAAGTTCCCGAAAAGTCCACGTGATTTAATGGAGCTCAGAAGACTTATTCTTAAAGCTTGCAGTGAAATTACGGAAGACATGTGGCGCAGGGTAATCACTAACTTCAGTGTTCGTTTGAAAGAAGTTACGAAACGAAATGGTGGACATATTGAGCATGTGCTGAGTTAGAACAAGTCTCCATGGACAGCTCTTCATTGTAGTATATGTTCCTTTTAGATTGTATTGACAATAAAGTTTAAATTCAAAAACAAAATGGTAACACATTTCGTGCGCCACCCTGCATATGCGATCGCAAATATGGTCGTAGCTATCATTCGTAAGAAAATTTACTTTATCGAAAATTATTCAATAGCACAAAGTGCGAATTATACGCTTCTGTGAGTATAAACCCCAAGGATACTCTTCCAGTACGTGCTTCCACGTTTGAAACTTTTGTTTGCGACACTGAAGCAAAAAAGGAAAATAAAAATTAAAAAAAAAAAAAAAAAAAAGACATGAGTCTACGAAGGAATATGGCTGAACGTCGATACATGAAAGAACTTTTTTTTTCGTTACCGTAACAGCCCACTGACGTAGCATCTGTTTTGTAGTGGTTAGGCCACCACATATTCAGGTCCTGAATATCATCTGTTTCCTCGTTTATTACGTTAAAGTTACGCTTCTGAGTTAACGATCGTACCGCAGTATCGTACTCCTCTGGAGTCTCCTCCGGACATGTCTCTTTCCCTAACTCAGTACCCATCTAACACCAAACTATGCGTAAGGATACAAAGATTAGGTATTACCGGTAAACGTAGTTAGAAAATAAACGTGGACCCAACAACTTTTCAAACTCACCTATCTGTATGCATTCAACTACTGTCCGTCTTGTTATCTTGCTACTTGGTCAAACTCGCTTTTGCGTTACCCCATAAGACTGGCACAATAATAGTGATTGTATTAAAACAAAAAGTTGCAAAACTTGGCCTACCGGTGTGGCCGAGCGGTTCTGGACGCTACAGTCTGGAACCGCGCGACCGCTACGGTCGCAGGTTCGAATCCTGCCTCGGGCATGGATGTGTGTGATGTCCTTAGATTAGTTAGGTTTCCGTAGTTCTAAGTTCTATGGGACTGATGACATCAGATGTTAAGTCCCATAGTGCTCAGAGCCATTTTTTGTAAAACTTGGTACAATACAGTAAGAGGCCACTTTTATATTACGTGCCTAGAAAATAGAACTGTTTCCGAAAATTAATTATTAAAAATAGTTATACTACTGGCCATTAAAATTGGTAAACCACGAAGATGATGTGCTACAGACGCGAAATTTAACCGAGAGGAAGAAGATGCTGTGATATGCAAATGATTAGCTTCTCAGAGCATTCAGACAAGGTTGGCGCCGGTGGCGACACCTACAACGTGCTGACATGAGGAAAGTTTCCAAGCGATTTCTCATATACAAACAGCAGTTGACCGACGTTGCCTGGTGAAACGTTGTTGTGATGCCTCGTGTAAGGAGGAGAAATGCGTACCATCACTTTTCCGACTTTGATAAAGTCGGATTGTAGCCTATCGCGATTGCGGTTTATCGTTTCGCGACATTGCTGCTCGCGTTGGTCGAGATCCAATGACTGTCAGCAGAATATGGAATCGGTGGGTTCAGGAGGGTAATACGGAACGCCGTGCTGGATCCCAACGGCCTCGTATCACTAGCAATCGAGAAGACAGGCATCTTATGCGCATAGCTGTAACGGATCGTGCAGCCATGTATCGATCCCTGAGTCAACAGATGGGGAAGTTTGCAATACAACCACCATCTGCACGAACAGTTTGACGACGTTTGCAGCAGCATGGACTATCAGCTAGGAGACCATGGCTCCGGTTACCCTTTGCGCTGACTCAACGGCGAACCTGGTTGCACGAATGGCAAAACGTCATTTTTTTGGATTCATCCAGGTTCTGTTTAGAGCATCATGATGGTCGCATCGGAGTTTGGCGCCATCACGGTGAACGCACATTGGAAGCGTGTATTCGTCCTCGCCATACTGGCGTATTACCCGGTGTAATGGTATGGGGTGGCATTGGTTACACGTCTCAGTCATCTCTTGTTCACATTGACGGCACTTTGAACAGGGGACGTTACATTTCAGATGTGTTACGACCCGTGGCTTCATTCGATCCCTGCGAAACCCTACATTTCAGCAGGATAATGCACGACCGCATGTTGCAGCTCCTGTACGGGTTTTCTGGATACAGAAAATGGTCGACTGCTGCCCTGGACAGCAAATTCTCCAGATCTCTCACCAACTGAAAACGTGTGGTCAATGGTGGTCGAGCAATTGGCTCATCACAATAGGCCAGTCACTACTCTTGATGAACTGTAGTTTGGTGCTGAAGCTGCACGGGCAGCTGTACCTGTACACGCCATCCAAGCTCTGTTTGACTCAATGCCCAGGCGTATCAAGGCCGTTATTACGGCCAGAGGTGGTTGTTCTGGGTACTGATTTATCAGGATCTATGCACCCAAATTGCGTAAAAATGTAATACCATGTCAGTTCTAGTATAATGTATTTGTCCAATGAATACCCGCTTATCATCTGCATTTCTTCTTGGTGTAGCAATTTTAATGGCCAGTAGTGTATTTGCCAACAACGTCATCTTGCTGCTGACTATATTACGTCTCAGTAAAAATATCGCTCTTAGAGGCATGTTACATATCATTATTCTCTAGTGTTTACATTAGGTAACAAAAAAATGATAAATGAAGCAGAAAGAACTATTTTTCTTCTTAAGTACATTTCACCCGTGCATCAGAATCCCCCCATCAGCATCTGCGTAGCAGAACTGCGAATGTATATCATCGTCGAAGGGGAAGTCAGCATTTCTGTGACTATCCGGGGAGAAATAATGCACCGACAGCCGAGGGAAGGCGAAAGTGACGAATCGGAAGGCAGTCGCGACGGTTCCCCAAAGTGTCGTCTCTTATGTCAGCCGGGTTACGGACGGCCGCCGTGGCAAGTGAGAACCGATGGCGGCCATCACGAGAGTCCCCTCCATCACCGGCGGGTCGTTTTCACTAAGGCGGCGCCGCTTTTCAGAGCCTATTGCCGACACGGTTCCCTTGCCCGTGACTTATGGCTGGCGGGGAAGTCACTACTCAGGCGTGGCTCGTATTGTACGGACTTTCTTTGGGTAAGGAACGAAGATAATAAATATGTCATATTAATAATTCATTGTCTGATTGAAGGTGCTTGTTGGTAGTAGTTCATTTTACCGGACTAGATACTTACTATATACGATCTAGTGTTACAAGCATATATGATTTTTCAGTTCGTGGTAACGTAACTTGCCTCATATGTAATGTTCTGAAGCCTATGCCAATAACCGTATTTGGTAATATTCATCTTATAATACGATTACGTGATTTGTATAGGCAGATACGTAATCAGAATAAGGAATTTTTTTACGAAAACACATGCAGGTGTTATTATTGCTTGTACGCAAATATTATTTTCGGTGTACACCACAGACTATATGTAACGCTGCTTCTAATTTGTATTTTCTCTTTTAGCAGGACAATTAAATGTGTTGTCATTATAAAAACGGGTAACTTATAATTGTATTATTACATCAATATCACGAAATATCATAGGTTTTGTTCAGTTGCATTCTGAAACTCCGGAGCTACTTCCGAACAACCCTGCATGTCCTACCTATCAATGGACTGGAAAAAAACGGCGGGTAATATATTTTTTAGGTTGTTGCTTCTCGATATGCAATAGCGACGTCACCGTTTCCGTGGGAACGGAAACAATTCATCACATTTCTCTTGTTTCTTCTTAGGGCATAGATCCCTCTTCTACGCACCACTCTGCTTCCGTTATTAAAGACGTAATAGAAATAGAACGTACGAGAATAACTTTAAGTGGAACAGTGGTTATAGTCTTAGTGGTGCCTCAAATTGTTTTATAGGTCTATATGAGATCAGTGATGCCACCAGTGCAGCCAAGAACAAAATCTCGAGAAGCGTGACACAATGATGACCTACGGTGGTCAATGGCGACCCAATTGTTGGCATACGGAATCGTGTTGTCGATAACACCAACAATTACTTTGTGCACCAGATTCCAGACCAAACTGCAAAACTACAGTGCCGTTACGAGAAAACTGTTATCCTAAGCAGATTCAGAAGGATGTAGGTTGCAGTAGGTACTGGGAGATGAAGAAGCTTGCACAGGATAGAGTAGCATGGAGAGCTGCATCAAACCAGTCTCAGGACTGAAGACCACAACAACAACAACAACAACAACGGGTAAAGGGACCTATGCTAACACGGGCTCTGCAGTTGTTAATGATTTCGGTTAGAGTGCCATCCATCGTGGGACAACGACATATAAACACGCTCCCTATATAGTCATTTTCCAAGATGTGCTGCAGCACATTAGAACTTCGTGGAACAGTAAGTGGACCTATCGTACTAACACGGCGTAGAACGCATACTACCAAAAATTTCTGCACGACTATGGTTCTACCTCGGTATGTATCACTGAAAGTTTCCGTCAACATGTTCCGCTTGCACTTTCACCACGGACGGATCTAGATGCACTTGTGTCGTCTACAATTGACTGTTTGACATCTGTGTGATTGTAGCGTAGAGAGGGAACGGACCACATCATTTTCGGCTACCCACTGCGGTAGCATACGGCAACAAACGTACTACAGTATTTAGTGCTTCGTGGACAACTTCCCACCTGGATAAAGACACTACTTGTAGCGAATTGTGTGTCGCTATATGCAAGGTTGCTTTCTATCTGGGCCATGCCCTGCAAGTGCAAGGACGACATTATGCGCCAATTTGCATTTTTATTACTGAACTGAGGGTTGCCATGGCAACCAGCAAAGTGCAGAGATCGAGTTAAGGGTTGCATATGCCTAATTGTAACTGTCACAGGTCTATTAAAACGCACAATGAGCACAAGCTGCGTTGCAGTAAAGATCACGAATTATGAAGAACTTTTCCGTGGCAGAGTTCTCTGTCGGAAACCATTGCTGGTGAGCTCTGTTATGACCCAGTTGGAGGGAGATTATGTAACACCCAGAGATGGCCGCCCAAGTCAGCATCCTGTGCAGAAGCGTGCCTTTGATTTTACCCTAGACTGGACGCCCGTACCAGACAATGGCAGCACCGTGGCCAGGCTGCAGAGGGACCTTCTGCTGATTCTGAAAACGGCGCCGGTGTGGTGTTCGGGCCAGTGCCTTCACACAACGGGCGCCTCCCAAAAGCAACGCCGATTGGACAGCCGCTGAGCATTCAGAAGCCATCGGGACTGACGGTGATTGGGTGGTTCATAAGAAAATTGTGACTATTGGTTAAGCCACGGCGCGGAGCGACAAGCCCGTCTGGTAGCTACAGAAATGAAGCACTCGTGTTTTGGCTTCGATGGGAAGCGTTAGCTTTAGCTACGGTTCGTACGGCAGGGTATAGCGAATTTTTGTATTTCGTCACGCCACCCAGTCTTTAGTTTCGTCCATACGCGAACGCATGGGGCAGTCATTGCTGCAGCAGAGACGCTGACCCACATCTCGACACCACGAGGTGGCCGTATGCTGTGGTTTCGTCGTTGCAGAGAATATCACACGATAAATACCCGCAGCTCCAACCGTAATCAAATCACTCTTGCCGAGATACACTATGTGATCAAAAGTATCCCGACACTCTTAAAGACATACGTTTTTCATATTAGGTGCATTGTTCTGCCACTACTGTCAGGTACTCGATATCTGCGACCTCCGCCGGCCGAAGTGGCCGTGCGGTTAAAGGCGCTGCAGTCTGGAACCGCAAGACCGCTACGGTCGCAGGTTCGAATCCTGCCTCGGGCATGGATGTTTGTGATGTCCTTAGGTTAGTTAGGTTTAACTAGTTCTAAGTTCAAGGGGACTGATGACCTCAGATGTTAAGTCCCATAGTGCTCAGAGCCATTTGAACCGAACAGGAATCGTTAATATTTAGCGACAGGAGATAACGATCATTTAAAGTAAACTGTTTTGTAAAATGCATACCTTAAGAGTTATGAGGACTACTTCATCTTCGATACTGTGGAACTAATCTCTTCTACTGCAAGTTCTTTGCTGGCCGTACTTTGAAAGGTAGCCGTATGGACCAATACAAGAAGAAACTACTTAGTAAACATGGGCTGTAAAGCGCATAGTTGAAGAGATGGGAGCGCTTGCTCATCTTCGCTACTGTGAAACACACCTCTTCTACTGAACAAGTGATCATACTTTTTAACGTATCCAGTTCACAGTACAGTCTTACTAGATAATTTTTCTTGCTGTAGCGGTCGCGCGGTTCCAGACTGTAGATAACTCTATTACCATTTGAAGGGTGTTCGAAAATCACCGGGACAAACTTCTAGGACTTGTAGAGAGGAGTGAGTACATAATATTTTGAGCAGAAACCCATGTCCTGAAACGCATCGTTTTCGTTCTACGTCGGTTTCAACTCAGATGTTGAACTCATCCACTTCTGCTCGAAAAACCGAAAAAGGCGAGACGCAGTATAGTTATTAGATAACAATTCGAAATGAAACACAACGAAACATCCATTCATCGCTTAATCAGATGTGATTTTAATAACGATTAAACACTACGTGTTTTAAGGACATGTGCTCGTATTTCTCTTTCATTTGCTAAACAAATGAAGGTTTTGCTTTCGTGGGGATCCACAGCCTCTATGTGTTTAATATAAAGGAGACATCGTCCATTGCAGGCTGTACTGTGCTTTATTAAAGTCACGGTATTAACTAATTTCGTCCCTGAGCTATTATCAGGCACCTGAAATAAACCTGCGTGCAAGAGCGTCACATGGCTGCAAATATCGTCATGTATAAATGAAGCATTCCATAACTCACATTGCCGGCCGTGGTGGTCTCGCGGTTCTAGGCGCTCAGTCCGGAACCGCGCAACTTCTACGGTCGCAGGTTCGAATCCTGCCTCGGGTATGGATGTGTGTGATGTCCTTAGGTTAGTTAGGTTTACGTAGTTCTAAGTTCTAGGGGACTGATGACCACAGAAGTTAAGTCCCATAGTGCTCAGAGCCATTTGAACCATAACTCACATTAACGTAACCAGATTTACGGTGCAAAACATTACGTACAGATGCTGTGGCTTGTATTACATACTGCGCTCATCACATTCATTAATGTCAAATACAAAAAAACAACCAAAGTTATTATCTGGGCCCACCGATCTATCACCGATAGTATAAACTTAAACTATTTCTGTTTTTTTTTTGTTTTTTGTGAATCATTCACTTGTACAATACGTCTGGTCTTCGTATATCTGTATGTAACTTAAGTCACTGATTACCTATGTTACAGTATTTTCGTTAAGTCTGGCACCTCAGTGATAACTAGATTCCGTCCCTGTCAGTATTTCATGTTATGTATACTTCCTTATAGGATTTTAATGTACTGTATTGAATATATACGCCCTTAAGTGATCTTAGGTCACCAATTACACAATACGTAAGTCTGGCACGCCACCAGTAGATGTAACGTAACGGCACGTAACTGTAGATAAGTTTACAATGTTTAAAAGCAGGTGCATCTTTAACAGATTCGTTTTTAGCCTGCAGCACTTACAGAGTATGTGATGGTGGAGTACGTCTTCTGATTTTATGTACGTGACATAAAAGAATGTGATGAGCACGATGTATAATGCATGACATAGCAAATTTAACTAATTTTATTACACTCTAAAATCGGTTACGTTAATGTGAGTTATGGAATGCTTTCTTTATACATGACGATCTACGAACACAGGTGACACTCTACCACGGCGGTTTATTTCAAGCGCTTGATAACGTCTGACGGCCGAAATAATTAATAAAGCACAATACAGCCTACAACGTAAAATGTATTCTTTTATTAAACTAAAGTAAATATTACTCTTATTTGTACACAACTTGTATCATGCACTCCTGTGTGGATGGTGTAAATTGGCGTACCCACCCTAAAGCGCAGCAGATTTTTTTCCAGGCCTGTTATACACTACTGGCCATTAAAACTGCTACTCCACGAAGATGACGCGCTACTGACGCGAAATTTAACCGACAGGAAGGAGATGCTGTGATATGCAAATGATTAGCTTTCCAGTGCATTCACACCAGGTTGGCGCCGGTGGCGACACCTACAACATGCTGACATGAGGAACATTTCCAACCGATTTCTCATACACCATCAGCAGTTGACCGACGTTGCCTGGTGAAACGTTGTTGTGCTGCCTCGTGTAAGGAGGAGAAATGCGTACCATCACGTTTCCGACTTTGATAAAGGTCGGATTGTAGCCTATCGCGATTGTGGTTTATCGTATCGCGACATTGTTGCTCGCGTTGGTCGAGATCCAATGACTGTTAGCAGAATATGGAATCGGTGGGTTCAGGAGGGTAATACGGAACGACGTGCTGGATCCCAATGGCCTCGTATCACTAGCAGTCGAGATGACAGGCATCTTATCCGCATGGCTGTAACGGATAGTGCAGCCACGTCTCGATCTCTGAGTCAACAGATGGGGACGTTTGCAAGACAACAACCATCTGCACGAACAGTTCGACGACGTCTGCAGCTCGCAGACCATGGCTGCGATTATCCTTGACGCTGCATCACAGACAGGGGCGCCTGCGATGGTGAAATGAACGACGAACCTGGGTGCACGAATGGCAAAACGTCATTTTTTCCGTGTTTCGCGACATCGCGGTGGACGCATATTGGCAGCGTGTATTCCTCATCGCCATACTGGCGTATCACCAGGCGTTATGGTATGGGGTGCCATTGGTTACACGTCTCGGTCACCTCTTGTTCGCATTGACGGCACTTTGAACAGTGGACGTAACATTTCTGATGTGTTACGACCCGTGGCTCTACCCTTCATTCGATCCCTGCGAAACCCCATATTTCAGCAGGATAATGCACGACTGCATGTTGTAGGTCATGTACGGGCCTTTCTGGATACAGAAAACGTTGGACTGCTGCCCTGACCAGCACATTCTCCAGATCTCTCACTAATTGAAAACGTCTGGTCAATGGTGTCCGAGCAACTGGCTCGTCACAATACACCAGTCACTACTCTTGATGAACTGTGGTATTGTGTTGAAGCTGCACGGGCAGCTGTACCTGTACACGCCATCCAAGCTCTGTTTGCTTCAATACCCAGGCGTAACAAGGAGGTTCTTACGGCAGAGGTGGTTGTTCTGGGTACTGATTTCTCAGGATCTATGCTCCCAAATCGCGTGAAAATGTAATCACATATCAGTTCTAGTATAATATATTTGTCCAATGAATACCCGTTTATCATTTGCAATTCTTCTTGGTGTAGCAGTTTTAATGGCCAGTTGTGTATTTTACCCACCATCTACTTGACAGCAGACCTAAATTTTCAGACAAATGGGTCAGGGAAAAGAGAAAGGATCTTGAATGGTCTGGAGTGAATCTAGGAAACATCTCTGGCCGGACAAAGTATGTGTCAGTTATCGACGGCTTCGAAAGCTTGAATACTCGTAGTAAACAGAAGCGGAACAGATAAATGGCAGACGAAATGAGATATGCAGCCAGAGAAACAATGGAAGTATTTTGTACTGCAAAGAAGGCTTCCAGCAATGTGTAATTTTCACCTAACGAGGCCTCTATGCGGTAGGCGGCCTGCTATCTCGTAACAACTCTGTCGCATTGTCATTGGTTGCACTGTGAGGATAAGAATTCCATAGTGACGCCTACAATGCAGCAATGCGCAGGTAACTAGTTAGTTGCGCATTTACCCTTGCGTCCGCCACGAGCATAATATTCCCGGCCGGGGCCTTTGGTTTCGTGGCCTTTTCCGCCCTCTTGCTCACGTAGGCAGAGCTGTCATGGCGCCCGTTCTCTGGGTGTGGTGGTTAATTTAGAAGGCGGTGCTGTGCTACCTTCCTGGCGGCCACCGTAATGTGCTCACTTTACGCCGCAGACAGCCGCCGCGTTCACACATGAATGGGCTCTTGTTGCTGCTGCGCTATGTCTAGTAAAATAAACAGTTCATACATGTCATCACCTTTTGCCGAGACTTTTTTCTGTGCAGCGCCCAAATTAACTTGGCGTGTTACACAGCGAGAACAAAGTGCTTGCCTAATAAACCATTACACACTAACGAAATGAATTTTTACACTGCCTTCGTCCGGAAGTGAAAAAAAATGACGTATTCTTTATAAAATACAAAGGGGTCCAAAAAAATGTATCCACTGTTTAAAAGCCCATAACTGGCAAACTAATTGACGGGGTTGTCTCATCTTTGGTAGTGTAATAGTTTGTAGTTCCGGCAGTCGCCACACAAGCGTTGTATTGCGTTGTTTTCTTTTGTCAGATGACAGTCGCCAGACAGTCAGTGTTTTGTTCTTAGTTGCATCTACTTACTCGAGTAAACATGGCTGGTGTAAGGCTTCCATTCGATGAAAGGAAGTCAGTTTTGAAGTGGTATTTTAAGTACGAAAACATTAATGAGATTCAACGGCAATAGCGAAATGAGTATCAAACAGAGCCACCGATACGTTTAACGATTCGTCGCATTCGAGACAAATTTGAAGCCGAAGGCTGTGTTAAAGATGTACACAAACAACGATCTGGACGACCTGTAACAGTAACAAGTCCAGCTAACTCCCGTCGTGTGTTACGACACTTCACTCGCTCACCACAGAAGTCTGTGAGACAGTGTGCCCGTGAAACTGGAGTGAGTCGCTCAAATGTTCGGCGAATTTTGAAGACAGCAAAGTGGAAGTGCTACTTCCCACGATTACTACACGCAATGAACGAGGACGACCTAGATCGAAAAATGCGCAACGATGAAGAGTTTACAGAGACGATTGTGTGGTCTGATGAGGCACAGTTCAAACTCAATGGTACAGTAAATCGCCACAATTGCAACTACTGGGCCGCCGAAAACCCAAACGTCCATGTAGACAAAGCCGTGAATTTGCCAGGAGTAAATGTGTTGTGTGGGTTGCCTTACCGGGGCTTGATTGGGCCATTCTTCTTTGATGGCACAGTTACCGGTGAGGTGCACCTTCAGAAGCTTCAGATATCAATTTTACCTGCAATCAGAGACTTGCATGGAGACGGAAGAGATTACTTTCAACAAGATGGTGCCGCAGCCCACTACCAATCGTGTTAGGGCGTATCTCGACGAAAATCTACCAGGAAGATGGATAGGCCGTAGAGGTGCTTTGGAGTATCCACCACGTTCCCCAGACCTAACTCCTCCAGACTTTTACCTGTGGGGAACGGTAAAGGACCTCGTTTATCGACAAAAGCCACGCACATTGGATGAACTTCGAGAATCCATCGTACATTCATGTGCAAATATCCAACTGAACACGTTGCAGTCAGCAGTTCGTGCTGTAGTTCGGCGGCATCGTTTGTGCGTGGATGTTAATGGTGACCATTTCGAACACCTACAGCGATATGTTTAAGTTGGACTTTAAGCTACACTTTCACCAAAAATGAGACAACTCCGTCAATTAGTTTGCAATTTATGGACTTTTAAACAGTGGACACATTTTTTGGACAACTTTGTATATAAGAAGACTCTGCCACTTGCGCACGTTTGATGGCAAACAGTCGATATGTCAGAACCAAATGTTTACTCTGTGGTGGAGTGTGATTTTTTTTTGAAACTATGTAGCAGATCAAGATATTGTGCGAGAGGAGAACTCGACTGGGATCTTTAGAATTTGATCGGGAGTGCTCTTACTGCGTAACATATGCTGTCACGATCAACTACCACAGGTCTATTTTCGGCTTTACCTCTCGCCTCGCAAACTTAACCTGACAATAATTTTCGAAACAGCGAACACTCTGTGGCAGAGCAGCAGATTCATCCTCGAAATAGTTCCATAGCGACGCTACTCCAATGTTACACCATGAGGCACCTGTGATCAAACCAGGTCTACTTTGGGAAGGTGCAGAAGCTGTGTACCCTAGGTCTCTGACCTGTTGACTGGAGAAAGATGACATTCCAGTCCACTTTTGAAAGAGGGTATTCGAACAGGCATTTGTATCTACACCCTACTTCTGGTAACACTATTTGATTCCCGCTACCCTGTTCCACTCGCGGTTGCCACGTGGTAACAATGTTTGTCGGTAAGTCTCTGTACTAGCTCTAATTTACTCTGGGAAGGTGTATCAACAGTGTAGGGTGGGTCTTTCCAGGAGCGAGGTGTTCCTGATGACTTAACAAAAAGCACAGGTCACTCCTGTCATCAAGGCGGGTCATCGAACAGACATCTGAGTATCCATCATACTACGCAAGCCACTAAATGGTATGTGGTGGAGGGTACTTCTGGTACAACTAACTGAACCCCGCTATATATTTCCATTCGCGAATGACGCGTGGTAACAATAATTGTCAGTAAGCCCTGTGTTGGTTCTAATGACTCGAATTATTCCATTGCAGTTACGTGAGGTGTATGTGGGAGGAAGTAATATGTTGTCTGACTCTTCCCGGAAAGTACTCTTGCGAAATTTCAACAATAAATCTCTCCGTGAAGCGCAGATCCTCTGATATAATGAGTGCCAATGAAGTTTTTGTTATCTCGGTAACGTTCTCGCGCAGACCAAACAATTCCGTGTCGAAACGCGCCACTCTTTGTTGGATCTTCCCTGACTTCTCCAACCAGTAAGGATAACATTTTCTGTATCCAGAAAGGCCCGTACAGGACCTGCAACATGCGGTCGTGCATTATCCTGCTGAAATGTAGGGTTTAGCAGGGATCGAATGAAGGGTAGAGCCACGGATCATAACACATCTGAAATGTAACGTCCACTGTTCAAAGTGCCGTCAATGCGAACAAGAGGTGACCGAGACGTGTAACCAATGGCACCCCATATCATCACGCCGGGTGATGCGTCAGTACGGCGATGACGAATACACGCTTCCAATGTGCATTCACTGCGATGTCACCAAACACGGGTGCGATCGTCATGATGCTGTAAACAGAACCTGGATTCATCCGAAACAATGACGTTTTGCCATTCGTGCACCCAGGTTCGTCGTTGAGTACACCATCGCAGGCGCTCCTGTCTGTGATGCAGCGTCAGGGGTCACCGTCTCCGAGCTGACACTCCATGCTGCTGCAAATGTCGTCGAACTGTTCGTGAAGATGGTTGTTGTCTTGCAAACGTCCCCATCTGTTGACTCAGGGATCGAGACGTGGCTGCACTATCCGTTACAGCCAAGCGGATAAGATGCCTGTCATCTCGACTGCTAGTGATACGAGGCCGTTGGGATCCAGCACGGCGTTATGTATTACCCTCCTGAACCCACCGATTCCATTTTCTGCTAACAGTCATTGGATCTCGACCAACGCGACCAGCAATGTCGCGATACGATAAACCGCAATCGCGATAGGCTACAATCCGACCTTTATCAAAGTCGGAAACGTGATGGTACGCATTTCTCCTCAGTACTCGAGGCATCACAACAACGTTTCACCAGGCAACGCCGGTCAACTACTGTTTGTGTATGAGAAATCGGTTGGAAACTTCCCTGATGTCAGCACGCTGTAGGTGTCGCCACCAGCGCCAACCTTGTGTGAATGCTCTGAAAAACTAATAATTTGCATATCACAGCATCTTCTTCCTGTCGGCTAAATTTCGCGTCAGTAGCACGTCATCTTCGTGGTGTAGCAATTTTAATGTCGAGTAGTGTAACTTCTGGCTTACGCACAAGGGAGTGTACGACGGCCATTACTTTCCACAACATACAAAGTGTAATGGGTATCAAAGCAGATATTTTTACTGGTGTCTGAGGATAGTAATGAACAACATTACATCAGTGTTTACGTCATTTGCAGACTGATTCATATGGCCATTACATGTCGTAAATTTTTAGGGTGGTTAGTACCTCCAAGTTCATGTGACAAGAGCGAGCTTATTTTGCCCTGGGCAGTAGGTCAGGTGTTGAAGTGCGAACACTTGGCCTGAAACGATTAGTCTATACTGACAGACGCAGTCCAGTTAGTAGTGCAGTACAACCGTACAGACAACATCAGGTAGTACAGTTTGTGAGAAAACTGTTCGATGCAGTTTAAAAACAACCAACACATTGAAGTGTGTACATATTACGGTACCACTTAGTAAAACATCTGCACTTCACTCGTTACAACCTGTAGATAAATGACACAGTAGCAACATCGGAAGTTCCATGAGGCTTTCTACGGGTGATGATGTTTCATACAGAGAAGTCTTAACTCTAGAATGTAGTAGCGAAATGCAAGAAACTTACAGACTGTTGGATCTTGGTGCAGGGAGTGACGTAGATAAATGTAACTTTTGTGTATAGATACATAGAAAAACCCACTGTTGCATGACTACTCGATTGTAGAACAATCACTGGAAGAAGTAGGTTTCATAAAATGTCTAGGGGTACGTGTGTGGAGAGATTTAAAGTGGAATGACCACATAAAAGTAATCGTAGGAATGTAGATGTCGGACTGAGATTCACTGCAAGAATCCTCAGATAATGTAGTGCATCAGCAATGGAGGTAGCTTACAAGACCCTCGTTCGACCAATCCTTGAATATTGCTCGTCAGTCTGGAATCTTTACTAGATAGGACTGATAAAGGAAATAAATGGGACAAAATAAAAGGAAACCGACAGCATCTAACTTAAAACTATTCCTATAATGGAATTTTATACAAATAAATTGACCTGGTCGACTTAGCAAAATATTACAAGATAGTAATCACAGTAGTCATGATAGAAAGAACTGTATTTGAGAAGAGTACAAATAGATGGGGATAAGCACTTCCTTTAACTCTGAGATACACAGGGTGTTACTGGTATACTTGCAGATATTTTGGTCACTGGCTCCCTGATATGTACCCACTCTAGAGCGTTAGTTGTTTTTTCTCTGCATCTAACAGTCTTCCTGCAAACACGTCACATAACTACCTGACGTTTTCTTCACAGTAGTAACTGCACTACTAACAAGGGAACCTCCCCATCGCACCCACCTCAGATTTAATTATAATTTGGCACAGTGGATAGGCCTTGAAAAACTGATCACAGATCAATCGAGAAAACAGGAAGAAGTTGTGTGGAACTATGAAAAAAAATAAGCAAAATATACAAACTGAGTAGTCCATGCGCAAGATAAGCAACATCAAGGATAGTGTGAGCTCAGGAGCGCCGTGGTCCCGTGGTTAGCGTGAGCAGCTGCGGAACGAGAGGTCCTTGGTTCAAGTCTTCCCTTTTGCAAAAAGTTTAATTTTTTATTTTCAGACAGTTATTATCTTTCCGTCCGTCCGTCCGATGCGAGGTAACTGCGCCGTAGTATGGGGACACTACACCTAAACAACCATCGAAACAAAACATATGTTTTGACAGATCACAGGGAAAACTGTGCGACTGTGAAACTGTTGCATTCATTAGTTGCAGTTTATGTGACAAACTCTAATGTTTTCGTCACTTTTTTAGGATTGATTATCATATCCACAAGAAAACCTAATTCGGGCAAGGTAGAAGAATCTTTTTACCCATTCGCCAAGTGTACAAGTTAGGTGGGTCGACAACATATTCCTGTCATGTGACGCACATGCCGTCACGAATGTCGTATAGAATATATCAGACGTGTTTTCCTGTGGGAGAATCGGTTGACCTATGACCTTGCGATCAAATGTTTTCGGTTCCCATTGGAGAGGCACGTCCTTTCGTCTACTAATCGCACGGTTTTGCGGTGTGGTCGCAAAACACAGAAACTAAACTTATTACAGTGAACAGAGACGTCAATGAACGAACGGACAGATAATAACTTTGCGAAAATAAAGAAAGTAGTTTTCACTCGAGGGAAGACTTGAACCAAGGAACTCTCGTTCCGCAGCTGCTCACGCTAACCACGGGACCACCGCACTCCTGAGCTCATACTAGCATTGATGTTGCTTATTTTGCGCATGGACTACTCAGTTTGTATATTTTGCTTATTTTTTTCATAGTTCTACACAACCTCTTCCTGTTTTCTCGATTGATTTGTGTTCAGTTTTTCAAGGCCTATTCACGGTGCCAACTTATAACTAAATCTGACGGGGGTGCGATGGGGAGGCTCCCTTGTAAGTGGACTACAGCTGCAGTGTGGATTGACTGTTTTGCGTCCACGAGTCCACACTGCGACGTCTGACCTCGGCCCAGGGGAAAATAAGCATCAATGGTGACATGCTCTTGGAGGTACTAACCAATATAAAAACATACTACTCCTAACAGCTATAATCATTAATCAACAAATAAAATAAATACTGATGTATTGTTGTTCAGAAAACTGTCATCAGCCGCCAGTAAAAATATCTGTACTTATATCCGTAACACCCTATGTATTTCAAGTTTTACTAATTATTCAGTCGTTAATACAGCAAAAGTTTCTCTTCGTCAGCTCTCTGTCGCAGCTTCTGACGTTCCACGAGGCAATTTAACAAATGAAAATTTGAGAAAATTTCTACATCATCGTAACACATTTCAGACTCTCTTTTATTTGGCAGAGACAGCCGGAATGAAAAACACTTTTTTTACGAGTGTGGCGTACGTTACAACAACCGAATTAAAATTTAATTAAGCCCAACTTCGGCTGTATTATATTCTATCCGGCGCATCTGGCTAATCCGACCTTGTCCCGCTTAATTCACAAACAAACTTGCCACCGCTCCTCCCTACGACATTACCCTGCTGCGGAATTCGCCAAAATTAATGGATGAGTTCAGCGAGCTTCAGGGCCGCAAATGCCGTCCTAATATCGTTATTGCCTTTCGGTTTCGTTCAGTACCCAACGTTCTGCAAAGTTTCATTATATTCAAACAAAAGTTACTCATTGTTATGCAAATGCAATTTGCTATAAAAGCAATTATATTCGTTTGTAGTTTCATGAATTTTTGATCGCAAATGTCTTCTTTAACGGGCAACATTTTCTCAAAATATGATTACACTGCTGCAAACATGTACGTAAATGGAAAAAAATGTGTATTTCGTGTTTAACAAAAATTCTTAAAAGGTACTGAAAGCACACAGAACAATAGAGGTCATGACTCATGGAAGTTAACGAATTCAGCAATAGCGCGTAAAATAAACTAGTAAATACTGACGGCGATTGGAAGCCGCGTGGTCTAGGGCGCATTGCCACGTTTCGCGCGGCGCGCCCCCGTCGGAGATTCGAGTCCTACCTCGGGCATAGGTGTGAGTGTTGTCCTTAGCGTAAGTTAGTTTAAGTTAGATTAAGTAGTGTGTGAGCTAGGGACCGATGACCTCAGCGGTTTGGTCCCATAGGAACTCACCACAAATTTCCAAATAAATTCTGTAACGCTACTGATGACAGTAGGAATTCGAGAACAAATAGGTGCCGTACCAATACTTGTTCACATCAGCAGAAACAGAAAATCTAACCGTCACGTAACAGCTTTGTTCTTGAAGATTAATTACACTGGGACGTTACACAATTTGTTGGACGCTTTCGCAACGCACATTATAAAACGTAAGAGAAATGCAAGTGTATATTCATACCATCATCGCATAGGGAGAAGTATGAATACCGAGTTTTGGTGTTCGTTAGCATGTGGCAATAGTGGGAAAGTTTCATGTTTTTCTTATAAGCCATTAATAGCTTATGTATGCTTGAAAAAACACAATACGGAAGTGTTGCGGTGTTCGACGAGAATTTATCTGTGAATTTGGATGTTGTACTCAATCTACGAATAAATCCAAAAGTGCTACAAATAATTTCTGAAGGGCACGCATCAGTGATCACAATAAAAGCTGGGCGGATTAACCCTGATAGTACTAACACATTTTTAACAACGTATACAATGAACTGTGTGAGGGTGGGGGAGGGTGGGACTTTATGACCACCACAAAAAATTTAAAAATACAGATTTCTTTCATTGTTGTTGACTTATATAAACAACATACTTTCTAAAGATATACTGACGTGTAACATGGGTTCAGAATCTAAAAATACCTTTTAATGCTATGATGTACTGAATATGACATTCATTTTAAAAAGTCGTATCTGCTACAAGAGGGACGTGGAGACTTTATGATCATCTCAATTGCACTTCAATTTTTTGATTAAGTTTAACTTAAAAATTTAAAACATATACGGCTATAGAACTTGGTACGTGTGGCTTACAACATCTACAAAACTGGGCCACCTACCAGTGGCATGGCCACGGGTAAAAAACAACGGGACACAGAAACTGTAGCTCGATAACGTCATTAATATGGCGGAACAAGAGTGCCAAGAAATGTCCTAGTATTGATGTAACTAGCAACGGAATAACGCCACCAAAACAAAAACCGATTAGCTATTGGGACCTTGTCGGGGACAAGTGGGTTTTGGATGAGGATGTTCTGGTTATTGAAGCCTTCGAGCATTAAAATTTTGAAAATGTAAGACCACAGCTCAGCTGTGTAATAGGAATTTTCAGTGGGGACATAAATGCAACTATGTAATACGCATTGTATAAAAAGGTAATTGTCATGACTAATTTGTTGCCTTCGCCGCCTCACGATATGCTTAATAAAACTGGAAAGGCCCCAGGTATACTAGAACATACTGTGTTTTGACTTAATACATTTGAATAAAGTGAATATCACAATATGTTACAGTCCATATGACACTGGTCGAAACCTGAAATGGCAGAGAAAAGAATATCTTATTAAGTGAAGTAAGGGTACCTGCCACAGATGTCTGGATGGCATTTAACAAAAGGTGAAGCTTCTACTTACCGAATCCAGTTCAAGCAGGACAAGGGTTTCCGTAACACTACTAGAACATTTTGCTACAAGAATATGTTTTATGCTTACCTGACTTACAGATGTTAAAATTGGCATGGAATTCCATCGAGGTTTAACTGTGGAAACAAGCCTACCACGTATGGGCGAAATAACGCAAATGTTAGTGGAATATAACATGTACTTTGAAATTAAATAATAGAGTTCAGAGTTCAGAAATAACAGACAACAGATAACGTTTGATATTGTCAGTAAAGAACTCGTTGCAACAACTGAAAATCATACCAACTGTTCAAAGTCGAGACTTTAATTCTCAGTGCATCGATTACAACATAATCCAACAACAGAACTGAACTTTAGACTCAAAAATACTTAATCTCATTTCTCGCACTTACCTGTTTGAGACAGAGTGACCAAACGTCACATTTGTTCAACAATATCAAAATTCTACTGTTTGTTGTTCGCGAATTGTAATAATCTTCAAAGAATCGCGTTTTCTGCTGCATCAATCAGCTGGACCTCAGCATCTTCAAAGAACAGCTTTGAAGAATATGTGGACTGATCAGTTCAAAACTCACAAACTGACTTCACCTAATTTCACAAGAGGGGCAAAAGCCTGCATTGTCCATCTTAAGGGGCTTCATGTGTCTCTACTAGTGCTAAACTCAGTATATGAAAACGTATTGAAAACGTCGAATTCTTCACTCAATCAGTAATTTAGGTAATATTTCATGGATAATAATTAACTTGGACACTTCTGGAACAGGTTAATGGTAATGGTGAATTCTGGAAAAGCGGTGTATGGATTCAGTTGGTTTGTACAATGTTCAGAGAAGTATGTCTCCTTATATTATGTGCAAATACTCAACAAAGAATATCACTGTTTAAATAAAATATGTGAGGAAATGGAATTAGAGAGTTTTGTTTCTCTACTATCACCATAAGAATCAAAGAGTTATGGGTGTAAGCGAATATCGATTAGTTTTATAAGACAGTGGAAGGAGGAGCTAGTGAGTTATGTTCCTTTTTCTGGCTCCTGTGAAGATTAAAGGATGAGTGTTTTTGGTTTTAGGTGCATGAAATTTGCCGCACATACAGAGAACCGTAACTTCACCAAATAATAATGAAGTCTTGGAACTGAGCATCTCTGGGAAAGCACCAGCAGCGTGTAAGGTTTCTGGTCGGATATCATATGCTTTCCGTTATCTGCTTAATGAATAAATTAAACCATAAAAGGTTTACTACAAATCAGTAGAGGGAGCAACGTCAAAAGAACCGAAAGGGATTTGTTCCACATGAGCAGGCCAGACTCAGGAACAGGCCAATATACACACAAGGTGGCTCATGTCGTCTAGGTATGTGAGAAAAGAACTTTGCTCTCAAGGGCATAACATTGGGATCGCGACATTTGTTAGTTAGCAATTGGAATAAATGCTGTATGTACGATACAGAAATAACAGAAAAGTGCAATGATCGGTGGTGGGGGGGGGGGGGGGGGGAGCGAAGGACGTGGCTCCTGGTGTATCGTTGTTACAACAAATTCATTGTTATTGGAGCTTGTTTTCCCGGTTGTCTGTCGTTTCACTCATTGTTACGGCACGATATCGGTAGATTTATTCAGAACCTCTTCCGATGTGGGATTTTTGTTTGATAATTAACGTTTTCTGAAAGCAAGTTTTGTAAAATCGACAAACGTGTGTCACTCTGTCAAATTCAGTTACATGCAAGAAACATAATGTAAATCAGACTAAGAACAGCCGACCAGTTGCAAAGGATAAAGTAATCTTTACCTAGGTTTCAATAGATATAAATCTATCTTCTTCAGAAGACGCAGTATTATAACAACATGAAGTGATATGTCCTTATCGTTTAGGCAAACATCTGCATAGTTACATTAATCATATAAAATATAGCCCTGACAACAGGGTTTGTCAAACAAATAATTTATATGATTAATGTAACTATGCAGATGTTTGCCTAAACGATAAGGACATATCACTTCATGTTGTTATAATACTGCGTCTTCTGAAGAAGATAGATTTATATCTATTGAAACCTAGGTAAAGATTACTTTATCCTTTCCAACTGGTCGGCTGTTCTTAGTCTGATTTACGTGGAACCATTGCTGTAGCGCAGCTATGTTTAAAGTACTGAAACATAATGTATTTTTGAGATACATTGTAATTTTCGACAATACAATAATCTCTTTCACTTTGTAAACAAAATATTTAATAAGAAGGCTTGCAATAATTATATCAGAATTCAAAAATATGCTTTACAAAGCTGTTTTTTGTGCTAACGATATGCATTGAACAGCATTCATTTTTATCTATGGTTTTCACGCCATCTTTGGTGGACGTATGTCCACAAGACATCATGAATTGTGTAGTAAATTGTGTAGGAGATGGCTGGCAGTTGCATATTCGTTGGAAAAAACTATTGGAAAAAGCAGAAATAAATCGTGTATTTGCTGATAATCTGCCAACTGTGTTAAGAATTAGTAGAGTGTGACCTTCGCAGCTGTTAATCAAAACGTAGCAAGTGATTGAGACGAGTTCCTTTCAGTGCACCAACAGTTTTCAAACTTTTCTTAAAATGTAATACTTTCAGTTGTAGGCTATAAATCTGGCTAGACCGTGTAATGGGATATCTGTTTGTGGATATTTGGACAGCAGGAAACCACTTTCCCCAAGTGCGATGTAGCCATGCACCCAGCTATAGGTGTTGGACGTGTTGTGAGGTGTCTAGAAAGCTGTCACTGACATGGTGAAAGTGGATATGGTGAAAGTGGATATGGTGGTCTTGTTCATGTTTGATGCTCCTTTTGAAATAAAAACTTTATAAACCAATGCGTGAGTTGAAGTTCTCCAAAGTTACTACATACATTCTTCAACATTTCGTTCCAGCTCAAGCACCTTCCAGCGGCAAGCTGGGCGACAGTGGTCAGACGTTGGGAGGAGTGATTAAATAGCTGACACATGGGCAGTCTCGCACCTGGGCCTTAGCCTACGTGTATGTTCTGCTCTGGTCAAGCATCTGTGGGCAAATGAGACCAAGAAATATGCCCACCACAGAACGTGCGCATTAGGGCTTCCCCACCAGGTAGCATATAACACTTGTGCCTGGCCTTGAACGAGCTGATGAGTGACTGGAACAACTTTATCTAGAAGACATAGTCTTCTGAAACTGGAGGAAACTTCTTGAAGCATCCCAAAATTTCCTCGTTATGTTAATAACTGTCTTGGGATCACTTTCTTGGGTGTTAATGAAAATATGAGGGACAGTCAAAAGAAAATCAAACATCTGTACAGTGGAACCATGGAACAGTTCTTTTCAAAAGTAATCACCACATGCATTAAGACAGGCATCCCACTAGAAGAGGAGACCATCAACTCCTGTTTTCTAGAATGTGGTCGGGCGCTGATGGATTTACAATCATACCCACTTCTGCACTTCCGTGTCATACTGAAACTGACGTCCAAACATGTATTTCTTCAGGTCGCCAGACATATTAGAATCACACATTAAAGATCCAGGCCGTACAGAGAATGTTGCAGTGTTTCCCAGTCAAATCGCTGAAGGTTAGCCTTCGACCGATCCGCAGGGCAGTGGTGGGCTTTACACTGGAGCAGAAGGATTCGGTTTGTGAGCATTCCGATAGCCCAAGGGCACACGGCACAGCCAACAGTGGAAACATCCCACATCTCTCGTACCAAAGAAATCCAAAGCTCGTCACACAAGTTCTGATAAGGTCATGACCAACTTATCTTCGACTGCTGCGGCACTCTGCTCATTGAGTTCTTCGAGTGTGGTGCCACAATCAATGCGCAGCAATAAGAAGACTGCTTGGAGACATTGCAATGCGTCATAAAGTCAAAACTCCTGTAATGTTCTCAGACGGAATCACCCTGTTGGGCCGGCCGGAGCGGCCGAGCGGTTCTAGGCGCTACAGTCTGGAACCGAGTGACCGCTACGGTCGCAGGTTCGAATCCTGCCTTGGGCATGGATGTGTGTGATGTCCTTAGGTTAGTTAGGTTTAAGTAGTTCTAAGTTCTAGGGGCCTGATGACCTCAGAAGTTAAGTCCCATAGTGCTCAGAGCAATTTGAACCATTTTTGAACCAGTCTATGGTCCTCTTGTGACTGCCCCATTTATATGGTTCAAATGGCTCTGAGCGAAATGGGACTTAACTTCTGAGGTCATCAGGCCCCTAGAACTTAGAACTACTTAAACCTAACTAACCTAAGGACATGACACACATCCATGCCCGAGGCAGGATTCGAACCTGCAACCGTAGCGGTCACTCGGTTCCAGACTGTAGCGCCTAGAACCGCTCGGCCACCCCGGCCGGGCGCCCCATTTATAATGATAGTGTTTGATTGAGACTGTCTTCGTGGTTGAGGTGTCATACCTTTGTTATGGAATGTCGGTGTGTCGAGACTGTGTACGGTGGGATATGTGATTGCTGGATAATTGTACGTGGATTGGTGGCAGTGGTACGCACCTTCCTTGGGCGGGACGTAGCCGTGCACCTCGCAGTAGGTGCCGGGCGTGTCGAGCGGCGTGTAGAAGGTGGCGGCCGAAGAGGCGGAGGCAGACACGGAGGCCCTGTCCCGGTCGTGGTCGTGGTCGTGGTCGTGGTCGCGGTCGCGGTCGCGCTCCCCCGGGGGCGGCAGCGAGATGGTGGCGGGCCCGGGCCCAGGTGGCGGCGGCGGCAGCTGCTGCAGCTGCAGCTGCTGGTCGCGCCGGCACTTGGCGCAGCGCCGCATCTCGGCGCGCACGCGCAGCAGCCACACCATCCCGAAGAGCGCCATGACGGCCGCGCGCGCCCCATGGCCGCGGCTAGGCGCCCACGGGCCGACGCCCGCACACGGCCGCACCATGCCTCACCATCGGAGACCGCTGCCGCTGCGGACCACGCCAAGCCACTCACCCTGTGGCCCGACCACTCCTAGGACGATGAGCGACCACAGACGGGCGGTCAGCTGGTGCCTCATATGGCCAGCCTGAACCTTGGTGTACAAGGGAGGGGCAAATGGACCTACGTTGTTTACATAGCTTCTAAACTCAAAATCTACTTCCTCCAAACTTCATCATCACTTTGGAGGGGTCTGAAACGACCAATTTGGCTACAATCCCAATTTACATGTGTCCCGCTGACCAGTGATCAGTAGATACGGCACCTCAGGCAGCCTTATCTCAAAGGCTCCTTCTGGTATGTGACTGAATGTGCTGTTTGGAGGTCTACCATTCATCCTGCAGACTCAATAACCTATCCTCCAAAAGTGAACCTCCTGCCCAAATGTCGACCATTCCACCAGGAGTCTCCATGACCCTTTATGTCTAGGACTGAGTCTGCTGACCAAGGTTTCACCATTGCACTCGTAAATTCAATGATCTCTCCTTTCTGAGGCTGAACCTGATGTCTGATGCCTGAGAATTTTTTCTGCAAAGTCAACCACCTTGCTTCTTCTGAGATGATGTCAGTTGAGTGAGACACGAAAATTGCTCCTGTATGCTCAATACCCTCTCATGTCTGATACTGGGTCTGGTGTCTCAACCTTAATGTTTGTACCTGCAAGCACAATGGCCCCTCCTCTTCTTTAACTGAGTGTGCTGTCTGAGGCTCTTTTATTCTACCAGTAGACTCAACGAGCTCACTTCATCTGACATTGGGTCTGCTGGCTAAGACGTCACCATTCTACCTACAGACTCAGCAAACTTCTCCTTTTCTGAGCCTGCTGTACGAGTACTGACCAGAAACTTCTTGGCATATTTAAACTGTGTGCTGGACCGAGACTCGAACTCGGGACCTTTGCCTTTCGTGGGCAAGTGCTCTACCATCGTGCTACCCAAGCACGACGCTTTACTTCTGCCAGTTCCTCATGATAGAGCACTTGCCCGAGTTCGAGTCTCGGTCCGGCACACAGTTTTAATCTGCCAGGAAGTTTCATATCAGCAGACACTCCGCTGCAGAGTTAAAATCTCATTCTGAGTATTGACCAGTCTGCCAGGAGCCTCAATGAGCTCTCATGTCTGATACTGAATCGAGCTCAGCCATTCTTCTTGCAGGTACAACAGCCCCTCCTGATCGAGTGGGCTCTCTGAGGCACTGTTCTCTAACCAGCCAAAGATCTTTCCTTGTCTTAATCTAGGTTTCCAGGATGAGTCTTGATTATTCTGCCTACAGACTCAACGAAACTCTCCTCCTCTGGGACTGAGCCTTCTATCCAAGTCTCGACCGTTTTGCCTGCAGACTCAATAACCTCTCGTGTTTGATAATGCATGTAGTGTCTGAGACTCACCCATTCTACCTGCAAGCACAACGACCCCTCCTCTTCTGTAACTGAGAGTGCTGTCTGAGGCTCTATCAATCTGCTAGCAGACTGAACGATCTCTCCTTACTTGAGATTGGGTCTGCTGGCTGAGGCTTGAGCTTTCTGCCTACAGACTAAAGACTATCTCTTTCTCTCAGATTCAGACTACTCACCAAGTCTCTACCACGTTGCCTGCAGACTAAACGATCACTCGTGTCTGATATTGAGTATGCTAACCAAGGGTTGACAACTCTATCTACAAACTGAAAGACATTTCGGGCCTGTGATTTAGTCTAGTGCCTGCGGTTTGGTCATTCATACTTCTAGATTCAGTCTTTGTCTGGGACTGAGTCTGTTGGCAAATGCTTGATCATTGTAGCTGCAAGTTCAACGTACTCTCCTTCTTTGAGATTGCCTCTGCTTTCTTGACGCATAACCATTCTACTTTCAGACTCAGCGACCTCCCATTGCCTCAGAGTGAGCATTTAATGATCTCTCCTTATTTGAGACTGTACTTGATTTTCGATGACTGACCATTCGAGAGCAGATTTAATGACCATGTCACTAATGTCGCCTCATGCGTCGTTCTCTGAAATATCACTATGTGCACCATAACCAGAGCTCCGTATTTACTGATCACCGTTTGATGGCATAGTAAGGAAATTTTATACATTGGACCTTTCAAAGAATTGATTCAGATTTTCTTGTGTAGTGGTTAAATATTCACAATATAACAAACAGTAGTGGAAACAACATATAAACATTTAACACTTATACCAACAGTTTTTCCGCCCGTCTGTGGCCAGCGTCCCACCCTCCATTGCTTTTGAAGAGTTTCAGTAACGTTCCTTTTGGCTCAAAGTTTTCTGTTTCCTAGTCAAGCAGCTACTAAACTATGCTGCTGTCCAGACGCGATGAGGGGTTTCCGAAGAAAATGCAAATTCGTCTCCTTGATTAGGTCCATACCACTCTACTTATCGACGTCGAAGGGGACATTGTTCTTTGAGGCACGTGTACAAAATACTATGAAAACTGTAGTAATTTTAATGCAGAGTGGACCAAACCACTGGATACAAAATGGATAAAATAGAACATTGGTCAATGCAGGTTTCGTATTTACGCGATTTCCCGCTGACTGGTGTGAGCGCTGGGATGATTCCCATTTCGTGTTCAGATAGTCAGTATTCAATATAGTAACATGTGACGATGCTCAAAGTACCAAAATATCAATAAACCGTTTCAGCAGCATTCAGTACATTCATCAATTCCACTTGCGGTTTCAAGGTTTTATACCATTTCCAAATGTTTCCCTAAACAAGCGGAAATACGTTATCAATAACATAAATGCTTGTAGCAAATATTCACGATCAAAAGTTTGTAAGTTAATTCTAATGAAATGCATGTAAACCTTACACTTAAATATGGAAGTGTTACATACTTCAAATTGAGTTAAAATTTGGAACTGTTAATGGAGTATGCATCTCGAATACGACTGTAGTGGTTTACTTAAATTTCGATACATTCAATACTGGCGCAGCCAGAGCTCTAAAACAATAATCTTAATTCTCTATAGAGAAGTATATAGAAGAAATTTAATGGGATGATAGGGACGAGAAAAAGTAAGGAGGACAGAAAACGGAGAATCTCAAGATATCAGAAGAGAATAAAAATCCATTCTAACAAATTAAACGCTCACTGTCAATTAAAAAATCAGATTTCAAAGTAAAATTTACTCGTTTATTTGAAACGGTAGCCTGCTTTTACGTTCTGAACAGAAACTAAAAAATACCCAAACACTAGTAGCATCTATTCTCAGAAAAAGTGTTTGAATAAGTGCTCACAAGAGTGAAAGGACATTAAAAACGCCAAATGAAGTGAGCCAACAGTGGGACATTTTATCAAAATCTTTGCCCCCATTCATAACGATAAACTTCAAAGTAGAAAAACTTGAATAAAACATGAATAACGCTTGCAGACCATGTAGAGAAACAGGTGGATAGTCATTCACATACTATTAAATTTCCATTGACAAGCCACACTTTATCGTGGTGCGCTGTCTTCGAGGTAGCGCAGTCAAGCAATTGTTATTAGGACCAATTGCTCCAAAACCACTGACTTTACTGCCAGTGTATTCGACGTTCTGATACACCTATATCAGTAACAGAGACAAGCATAATGAGTGGGAAATCCATGAGAGTACAAGGAGAACTATATTTCTGCCTGAGAATGGATACACGTACGTACTTTGCACTAACTGATTCGCTATCTGTTCCAAGAATTGTGAAAACTTTATCCCCAGTTAGACCCGAAACCTTCTACATCTACATCTACATCTACATTGATACTCCGCAAGCCACCCAACGGTGTGTGGCGGAGGGCACTTTACGTGCCACTGTCATTACATCCCTTTCCTGTTCCAGTCGCGTATGGTTCGCGGGAAGAACGACTGTCTGAAAGCCTCCGTGCGCGCTCTAATCTCTCTAATTTTACATTCGTGATCTCCTCGGGAAGTATAAGTAGGGGGAAGCAATATATTCGATACCTCATCCAGAAACGCACCCTCTCGAAACCTGGCGAGCAAGCTACACCGCGATGCAGAGCGCCTCTCTTGCAGAGTCTGCCACTTGAGTTTATTAAACATCTCCGTAACGCTATCACGGTTACCAAATAACCCAGTGACGAAACGCGCCGCTCTTCTTTGGATCTTCTCTATCTCCTCCGTCAACCCGACCTGGTACGGATCCCACACTGATGAGCAATACTCAAGTATAGGTCGAACGAGTGTTTTGTAAGCCACCTCCTTTGTTGATGGACTACATTTTCTAAGCACTCTCCCAATGAATCTCAACCTGGTACCCGCCTTACCAACAATTAGTTTTATATGATCATTCCACTTCAAATCGTTCCATACGCATACTCCCAGATATTTTACAGAAGTAACTGCTACCAGTGTTTGTTCCGCTATCATATAATCATACAATAAAGGATCCTTCTTTCTATGTATTCGCAATACATTACATTTGTCTATGTTAAGGGTCAGTTGCCACTCCCTGCACCAAGTGCCTATCCGCTGCAGATCTTCCTGTATTTCGCTACAATTTTCTAATGCAGCAACTTCTCTGTATACTACAGCATCATCCGCGAAAAGCCGCATGGAACTTCCGACACTATCTACTAAGTCATTTATATATATTGTGAAAAGCAATGGTCCCATAACACTCCCCTGTGGCACGCCAGAGGTTACTTTAACGTCTGTAGACGTCTCTCCATTGATAATAACATGCTGTGTTCTGTTTGCTAAAAACTCTTCAATCCAGCCACACAGCTGGTCTGATATTCCGTAGGCTCTTACTTTGTTTATCAGGCGACAGTGCGGAACTGTATCGAACGCCTTCCGGAAGTCAAGAAAAATAGCATCTACCTGGTAGCCTGTATCTAATATTTTCTGGGTCTCATGAACAAATAAGGCGAGTTGGGTCTCACACGATCGCTGTTTCCGGAATCCATGTTGATTCCTACATAGTAGATTCTGGGTTTCCAGAAATGACATGATACGCGAGCAAAAAACATGTTCTAAAATTCTACAAGAGATCGACGTAAGAGATATAGGTCTATAGTTTTGCGCATCTGCTCGACGACCCTTCTTGAAGACTGGGACTATCTGTGCTCTTTTCCAATCATTTGGAACCCTCCGTTCCTCTAGAGACTTGCGGTACACGGCTGTTAGAAGGGGGCAAGTTCTTTCGCGTACTCTGTGTAGAATCGAATTGGAATCCCGTCAGGTCCAGTGGACTTTCCTCTATTGAGTGATTCCAGTTGCTTTTCTATTCCTTGGACACTTATTTCGACGTCAGCCATTTTTTCGTTTGTGCGAGGATTTAGAGAAGGAACTGCAGTGCGGTCTTCCTCTGTGAAACAGCTTTGGAAAAAGGTGTTTAGTATTTCAGCTTTACGCGTGTCATCCTCTGTTTCAATGCCATCATCATCCCGTAGTGTCTGGATATGCTGTTTCGAGCCACTTACTGATTTAACGTAAGACCAGAACTTCCTAGGATTTTCTGTCAAGTCGGTACATAGAATTTTACTTTCGAATTCAATGAACGCTTCACGCATAGCCCTCCTTACGCTAACTTTGACATCGTTTAGCTTCTGTTTGTCTGAGAGGTTTTGGCTGCGTTTAAACTTGGAGTGGAGCTCTCTTTGCTTTCGCAGTAGTTTCCTAACTTTGTTGTTGTACCACGGTGGGTTTTCCCCGTCCCTCACAGTTTTACTCGGCACGTACCTGTCTAAAACGCATTTTACGCTTAATACAGGGCTATTACAAATGATTGAAGCGATTTCATAAATTCACTGTAGCTCCATTCATTGACATATTGTCACGACACACTACAGATACGTAGAAAAACTCATAAAGTTTTGTTCGGCTGAAGCCGCACTTCAGGTTTCTGCCGCCAGAGCGCTCGAGAGCGCAGTGAGACAAAATGGCGACAGGAGCTGAGAAAGCGTATGTCGTGCTTGAAATGCACTCACATCAGTCAGTCATAACAGTGCAACGACACTTCGAAGTTCAACAAAGATCCACCAACTGCTAACTCCATTCGGCGATGGTATGCGCAGTTTAAAGCTTCTGGATGCCTCTGTAAGGGGAAATCAACGGGTCGGCCTGCAGTGAGCGAAGAAACGGTTGAACGCGTACGGGCAAGTTTCACGCGTAGCCCGCGGAAGTCGACGAATAAAGCAAGCAGGGAGCTAAACGTACCAGAGCCGACGGTTTGGAAAACAAGATGGTGCGCCACCACATTTCCATCATGATGTTCGGCATTTCTTAAACAAGAGATTGGAAAACCGATGGATCGGTCGTGGTGGAGATCATGATCAGCAATTCATGTCATGGCCTCCACGCTCTCCCGACTTAACCCCATGCGATTTCTTTCTGTTGGGTTATGTGAAAGATTCAGTGTTTAAACCTCCTCTACCAAGAAACGTGCCAGAACTGCGATCTCGCATCAACGATGCTTTCGAACTCATTGATGGGGACATGCTGCGCCGAGTGTGGGAGGAACTTGATTATCGGCTTGATGTCTGCCGAATCACTAAAGGGGCACATATCGAACGTTTGTGAATGCCTAAAAAAACTTTTTGAGGTTTTGTATGTGTGTGCAAAGCATTGTGAAAATATCTCAAATAATAAAGTTATTGTAGAGCTGTGAAATCGCTTCAGTCATTTGTAATAACCCAGTACATACTGCATAATGAGGGGGTAGTGCCGATGAGAGAAGAAGCAAATCATCTTCAATGAAGTTAAGGCATATCTTGATATTTCCGCTAGTAAAATTGTAAGTCACTTAGCTTAAGAGGTTGCTGCCACAAGAAACAAAAGTTGGATTGGAAACCTAAGTAGGATTACAGATATCTGTTATTTAATGCCATGCTAGAAGAGGGAAACGAGAATACAAAGGGACAACAAGACATAAATGAAAAAAATGTGCGATAATTCTATAGGCAGTGTCACTCTCCACAAAAGGCATACACACTCTACATAACGTCTCTATGCATCTGGCTTCTTTACAAACCAGGTTGAAATTTTCATAAAGGATGATTTCGCAAAATAGCGGAACAAACTTTGCACATACAACTTTATATTCTTTTGCTGCACAGGTGGATGAAGACCACCGACTCATATCTGGGCACCTCAGACGACATGAAATTATTATTCTTACAGGAATATGTGCAACATGGTCATACTATGCCAATCAGATTCACGAGACTGACAGGTATCTAGGACAGCGGAGTCTACGACCTGGTCTTCTGATATATTGTCGATACAGACACCTACATTCAATGTCATGATGTAGTTCATCTATATAAAAACGCATAACAGTAATAACAGGAATACTATTTTATCCATTATGATTAGAGAACACCTCAGCTGTTTTCGTAAATAACCCTGTAGCAAATACTGCAGTCAGCCCCAAGCTTTTTAGAAATTATTTTATTGTACCTTTACTAGTTACGGACGTGAGCCCATCGTCAGGCGTTTGCATTGGTTTCTTGGCAAGTTTTACGCCTAAGTCTTCATGAAAAGCTCTCCTTTACGTATCATAAGAGAGAGGGTCGTTTCTCTCTTTCGATCCAAGCTGATGCATGAGCCATGAACCAAACTAAATACAAGGGAGTGGATAAATTTGTTTACATCGGCTGCCTATTTGATATGTCAAAGAACATGATATACGTTCACACGTCTCTTGGTAGAACTATGACGAAAAATATAACACTAAGAATACAACACAGCTTGGTGGCTAAGCCTAGTCTTATGTTTGGTCGTGAAAACATTTCGTGTAGGACGACCAATGATGAGATGAGACAACCGTTTTGTTAAATTCCTCTGGCTTATGAACGGACGGACTCCACTCCTTGAAATGGAAGAAGAAGAAAATGAAATCACAACTGTCAGTCTCTGTATTGAATTCATTCTTTGTAGAGCGATATATAATTGCGCCAGAGCTATTGCAGTCATCAGTAATATTTTTTGAAAGACTCTTAGGAAGTTACTTTTGTGAGGCGCTGTGCTTGTAATTTTATTGGAAGAATATATTATGTTTTTAATTCAGTGAACAATGGTTTAATTTACAGAGTGAGTTTATATAATGTGGTGGATACTAATTTTCGGTATCTTTGCGCAGTGTGCAGTTTTTAAATTACTGCGTGAAACTAAGGCAAACATTTATTCCTTGTTTTTACCATGTTGCGTTGTTTCGTTAGCGGCGCCGGTAGTGACAGAATATTTTTTAACACTGGCAAGCTATAATTTCTATATTAGACTACTAATTTAAATTTACTGGGAGTAGTGGCGTACTCTTGTAATCCAAGATGCAGGGAAGCCGTTGGTTTGGAGAGATCTGGAAACAACTACAGATTCGGCGGCTTCGTGAGCTCAGAAATGACTGCGATATCTTAATCGAGCTCTGCAGATGAGCAGATGGCAGTTTGGAACTTTCGGTAAGTAATAGCTCATGGTTAAGATAAGCCCAATGCACTATACAAAAGAATATTGGGAAATCGACGCTCACGAATCAGGCTGATATACGTCTAGAGCGGAAAGGTAAGTGTTTATCTTTTTGTGTGTTTTCGTAGTATATTTACTAAGTTTCTTGCATGTTTCTGTATTTAAGAAGTTTAACTTCGCGTTTAAATAAGTGTAAATTCACTCAGTGTGTAGCGCAATACTTGCTCACTGAAAAGCCAGAAATGTAATTCACTGACGCATCAACGTCCTTTGGTGACACATCTAGGATTTGTAGTTAACTTTTTCAGTTTTTCTTGCTATGATGGATAGGATGTGTGCTTGCTGTGTTTGGATGCAGAAGGAGCTGGCCGCTGTTCGCGAACAGCTGAATGTGCTTGTAAGGCTGTAACAACAACAACGCTGTACTATTGTACATACAATAACTTTTTCTTCTGATTTTCGATAAATTAGTGTAATCGATGTTCTGATTTCATTTCTTTTCTTTTCTTGCCATTATGTTAAAGAAAATGTAAACAATTTTCGATGTGAATATTAATGTTTATGTCAAATTTCAAGCAATATTGTAATAGAATTGGAGTGTAAGAAACGTTGAAACTATTGTAAGATGTTAATTTTGTAATTGTGCGTCTGGTCCATACGTAGGCAATGTATTAGGATATGTAGAATGCAAAACCTTGGGTGAATACCCTGTCTGTAGGGGAGCGGTAAAAGGTGGATGGCAGGCGAGCGCGGGAAAATGCACACGGGCGCTGCACGGCATAATGGGCTCAGCAGGAGTAGTCGAAGTTGGGCATCGGTCTGAGAAACACGTTCTGGATCGAGGAGGCTCTCCTGGAAAACGTGATTTCGTTGAGCCTCGGATGTGCCGTTTCCGACGCCTATACAGCATGGCAATATTCCATAGGCACTAAACGGAAAAGTATTGCGACGCTAAGAAGAAGCAAAGTGCCGATACGTCAAGAGCCATAGCTGTGATTGTATGTGTGCTCTGTGCCTCGCCATCTCGCCGCCCGCCAACCGCCGCATCGATACGAACAGGTTGACATTTTTAGTACTGTATTCGTGTGGACCAGTGTTACTTTGTTCCATACTGTTCAATAACAACTTAAATTTTACCAGAACTGTCCTATTAGTTAATTATCCTCACAACTAACCTAGACAGCGTCCTTTCCACATGTTGTGCAATCCGAGTGTCCCGAGATGAAGAATTAAAGTTTACGTTAATAATAATTACCTGCAGACCTATCTATGTTAGAATGATGTTTAAAGAACTTTGTGGTTAATGAATCTATAGGTAAATCATGAAGGTCTGACAAAGTTGGAAGATAATGTTGAAATTGGTTTAGTAATGAAATTTAATTAATTTGAGACAAAAATAATGGTAGTTAAATGAGCAGGAAATAAGACAAAATGAGTAGTAACTCATATATTGGAAATCTTGAGTGTTTAATGATTCCAATAATCCAAATTTTCAATACAGTGATCATAACAGTTTCAGGGTCTCCACCCCCTCCCCCTCTTTTCTTTTCTATTCATTTGAATTCTGAAGTGTACTGAACTGATTTGACCAGCAAAGTTAAAGTCAATATAAAACCAAAATTTATCAGTGTTTTACCCTTTTCAAAATTGACATTGTATGTGTGTTTCGAAAGTGCTATTTCTAGGATAACCTATGCCCGAATTTAATCAGATCAACAGACAGTACGAAGTTTGTAGCAAACATTGTAGTGCAATGTTGTGTATTTATGGTTTATCCATATTGGTACAGAAAGTGAAATTATCAGTTTAGTAGATTTTCCGGTTCTAAAATTTACCATATAATGCAGTGTTACTACGTGTTGTTATGCTCGAACGTACATCCACTCGTACAGGGAAGAAACTCAGTTAATGCCTAATTCGGCTGGCGACCGTATTATTAACAATTGGTAGCATCTGCTGTGTTGTTTCTTGTCCGTCCTAACGTGTAGTTGCACTTCAGACTTGCTTGACGTATCATTGTTGTTACTGCGTGGGTGTAAGTCTGATTTTGCCTCCATTCAGGTACACGCGGTCAACATATATACCAAAATCCTTTCTCTTAAGGTGAAGCCCGTCAACTTACCGTAGTACAGGCTTTAAAGAGTATCGTGCGCCCGAGCGTAGTGTTACAAGGCGCCCGCATTTTTTCCGACCTTACATGAGCTTCGTAATTACGACACAGAATAAAATACACAGAAAATAACTCTATACTGTTAACAGGAAGCAACTGTAATAATCTCATGTACCGAATAAGAAAACTGTATCTACCCTTGTGACGACAGGGGCATGCGTAAATGAAATAAAGTGAATGCAGTGGTTGGCTGAAGCCATACTGCGTGACTTAAAAGAAACACGGTGAGGAGAGTCACGTCATATAAAAGCATTCATGAGAACTAAATTAACAGAGCTCTCTCGTCTCGCAGCGGGTCACGCCTATATGTGGCAAAATAGCGAAGACGTTGGTACCTTTGCGTCTGCGAAGTGAGTGCGGTACCCTTCACGTATCGTGGCGACAGATGTAAAGCGGTAGTTCATATTCCTGCGAGAACTTTTGCGGGCAGAGAATTGTGCTTGTAGCTCCATCCCTCAGCGAGTGTGAATAGCCATTATTTCGACTAGGGAAAATTTTACATTCCACGGAACGCAGGAGACTGAGTGATTCAGTCAAGGCCAGAGTAGGGAATTAGCGTTTTAGATCCAGCAAGGAGACAACGCCGACGCAGTTCCCGATTGGTAATGTAGCAACGCGCATTACGCGACATTAAATGTTGAGTCGAGAGTTTGCTCACTCCAACCTGCGAACGCTTTGAATATAGAATTTCGAGAATTGAATACTAACAAACCCTCCATTGAGTACATGAGAGTTTGATTAGTTTAGAGATAAAATTTCATTCTCCACCAGCTTATTCCATTGAACAGCTACGACAACGTAGATGTAAATTTCACTGATGCAGATTTAATTATTTTGCTAGTTATAACATTCTCATGTATAACGATTTAATACACTACTGCTGTTGGAAACTTTCCTCATGTCAGCACGTTGTAGGTGTCACCACCGGCGCCAACCTTGTGTGAATGCTCTGAAAAGCTAATTATTTGCGTATCACAGCATCTTCTTCCTGTCGGTTAAATTTCGCGTCTGTAGCACGTCATCTTCGTGGTGCAGCAATTTTAATGGCCAGTAGTGTAGATGTCGTTGTTGACATAGATTTTTATTTTAGGCCCAATTAAGAGCATAAAACTATCATACGCTTTAGGCAGAACTGCATCGTTCGCCGCTGAATGAACATTGAACATTCAGGCGGAATTAAAATCGAAGCTTCAGAATGAAGAAGGAGAGAAGGTTATGTGCACACACATTACGCTATCGTATGAGTGGCTGCCATTTTGCGACCTTAGATGCCGTAACTTTTGGTAGTTCTGACATCGCAATTTCTTTCTGCGACTTTAACGTCAGTACATTTTTCCTATTCTTCCAGTATGTGCTCTGCCTTAAAGCGGTAGTGATGGAAGTTTTCTTAGTCGACAGGCCTCCCGCGAGCAGAACATTCGCGGCGGAGCCCGAAACTCCTCGACGATTGGCGAAAACAATAACCTGTCGTTGGAGAGAACAAACCGCGCACCAGAGGCGGGAGCCGCAAAACTGAAGCTGCAGGCATCCGCCAATCCCAGCCGTCAGCAATCCGTTCTCCGATGCCCGCAAGTCGGCCGAGACCCGCGGGATATTCGTTTCGGGGGCGAAGCGTGACGTCATTCAAGCTGTGCGCCTCGCACGAGAAACACTCCGCCGCAGACGCTCTCGGCAAACAGAGAAGGAGCGAGAATCCGCCGACGGCAAAAATAAACACGTCGCGGCGCGCAGCTGCGCCACCGCACAAAACTGATTCCCCAGGCACGTTCGAGCGACTTCCACGCCCAAGACCATTTTCTGATTACTTATTTGTTTATTTATTTTATTGACATTTCCCAGTAACACGTTTCAACCGTCGTGTTTAGTAGTTGGCAGGTGCACATTACAATTATCGTTCTTGAACTGAAGCCTTTAACTTACAATTTTTTTGACGTGAAAGACAGTAATGCAGTGTTATTTTAGTAATTTTTTCGTCAGAAGTGAGACAGGAATATTTTTTACCTAACGCATTATACGTTGTAACGTATACTTTCTATTAATTTCGACATCTTGCTCTTTAGATGTAAGTAACTTAATGTTTTTTTCATAGCGTTTTTTCAGGACTAGATCTACAGCTTTTTGTCAGTAGGGCCTAGCGCATGAACTACGCCCAAATACGACGTTACACAAGCCGTTAATTCCAGGAAATTCAATGTGATATTTATCTGTTTCTGTCTAGATATTTGCTACGGTCGCAGGTTCGAATCCTGCCTCGGGCATGGATGTGTGTGATGTCCTTAGGGTAGTTAGGTTTAAGTAGTTCTAAATTCTAGGGGACTGATGACCTCCGAAGTTAAGTCCCATAGTGCTCAGAGCCATTTGAACCATTTGTTTAGATATTTCGCCACAGCGACGCAGCAGTTTCGACTTACAATGCTTTTCGTACGACCAATAATCTGAAAACAAGAGTTCCGTAAGAAAAAAGCGGAATTCTCAGAATTTTCAAACCCAGATGACTGCAAAATTTATTGTCAGAACTGTGCGAAATTTTAAAACAGACAAACGCGAAAAAACAACATTATATTCGAAGAACATATGAGAGCATGTGAAAGCCGTCAGTCACTGTTTTACCTACATCTTAAAAATGAAGTACAAAAAGTAGTCTACATTCAAACAGTGTACAGATTTTACAAGGAAAAAATATGAGTATTTTGGAAGAATTGGAGGTATACACTCATATGAAAACTTTTCCGAACGACTTACTCAGCGAACAAACTGATCTGAAACACAGGCCTAACTTAGAAACTTTTATTGAAATTTTCGACCCCAAGACAGGATAAACATATGAATTTACCGATAACCTATACACAAAAAGTTTTAACCATGTACTATCTATGCAGCAAACACACCATCTCTGATTCCCAGAGATAAAAAATATGTAAACATATGGCGCCTAAGGATTCCGCCTGTGAAATAGCTGTAAACAATTATTAGCAATCTGTAACAGCTACTTGAGTATAATAACAATATTTCACAACAGAAAACTCATAGCTGGTCCGTGGATGTCATATTATCAACTCCACCAAGGCTTAAGTATAAATGTAACTTACAAAAATAAGTTGACGATCGTAAGAATGATGCAAATAGGATTCATTATTCACAACACCAATAGCTGCACTTGAAAATTCCACTGTAAGCCGAAACAGACAAGTATGTTGTGCTGAAATATGTAGCTATAAGCAAGTAAACATTGCACTGCAGCTACTGGAAATTACCTTTTGTAAAACGTCGTATTTCGCGTAATAACCCTGCCGGGCCAACTGACAACCAACTGAAAAAGAAACTCAGAAGTAATATGTATATATAACTACTGAGATTCTCTTGTCAGTTGGGCCGGCGTGATTGTTACATCGATATACGGCGTTTTACAAGAACTCAATTCCAGTAGTTGCAGTGTAATTATTATTTGCTTGTGAATAGAGAATCTTTATATACATCCCGCAGTTTCGTTTTCCATTATGAGAAAGGGGTGGGACAAATAGGGATTTTCGGAAGTGCTTCCAGTGCGTCCAGGGTTTTAAAAGATGATTGTTCATACTCTGCAAGACATACAGAAAACCAATACGCATCAGTGGATAGTACATCTCTCCAAGTCCTTAACTCGCATTACAGACGGTAGATATGGGCACAGTTTGTGATACAGTGAAGTTCAGTACGTGCGTGCAGTTCATTGACACGAATTAACTGGGAACGTGTGCCAACAAACCGCAGCAGCCTGCTTAGCAAATCTGTTCATTGGCTTGCCTATGTGCAGGCGCGAACTAATCCGATGTGTCAGTACGCTGGGAATTGGAAGAGAGGATTTAAAATGCAACTCGAAGAGCGAGCAACAGACAAGTGGAAGCTGTGTTCGTAAGTGTTCTGCAAACCATCATCAGCAGGGTTACCAGTGGGGCATCCGCACATAGCAACAGCATGCAACAAATTACCATTTGTTCTCCGATAATCTGTCGTAGGAAACCTACGTCCCAGTGCTGGTGAAAGCGCTAAAATTGATTACTTTGTTATTTTAAATAGAACTCTGAGGATGTCGTGTCCTCACATTGGACATGGTTTATACACAGCGTGTAACGGTTATAACTGCTGATATTTTTTGGTGACTGAGCATAGTGTACTGAACAACATTAAATCAGGATTTACTTCACCCACAGACTAATAATTATATCTATTAGGAGCAGTATGTTTCTAGGATGGTTAGTACCTCCAAGTACATGTGGCAAGAGCAAATAGGGATTTTCGTAAGTGCTTCAATGTTTCAGAAGACGATCGTTCATACTCCGCAAGACATTAATGCTTATTTTACCCGGAGCAACACGTCAGGTATTCAAGTGCGAATGGGTGGACACGTAATGGTTAGTATATACTGCAAACACAGCCCGCTTATTGGTGGAATTAGGACTGTGCAGGAAACACCAGGTAGCAGTTATGTGACGTGTTCGTGGGAAGAGTGTTTGACGCCGAGAAAAAAAGCAAATAACACGCTGATGTATATACATAGCAAGGTACCACATATGAAGATATCTGCATTACGCCATGTATACATAATATTTCGGATAAGATACTTTTGTCTGTAACTTACAATACAATAAGTGAAAGGGATATTTATTTATACAGGCGAACTTAAGAAACATTACCGTTGCTGCAGAGTTTATTTAATTATTTTCCAAAATGATATGGCATCGAGTTGTAATTTTTTAAGTAGAACAATATTTTTTTTCTATTGTGCTGCTGAAATACACTGAGGTGACTTATAATGGGATAGGAATTTGTTCTTATACAGGCTTTGAACGTAGAATGGTGGCTGGAGCTAGACGTATGGGACATCCCATTTCGGGAATAGTTAGGGAATTCAATATACAGAGATCATGTGTGACAAGAGCAAGCCAGTAATGCTAGATTTCAGGCATTATCTCTCACCACGGACATTGCAGTGGCCGACAGCCTTCATTTAAAGATCGAGAGCAGAGGCGTTTGCCTAGAATTGTCAGTGTTAACAGACAAGCAACAGTGCGTGAAATAGCTTCAGAAATAAATGTGGGACGTATGATGAACGTATCCGTTAGGACAGTGAGGCGAAATTTGGCGTTAATGGGCTACGGCATCACGATCCAACGAAACTGCCTGCAGCGCCTGTCCTGGCTTCGTGAGCATAATTGGTTGGACCCTAGCCATGTCATATAGGCCCCGACTTCAGTTGATAAGAGCTCATGGTAGGGTTCGAGTATGGTACAGACCCCACGAAGGCATGGACCGAAGTTTTCAACGAGGCACTGTGAAAGGTGGTGGTGGCTCAATAATAGTGTGGTGTGAACCCATCATTCACTGGAAATGTTTATGTTCGGGTACAAGGAGACTGTATCCGTTGATGGACTTCATGTTCCCAAACAATGATAGAATTTTTATGGATGACAATGCTCACAACTGTTCCCGACTGGTTTGAAGAACGCAGGGCCCGTATGATTTTCAGTGGAATCTTATAACTTTCTTCCTACAAAAAATATTGGAAAGTTCAAGTAACGGAGGTCGAGGAGAACAGCGATCACGTACCTTTCCCTTGAAATTAGAACAGAAAGTGTATGGAAGCAGCCTACTCACGCCGTAATAAATTCACAGCAGTCTTTCCATTGTGTGCCAGCCAGTCCGCTGTAACTAGCTCTGACGTCATAAATGTTGCGCAATACTTTAAAAATCGAGCAAATAACCTAAAATGTTTCTAGCATGTCAGGAGTAATACTAAATTAATATGTGTTGAATATCAGTTCGATAACTTTAACCATTTTCGAAATTTGGACGTTTTTCTGTAAAAATCATTGGCGCAACAGAAAAGAGCTAGAGTGTTAAAAATTTATATTTAGATTCCTCTTTCATAATAATTTAATAAAAACAGTACTCTGGATTTCACAAATCAAAATTTTAGTGGAAATTCATGATTTTCTGGTTTTTGTCTTAAAAATTAAGGAAGCAAGATAGATTAAGTAGGCTAATAAATAAGGCTAGGATGTTTATATTTAAGTAGAATGGAGATCCGCTATAACCATAAAGATGTGAGAAGTTTCATTTGAATACCTATAAAACTATAGCGATGGCGTATCTCCAAAGGGCCAGTTCAGAGCTCGCCTACTGCGTGCAGTGTAATTAAATTAATTCTCTCGCCCAAAGTATGTAACTTAGCCACGTTAAACTTTTATTATGATTACTTACCTGTGTGCTGAAGGCACATTTAAATTGAGAGCTTCATCGGCCATCAGCAAAAGAAGCTATGATTTATTCAATAACTTAATGTGATGCATTACTAGTCCAGCGGCTAGTCGGGATAGCCGATTTGATCAGGCGTTCCCTTAGCCGTCCGCACCGCGGCTGTATATATAAGAACGCTGCGCGAGGAAGAAAGGCCCCAGTTCTCTCCAGACGCTGAATAGCACGCCATCTGTGTCGGGAGTCGCGTCGCGTCGGTATCATTGCTACAAACAGCCACGGATGCCGTATTAAATTACTCGAGATACGTGTAACCATGAAATCATTTTCGAGTGAAGTGTTAATTCTGGGTTGACTTTCATTATTTATCTTCAGTTTGCGTATGTCGTATTTTCACGTGCCGCCGCGGGACAAACATTCTACCATTATTTAGCGTGGCGTTTGATGAACCTAATCATCAAATTAGGGCGAGCATTCATTTAAATATTTAATTTGGACAGTTATAGTGGCATCAGCGCATTAGACTCTGAACTGCTCTGTTAGTTAGATTGTGTGGATTCTTTTGTTTTCGTCTGTGACTTTCAGAATACAGAACGTTTTTTCACGACCGTTTTTGATTATAAATCCCAGACAATCTCCTAATTTCTCAATAAGCTGTAACAATAAGTGTATTCTCAGATGAAGTGGGCACTAGGAATTCTAATTACAGGCTTCACGTTTTGTTAATCACTTTCTGGTTGCCAATATTGTAGTTAGAGAGCCAGTGTTGAGAACGGCGAAATACAGCACAAATAACATTCTAAATAATGGGAAATGCAGTGTTTCTACATTCAAACATATTTATATAAACAACATATTTTCCTACCAGCCGCCCCACAAAAGGGTAAGAAATATTGAGACCTGGTGACTGTGGCGGCCAGGGAACAAGCGACAGTTGATCCCCGTGCTTAGACGATGCAGAGTGTGCGAAGAGGAGCCCTGTATCTTGGAACATGGCATCACCACTGGGCAGCAAATGTTGTAACACAGTTTGGACATAACAGCCAAAATGGTCACCTAATCTTTGACGGTAATGCGTCGCTGCGAAGTACCCAAGGGCCACACGAAATACCACGAAATGGCTGCCCATATCATGAGACAACCTTCGCTACGTTTCACTCTCGAGTCGTAAACTCGGCCAGAATCTGGCAATAGTGTGAAACAAGATTCTTCCGACAGGATGACTTCCTTCCATTGCCCCATGGTCCTGATTTTACGGTTTTAGCATCACAATGTCCATGCATCACTGATGACTTCGTTTTGGAATTCCAGCTCGCTCTGAAGTTCTATCTTTCTGGAGCTCTCTTCGTGTTGTTGTCGTGCCGACAAGATTCAGGAGTGCGACATTCAGTTCTGCAGTAACTTTTGTAGCTGTCCCCCCTCATTTCTCGTCACAATCCTCTCCAATAACCATCTGTTACTATCATACATTTTCATCCGCGTGGTGAATTAGCGGATGACATTTCATCGCTTACCAGTATGCTGTAAAAATGCCTGTTGAAACACAAAACACGGGCAACTTTGGTTACGGAAGCACCTACCACACGATCACGAACAATTTGTCTATGATGGGATTTGCTGACCTGCATGCATTGTGCATGTAGCTCCACCCCTCAGCGAGTGTGTAATAGCCATTATTTCCACTAGGGAAAATTTAACATTCCACGGAACGCAGGAGACTGAGTGATTCAGTCGGGGCCAGAGTAGGTAATTAGCGTTTCAGATCCAGCACAGAGACAACGCCGCCGCAATTAACCATTGCCAATGTACCAACGTGCATTAGGCGACATTAAATGATGAGTCGATAGTTTGATCACTCCAACCTGCGAACGCTTTGAATATAGAATTTCGGGAGATGAAATTGAGTACATGAGAGTTTGATTAGTTTAAAAGATAAAATTTCATTCTCTACCAACTTAGTCCATTGAACAGCTACGACAACGTAGATATAAATTTCACTGATGCAGATTTAATTCTTTTGCTAGTTGTAACAAAAAAAAAAATGGTTCAAATGGCTCTGAGCACTATGGGACTCAACTGCTGAGGTCATTAGTCCCCTAGAACTTTGAACTAGTTAAACCTAACTAACCTAAGGACATCACACACATCCATGCCCGAGGCAGGATTCGAACCTGCGACCGTAGCAGTCTTGCGGTTCCAGACTGCAGCGCCTTTAACCGCACGGCCACTTCGGCCGGCAGTTGTAACATTCTCATATATAGAGATAAAGATTTAATAATCACATATTCAATGTCTAAATGTTAATTATTTTTTTGAGAGTTGAAAGTAATGGAACTTGCTTGTTATGTATCACTTGAAGCCTGAAAGCGCCGGCCGGTGTGGCCGAGCGATTCTAGGCGCTACTGTCTTGCACCGTTCGACCGCTACGGTCGCAGGTTCGAATCCTGCCTCGGGCATGGATGTGCGTGGTGTCCTTAGGTTAGTTAGGGTTAAGTAGTTCTAAGTTCTAGGGGACTGATGACCATAGATGTTAAGTCCCATTGTGCTCACAGCCATTTCAACCATTTTCAACCGACTACACAGAACATTTTTCTGACCTCAGCGGTCACGTACTGCTGGCACTGAACAGGTGCTGTTCGTGGTCAAATAGATCAGCTCAAACTGCAGTCTTTGCTAGCATGCGGATTTACTGTCGAGCGTTCATTTCTCGCAGTGTATACTTTTGTCCAGCCCCTGATGATACGACCAAAGTCTGCGAAAGTCCCTCGTAACGACGTAAGGCTCAGCGTAGAGCGACCTCGTGACAACAAAAATGCTGTACGAGCGTAACGAGTCTAGCGTGGGCTGTGAGGCAGTGAAGTTGACTCGCCACGTAGACGCGGGGTGTTACGACCTAGCTACCACAGCCCGTTTGTCCCGGCGGTGCTATATTGTAGCAGTGGAGGCGGCGGCAACGCCGCAGTCTTACGAATAGTCAACGCGCTGGAGTATGAATAAAAACTGGCTTGCCACGTCGCCAGCCCCTAGAGACGGGCGCTTGCACACTTCCCTTCCGCGCTGGCGCAATAGTCTGACCGCGCCAGCCGGCAGTCTGGAAGACAATGCAGTTCAGTGAATGCCTGCGTGTAGCGCGAGAAATTAACTCGATTTCTGCGTAGCTACGTATTGTTTCAAGGTGTTCCACTCCTAAGGTCGGACCGCGACTGATTCCACTTCGTACCAGCAACAATTCTACATCGTATCCGCAGGTCGTTTAGAAGGCACAGTGCATTCAAAGAAATGGGGACTCGTTTGAAAAGCTCGCTTACGTGAACATTCCGCCATCGAGCATCTACCTGAATATAGTCAGTTAGGCCCCTAAAACTCTGAACATTTCTAGAGGTCATAAAAGTGATGAGATAAACTATGTGATCAAAAGTATCCGTACACCTGGCTGAAAATGACTTACAAGTTCGTGGCGCCCTCCATCGGTAATGCTGGAATTCAGTATGGTGTTGGGCCGCCCTTGGCCTTGATGACAGCTTCCGCTCTCGCACACATACGTTCAGTCAGGTGCTGGAAGGTTACTTGGGGAATGGCAGCCCATTCTTCACGGAGTGCTGCACTGAGAAGAGGTATCGATGTCAGACGGTGACCCTGGCACGAAGTCAACATTCCAAACCATCCCACAGGTCTTCTATAGGATTCAGGTCAGGGCTCTGAACAGGATAGTCCATTACAGGGATGTTATTGTCGTGTTCTGCCACAGGCCGTGCATTATAAAGAGGTACTCGATCGTGTTGAAAGATGCAATCGCCGTCCCCGAATTGCTCTTCAACAGTGGGAAGCAAGAGGTGCTCAAAACATCAATGTGGGCTTCTGCTGTGATAGTGCCACGCAAAACAACAAGGGGTGCAGGCCCCCTCCATGACAAACACGACCACACCATAAAACCACCGCCTTCGAATTTTACAGTTGGCACGACAAACGCTGGCAGATCACGTTCACCGGGCATCCCCCGCACCCACACCCTGCCATCGGATCGCTACTTTGTGAAACGTGATTCGTTACACCACACAACGTTTTTGCACTGTTCAATCATCCAATGTTTACGCTCCTTACACTAAGCGACGTGACGTTTGGCATTTCTCGGCGTGACGTGTGGCTTATGAGCAGCCGCTCGACCAAGAAATCCAAGTTTTCTCACCTCCCGCCTAGCACAGAACTTGCAGTGGATCCTGATGCAGTTTAGAATTCCTGTGTGATGGTCTGGATAGACGTCTACCTATTACACATTACGACCCTCTTCAACTGTCGGCGGTCTCTGTCAGTTGGCACGACAAACTCTGGCAGATCACGTTCACTGGGCATCCCCCGCACCCATTCCCTGCCATCGGATCGCTTTTGGGCTGTACGTGCCCCTTCACGTTTCCGCTTCACTATCACATCGGAAACAGTGAATCTAGGAATGTTTAGGAGTGTCTAAATCTCAAGTACAGAAATATGACACAAGTGACACCTAATCACCTGACCACGTTCGAAGTCGGTGAGTTCCGCGGAGCGTCCAATTCTGCTCTCTCACGAAGTCTAATGTTCAAAATGTTCAAATGTGTGTGAAATATTATGGGACCTAACTGTTAAGGTCATCAGTCCCTAAGCTTACGCAATACTTAACCTAAATTATCTTAAGGACAAACACACACACCCATGCCCGAGGGAGGACTCGAACCTCCGCCGGGATCAGCCGCACAGTCCATGACTGCAGCGCCTTAGAGCGCTCGGCTAATCCCGCGAGGCGAAGTCTAACGACTACTGAGGTCGCTGATACGGAGTACCTGGCAGTAGTTGGCAGCACAACGCACCTAATATGAAAAACGTATGTTTTTGGGGGCGTCCGGATACTTTGATCACGTACTGTAGCTCCTAACTTCGTGTCGGGCCTCCTTTTTGCCTGAAATAATGCAGCAGCTCGACATGGCAGGGACTCAAGAAGTAGGCAGAAACCTCCTCCAGACTTACTGAGGCATGCCGCATCTACAGCTGTCCGTAATTGCGAAAGGGTTCCTTGGCGCAGGATTTTCTGTACATAGGAATGGTTGAAATGGCTCTAAGCACTATGGGATTTAGCATCTGAGGTCATCAGTCGCCTAGACTTAGAACTATTTAAACTTAACCATGCTAAAGACAACACACACATCCATGCCCGAGGCAGGATTCGAACCTGCGACCGTAGCAGCAGCGCGGTTCCGGACTGAAGCGCCTAGAACCGCTCCGCCACGGCGCCCTGCTCTGCACATACGACGTCTCTGTTCTGTCCCATGAATGTTCGATGGGATTGAAGTCGGGCGATGTGGGTGGCCAAATCATTAGTTTGTATTGAAACTTCCTGGCAGATTAAAACTGTGTGACGGATCGAGACTCGAACTCGAGTCATACGTCCCGAGTTCCAAACTACACAGTTTTAATCTGCCAGGAATTTTCATATCAACGCACACTCTGCTGCAGAGTGAAAATTTCATTCTGGATTCGGTTGAGTTGTCCAGAATGTTTCACTCAGAGACGACTGGAAGCTGATATGGATGCCAATGGTTTTCCTACGCCGTCTTGAGCGTGATTGTGTGTTTTGTTTTTGCTGTTATCATATTATTTCCACCCCCTATATATTACTAAAGTGGCTATGTCGGAGCATGGTTTCAGGCCCCACTCGCAGATAGCCTATACAACTGTTTGCACGGGCAACAATAATTTATTTTGAATATTTCATACAACTGTGACCGGATTCAAAAATTTAAAAATGCTGACGTAATCTATTCATTAAGAGGTATAATGTGTGAAAGCTTCAACAGAGTAAGGGAGGTATTACATTTATAAACTGCGTGTATGAGTCGTGAGGCAAAGTTCTTTCCTGCCGAAAATGTGGAGACAGTCTGCATCCAGTAATTAAAGATAAGAGCACTTACTGACTTCCAACAACTTTCCACATCATTTCAAATCTTTTGTTCACCTTTTCTCGTTTACATGGTTAACGTCAACCATTTAACACGTTAACTCGTTTGTAAACTAATCACAAGTTGGAAACCGTTTTCCAATGAAAATCTGTAACGCAACCATCTGTGTGGCGTGCTTATAATTATATATTACTTATATTTGAGGAAAATTAATCTCTATAAAACGCACCACATGCTGTAAGGAAAGCATGAAAACCGTCTGAAGATGAATCTTAATGATTCGAAACCGGTAACGGTACCTTTTGAATGAAGCAACTGAAAATAAATTTGTGGCTGGTTGCTGTCTCAACACCATCAACAATTGTCTTCAAATAACAGCAACGAACTCAAACCATGACAACGTATGACAAAATTGCATCAAGTTATCTGCAATACTTGCTGTCATAAAGGATGAATCCAAACACCACTTTGTGGTCATCCTCTTTGATCTTTTCAGATTTTATCTTCATGGATGTATATGAAGTGTGGCGGTAGTTTTACGGATATTCCTTCATCGAAAAGCTGTCGACGACCTCTTGAGCAGAAGTTAAATCTCTAAATGTTCTGACGTGTTCATAAAAAATTAATAGGAAAGAAAGACACTTCAGCAGGTAACCGCAGGGTTATCTTAGACCACACGAATGCCAAACACAAAGAAGTGCACCAATATGGCTGAAACTTGGAGTGCGTTCTTTCCAAAGATGTTAGTAACTAAACATGACCTCGATACGCGCCGGTGGTGCCATCTCTCGGACTTTGCACGGACTTTTCAAACGCCCCTCGTATCAACAATGATGAGCCAAAACATTATGACCATCTGCCTAATACCTTGTATATCCGTCGTTAGAGCGCAATACGTCACTCATTCTGAGTATCAGGGACCGTACAGTTTGTTGGAAGGTTTGTGGAGGTGTGAGGCACTATCTGTCTTCTCACAGGTCGCGTAATTCTCGTAAATAACGGGCCGCTGATTAGCGTATGCTGTGATGGCGCCCGATTGCGACCCAGATGAGTTCCATAGAATTTACATCAGGCGAATTTGGTCTCCGAGACGTCAACATTAGTTCATTACATGCTCCTCAAAGCACTGCAGCAAGGTTCTGGCTCCGAGACACGGACAATTATACTCCTGAAAGATGACATGCCCGTCTGGGAAGATATCAAGCATGGAGGGATGCAAATGGTTCGGAGCTGTCAAGCCCCATGCAAGTGCAGGAGAATGCCTGCCATTGCATAAGACTGCTCCTGCTTGACTGCGTTCATGGCGCGCTGCACGTTTCGAGCCGCCGTTCACCCTGACGATGTCTGTGGAGACGACCACGGACCTGATGTAGCAAAATTGTGATTCACGCGAAGAACCGAGACGATTCCAATGATCGACGGTCAAATCCCGATGGTCCTGTGCACGCTGCAGTCGTAATTGACGATGTCGTTCACACGTGAACACGTAAGGCTCGTCTGTTGCGGAGCTCCATTTTCAACAATGCACCATGAGCGGTGTGCTTTGAAACACCTGAACGTGCACCAGTATTGCGCTCTTTCGGCAGGGAAGCCAGACACGAATATCACTGAGCTTAACTGGCAAGCCTTGCAACGTGCCGTTCAGTAGAGGTCTCGACCCCGTCATATGCTTACGGGTTTATGGACAGCCCTGCAGGATTCATGGTGTCGAATCCCTCCAGCACTACTTCAGACATTAGTCGAACCAATGCCACATCGAGTTGCGGCACTTTCACGTGCTCGCAAGGACCCTATATGATATAAGCAGGTGTACCAGTTTCTTTGTCACTTCAGTGTATCTTTGTGTATAGTGAAAAGAATTAATAAACTAAGATTCGAATTAAATGATCAACAGTCTCCTAACTTTGTGCCGTGACATTATGCCCGTGTTACCTTCCAGAATTGCAAAACAATAATGCAATCTAGCCCCGTTGAAAATCAGCGAAGTTCAGTGGTCTTTTTCTGCGACCAAATATAATTAACCTCTGCGCGGAAGAAAACGATCAATGTAGAGTTTATTTTTTATACAGACTGCGAGGAGAACTAAATAGACAGTAAAAGACACAAGTACCATTTTTGAATAAGAGGAAAGCAGCGCGAAATCGTCGGTATACGCTTATGGATATTAAAATTGCTACACCACAAAGATGACGTACTACAGATGCGATATTTGACCGACAGGAAGAAGATGCTGTGATATGCAAATGATTAGCTTTTCAGAGCATTCGCACAAGGTTGGCGCCGGTGGCGACACCTACAATGTGCTGACATGAGGAAAGTTTCCAACTGATTTCTCATACACAAACAGCAGATGACTGGCGTTGCCTGGTGAAACGTTGTTGTGATGCCTCGCGTAAGGAGGAGAAATGCGTACCATCACGTTTCCGACTTTGATAAAGGTCGGATTGTAGCCTATCGCGATTGCGGTTTATTGTATCGCGACATTGCCCCTCGCATTGGTCGAGATCTAATGACTGTTAATAGAATATGGAATCGGTGGGTTCAGGAGCGTAATACGGAACGCCGTGCTGGATCCCAATGGCCTCGTATCACTAGTGTTCTAGATGACTGCCATCTTATCCGCATGGCTGTTACGGATCGTGCAGCCACGTCTCGATCCCTGAGTCAACAGATGAGGACGTTTGCAAGACAACAACCATCTGCACGAACAGTTCGACGACGTTTCCAGCAGCAGGGACTATCAGCTCTCAGACCATGGCTGGGGTTACCCGTGACGCTGCATCACAGACAGGAGCGCCTGCGGGCGATGGTGTACTCAACGACGAACCTGGGTGCACGAATGGCAAAACGTCATTTTTTCGGATGAATCCAGGATCTGCTTACAGCATCATGATGGTCGCACCCGTTGGCGGTGAACGCGCACTGGAAGCGTGTGTTCGTCATCGCCATACTGGCGTATCACCTGGTGTGATGGTATGGGTGTCATTGGTTACACGTCTCGGTCACCTCTTGTTCGCACTGACGGCACTTTGAACAGTCGAAGTTACATTTCAGATGTGTTACGACCAGTGGCTCTCCGCTTCATTCGATCCCTGCGAAACCCTACATTTCAGCAGGATAATGCACGACCGCACGTTGCAGGTCTTGTCCGGGCCTTTCTGGATACAGAAAATGTTCGACTGCTGCCCTGGCCAGCACATTTTCCAGATCTCTCACGAATTGAAAACATCTGGTCAATGGTGACCGAGCAGCTGCCTCGTAACAATATGCCAGTCACTACTCTTGATGAGCCGGCCGGTGTGGTCTTGCGGTTCTAGGCGCTTCAGTCTGGAACCGCGTGACCGCTACGGTCGCAGGTTCGAATCCTGCCTCGGGCATGGATGTGTGTGATGGCCTTAGGTTAGTTAGGTTTGAGTAGTTCTAAGTTCTAGGGGACTGATGACCACAGATGTTAAGTCCCATAGTGCTCAGAGACAGCCTACTCTTGATGAGCTGTGGTATCGTGTTGAAGCTGCATGGGCAGCTGTACCTGTACACGCAATCCGAGCTGTGTTTGACTCAATGCCCAGGTGTATCAAGGCCTTTATTACGGCCAGAGGTGGTTGCTCTGGATACTTATTTCTCAGGATCTATGCACCCAAACTGCGTGAAAATGTAATCACATGTCATTTCTAGTACAATATATTTGTTCAATGAATACTCGTTTTTCATATGTACTTCTTGTTCGTGTAGCAGTTTTAATGGCCAGTAGTGTAGTATTCTCATTCCACAACGTACCCAGTACTACTCTCACGTCATTAGATGCAGTGCCTCTGGAATATATGCGGAAACTGGGTTTGTTTAAAAGATACGGGCAGCCGTTCCTGCTGGGCTCTTTGCTCCAGTCGGTCTGCTAAACGGTTGGCCCCCTCGTTTCTTCTCTCTCTGGAACCCTTTTCGCGCTGTGTTCGGTAAATCCCAACAGAGTAAACGAAACGAAAGCCGTGTTTGCATAAGGTTGTCCGCAAAGGCCACAGCAGGTAGCGCGGGAGCCGGGCAGCTGCCTTTACGGCGGTGTAGGCGCCCAGCTGGTATTGCTGCACGCGACGACTTAAGTTGATTAAGCCTCTCCTCGAGGCGAGTGGCGGGACACACAATCTCCTCCCACAGGCAGTCCCCCCCCCCCCCTCTCTCTCACACTCACAGTCTCTCTCTCTCTCTCTCTCTCTCTCTCTCTCTCTCTCTCTCTCTCTCTCGCTACTCTACGTCCGCTTTCCAGAATTGCAGTTTCTGGCCTCCTTGAAGTAAAAAAAATGGTCTTCCTTTTCAGTCCTAGTCGTAACTTGTTTAAGGAAAGAAGAAAATGAACGAAACTGGAGTAATATTTTTAACTCTACTTTTCGAGGGCATGCCATTGCTTCGACTATTTCTTGATGCCTCCTTGATCTGTCACTGCTTAATTATTCGAACTCTCAGTTGTTCGAACCCCATAATTTTAAGACTATTTCAAGAGATTATTTTAGTGACAGAGAAATTACAACAAAAATGGGTGACCTAACTGCAGAATATTTCGCTTTTCCGACAGCAATGCCAGGTCCGAGACAGCGTCGGGGAAAATGTCCTTACGCCGATAACAACGATGCCGGATCGCCGACGCGTTGTGGAGACACGAGACGAAAGAAGTGGTCTTCGTTTCAGCTGCAGATTCCTTTGATGCGAACGAGTATTCCGAGTAGCAGTGTTGGAGAGGATGCCCCAGCTCTTCCCGGAGCAGGAAATACTTTAAAAGTCGACATCCTCCGAAACGGGGGCGGCAGAAGAGCAAGTGAGTGGGCTCAAAAGTGTGCCATACCGTGAAAGGCGAATACTCGAAAAGGTCCGCGAGCTCATACAGTCTGCCATGATTCGGCCCCAATTTCCTGTCTTCACCGGAGAATACAGTGGTACGATACTTGTAGGGCATCTCGAGAGGCAATACTGGCTGTACGAGGCAATACTGGCTGCACGAACGATAAAATGCAATGAGCAAAGGGAAACGTATGTTTGTAGATTTCGTGGTTTGAGAGGAAGCTGTCGTTAATGCTTCGTGGACTACACTGTCACAAATTAGAATGTAGCCGGAATAAAATGCAGGAAGGGAAAGGTTATCCAAGACTCGTGCAGGAATCAGACTGCAGTTATAATAATCGCCGGGCATGAAAGGCAAGAAGCGCTTGACAGGCGAGTGAAAGAGGATTGTAAACTATGAGCAACATTATTCAAACAGAACAAGCAGTATAGGAAACAAAGTAGAAAATTGGAAAGGAACTTTAAGTTCAAAGAGGAGTAACAAAAACTTTGACGTATGCCGGCGACGTTGTAAGTTTCTCAGAGACGGCAGGGGACTAATAAGATCAGTTGAGGGGAATAAGCAGAGTCTTGAAAACAGATTATAAATTGATTATCAACAAAAATATAAATAGTACAAAGGCATCCTTTTCTCATAAAGTGCCATACTTACGGGCTTAACTACAGCAGTTACGCCGCGCGGGATTAGCCCAGCGGTCTAGGCGCAGCAGTCATGGACTGTGCGGCTGGTCCCGGCGGAGGTTCGAGTCCTCCCTCGGGCATGGGTGTATGTGTTTGTCCTTAGGATAATTTACGTTAAGTAGTGTATAAGCTTAGGGACTGATGACCTTAGCAGTTAAGTCGCAAATATTAGCTTACACATTGCGAAGTGAGTGCAACATCGTAAACAGTGTTACGTAATCAATTACAGCACGAATAATGACTCTGCACTGCACTAATTAAACGCGACTTACTTACCTTGGCTGTATATTAAATGCCTGTATTTCAATGAATTCGGATACCAAGTCACGTACGTGACACTTTATGCGGCACACCATCAGAACCGTTTTGTGTTCAAATGGTTCAAAAGGCTCTAGCACTACGGGACTGAACATGTGTGGTCATCAGTCCCCTAAACTTAGAACCACTTAAACCTAACTAACCTAAAGGCTTCACACACATCCATGCCCAAGGCAGGATTCGAACGTGCGACCGTAGCAGCAGCGTGGTTCCGGACTGAAGCACCTAGAACCGCTCGGTCACATGGACCGGCTGTTTTGTGCTACTGACGAAAGAATGCTGTAGCCCAAAGTGGTTATACACCCTACTGGATGATCTGATGTACCAGATACGAGCTAACTGAATAACACACCAATTGCGAGATTGACATAAAGAGTTTCTAGCAAACTGAACAGAGTATGTCACTCTCAACGGAGAGAAGATTTCACAAGTAAATGTAACTTCGAGCGTGCCCAATGTGAGTGTTACGCAAACATTAGTTTTCATAATATACGTAAATGGCCAAGTGGATAATTGCGTGAGGCTCTTCGCGGATGATGCTGTTGTATACAGACCAATCGCAAGCCTAAAAATTGTACCGAACTGCAGGAAGACCCGGAGGGATTAAACGATTAGAGCAACGACTGGTTGTTGGGTTTCAACATAGCAAAATGGAACGTTTTCGCGTAAATAGGTAGGTGAAGGCTAGTGGGCACCTTGTGCGTTAATGATATACCATTAGCAAGACATACATTTATTTGGTAAGGCTGTGAGGACGGGGCGTAAGTCGTGCTTGGGTAGCTCAGATGGTAGAGCACTTGCCCGAGTTCGAGTCTCGGTCCGGTACACAGCTTTAATCTGCCAGGAAGTTTCATGCTGTGTTCTGTTTGCTAGAAACTCTTCAACCCAGTCACACAGTTAGTCTGATATATCCGTCCGCTAGTATTTTGTTCATTAGGAGGCAGTACAGAAACGAGTGGAAGACCTTAAGGAGTCAATGAAGATGGCATCTACATGGCCTCCTGTATCTACTGCTTTCTGGGTCTCGGAGACGAACGGAGCGAGCTGGGTTTCGCACGATCGTTGGTTTCGGGACCCATGATGATTCCCACAGGACAGATTTTTGTTCTCCAGAAATGATATAATACGCGATCATGGGCCATGTTCCAAAATTCTGCAACACACCGAGTTCATAGATACATGCCTATAGTTTTGTTCGTCTATTTGATGACTCTTCTCGAAAAAGGGGAATGAACTCTGTTTTTTTCCAATCATTATGAACGCTTGACTCCACGAGTGATCTGAAAAATAAAGATCTCAAGACTTAAATTTGATTGTACACAATTAGTTCTAGTTTCGTGCTCTTTCCGAATTGGCCGTGCTGCTACGGTCGCAGGTTCGAATCCTGCCTCGGGCATGGATGTGTGTGATGTCCTTAGGTTAGTTAGGTTAAGTAGTTCTAAATCTAGGGGACTGATGACCTCAGATGTTAAGTCCCATAGTGCTCAGGGCCATTTGGTATTTTGAACTGGCCGGATTATCACTGTACCAGGACTTTGCCGATATTTCTAATTTATTGGAAGTTGGTGAAGAGGTAAATAATATATATTTCTAAGAACGTACACTTCAAGGAAAAAAAGTCGGTGCACCATGAAGGAATTACCCCAACGGTATCAGAAACCAGTAGATGTAATGATGTACACGTACAGACAAACAACTCATTAACATTTCAACAAATCTGGTTGATTTATTCGAGGGAAAGAGCATCATGAACTGATCAAGTCAATAAAGCGTTGGGCGACCTCTGGCAATAATGGAAGCAGTCATTTGGGTTTGTGTTGACCTATACAGCTGTTGGGTATCTTCCTGAGGGATGTCGTTCTAAATTCTGTCCAATTTGGGTATTATATTGTCAAAAACCAACGTTGGTTGGAGGGTCCCACCCATAATGCCATCCTGGGTTTACAATATGTTTGCCCGCATACTGAGAGTGTCTCTGGTGCTTGTCTTCGTGATTGCCAAACCTTGCCATGGCCAGCAAGGTTGGCTGATCTCTCCCCAACTGAGAAAGTTTGGAGCGTTACAGGTAGGGCCCTCGAATTGGCTCGAAATTTTATCTATGTAACGCGCCAATTGGACAGAATTTGGAACGACGTCCCTCAAGGGGACATTCAGCCGAATAACTGCTTGCATAAAGGCCAGAGATGAACCAAAGCGTTATTGACTTGCTCAGTTTGTGAAGCTCTTACTTTTGAATAAGCAGTCAGTTTTGCTGAAATTGTAATTATTTTGCTGCACATGTACATCATATCAACCGATTTCCTTACCATTCGGATAATTCCTTCGCGGTAGGTAGTTTATTTTGTCTTGGAATGTATCTGAGATTGCTTTCTGCAGATATTTGTTCTTTTTTATCACCTGATTACACATGTGATATACAGCTGTTAATTCACGAGGGTGAGGGCTCGAGAACTATATTTCTCAGTTTTCTAGTGGAGTATTCTTCGAAACGCAGTCACAACCAGAGCGAGGCGACTTGATTGTTGCGGTGAACTGAATATGTCATTATGCAGTCTGATCTATATTTTAGAAACCCAGTTTTCACGCCAGAAGATTATTAGTTGCAGGGCATTTTATGTTAGGTCTCAAACTGAGTTGCTTCACTCGGAATTTACTTTTCATCTTTACGATACGCTCGGCAACTTATGATCAAAGTATTTTCAGTTACTCAGCCACCCATCCATCCATCGCTTGCGCCTTGTCCCGTGGTTACGCAGGATCGGCCATGGTTAATCGGATTTGGTATGTCAACGGTAAGGGGTGGCCGGATGCCCTTCCTGTTGCCACCATGTACCCCCCAGGACGGAATTAGTGTACCCCAACTGTCTGTGTCTAGTGTAAATCGTGAAATAGTGCGAACGTGTAGTCAAATGTCTGCGACGCGTGTAACTGAGGCAGAACGTGGGGACCAGCCCGGTATTCACCTAGCGGGATGTGGAAAACCGCCTAAAAACCACATGCAGGCTGGTAGGCACACCGGCCCTTGTCATTAATCCGCCGGGCGGATTGGATCCGGGGCCAACCCGAGTCCAGGAAGCAGCGCGTTAGTGCCCTCGGCTACCCTGGCGCGTTTTTCAGTTACTCAGCCCTTCGCATAACAAAGGAATCGCCTCAAGTTTGTGCTAAATTCATAGTAACGTCATCGTCAACGGGGCGTTGTAACCACCTCGAATAATCTCCCCATACACCTCTCAAAAAAATTCTGATCAAGTTCAAGGTCGATTTCCTAAGACTGTCAATGACAATTTGGATGTAATACCTGCGGAATCAGCTTCAGACAGGAGTTTAATCTAAATGTCTCTTCCTTCTACATCTACATCTACATCCATACTCCGCAAGCCACCAGACGGTGTGTGGCGGAGAGTACCTTCAGTACCTCTATCGGTTCTCCCTTCTATTCCAGTCTCGTATTGTTCGTGGAAAGAAGGATTGTCGGTATGCCTCTGTGTGGGCTCTAATCTCTCTGATTGTATCCTCATGGTCTCTTCGCGAGATATGCGTAGGAGGGAGCAATATACTGCTTGACTCCTCAGTGAAGGTATGTTCTCGAAACTGCAACAAAAGCCCGTACCGAGCTACTGAGCGTCTCTCCTGCAGAGTCTTCCACTGGAGTTTATCTATCATCTCCGTAACGCTTTCGCGATTACTAAATGATCCTGTAACGAAGGGCGCTGCTCTCCGTTGGATCTTTTCTATCAACCGTATCAGATACGGTTCCCACAATGCTGAACAGTATTCAAGCAGTGGGCGAACAAGCGTACTGTAACCTACTTCCTTTGTTTTCGGATTGCATTTCCTTATGATTCTTCCAATGAATCTCAGTCTGGCAACTGCTTTACCAACGATTGATTTTATATTGTCATTCCATTTTAAATCACTCCTCCTGACTACTCCCAGATAATTTATGGAATTAACTGCTTCTAGTTGCTGACCTGCTATGTTGTAGCTAAATGATAAGCGATCTTTCTTTCTTCGTATTCGCAGCACATTACACTTGTCTACATTGAGATTCAATTGCCATTCCCTGCACCATGCGTCAATTCGCTGCCGATCATCCTGCATTTCAGTACAATTTTCCATTGTTACAACCTCTCATATATACCACAGCGTCAAACACAAAAAGCCTCAGTGAACTTCCGATGTCATCCACAAGGTCATTTATGTACATTGTGAATAGCAACGGTCCTACGACACTCCCCTGCGGCAGACCTGTGTCATGGCGATGGCGCAATACATTACCCAGGCTGCCCCAGATAGTGCGTCCAGGGTTACAAACTCGCCGTTGACTTAAAAAAAGAAAAAAAAGGAAGGGGGGCAGTGCTACACGCATGCGCCGTGGCGGCACGATCAACCCTCCCTCCATCTCGACTTCGGTAGTTCGTCTCATTACGCGCTCCACCCAGCGCTTAATCGCCGAAGCCATAAAACTCTTCCAGCACCAAGCCAGGGCTACACGCCGGCGACTACCTAACTGCGCCACATTCCACGGCGGAGCATACATTAAACCCGCTGTCTCCGCTGCCGTTCTTGGAGGCGTCTTAATTATGCAGGAGTGGGAGAGGGTTGCGTGAAGGGAGGGTTCCGGGCTGATTAGACCATTCCTCTTCGCCGGCACGACGCGGCGCGGAAAAGAGCGGGGAATGAAAGGCGGTCGCTTGTGTCCTTCTTCTACAAGAGGCCCATCTCGCGGCACCCGCGCTGGCGTGGGAGTGGCGAGGGCACAAACTGGGGCCGACTTGAAGGGCGGAGACGTGCGGACCATTTCCTTTTGTGTGCTGATGGATTTATTTTAATTCGGGACGGGACTGGTGGGGCAGACAGCAGCTCCCCCTGGACCGCTGGCTGCGGCGGCGCGGTTGGCAGCTGGAGCGGTGCTTGGCCCGCGGTCGATGGCGAGGCGTCCGCCGCAGCTGACGGCTCCGCTGCCACTATCAGTATCTGCCCCCGTCAGCCGGACGGCTGCTCCTGCCGCCGCCGCCTTCACATAATCTCCCTCTGGCGCCTCTCAACAACACTACTGCTGCCCTGGACTGAAGATGGCTTCGTACCAAGTACAGCACGTACCGTGACCTTTTTTTATTATTATTATTTCGAACCATCAGAGTAGCCTTTAAATCGGCCGCGTTCCGTTGGTATACGTCGGACCCGCGTGTCGCCACTGTCAATGATTGCAGACCGAGCGCCGCCACACGGCAGGTCTAGTCTAGAGAGCCTCCCTAGCACTCGCCCCAGTTGTACAGCCGACTTTGCTAGCGATGGTTCACTGGCTACAGGGCGGCGCAGGGAAACGGGAAATTTCGAAATAACGTCATTTCCATGAATAAATTTATAAAACTAGTAATTTATAAACGAAAGTGAATGTATTCAGTATGCCATTATTCATTATGTCTTTACAATCAAAAAATCCAAAAGTGTCTCTTTACTTTTTAAAGATGACATCGGAAAGATGTGCTCCCATTCGGTGTTCACACTCTAACAGCCTGTTATGAGAACTCTGGAATGCGCGGTGTAGCAAATCTTGGGGAATGGCAGTGATTTCGTTTTCAATGTTCTCCTTCAGTTCATAGATTGTTGCAGGACGTGTACGGTACATCTTGCCTCTAAGATATCCCCACAGGAAGAAGTCGCACACACTAAGATCAGGGGATCTCGCAGGCCATGCAATGTCACAGTTACGTGAAATAATGCACACTCATAGCAGTGGAAGTGCAAAAACATAACAAAATAAATTTTTTTTCGATATGAAATTTCATCATTTTTTCACTTACTGTTGGCTGCATTTGTTGCTATAGGTACATTTTTCTTCACAAGTAAGAGAGATTCTTTTATGAATTTTGCACAGCATACAAACCATACTTACAGGTGTATGAACCTTTAGATTTTTCCAAATCTATTAAAAACTGTGGTAAAAATTGAGATAATTAACTACAAAATTTGATTTCTTTTCTAAGCATACGGTTTAGAACGTAAGAGCTCATTCATTTTTTCATAAATTAAATAGATTCTAGAGTTTCAGACACCTGTAATTATGGTTTGTATGCTGCGCAAAATTCATCGAACAGTCTCTCTTACTTATGAAGAAAAGTGTACCTATAGCAACAAATGCAGCCAATAGTAAGCAAAAAAATGATGAAATTTCACATGTAAAAATAATTATTTTGTTATATTTTTGAACTTCCGCTGCTACGAGTGTGAATCCTGAATCTTTCCTGGTCATGCTGACAAAGTTTTATAAATTTACTTTCAAAAGTATAGACAGTGGAAATTAAAATGTCCTGTGGTGCCTCTCCTGCTCCAAGTCAGCCCGTTTGAAGTCCTACCCCCCTTAAAAAGGCTGATAGCATACACCGCCAGACACTCCTAAATATAATGAAATAATTTAAAATACCTTCAAAATTAATCAGATTAGTTAAAATGTCTATAGATAAAACTTTATGTCGCATAAAGACACCGGTAGGACAAACTGAAGATTTTGAGGTGTACACTGGACTGAGACAAGGGGATGCCAATTCACCTATTTTATTTAACCTTGTCCTAGATAAGATCGATAGAGAATTTTCTAAAACCAGTCCACAAGGGATCCAGCTATAGGATGTGAACATTCCAAGACTTGCCTATGCAGATGATGTAGCACTAATAAGTAGTTCCAAAAGAGAATTAATCATAATGATGCAAAATCACTACAAAATTGCTGAGAAAACAGGATTACAAGTTAATGAAGAAGAGACAGAATACCTGCCCATAAGTAAGAAAACCAGAAAAGATGCACCTCTGACTGTAGATGGACTCAATTTCAAGACTGTTGACCACTTCAAGTACCTAGGAAGTCTTTTTGGCAATAACAACAAAACAGATATAGAAATAGGGCCCGTTTATCAAAAGCAAACAAGACACTTTTTAGTTTCAACGAAATTCGAAGAAAAGAATCACTTAGCAGTAACTTCAATATCCGCTTATATCAATCGACCATTATACCTGTGATGTTATATGGATGTGGAGCTTTATTATTTAGAAAGAAAGATGAAGAAAAACTGTTAATATTCGAAAGAAAAGTACTAAGGAAAATGTTTTGACCTGTATACGACAAAAACAACATGGAATGGAGAATAAGAAGAAATGAAGAATTAAGAGGGCTGTACAAACACCGTAACATCGCCGAAGTGCTCAAGAGGAGAAGGTCGAATTGGGCAGGCCATACAGCAAGAGTGACAGAGAATAGACTACATAGAATGGCATTCAGCAGAACAATAGATGGAACGCGAGGAAGAGGGAGACCCAGAATCAGATGGCGGTATAACATTCGGGAGGACACAACTAGGTTGAACAGCAACAGCAACTGGACAAACAGCGCATTGGACAGGCAGAAGTGGAAGAGGCTCATAGAGCAGGCGTCCGGTCGATAAGGCCCTTGCCACATGTAAAGTAAAGTAAAGTATTCTTCTACAGTTTTTACCCTCTTCAGCTCCCTCTAGCACCATGGGAGCTATTCCCCGATGTCTTAACGTACGTTCTATTCTATTCCTTCTTCTTATCACTGTTTCCCATATATTCCTTTCCTCGCCGATTCTGCGGAGAACCTCCCCATTCCTTACCTTATCAGTCCACTTTATTATCAAAATTCTTATGTAGCACGACATCTCAAACGCTTCAACTCTCTTCTGTTCCGGTTTTTCCACAGTCCATACAATGCTGTGCTCCAACCGTACGTTCTCAAAAATTTCGTCTCAAATTTTGGTTTGATATTAGTACACTTCTTTCGCCATGAATGCCCAATTTTGCCAGTCCTAATCTACATCTTATGTCCTCCTTGCTCCGTCCATCACGAGTTATTTTATGGAAGTTGACTCTTACAGTGAAGGCAACTGCAACCAGCCACTTTTTACAACGCTATTTGTCTATTTAAATAGCGCCGTTACCGGTTTCGAACCGAAAGGTTAATCTTAAGACGGTTGGTTCACGTTAAGATACATTTTACATTAGCTTTCACTTTTTGTTTTCACAAATGTTAAAATTCCCTTGGAGTGGTGGTGTCCTAGAACCAAAACAAGATGTGACACGATCTCTTTTTAACTGTAATTGTGCCTCACAACGATTTTAGATGATATAAATAAATTATTCTAGTGGAGATGTTTCGGTTACTTACGAAAGTGACCAAAACATCTCCACTAGAATAATTTCTTCACATTATCTAAAATCGTTGTGAGGCACAATTACAGTTAAAAAGAGATCTTCTTACATCTTGTTTCAGTTGTAGGACGCCACCACCCCAAGGAAATTTCATCATTTGGGAAAACACAAAGAGAAAGCTAATGTAAAATGAATCTTAACGTGAACTAGCCGTCTGAAGATGAACCTTTCGGTTCGAAACCGGTAACGACGCTTATTTAATTTAATAAATAGCATTGTATAAAGTGGCTGGTTGCTGTTGTCTTCTCTGTAAGAGTCAACCTGTATTTTGTACATAGCCACGGGCTCAGAATGTCAGTTTTAGACAAAATAGCAACAAGCCATTTCGCTGTCTGCATACCAGAATTCCTTAACTTGGTCTACTTCATCATCACCAATTCCGGTATTAACTTTCTCACTGATCTCATTCCTTCTGCCCCTCATTTCTTTCGGCTTTCTTTTTACTCGAAATTTATATTCTCTACTCATCAGACTGTTCATTCAGTTCAACACCTCTCCTAATTCTTCCTCATTTTCACTAAGGTTAGCGATGTCGTCAGCGAATCTTATCACCGATATCATTTCACTTGAATTTGAATCCCACTCTATCATCTTACCTCTATTTCCGTCATTGCTTCTTGATTGCACAAATTGAACAGTATGGGGGGAAGAATACAACCCCTGTGTTACACTTTTCTGATTACGAGCACGACACTCTTAGCTTTCCAGTCTTACTTTTCTTGTGCATATTGTATATTCCCCGTCTTTTCCCGTAGCTTAAGCCTATTATTCTCTGAACTTCAATCTTCTTGTACAATTTGCATTGTCGAACGGTTTCTTCAAGTCTACAGATCCCATGAACGTGTCTCGGCTTTCCTTTAGTCTTGCTTCCATTGTCAACCGCAACGTCAGCTCTTCTTCCCTGGTGCCATTACCTTTCTGAAAGCCAAACCTATCGTCATCTAACAGCTCCTCAAATTTCTTTACCCCTCTTCTGTGTATTAGTCTTTTCATAAGCATAGCAAAATGTAGTTTATTAAGTTTATTTTATAGTAGAACACGTACTGGTTGACAAAGAAAAGTGAAGCACTCAGAATGGGAAAAACATTAAATGAAGCTTCACAGGTAGAGGAGGAATGTGATGTTATTGCACTGATTGCAAAATTGAGTCAAATTTACAAAGAACTTGGAAATATGAGCCAACCTTGTCAGTATGACGGTGCACAGCAGCTAGCCTGGGTGCACGCAATAATTCGGTTGGGAAGGGTGTCGTAAATTTGTGGCATTCTTTCCCGAAGCAAGTTGACCACAAGCATTGTAAGTGTTTCTTTATATCTTAGATACTCGCTCATCCCAGGAATCCGCTACACAAATGTAGCATATTCGGAAAATATAGGCGGAAATAACCGGTTCTCTTTGATTACACGATTGTCGAATAATCACCGGAAGCAGTCACACGAATTAATTATTTAGGAGTACGCGTATGGAGAGGCATAAAGTGTAGCGACTACATAAAACTAATCTTAGGAAAGGTAGATGCCAGACTGAGATTCATTGGTAGCATCCACAGAAGGAGGTAGCCTTCAAAGCACTCGTTCGAGCATTCGACCTAGACCTACGAATTTTTCGTGGGTGTGGGACACATACCGGACAGGAATGACACCGGAAGTGCGAAGATTAAAGAGGTCAGAGCGTTTCGTCATATGTTCATTTAGTAATTCCAAAAACGTTCTCAATATGCTCATCCAACTCCAGTCGTAGAGGCTACGAGAGAGACAGTGTCACGAGCGTAGCTTGCTAGAAGAATGAACAAATATATCGCTTCGTCTGACGTATATCTCTGGCAGAGAACATCATGCTAAAATGAGAGAGATATAAGCACCCACTGTGGCTTGGCAACAATAATTGTTCCCGCACATGATTCGCGGATGGTACAAGAGTATTTGGAAGTCACAGGAGTACGAAAAGCACCCTCTAGAACACACTATAAGATGGCTTGCGGAAACGGGCTGTGAATATGGCAGATAGATGAAAGATATTTCTGCAGCAACAGGTTGTTTCAAAATGGTTAAATGGCCGCAGAAACGCTGAAATTTCTGTGCCCGGTGCAGGAAATAATTATCGTGACAGGTAGCTGCAGCAGTGAGGGAGAAAATAACTGTTTTTAAAGCGCGAGGCACCGGTCAAGCTAAGGGTTGCTGCCCCTCGGGTGTGGCCACTGTGCGTGGGAGGAATTTTTCAGATGGCGAACAGCAGACCACATGATAAGCGGCGGCACCTGGCGGCAGTAACGCCTCCCGGGGGAGGTATAAAGCACGCCCGGGCCGCGGCCTGTACTTATAAAACGGCGCACGAGTCTTTTCCTGAAGAGGTTAGTGCGAGACAGGCGCCGAAACGTTTTTCTTGCCGCTAGGAGCGTAGCGGCGAAAAATAAGAGGAACTGGGGAAGAGTGCTGGTGTGTATGTGTTCAGTGGGGAGGGGGTGGAAAGTGGAGCAGAGGGGTGGAAGGCAAGGCACTGTTGTGGACTGCGGCAACAGGGAAAAGGGATTGGGGTCGGGGAGACCAGGATTCGAGAGTTTACGAAGGCAGTAAATCGTGTTGCCAACAACAGTGCATGCTGTCACCACAATCGCTCTTGCTGCCATTGTGTGGGCGACGTAAAAGTAGGAAGTGAAAAGCACAGAGATGCTGGACGAGATCTAGGCGGAAAGGGAGAGGGAGGCTAGAGTAAAAACGGCAGCAACCATAATCGCGTTATTCCTTCTGTTTATTATCCTCAGTTTGCTTCCATGTAAGGCTACATTCCAAACAAATACTTTCAGAACAGGCTTCTTAACGCTTATATTGATTTAGTATGTTAATGTATTACTCTTTTTGAGGAAGATCTTATTGATATTAGGTGTTGACGTTCTGTTTATCTGTAGCTCAGTGTAAAAATGCCAGAGTAGGATACAAAGTTCTGGGTTCCAAACCTCTCCAATTTTAAAATTTTCTTTGTGTCAATATTTCTTAATCCAAAACCGTCTTAGTTGCTACGTTGTTCAGAATCCACGTTAAGCTCTAGTCCTCTTATTACACGCTGCGTAAGACGGTTCAAAGGTCAGGGAAAGACAATGGCATACCAGTTCAAATAGCGTTATACATAGTAAAGCACTGCAGTCTCCACACTAACATTCGGATTGATAGCAGCTTTACTTTAATATTATCTGTACCTATGTTCATTGTTTCCCTGCACAAACAGTAAAACTTGACTATTGCCTTCAGCATCTCACTTCCTAATCTCGTTTTCTTTTCACGACATGACTTGATTCGGCTTTACACCAGTACCCTTCTCTTATTTATATTCATACTCAAATTCTTTTCAAGACTATCAAGTCTTTTTGAACTGATTTTCCAATTTCTTTGCCATCTGTGACTCATTACAATGTCATCAGCAAATTTCAACATTTTTCATTCTTCTCCTTCAAGTTTAATTTTCGTTCAGAATTTCTCTATGGATTCCTTTCTTGGTTAGCCTACTCTGTGTGCAGACTGAATAGCGCAGGAAATTGGCTACAACCCTGTCACACATTTTCCTTTATTACAACCTTCCTTTCATGTCCTTTGACTCTTAGAAATGCCATCATGTTTCTGTACAACTTCTTGATAACCTCCCGATCCTTGTATTTCATCTCCGATAATTTCAGTCCTGTCAAGTCTATATTATGGGCGACATCATCAAAAGTTTACCTCTAAAGTTTTTATGCTAAAAGCAGAGGTTTATCTTTACCAGTCTATACTCTAAGAAAATTCTATAGCAATTCCCATTCTTGAAAGGACAGGAGATGTGTTTAAATGATACGAATAACCTGAAAGACCGAGCACTACAATTCAGCCAAATGTTAGTTGGTTTCATAATTTGCTTTGGATTAGCCATCGTATTAAGGGGCCTAAATATAAATCATGTGGGAAAATTATGTTAATGATGCAAAAGTCATAACTGCGCCCAAAATCAGTATCTAACTGCAACAATAATATTGGTTCAAATTGACAGAAAGTAAACGGGGCATATTTTTCTCATCACTTTACTCAGTATAACAAACCAATGGTCACTAAATTGGAAAATTATACGTTCTTCCGTTAACATGTAGGCACTCTGAGTGATAGAACTAATAGTTCTAATAGCTTTAACCAGCAGTATATGCAATACACCTAACTTAGAACAAATTTCCTACACGTCAGTCTAAGATGAGTACAAAAGAAAGGAGTCTGTTTTACAGTCGAATCATATTTCTTCTTAAATAACGTCCGCTAGTCGCTTATGTAGTGCCCCTTGTTCCATGATGCTTGTTCTGCACCTCCACCATCTACAGTAGTCTATTGCAGTCTCTGTTAACACAGAATACGATGTTGCATCGTGGCTCAGACTTTCTTTGCAATAGACGTGGAACAGATTTTTACAAAGTTTTTAATAAAACAGTTTTTATCCACCTGTCATCTTTCTGCCATCATTTAGTAACTGTTTAAGATTCATAATCTTGTCTTTTATATTTTAAATTGGTACCTCAAAGGGAAATAAACAACATCTGTAACAGGATCAGGTAAGTTGCCCACTTGAATTTTGTTGGTTGTTATTAAAAGTTAGTCCTGAATATTTTTCTTTGGCATTTGACTTGGCACATTTATACTACATTGTTGGACTGACTTACTTCTAAGATACATCTAACACAGTATTAAAATTTCCAAATATGTGTTTCTGTGACACATGCACCATCGAACTTCTACTCGAATTACTTCTCAGCATACATAGAAGAAGTTGATGAAAAATGTTCCTTAAAATAAGAAAGAGTTCGTAACGAATTCTGAATTTATTAAGCTTTATGTTCAGAAATAATGTCCCTACACTGCCTGAGGTTCTTTTACACCACACTGACACAAGAGCTCACAGTTCCATTAGACTTAACCATTGCTTTCAAATTTGATACATTCACAATAAAAAAATTGAGGCTTCTCTCAGTAAATACGAAAGTAATTTTAAACCTAACATATTATACTTCAGTGTCTGACTGTGCAAAGTACTCTCGCCCACCACCTGATCGGTACACTCACCCAGGTTCGACTCTATAGACTACCCTCACTACTGACTGACTGAACATTCCATATTGTTCCCTAAGTACACAACTGAGGTTAATCAAGAAATATTAATTTCTCTATAGAATTTGCTAACTTCGTTGCACGTGATCACACACATCATGCACACATGTGACCTGGTATGCAGGCTTAACTCAGAGCAGACTAACTCATTCCCTGCAAGCCAAATGATGATGTACTACCACACGTAACTCAGTTGGTGGGGCATCCCTGCGCCATCTGTGCTCCTCTATCCAGACAGAGATAATTAAGGGTAGATTGCATAAAAGGAACATATGCCGATATTTGAAGTCTTAGAACCATTAGATAATTAGTTACAAATTACATAAATCATTTCAACGATTCTTTTACTGAAATGATGTGGAATGAGTCAGATTACAGGATATGTTTACAGTTAACATTAACGAACACATAGTTCCTAGTCCTATTCATGCAGTTATACACAAAAACGAGTTTTTTTTTTATTTTCAGGCTACCCGTTTTGAAACATATTAGTCCATGGAACAGAAGGAGATGTCCAGAAGAAGTAATTACAGGTTAGATCTACAACTGAAACTGTTTTCCTCCCTGTCAGGCATCTTATGTTATTGGGCAAATGATCAAAAATTTTTGTTGTTGCATATTGAACTGCTTTCTGAACCAATGACAGGTTTAATACTGTGTAATAAAGTCCATTTTTAGGATTCTGTATCTCACTCGCTAAAAACGGAAGTCTTATAGTATTACTTTTTATTAGTGTGTCTCTGTGTCCGTCTTTTAAGACCCTTGTTTCAGGAATGGATAGACAAATAAAGTAGTAATTTATGTAACCCTTTAAGATCTATGGTTTCTCGATGGTGCAATAAACATCATCTTCTAAGTCTATGCAATCAAAAGATATGGCCATTTATGTCACGTATTTTGATATTCGCAAACTCACTCATTAAAACCTAGAGGGTAATTCCCATTGACTTAGAACCATTAAAATTTGCAGGAAGTTATGTTTCACAGTACAAGTGAAGGAAAACTATCAGAAAATTGTGATATGTAATTATAGCAATCAAAAAATTATTTTTCTGTCCTCGTTATACGACTTCAAACTTAAAATTAGAACATTCTTGAAAGTCTCAGAATTCGCAGGACCGACACATTGCAGTATCAATGCCGATAACAGGCAAAAATCGTCGAGATTTTAAATTTACATGATAGATGAAGTGTTTGTCTAGGTAATTTAGTTTGTACAGAACCCTCAGTGCAAGAATTACTCTAGCACCAGGCCAATTTTTTCCTCCAGTGTCGTAGTTGTGGACATTATTTCCTCTTTAAATTGTCATAGAATATTTATGACGAATTTCACTATCAAAAATTTACGTACTGCGATGGCAGTGTTAAAATGCCTAACGCCTTGAAGAGTTTAGCGCGATCCAAATGTCTTGCTGGCGGCCCACAATAACGGGAGTTAAGTGTGTCTGTGGCGGGGGAAGAGGTGGGGAAGGGCAGTGGAAAATAGGGCTGAGGGGTTTGGGAAAGGGGATTAAGAAGTGGAAATGGAAGCAGTATTGTGGCTTGTAGCAGCGGAGCATAGGGATTACGGTTACGGGAGAGACCAAGAACCGAGAATTTACGAAGGCAGTAAATCGTATTGCCAACAACAGTGTGTGCTGTCGCCGCAATCGATCCTCGCTGCAGTTGTGTAGGCGGTGTAAAAATAAAAAGAGGAAGTGAAAGGCAAGGAGAGGGCGAGAGAGACTTGGTGAGGGTGAGGCGAACGTGGAGGGGGAGTGAAAGAAAAAAGACGGCTGAGTGTGGGATGTACGGTTGCGCGCTGGCGTCTCTTTGTTCAGATTGCGGCTCATGTAGGGTGCATTCGCCGCTCCGTCGGCTGCGAGGGATCTCTCAAACTCTCGGGTGTCCTGAAGCGGCCCACGCATATTGCTCGTGCGGGGCGCGGGAGGTGCACTCACGTTGCTGACTTTCCGACGACCAACCAGATTCTTTTTGCGAAACGCTGAGGACAAGCAGCAATGAGAGGACTCAAAGGGATATCTCGCCTTGATGCCGGATTTTTCTGTAGCGACGAGTCTGACCCCTTTGCTTTTCACGCTTGAGTGAAAAAGGGAGAATCGGTATGTACCAAGCGAACATTCTAGTCTTACACCGTCCTTATTCAGCTCCAAACTGAGAAGCAGTACTCAAGCGTCCTAAACTTCTTGATGATTCTTCTGTCGAATCAGTGCGGCATCTGCTTTCCTTACTATTAGGTTTTTTCACTTCAAAGCATTCCCTACGCATACTCTTCACAGAAAAACCTCGTATATATTGCAGGAGGAAACTTGGAACCAGTATTGATCCAGCTTCGTAGCAAAGAGAAGACACTGATTTCTTAAGCACAGAACAGCGGTCCCCTCCCCCCCCCCCCCCCCCCCGTCCAACCGTTTTCTTTTCTCTGTACGATTCGTGAATGTTCCGTCGACGAACGACTGTCGATAAACCCTCGATATGAACTCTCTAATCTCTCGACTTTCTTTCAGTTCGAGAGATGTGTGGAGCAGAAAGTAATACGCTGCCCAACCCCTCTTACAATATTCTTCTCTCCCGAAATTTTAGCAGCAAAATCTTCCGTGATACGTAACGACTCTCTTCTAGCGCCCGCTACCAGAGTTTATTGAGCGTCACTGCCGTGCTATCGCGCCGACCAAGTGATCCCGTGACGAAATGCGACGCGCTTTGTTGGACCCTTTCTAGGTCACATATTAATGAAATCTGGTATTGGTCCCAGAATCAAGACCAGTGCTTGCGAATCAGTCCAACACATGTTTTGCGGCCACTTATTTCGTTGGGGAATTATATTTTCTTTAGGTTCTCCTAAAGCATCTCAGCTGTTCATACAACGAGCATTTTGAGATCACTTGACTTTATGTCCCCACGCATGACTACCCCTATGTATTTAACTTTGTTGCTGTTTCTAACCCTCTATTCTTCACTGTTATTGTATTTTGCTGCCTTTCTACGGATTGCAGCATCATCTGCGAACAGTCCTCAAGGAACTTCCAACGCTATGCACTAGATCATTTATACATAACTTAACGCCCCGGTAGCACTCCCTTTGGGTACTCACGAAATTACCTTGGCACCTTACATGTAAATTGAAAGGGGGGGGGGGGAGGGAGGGAGAGAGGAAAGGAATGGGAAAGTGTCACCTTTCGCGGGCCATTAGGTGGAATCAGTGGTTTCAAGTGAAAATGTGTGCCGTACTGGATTGGAACCTGGGTCTCCTGCTTGCTAAGCAGGTTCATTAACCATTGAGCCACCCATACACGGTGTTTCATACAGATGTGGATACCGCGTAGTGTCTGTTCATTTGGATATGTCTGAAAGAACAGATACCATTAGTTCATCTGTTGGTTTCGCCCCGTCGAGAAGAACAAATTGAGGTCTGTTATTTATTTTTTTATTTATTTACACGTCAAGTTTCGTAGGACTAAATTGAGGAGCAAATCTCCAAGGTCATGGAATGCGTCACTACACGAAATTACAACATAAAAGTAATAACAGACAAAAATAAATGTTCATGAACCTGAAAAATACCAGTCTATAAGTTTAGATAAATGCTATCAGCAATACAATAAGAATCAGCTTAATTTTTCAAGGAACTCCTCGACAGAATAGAAGGAGTGACTCATGAGGAAACTCTTCAGTTTTGATTTCAAAGCGCGTGGATTATTGCTAAGATTTTTAATTTCGAGTGGCAGCTTATTGAAAATGGATATAGCAGTATACTGCACACCTTTTTTCACAAGAGTTAAGGAAGTCCGATCCAAATGTAGGTTTGATTTCTGCCGAGTATTAACCGAGTGAAAGCTGCTTATTCTTGGAAATAAGCTAATATTGGTAACAAGAAACGACAATAAGGAATATACATATTGAGAGGCCAATGTCAAATTACCCAGACTCGTGAACAGGGGCCGACAAGACGTTCGTGAACTTACTGCACTTATTGCCCGAACCGCCCGTTTCTGTGCCAAAAATATCGTTTTAGAATGGGAAGACTTATCTCAAAATATAATACCATACCAGATAAGCGAATGAAAATAAGCGAAGTAGACTAATTTTCGTGTCGAACGATCACTCACTTCTGATACCGTTCGAATAGTAAAAATGGCAGTATTAAGTCTTTGAACAAGATCCTGAACGTGGGCTTTCCACGACAGCTTACTGAACACCTAGAAATTTGAATTGTTCAGGTTCACTAATCACATGCCCGTTCTGATAAATTAAAACGTCAGGTTTTGCTGAATTGTGTGTTAGAAACTGTAAAAACTGAGTCATACTGTGATTTAGCGTTAGTTTATTTTCTACAAGCCATGAACTTAGATCATGTACTGCACTATTTGAAACCGAGAGAATGTTACACACAACATCCTTTACTACCAAGCTAGTGTCGTCAGCAAACAGAAATATTCTAGAGTTATCCATAATACTAGAGGGCATATCATTGTGTCTGTCAGGAATCCTAAATCCAATCACAAAACTTGTCCGATACAAGAAAAGTTCGTATTTTGTTCACTGAACAACAGTGCTGACCTGAACTTCATACCTTCCGGAAGTAGCCCAACATGTCACCTGGTATATCCTTTCGTCGCAGACACAGAAAAAATTTTCGTTGCTACAAGCAATTACTATTAAAATTGACGAAGCAACCACAGTTAAAAAACCAATTAACTTTGACACTCGAAAATGCAGAAAAAACTGCAAGTGATACCGACTGCAGGAGTGTCGCAGTTGATAACGCTCAGCGGTAAGACATTCCACTTGTATTCTTGAGTACGCCGGTTCCAAAACCCGCTCAGCCTTTTTCTCGTGACTTTTACGTGATTTCTCTAAATGGTGCGATGGTTTCATTTCAAGTGTGCGGCTGATTTCTTTTTCCCAATCCGCACGTGTTTCGTCACGGTATTCTTCAGTAAACGCAAGAGTATTATTGAGATACTCAACTAACTCAGTAGCAGGTGCCACCATAGAGGCGTTGTGCATCACAGAGAGATAAGACGAGAAATAAATCTACGTTTGCAGTTAAACGATGACAGTATTTATTTATTGTATTTTATTGGCATTGCAGTATCTTGCACTGCGAGTAAAAGGACATGCAGCAGGAGGCCGAAAATACCGAACGTGGTCTCCCGGTCATTAAAGCCATACCCGCACTTTATTTTATAGATGTGAGAGCGAGGTCGCGACTAACAGCTAGTGGATAATAAAGGCCATCTTGTATTCTAGTGCCGTAGTTGCGGGCATCACTGTTCTTCTCAAATCGCGATGGATAATTTATGACGAATTTTGTTAGCGAATTTATGTATTTTGATGGTTCAGTTAAAACGTCTAACTCCTTCAAGAGGTATCTACATGACGACTACGGGTGGAGACCACGTACTATCCTCACTGCTCGCTTTTGTGCAATACTTTCCTTGTATGTGGTAAGTTAAAGGCGCTACAGTCTGGAACCGCACAACCGCTACGGTCGCAGGTTCGAATCCTGCCTCGGGCATGGATGTGTGTGATGTCCTTAGGTTAGTTAGGTTTAAGTAGTTCTAAGTTCTAGGGGACTGATGACCACAGCAGTTGAGTCCCATAGTGCTCAGAGCCATTTGAACCATTTTTGTGGTAAGTTAGCTTGCAAAATTATTCCGTAAGACATTATTGAACGGAAATATGAAAAATATGTCAGAAGGTTGATTCGCGTGTTTCCAAGATTAGCAATCATACGAAGAGCAGGAGTACCTGAACTTAGCTGTTTGAAAGCCCAGTAATATGCTTGTTCCAGTTGTGGTTCGCATCAACAAAACTTTGGAGCACCTTTTGCCATTCACTGACTAATGTTCACATGCTATATCAATCGTTAGTTTGACTCTGTTTGTTTAACAGAACTGAATATAGTGTGCTTTCTCAAAATTTATGGAGCGTCCATTTTCACAGAACTGCTTAATAATTCTTTGAAAAACATCGGTAACAATCTTTTCTGTTAGTTTCTCTACAATGGGATTTATTATAACACCAGTATCGTCTGCAAAAACTACCATTTCTGTTTGCTCTATCTTAAGGGCATTCAGTTATATAACGAATGGTAGTGGACCCAAAATTGAACATTCTGAGACTCTGTTTCTATTTTCTCCCCATGAATTAAATTATCTACCCTATCAACATTGTACAGCGTAACTTTTTGCACTTACTTTCTTAAGTATGATTCGAACAATTTGTGTGTAAAGCCAACAAATCCATAAAACTTGAGTTTTCCAAAGAGAAATACGTGATCTTCACTATCAGAGGCCTTGGAAAGGTAACAGGACATACCAACTGGCGATATTTTGTTATGTATCCACATGGTCTGATACTCCGGTACCCTTAGCCCCATGATGCGTATCACGACCCCTAAGTTCAACAGATGCTTTATCCGGTGCCATGTGTCATTTTTCTGATTTTATTTCAGTTTTTACACAAACGTCTTCTGAACGTCCAGATATACTTGAGAATAACTCATCTTCTGCTACAGTTAATACCTGTTTATCTGAGACTTTACAACAGTTTTCACTATTTTATGTTGACCAGTAAACACTTTCCCTAGCTTAGCAGAAACTATTAATAGGCCTTGATTTTTGTTAGGTCTTGCTTCTGTTGTCAAGCGGAACGTCAGAAATGTTTCTCTGGTGCCCTTACCTTTGCCGTACTGATCGTCATCTAACGGGTCCTCCCACCTGCATCTCGCGAAAAGAACACGACGAGAAAATCAGAGCTCTTACCGAGGTTTACCGATAGCCAATCTTCTCACGTAGCATTCTCGGAAGGAGAAGGGAAGAAAGGGCGACACGGATACTTGTGGCTTCTTTAGGAGTGTGGACGTAGATGTGGCACTACAGACCTCGCCACGCACAGTGTACACGCACTGTCTTGTGTGAAATAATTTCTCGTTTCAGCGACAGCGTCGGCCAACTCACGCGATGAAGTCGCACCGCTTTTGTCCCTATTCTGCATAACGGCTTTGTTAGTCGAGTGGCGTTAATGGGGAAAAAGCCACTCCGTACAGCGTGCTTTTGAACCGGTTCTCGTTAACAAAAAAGGCTTCGCCCGCGGGGGAGAGGGGGAGACGGAAGAAAGGCGCCGACACTTGCCTCCTGAATGCAGCGCTGAAGAACGGCCTGCGGCGGCGTCACAAAGCCGTGGCAGTAACACAGTTCAGACCCGTAAACACTGCCAGCGCCCTCGTGACGTCATGCGTTAGCCCCTGCAGCACCGCTACCCGCAACGCGCACTACTGTACAGGCGTTTATTCCTGAAGCATGGCCTTACTGTATTTCGCTAGCGTGGCTTTCACAGTTGACAAGGGGTCCTGATTGGCTGGTCGTTTTCGATTTTATCCATGCTTACAGGATTTGAAGCTCAGTATCTGCACATGTATTTCCTAAATCAGTACGTCACAATCCTAGATAAATGTCAAAAAAGTCTCCACTGAAAGTTACAAGGTTTCCGAGTGCTGATCAATACAGAACGTACCTAAGTTGTTAACGTATACATTGGCAGCTGAATACGTTGCGTAATTGGTTTGCTATCGTGAACTTCCTGGTTTGAATCTGGCTACTAAGAACTTTCATTTAAATTTCATATTATTAACAAATTGAAATTTTAATTAACAAACAAATAATTATTTAATAAAAACAATAAAGTTTCGTTTTCAGTTATTAGTCCATGAAAATAAATTAAAATTTGGTACAGGCATGTGAAAAGCATTCCTGTCAATCGGAAAATAATAAATACATCAACAATACTGTCCAGCCTCCAGAAGCAAACTGGTATTTTATTTCCTATTTGTACCAAAATTTTAATTTATTGAGAATATTTCCATGCAAATAGTAATTAACTGAAAGAAGTTTTTACTAATAAATTATGATTCAGTGTCTGTCATGTGTAAATTCCATTTGTTAATAAATGTTAGAACTGTGATTCTTCAATTTCTCGAGGCGTATTTTATGACGAAATATATCTCGGGTGAACAGCCTGGTATTACTGGTAATGTGTCATAGGGATCAGAGCAAGGGAGCCACAACTAAATCGTGACAGCGGTTAAATCCTTAGCAAGGCGTGGAATCACGAAATCACCCGGATTAAGAAGAAAAAGGTTATTTCCCAGAGTATACCGACTTCGGGGGAGGAGGGGAGAATAACGAGAGCGGTGCCGGCAGACCCTCCTGAACGAGAAGACCTAGGACTCAGCGCCCAGACGGTGGGAGAACGGATGCTGTACCTGGACTGCGCACGGGGCGCGGACCGCACCGACTCATAGGAAGCACCTGAGGGAGGAGCGGGAGGGGGATTGTCCTGTATATACATGGCGCCGGCCCACCGCATGTCAGTACATCAGCGCACCTGATGATGGCAACGTGTTCGATTGCCGAAATATTGTGCCCTATGCACACACATACCAGGCTGTTCACCCGAGATTTATTTCGTCAATACTACAATTAAATAAAAGTAAATATAGAACTTGTCAACTACATTCGAACCAATGGCTAAACATTTACGCTACGCGTCGAGCTCCCTACAGCTTCGGTAATAAGCGAGGTATACTTTGTAATTAAAAGTGGTCGGAAATCTTCTAATTTTCAAAGTCGATTTTTTTTGTTTCTTTGAGAATTGTGTCGTGCTGCTTTAGGAAACTGGTACCTGGGCATTTCTAACGCTGCAACTACGACGGAGATAAAAGATAGTCAATGCGTGTGGTCCGCTTCATAGACTCAGGTATTAGAAAATGCAAAGATGAAACCGAAATTCATGTGATTAATGTAGCTTTGAGATGAGACTATACGTCCTCTAGTGAAGAATTTCATAATACTAATGTCATTGATAACGGAATTACAAAATCTTAAACGGTCCCAGAGGTTTGCGAAGGACATTTTAGTTGAAGCACGTAATACACTTGCTTACCCTATGCTGCGGTGCTGAAATGCTTTATTGTAAACACGTAAAGCAGCACTGTAATATTTCTTTGTTTATCTGAGAATATATTTTCGGTGTAGCACAAGTAAGTGCAACAGACCTGAAATAATGCACTGTGGTCGTAACTGTTGTATTTAAAAACTAGTAGCTCTTCAGCCATCACGTGGAATGGGAAAAGATTTCTGCGTTATATGTGTCCCAAAATATCGGACTACCTTGAAACGTAATTGCTTAGAGCTATATATCTATTTGATACGAAGATTTAGGTATAGCATGCCCACAAAACCACAACGGTCAGAGTAAATTATTTTATGCCTGTTGAGTTATGAATGGCCAAGACCCGAAACATGGTCACAGATATATTAATATTACGAAGCAGGAACTGGTGGTTACAACACGGTACATCGAAAAGCATTCAGAGTACGATGGGTAGCTGCTATTGACCTAAAGGTATATTAAGCCATAAAAATGATGAACAATATATTAAAAGTACTAATTACCTTAACGACATCAAACAAATGATTTGAATTACACACACATGAAATGCTGGCGATTGTGAAAAGTTAAGCATAGCTCGATTCCACATAACTCATTAGCGGCCAGCACCATTCACAAATGGAAAAACAGACAAAAAAGGACTACAGAAATGGCTACAAGTAATGACCACGTTGTCAATGCCGAATCGCGTCGGTGATTCTCCTTTGCTTATCAGGTTACACGTTTTTCTATAGCTGTCTGTGTTATACCACTTTTAACGTGGGATTATAGCTGTAAATTACATACTAATTCTGTCGGATATTTAGTGTACATTTCGGTAACCCGCTAGCTCACCTAATCATGGTCTATTAATAATTTTTTTTAATAACACGGCTATTTATCATCAGAAATGCGACTTCCATAGAAATTTACGACTGAATAATATATTCGCGGATATTTTCGTTATAATGAGATATTTTTCTTTTTCTGTTATCTTCTAAATAGATTCTAGGTACGTAACGAACCGTTTGCCACTTGTAATTCAGCGTGAACCATGAACTTTAACAAGGTGGTGAGGGTTGCATGCCTCAGCGTTACAGAAATTCTTTACTGTAGGTGAATCCACAAGGGAGAGGTATCTATAGACAAGTAGCTAAATAGGGGTAGAAGCCTCTTTAACAGTTTTAGGAGCAACGGTTTGGGTAATTGACTGATCTGGATTTGCAAGACCTTGCTTTGCTGGTACTGCAAAGAACCGAAAGCGAGAGCAAACCACAGCCGTTATTTTTCCCTAGGGCATGCAGGTCTGCTGCACTGCTTAATGACGGTGGCATCTCCTTGGACAAAATGGTGAGTAAGTAAAATAGTCCCCCATTCGGAACTCTGAGCGGGGACTGATCATGATACTGTCGTCATCAGGAAGAAAATCCAACATTCTACGTGTTGGAATGTAGTATGTTAGATATCTTAATCGAGTAGGAAGGTTATAGAATTTAAGAAAGAAAATGGATAGGTTGAAGTTAGATGTTGTGAAAATTAGTGATAAGCGGCGGCAGGAAGAACAGGACTTTTGCTGAAGTGAGAACACAGTTTCAATACAGAATTAAATAGCGGTAATGTAGGAGTACGTCTCATAATGAAAAAGAAAATACGAATGCAGGGAAATTATTATGGTCAACATAGTGAACGCGTTATCGTAATCTAGACACCCACGACAGTAGTATAAGTTTATACGTGTAATAACACCACAGATGACGAGGAGATTGAAAGAATGAATTTAATTTTGAATTGGGATTGGAACTCGATAGTAGGATAAGACAGACAAGGAGAATACGAACTGGGATAAAGGAGTGAAAGAGGAATCCATGTGGTAGAACTCTGTGCAGAGCATAAATTAATTACTGCTAACACTTAGCTTTAGAATCGTGTAAGAAGACTGTGGAGACTTTGAAACACTGGCAGGTCTCCGATTGACGATACGAGTATAATGGTAAGGCAGAAATTACCAAAACACGTTTTCAGTAAGACTTGTTCAGGGGCAGATGTGGATTTTGCCCATAAATTATTGGTTAAAAACTGCAAGTAAAAACTTAATAAATTGCAAGAAAGGACTTTCGGATATGGGAACAGGAAAAATTGAAAGAACAAGACATAATTGACAGTTTCAAAGGGAGCATTACGCAACATTTGATAGAAACTGGGAAGGGACTGAGAGATGGATAGACAAGAACTAGTAAAAACCCTAGGAGAATACAGAAGGTATTGAATTTAACTGAGGAAAGGAGAAGATATAAAAATACAGGAAATGAAGCAGGCGAAAGGGAATAAGATCGTCTGAAAATTGAATTCGCCAAAAGGGTAAATTGGCTGAGCAGGAATAGCTAGAGGACAAGTATGAGGCTGCAGAACCACGTGTAACTACGGTAAAGATGGATGCGTCCTACAGGAAGAGAAGCAGTCCACGCATATCAGACTAAAAGCCAGTACTAAACAAAGAAGGGAAAGCTGAAAGTTGTAATGACGATATATAGGTGTTCTGCAAGGGAAATAAGCTTGAAAATTATATTATAGACAGGGAAGAAAGAGTGGATGAAGATGAGATGAGAGATACGGTATTGCGAAGCGAATTTGACAGAGCACTTAAAGATCTAAGTCGAAACGAAGCCCCTGGAGTAGGCGACGTTTCCGCAGAATTACTGACATCTTTGGGAGAGCCAGCCATGAAAAAAGTATTCCACGTGGTGCATGTGATTTGTGAGATAGACGAAACACTTTTACACATAAAGAAGTATGTAATAACATTAATTCCAAAGAAGATAGGTGCTGACAACTGTAAGTAATACTGAACCGTCAATTTGATGAATCATGGTTGCTAAATACTAACATGAAATGTTTACAGATGAATGTAAAAACTGGTTGACGCGGACCTTGGAGAAGATCTCCAGAAGGTCTGCAACCTATTCAGTCGTTACATCGAAAAAAACCTAAAAGAAACCAAAGAAGAATTTGGAGAGGGAATTGAAGGTCAAGCTGAAGAAATAAAAATCAGAAAGTTTGCCGATGACACTGTAATTCTGTCAGACACATCAGGACTTGGAGTAGCAGTTGAACGGAATGGATGATGTCTAGGAAAGGGATTTCAGATGAGCACCAACAAAAGTAAAACAAGGATAATGGAATGTGGTTGAATTAATTCAGGTGCTTCCAAGGAACTAGAGTAGGAAATGAGACGATAAAAGTAGTATATGAGTCTTTCTGTAAGACCGGAAAAATAACTAATGATGGGCAAAGTAGGGGGGACATAAAATGCAGACGTCCTATAGCAGAGAAAGCGTTCCCATTTGTCAAAATTTAAGTGTTAGGAAGTATAGAATTTTCTGAAGGTGTTTTTCACGAGTGTATCAAAGTGAAATGCGAACGACAGGCAGTTCAGACAAGAAATTAATTAAAGCTTTTGAGATATGGTATTATTAAAGAATGCTAAAGGTTAGATCGGGAGATCTAGTAACTAATGAGGTTGTACTGAATCGAAATGGGGAGAAAAGAAACTTATAACAAACTCGACTGACAGAATATATCTGTTGACAGGACGCATTATGAGGAATGAAGGAATTATCAGGTTGGTGCTGGAGGGTAGTGTGAGGATTTTTACCCACTCCCAAGGAAAAATTGTTTTTGCGTATCGACAGATATACGTGTTCCTTAATTAATCTGGACAAATACAGGGTGACAATTATTGAATTATATGAAAAAAACGTAAATCAGTTACAGACTATGACTGCACACACTTTGTTCAACATGTAAAAGTCACTACAAATATTCGGATTTAGGTTATGACGTGTTGGATATGCCTGTAATCATTGGCGATGATGTAGCGCAGAAGAATAGCAAAATTTTGCATGACCCGCTGAAGTGTCGGAACATCGATGTTGTCGGTGACCTCCTGAAAAGATGTTTTAAGCTCAGCTACTGTTTTGGGATTATTGCTGAACACCTCGTCTTCAATACAGCCCCACAAAGAGGAGTGGCATGTGTTCAGATCCGCAGAATATGGCGGCCAATCGAGGCTTATGCCAGTGGCCTCTGGATACCTCAGAGCCAGAATACTGTCCCCAAAGTGCTCCTCCAGGCCATCAAACACTCTCCTGCTCGAAGGGATCGAGCTCCGTCTTGCATGAACTGCATCTTGTTGAAATTAGGGTCACTTTGGATAATGGGGATAAAATCATCTTCCGAAATCCTCACGTACCGTTCGGTAGTCACCATGCCATCAAGAAATACGGCATCTATTATTCCGTGATTGGACACTGCATACCACACAATCAACCATTGTGGATGAAGAGTCATCTCGATCGCATTGTGCTGATTCTCAGTCCCCCAAATGCGACAGTTTTGTTTATCGACGAACCCATCCAAATAAAACTGGGCTTCGTCACTAAACCAATCTATGCATGAGCGTACTAATTCCTATCACGCCCCACGCCAAACCGTGTAGTTTGAACGTCCTAACGCAAATCGTTCCGAAGTTATGACGATCTTATTTCATATAGTTCAATAATTGTCACCCTGTAAATAAGGAATATCCCTTTTTATCAAATTTAAAGAATTTCAATTTTATTGTAGTGACAATTGTAGGTATCACGAAGATCACTCTGATTTTCACTGTTGAAAATAGCTCTTGTTAGCAACTGCGTCTTATAGAAGGGATCTTCAGTCGTTGCAACAATACATCTTTAGTAGGCATGAGATAAGCGTGTCTGCCTCCCAACAATAAGCAAACCTGCTAGCGCAGACCTTTGTGATTTACTTTCTCCGTTCAAGCAATGTAGTGCAACTTCGCATAAGCGATAACGTACGATGTTATCATATTCACATACAGTTTTTCTGTGTCATGTTCTATATTAACTATTTATGTATAGTGTCTTCTGAGATGGAGACTGCAGACTAGCCCACCATCTGTGTACACGAGCGTGGAAGACCATAGAGCGTGTTAAGTAGACGGTTCACCTTTTTGCCGGATTGGATTGTAAAGGTCAGTGTCTGCTGCCGGTTGCTACGAATACGAAACTGTTTATCAGTTTTAATAAAGTAGCGTTTGACACAGTTCGATTTCATCACTAGCGAGAAGCTGACGCGTACGTTGTATCGTCGACATTGGATCGAATTGCACTATTAAGCTAATATAACTGAAAATCATTAAGAATGATTAAATTAATTATGTCAAGACCTGGAGTTGTAAAAGATTAAACATTTTATTAATAATCAGAGGTCACATACACAAACGTGGTTGTGCGAATCTTTCAGAAGAATAAAAAGAAAAGAAATTATACACTTGTTATTATTTTACAGATGTTAATAATTCCATTTAATGTAATATTCCCAGATCTTGTCTCTTCTTCCATGGCCCAAATTACTTCATAATATCTTTCCCGCGTTTAATTGCTTTCCCTTAGCCGCAAGGATCGTTATTTACAATATTTCATGCTAATAAGGGTGGATGTTATGAAGAGACTCTTGAAATGCCAATGATTAGTGGAAAGCACCTCAGCTTTATGATTATACATTTATTGAGTTCCGACGGGTTTAGCTTCTTTGAACATCTTCAAGTTGCCTGCAGTTAAACCGAACAGTAATTTAGCCTAAAGGACCAGCATCTTTACGAATAACAACGAGTTGTGATGAAGATACGATATGAAAAGTATAGTTGTCGTGTGTAATGTTAATGACCGCCGACCGCTTGGCTAAAGTATGGTGAGGAGGAGCAGAATGCTGCGTACATTAAACCGCCTACGCAGGGCCGCTCCACGACAGAGGTAAACATGTAATCACTGTATTTGGGCTCTGTATAGCGTGAATTTAGTATAAGGTTCTGGTCAGTACGAGTCGCCTATTTGATTCGTTAACATATGTAGCTTTATCCTAATTTCTTGTTTTGTTTTACAGCAGGCAACCTGAAGACGTCCAAAGAAACGAAACCAGTCGCAACACAATAAATGCAGAATATCACAGCTGAGGCAGTTTTCGTTATTCATTAACGTTAAAGTCAGCGGTGGATACAACATTGTCAAGAGAAACTGAAAAGGCTCGAAAACTAGTTCATGGAAATAAAGTAATATTTCGTAAGCTACTGGTAGCGTTTAACTGATTTATATTCACGACTGATGGTCCCCTACTAAAAGGCATAGCGTTAGTCCTCTTTGAGAGTACCGTAGTCTAGGATTGGCCGCGTCCTCTGTAGCGCTAGCTAGCTTTGTGCCCTCTGGCTCTGGTGTGGCCCTGAATACTGCAGCAGTTGTGGGCCGGGCCCGCTTTATGGCGCCTGCACGGCAGACCGCCCGCGCCGCAGCTGCCGTTTGCAGGCGGTCTACCCACCAGGCACGTGTTTTCCGACGTCTCTGGAGACGAGGCAGCGCGGGACAGAGGCTGCTCCCTTAATTCGCCATGGGAGGTCACTGCGACACCCACTACGTTTTACGCATGTGGAATAGTGCTGCTTATACTGGAAGCCTTATAGCCATTTTCAGCATCATGTCTTCTGCTCTCAGTTCGGATATGCAACTCTTCTGCATAACTGTGCAATTAATGAAATTTATTTCGCTCTACTTACAATATTAAAATCTTAGTATTCTTCGACAGTTCCTTGCCTCGTACCCCTGCTACGCTCCCCTCCACACACACATTTGTCTCCAATGACGAATTTACAATACTGGCCATTAAAATAGCTACACCACGAAGATTGACGTGCTACAGACGCGAAATTTAAACGACAGGAAGAAAATGCTGTGATATGCAAATGATTAGCTTTTCAGAGCATTCACACAACGTTGGCGCCGGTGGCGGCACCTACAACGTGCTGACATGAGGAAAGTTTCCAAGCGATTTCTCATACACAAACAGCAGTTGACTGGCGTTACCTGGTGAAACGTTGTTGTGATGCATCGTGTAAGGAGGAGAAATGCGTACCATCACGTTTCCGACTTTGATAAAGGTCGGATTGTAGCCTATCGCGATTGCGGTTTATCGTATAGCGATATTGCTGCTCGCGTTGGTCGAGATCCAATGACTGTTAGCAGAATATGGAATCGGTAGGTTGAGGTGGGTAATACGGAACGCCGTGCTGGATCCCAACAGCCTCGTATTACTAGCAGTCGAGATGACAGGCATCTTATCCGCATGGCTGTAACGGATCCTGCAGCCACGTCTCGATATCTGAGTCAACAGATGGGAACGTTTGCAAGACAACAACCACATGCACCAACAGTTCGACGACGTTTGCAGCAGCACGGACTATCAGCTCGGAGACCATGGCTCCGGTTACCCTTGACGCTGCATCACAGACAGGAACGCCTGCGATGGTGTACCCTCTGACGATCCTGGGTGCACGGGTGGCAAAACGTCATTTTTTCCGATGAAGCCAGGTTCTGTTTACAGCATCATGATGGTCGTATCCGTGTTTGCAACGTCGCGGTGAACGCACTTTGGAAGCGTGTATTCGTCATCGCCATACTGGCGTATAACCCGGCGTGATGGTAAGGGGTGCCATTGGTTACACGTCTCGGTTACCTCTTGCTCGCATTGACGGCACTTTGAACAGTGGACGCTACATTTCAGATGTGTTACGACCCGTGGCTCGACCCTTCATTCGATCCATGCGAAACCCTACATTTCAGCAGGATAATGCACGACCGCATGTTGTAGGTCCCGTACGGGCGTTACTGGATACAGAAAATGTTCGACTGCTGCACTGGCCAGCACATTCTCCAGATCTCTCACCAATTGAACACGTCTGGTCAATGGTGGCCGAGAAACTGGCTCGTCACAATACGCCAGTCACTAGTCTTGATGAACTGTGGTATCGCGTTGAAGCTGCATGGGCAGATGTACCTCTACACGCCTTCCAAGCTCTATTTGACTAAATGCCCAGGCGTATCAAGTCCGTTATTACGGCCAGAGGTGGTTGTTCTGGGTACTTATTTCTCAGGATCTATGCACCGAAATTGTGTGAAAATGTAATCACATGTCAGTTCTAGCATAATATATTTGCCCAATGAATACCCGTTTATCATCTGCATTTCTTCTTGGTGTAGCGATTTTAATGGCCTGCACAAGTTCTATCAAACAATCCTTCCTCCCCAATTGTAGTTAATTAATATGTCCAAACGATCTACCTGTCTAACTGTAATGTTTGTGCCTGATTGAGATCAGTGGCATGATGCTGGGTCATTGGGAGACAGTCATTCCAGCCAAATAGTGAAGTATACGGAAAACTAGACTGGGCCGTGCTCTCGCTCTGTATGCTTGCTTGATCAGGTGAAAAGTCTCAGAAACAGCTATCTCAACTCTCACTGGCAGTCCAGAGCACGTCCTTATTAGGAAAAATTACGTTTTCTGGCATCATTTTGGCTACTTTTCGAAAACAGACTCTAGAACGGCCTGACACGGAAGGGTGGCGTCGGGCCGAGGGTGAACGTGCGTGGGGAAAGATTCAGATAGAGCGTGTGTGTTTTATACTGCTTCAGTTGTGTCTCATTATTCTCATTATACTTGTGGTTACGAGTGGCGAACAATCCACAAGAATAGTTCTTATGATAAATCATAAGCGACGTCGAATCCTATAATTTATTTTAAATATTCACTTCCAAGAGATAAGCAGTCTATCAAACGTGTGCTATCAATGGTCTACGACCGTGTGTTACCTTTCTAGTAACGGACAAAAGTGTAGAAGATGCCAAGTGGGTCAAATGACTAAGAGGCGTGCACGTCCACATGCAAAGTCCACGTGAAATTTTTGGCTGATACAACCAGCCCACATGAACCTGTTACTGGCAGTAATATCCAGTGGAGTCGTTGCATAACCTTTAAAGTTCTGTGGCACTAAATCTCAAAAGTGTCTATTGTCTTCCACTCTGCACTATTTATATCCACGTTTCTATTTCACATAATGCTGCAGCTAAAACGTCTTCAGAGAACACATGCTAGAATATAAATACACTCCTGGAAATTGAAATAAGAACACCGTGAATTCATTGTCCGAGGAAGGGGAAACTTTATTGACACACTCCTGGGGTCAGATACATCACATGATCACACTGACAGAACCACAGGCACATAGACACAGGCAACAGAACATGCACAATGTCGGCACTAGTACAGTGTAAATCCACCTTTCGCAGCAATGCAGGCTGCTATTCTCCCATGGAGACGATCGTAGAGATGCTGGATGTGGTCCTGTGGAACAGCTTGCCATGCCATTTCCACCTGGCGCCTCAGTTGGACCAGCGTTCGTGCTGGACGTGCAGACCGCGTGAGACGACGCTTCATCCAGTCCCAAACATGCTCAATGGGGGACAGATCCGGAGATCTTGCTGGCCAGGGTAGTTGACTTACACCTTCTAGAACACGTTGGGTGGCACGGGATACATGCGGACGTGCATTGTCCTGTTGGAACAGCAAGTTCCCTTGCCGGTCTAGGAATGGTAGATCGATGGGTTCGATGACGGTTTGGATGTACCGTGCACTATTCAGTGTCCCCTCGACGATCACCAGTGGTGTACGGCCAGTGTAGGAGATCGCTCCCCACACCATGATGCCGGGTGTTGGCCCTGTGTGCCTCGGTCGTATGCAGTCCTGATTGTGGCGCTCACCTGCACGGCGCCAAACACGCATACGACCATCATTGGCACCAAGGCAGAAGCGACTCTCATCGCTGAAGACGACACGTCTCCATTCGTCCCTCCATTCACGCCTGTCGCGACACCACTGGAGGCGGGCTGCACGATGTTGGGGCGTGAGCGGAAGACGGCCTAACGGTGTGCGGGACCGTAGCCCAGCTTCATGGAGACGGTTGCGAATGGTCCTCGCCGATACCCCAGGAGCAACAGTGTCCCTAATTTGCTGGGAAGTGGCGGTGCGGTCCCCTACGGCACTGCGTAGGATCCTACGGTCTTGGCGTGCATCCGTGCGTCGCTGCGGTCCGGTCCCAGGTCGACGGGCACGTGCACCTTCCGCCGACCACTGGCGACAACATCGATGTACTGTGGAGACCTCACGCCCCACGTGTTGAGCAATTCGGCGGTACGTCCACCCGGCCTCCCGCATGCCCACTATACGCCCTCGTTCAAAGTCCGTCACCTGCACATACGGTTCACGTCCACGCTGTCGCGGCATGCTACCAGTGTTAAAGACTGCGATGGAGCTCCGTATGCCACGGCAAACTGGCTGACACTGACGGCGGAAGTGCACAAATGCTGCGCAGCTAGCGCCATTCGACGGCCAACACCGCGGTTCCTGGCGTGTCAGCTGTGCCGTGCGTGTGATCATTGCTTGTACAGCCCTCTCGCAGTGTCCGGAGCAAGTATGGTGGGTCTGACACACCGGTGTCAATGTGTTCTTTTTTCCATTTCCAGGAGTGTATTTGCGAGATTTTAAACATATTTCTCTTTTTGAAGAACGCTTTTCATGCTGGCGCCAGCGCATCCTCTTTGCTTCTGCCACGCTCAGTTATTTTGCTCACCAAAGACTAAAACCAGTGCAAGCTGAATATAGCCGGGCACTCCCCGAACGTTGGCAACTTCACGCAGGACATTTCATTTGAGTTTCTTTCTGACTTAAAATCGGGTTGAAGGGAAATTTCACCTGAGACTGCCGAAGTACAAACTACATCACTGGGGTACATACAATGCCCTTCATTTCGTCATTCGCACTGAGTAGGGTTATTGAACACCTGTGCGTCACCTTCCTACATAACGTGCTAAAACGCCTCCAAGTCCTATCGACATGTAGTCGAACATGGAAAAAAGGAAGATTTAACGTTCCTCTGAAGGCGACGTGGTTACAGAAAAGACAGTTGCTGAGAAATTATCAAGTATGGAAAAAGAAATCTGCAACTGTATATTCGAAGCAACAGTCATAGTATTGCCACAATCGATTTAGTGAATCCAAGGGCAACTACAAGTTCCCAAATGGACTGAAATCATTAGACGCAGAAGCAATTTCAGGTACCCAAAAAGCATAAATAATCTATTGGAGAACATCAGAAAGTGAATGAGTTTGCTCGCGGATGACGCTTTTGTGAGTAAAGAAGTCGAAACGTTAGAAAACTGTAATTAAAAGGAGAAAGAAATGCAGTACGTTAGGTACGCGGATTGGTAAAATTGGAAATTAGTGGTAAGGTCTTATGGGACCAAACTGCTGAGGTTCATCGGTCCCTTGGCCTACACAGTACTGTAACTTAAGCTATGGACAACACGCACATCCATGCCCGAGTGAGGACTCGAACCTCCGACGGGGAGAGCCGCACGGACCGTGACAATGCGTCCTAAACCGCGTGGCTACCCTGCGCGGCCACGAATTTGTAGTTGACCCTCCACATAAAAAATTTAACATTGTGCTCATTAATGGGCGGAAAAACCCATTACTATATATTGTAAATTCACGATTGCCAAACAATCTCCAGGAAGCAGTGACAGTACTGTGTGACCCAAGGAAACTGTCAATTTTAAGGGATATAACACCACAGACTTCAAGAAGAATATAATAATTCCAATCCCAAAGAAAGCAGGTGTTGACAGATGTGAAAATTACCGAACTATCAGTTTAATAAGTCACAGCTGCAAAATACTAACGCGAATTCTTTACAGACGAATGGAAAAACTGGTAGAAGCGGACCTCGGGGAAGATCAGTTTGGATGCCGTAGAAATGTTGGAACACGTGAGGCAATACTAACCTTACGACTTATCTTAGAAGAAAGATTAAGAAAAGGCAAACCTACGTTTCTAGCATTTGTAGACTTAGAGAAAGCTTTTGACAACGTTAACTGGAATACTCTCTTTCGAATTCTGAAGGTGGCAGGGGTAAAATACAGGGAGCGAAAGGCTATTTACAATTTGTACAGAAACCAGATGGCAGTTATAAGAGTCGAGGGGCATGAAAGGGAAGCAGTGGTTGGGAAAGGAGTGAGACAGGGTTGTAGCCTCTCCCCGATGTTATTCAATCTGTATATTGAGCAAGCAGTAAAGGAAACAAAAGAAAAATTCGGAGTAGGTATTAAAATTCATGGAGAAGAAGTAAAAACTTTGAGGTTCGCCGATGACATTTTAATTCTGTCAGAGACAGCAAAGGACTTGGAAGAGCAGTTGAACGGAATGGACAGTGTCTTGAAAGGAGGATATAAGATGAACATTAACAAAATCAAAACGAGGATAATGGAATGTAGTCAAATTAAATCGGGTGATGCTGAGGGGATTAGATTAGGAAATGAGACACTTAAAGTAGTAAAGGAGTTTCGCTATTTAGGGAGTAAAATAACTGATGATGGTCGAAGTAGAGAGGATATAAAATGTAGACTGGCAATGGCAAGGAAATCGTTTCTGAAGAAGAGAAATTTGTTAACATCGAGTATAGATTTAAGTGTCAGGAAGTCGTTTTTGAAAGTATTTGTATGGAGTGAAGCCATGTATGGAAGTGAAACATGGACGGTAAATAGTTTGGCAAAGAAGAGAATAGAAGCTTTCGAAATGTGGTGCAACAGAAGAATGCTGAAGATAAGGTGGGTAGATCACGTAACTAATGAGGAGGTATTGAACAGAATTGGGGAGAAGAGAAATTTGTGTCACAACTTGACTAGGAGAAGGGATCGGTTGGTAGGACATGTTTTGAGGCATCAAGGGATCACAAATTTAGCATTGGAGGGCAGCGTGGAGGGTAAAAATCGTAGAGGGAGACCAAGAGATCAATACACTAAGCAGATTCAGAAGGATGTAGGTTGCAGTAGGTACTGGGAGATGAAGAAGCTTGCACAGGATAGAGTAGCATGGAGCGCTGCATCAAACCAGTCTCAGGACTGAAGACCACAACAACAACAACAGGAGAGAACATCCGAAGCAAAGATTCCAGTAAACGTGAGCTCTAAAACCCTTACCCTAAAAGCTACGAGCACTTCTTAATCTTCGATACTGTAAAAAAAACTCTTCTTCTGGAAGTGCTTTGTTTTCCATCTTTTCAGGGGTGGTAGTATGGACCAAAACAGTATATTATTGTCCAGTAAAAGTGAGCTCTAAAGCGCATACGTTAAGAGATAAGAGCAGTTGTTCAATTTCTGTTTTGTGAAACGTATCTCTTCCAACGAACAAACACTCATAGCTCTGAATTTATGCACTTAACAGCACATGTTTAAGAGACTTCTTTATTTAGAATGATCGTAACTGTAATACGCTTGAATATTGACCAACTGGCCATTCCTCCTGGGACATTTCTGAAAATATGCGCACGGAGCGACTGAAAGTAGAACGACCACCTGAAACTAATTGCAAGTAAGGTAAAAGCCAGACTGAGATTCACAGGAAAAATGCTCACGAAGCGTAGTTCACGCACAAAGAAGGTAGCTTACAGAACCAACATTCAATAGGCAGTTTAATATTGTCCGACAATCTGGGGCCCCCTCAAAAAACATTGATGGAGGAAACAGAGAAGACCCAAATAAGTTTTGCGCGTTTTGTTACAAGTTCGTATAGCAAGCGTGAAAACATGACGGATGTGGTCACCCAACTCCAGTGGCAACGCTACAAGTGAGCCACTGAACATCACAATTTTTAAAATTCCGAGGGCACGTTCTTAGGAGTGTCAACCAGTATCTTGTTTCTTCCAGCGTACGTCTGAAAGACCTTTCGAAGGAGTGTGTGTGTGTGTGTGTGTGTGTGTGTGTGTGTGTGTGTGTGTGTGTGTGTGTGTGACTTTCTGTATGAATCTTTCTTGTTTTGGACGTCTGAAATCGCGGTTTTATGATCTAAATCGCTTAGTCTCGTGCGCGCATCCTCGACAGAGATGCTGCGCAGCACAGAGATGAGTCAGAGGTGATGTGCATCAGATTTATCTTTTGATCGAGAGAAGAGGAGAGGAGGCAGTTAGTTGACGTTTGGTGTTAAATGTGAACAGTCGAGTTTCGGTTCAGTAGAAGCAAGGGACAAACAATGGAAATTTTTGGAATTGTATCATGAATCAGCAGAAGACTTATTACGGAGAGAAAAATAAGTGATTTTCACATTGGTACGGTTACATTTGTGAAGAATAGATTACAGGCAAGTTTTCTTTGTCTGCTGCAGCGATTTGGTAATACAGCATTAATGCTTCGTCAGCGTCCTGATCAAAAATCTTTCTGCTTTTGATCCTTTGTTAGTATTTATCGATCATTGAGAGAGAAGCGTATTAAAGAATTGTATTTTGGAATTTTATTTAGGGAGAGATTATAGCCTACATGTGACTGTCAGATTATTGTTATGTGATTTCAGAGAAAGCTTAACTATTTTTTAAATTTCATTAAATGTTATTAAGTCAAAGGAAACGCAATTGTAATTGAGTTTATTTAAACAAGGGTTATTTTCCACATCTCAAGAATCAATTAATTTTCAATTTATTTAAAAAATATCATCAAAAAATCACGAGACAAGAAGGACAGAAATGCTTTTAGAGTACGTATTGTATCTCTGCGATCTCAGTAGTGACGATTTGCAACTCAGATATTGAGGCGCGCTGTAGCTACGAGAGCGGTTTTCACCTAGATGAGACAAACTGTGCAGAGAACAGATTCTTCCTTTAATTGAATTTTACGGGGACCAACTTTACTTTCCACAAAACTAGTTTTCTTTCATCAAAGTTCATAGATATTATAATTACAGTAAGTTTCATACAGGGCAAGACTTCCTTAAGATCGTCGCAGTTGAATTTACCTACGTATTCTCGCAGTTGAATTTGTTTTGTCAACAATGTTAAGCTACCGACAGAATCAACTATGTTTCTGCTAATGGTTCAAAATTCATTGTGTGACTCTATGGATCGGGAGAGCTTATCCGGGACGCCTGATCATCCAGTGAACTCAGTGGATGCCATGTGGGGGGTCTCGCGTGCCGATAATGAGGACGAATTGGAGACAAAACAACACTCAGTCCACGAGGGCAGAAAATCTCCAACCAGGCCGGGAACCGAACCCGGTCCCGCTGCATGGGAGGCAGGCACGCTTCTACCCAAACAAGTAAGCGTACACTACTAACGGAGACATCATATTTAAAAAGAGCCGGGGGGCGGGGGGGAGCTCGAGGAGCGACAGTAGTGAATAACTGCCCCAACTGAAAGTCGATGTAGACGTAGATCGTTCGATATCTGCGTCAAATTGATTGAAGCATTCGTTTCAAGAAGCGCACCTTACATGTATCTTCACACTGAGGTCATGGCACCGGACAAAAGAAGCTTACCTAGTGTGTAGGCTTGCAGACATGATTTCCGGACCTGAGACGGTATAATCGAGTTCTTCGTCATGCCCTTCACAATTCTTCGAAGTCTTCAACTGCCCACTCTGCGCAATACCCGAGGGCATTATCGTGTGACGACCCCTGGCGAGTTAGTGATCTCCATCTTATTAAAAAAAATGGCTCTGAGCACTATGGGACTCAACTGCTGAGGTCATTAGTCCCCTAGAACTTAGAACTACTTAAACCTAACTAACCTAAGGACATCACACACATCCATGCCCGAGGCAGGATTCGAACCTGCGACCGTAGCGGTCTCGCGGTTCCAGACTGCAGCGCCAGAACCGCGCGGCCACTTCGGCCGGCTCCATCTTATTGTTTCACTGGTGTGTGTGTGTGTGTGCGTTGGGAAGGGGCTGCGAAATTTTCAATGACACATGTTCCTCACTGTTAACTGCGAAGAATATCCTCAGAGATACGGAAGGGGTCGATATAAACACTATGTGTATAAGTGGGCAATAGAATTAACGCAAGACTCTAATCAGTTGCTACACGTAATTGCATTCGTAATTGTAATAATGTGCACAGGCCTAATTGCAATCCTGTGGGATCACGTGATGACGTACTGCTGACGTGATACAGTACCGCGTCACCGCTAGCCATGTTACTGGTGTTAATGTCCAAATTACGCACTTGCTTTCGACGGCTATTTGTCAACATAATGGTCGTGGCTGCGACAGAGGCGCCGATCACGTTATGTCAAATAATTAGCGCTGAGCGTTTGTGACGTCAACGCGCGATAACGTTACGGACCAGATACTAATTCGATTAGACCTGCAGAAAAATTAAGAAGTAAAAATAAAAGTTTCTACACAAACACACTGGTGCTGTTTTATCGACCGTTATACTGTGAAGTGACTGTGTCCTCGGAGACCTCGAATGTCAAGACACGTTTTTATTAATCCACAAATAACTAAAATTCTTTGTATATAAATAAATATTTAAAATCACCTCTTACAGTGCCGCTTTGATGCAGCCGACTGATTATAAAAGTAGCGTATAGAAAAAGGAATTGTCCAGAACAGTACTGCATTTCTCTGACAATCATGTGAAAGTCAAGTGTTTTTCTCGCTGTCAACCAGTGTGGGAGACTTACGTAAGCACAGCCTACGGCGTAGGTGGACGCAGCAGGCCGAAAGAACGGAAGCCGGAAGCCAATTTGAACAGTATGAGTGTGTCGGGCGTTAACAGGGAAAGGAACTACGATGAATTAGGTGGGAGTGCGTGCAAAAATATTGATAAATAATGCCGTGTGGTTAGGGCCTCCCGTCGGGTAGACCGATTGCCTGGTGCAAGTCTCTCGAGTTGACGTCACTTCGGTGACTTGCGTGTCGATGGGGATGAAATGATGGTGGTAAGAACAACACAACACCCAGATCCTGAGCGGAGAAAATCTCCGACGCAGCCGGGAATCGAATCCGGGCCGTTAGGCATGACATTCCGTCGCGCTGACCACTCAGCTACCAGGGGCGGACAAAAATAGATAATATCAACGTTTTTGGGTACAATATCTGAGGGTGCAAGGAAGATGCAACTAGTGCTAGTACACTAACTAAAGAAGTTTTATTCGAGAAAGTGTCGAATGCGATTAATGTGTGGTGTAGTCAGTACCAGCTTCGTATAGTAACAGCTAGTGCCTAACAAAAAGTAAATAATTACATTTATAAGTCAAAACGAATGAAAGAGTGTGTGTTCTTTCATTTGATCATTTATCCACAAATCTTCAAGAAGAACGGAGAGACTCACTCAATCAGAGATCACGACCAGATTGACGGGAAAAACAGAGTACATTTATTCGCATTCTCATGAAATGACACTTTCTCAAACGTAAAAGACAAATCTCGATATTCTTAGAATACAAGTACTACGGAACTCAGTACTCAAGCATAAATGTTGCATGTCATAGGCTCCTCCATCCATTTTTTTTTTTTTTTTTTGCAGTCCGATTGCATAATAAAAAAATAAAATGAAATCGATGTGAAAATATACAAGGAAGTTGACGTTTAACAGACATGAACATTAAGAGTGCACACATGTTTTAATACCTCTGTACATATGTATCATTGTGTCACGTGGTTGGGCTCCCGAAAGCTGAAGCAATTTTCTGTCGGCAGCGGAAACATAACGGAACACTGTCCAGACAAGTTACGAATGGCTCTGGAAGGAAATGCGAGAAAATTTTCGCCAGTTACCATTTCAGACTGACAGTATTTCAGACGGTAGCATCTGTTGAAGGTGCTATGCATAAAACTGAAACTGAATCTTTATGAAGTAACGGCGGTGAATCAGGAATGCTGGTTGGTTGGTTGGTTTGGGGAAGGAGACCAGACAGCGTGGTCATCGGTCTCATCGGATTAGGGAAGGATGGGGAAGGAAGTCGGCCGTGCCCTTTCAGAGGAACCATCCCGGCATTTGCCTGGAGTGATTTAGGGAAATCACGGAAAACCTAAATCAGGATGGGCGGACGCGGGATTGAACCGTCGTCCTTCCGAATGCGAGTCCAGTGTCTAACCACTGCGCCACCTCGCTCGGTCAGGAATGCTGTTCAGATACTACTTTCAGATGTCAGTACTACTACCGCAGTCCCTACTAGAAGGAGATTGTGGTATTTATACGCCCATTTTTTCTGATAAGGGAAGCCTACATGTGTCTGGGCACATAAACATGAACTTGCAAAAATAAAAACTAGATGTTGTGTTTCTGAAAATCATCATCTGTTCCGTGAAGGGCGTCTTCATGTTTTGAACTCAAACGTAAAGTGTGCAATTAGTGTAGCAAGAATTAGTGGGCTGATCTTTTTCCAGTCACTGATATCTTTTGTTAGTAAAAATGGCTCTGAGCACTATGGGACTTAACATCTGAGGTCATCAGTCCCCTAGAACTTAGAACTACTTAAACCTAACTAATCTAAGGACATCACACACATCCATGCCCGAGGCAGGATTCGAACCTGCAACCGTGACGGTCGCGCGGTTCCACACTGAAGCGCCTAGAACCGCTCGGCCACTCCTGCCGGCTTTTTGTTAGTATTCCTTTTATGAACTGTAATGCATATTCGTTCTTGCAGTCTACAAGCTGTTTGACTATTATACACTGGCCAATAGAATTCAAGGATTTATTTTTCGAAACCCTGTAAATGTCTCCCATTGCGATGCGTAAGTTTGAAATGTTCATAGCTATGTTCATAGCTTTTCGCGTATAGCATTTTCTTAGGGGGTGTAGGACGTCAAACGGGCCGACTTGGAGCAGGAGAGGCATGACAGGATATTTTAATTTCCAGTGTCCATACTTTTACAAATAGAATCATAAAACTTTGTCAGCATCACCAGGAAGGATTCAGGATTCACACTCATTGCAGTGGAAGTTCGAAAAGATAACGAAGTAATTTTTTTTTTTTACTTGTGAAATTTCATCATGTTCTCACTTACTAATGGCTGTATTTGTTGCTATAGGTACACTTTTCTTCACAAGTTTGAGAGATTCTTCGATGAATTTTGCACAGCATACATACCATACTTACAGGAGTATGAAACTCTAGAATTTATTTAATTTATGAAGACAATGAATGCGCTGTTATATTTTAAACTTCATGTGTAGAAAAAACACAAATTTTATAGTTAATTACCTCAATTTTTACCACAGTTTTTAATACATTTGGAAAGTTCTAGAGTTTCATACACCTTTAAGTATGGTTTAGATGCTGTGCATAATTCATCGAAGCATCTCTCTTACTTATGAAGAAAAGTGTACCTATAACAACAAATGCTACCATTAGTAAGTGAAAAAAAAATGATGAAATTTCACATGCAAAAAAAAAATTACTTCGTTATGTTTTCGAACTTCCACTTCTATGAGTGTGAATCCTGAATCCTTCCTGGTCATGCTGACAAAGTTTTATGAATTTATTTGTAAAAGTATAGACAGTGGACATTAAAATGTCCTGTGGTGCCTCTCCTGCTGCAAGTCGGTCCGTTTGACGTCCTACCCACCTTAAGGTCAAAAAAGGGACCAAACCCTAACCACCTACTATAAGACCACCTTCTTCGTACTTCACTGTTGGCTCTGTACACGTAGGCAGATAAGGTGTTCCAGGCATTCGCCAAACTCCCTTTCATCCAATTGCTACAGGATATAGCGTGATTCATCACTCCAAATTATTCGTTTCTAGGCATCCACTGACTTGAACCTTTGCTTTTTACGCCACCTCGACCGTCGCTTAGCACCAAAACATGTGCCTTACGACTAGCTGCTCGACCCTTGTTTTAAAGTCATTGTGCTAGCTGGACAGCTGATAGCACTTTGCAGCTAACGACAGATTCCTTCCTCTGATATGATGCTAATTCTTATAAGCACCCTCTACAATATTCAGCGATCGCTTTCAATCAGTACATGAGGTATTCCTGATCTTGGTTTAGTTGTTGTCGTTCCTTCGCATTTCCACTTCCCAATTACATCACCAACAGCCGACTTTGACCGCTTTAGAAGGGTTGAAAAATGTCCCTGATTGATCTGTTGCACACGTGACATCCAGTGATTGGTCCACTTCCGAAGTCACTGAGCTTTCCTGACCGCCCTAGTCTGTTGTTGCTGCTTCTCTGCTGGCAACACGATGCTCCTCGCCTTCTTCTATACCGGCGGGTGCGACGCTCATGGCATCAAGTGCTCAATTAGGCACTACATAGGAGTGTCCAGCTACTCTTGTAAGTAGGCTTATTTAGGTTTTTATGTTGGTAACGCCACGTAGCGCTCTGTATGAAAATCACTGACTGTGCTGTGTGCAGTATGTGGCTGGTTTGCATTGTTGGAATATTGGCTATTGTAGTGCTGGGCAGTTGGATATGAACAGCGCATAGCGTTGCGCAGTTGGAGGTGAGCAGCCAGCAGTGGTGGATGTGGGGAGAAAGATGGCAGAATTTTGAGAGCGGACGATTTGGACGTGTCTCCATCGGAAAGAGTAAATTTGTTATACTGGATATCATGAGTATAACAAATTTACTCTTTCCGATGGAGACACGTCCAAATCGTCCGCTCTCAAAATTCTGCCATCTCTCTCCCCACATCCACCACTGCTGCTATTAAGGTAAATACATTGTTTGCTCTCCATCAAAATCTTTCATTTGATAACTATGCCTATCAGTAGTTAGTGCCTTCAGTAGTTAGAATCATTTATTTAGCTGGCAGTACTGGCGCTCGCTGTATTGCAGTAGTTCGAGTAACGAAGGTTTTTGTGAGGTAAGTGATTCATGAAAGGTTTTGTCAGTCAGGGCCAATCTTTTGTAGGGATTACCGAAAGTCAGACTGCGTTGTGCTAAAAATATTGTGTGTCAGTTTAGTGTTGATCAGAAAAATTAAAGAGGGAAAAGTCTGAGCACGTTCAGTTTTCCTCAGCTGTTTGAAAATAACGTAAGAGGTTCACCAGCACGGTAATTCATAAATTTTTCTAAGGGTATGTTTCACTATTTATCAAATAGTATATGATTATTTTCAAGGCAATGTAATCTTATTTAACTCTTAACAGGCGTGGTCGAAAATTTTAACACGAAATCCGTCGTGGAGTCCTGGCTACTTCGAAACAAAAAAGTGTACTGCGTGTGGTAATGATTTCTTTGTTGCTGTTTTGGGACGTATGCGTAATAGAGTACGTATACGGAAAAAAGTTTTCTAACTTACAACCAACTTAGAAACAAAACTAAAAAAAACTGAAACCAAAGATGTTACAAAAGTAAATGTACACTCAAGAGCCAAAGAAACTGGTAGAAGTGCCTAATATCGTGTAGGGCCCACGCGAGAACGCAGAAGCGCCGCAGCGCGACGTGGCATGGACTCGACCAACGTCTGAATAGTGCTGTAGCGAACTGACGCCATGAATCCTGCACGACTGTACATAAATCCGTAAGACTACTAGGGGGTGGAGATCTCTCCTGAGCAGCACCTTGCAAGGAGTCGCAGCTATGTTCAATAGTCTTCATGTCAGGGGAGTTTGATGGTCAGCGGAAGTGCTTCATCTCAAAAATGTTTTCCTGGAGCCACTCTGTAGCAATTCTGGACGTTTGGGGTGTCGCATTCTCCTCCTGGAATTGTCCAAGTTCGTCGGAATGCACGATGGGCACGAATGGATGCAGGTGATCAGACAGGGTGCTCGCGTACATGCCACCTGTCAGAGTCGTATCTAGACGTATCAGGGGTCCCACGTCACTCCAGCTGCACACGCCCCATACTGTAACACAGCCACCACCAACTTGAACAGTTCCCTGCTGACATTCATTCAGGCTGCATGGATTCATGAGGTTGTCTCCCGTACCCGTCCATCGGCTCGATACAATTCGAAACGAGACTCGTGCGTACATCCGGTATACAGGCAGCTGCACGCTCATTCCACTCGAAGCAACCGCACGAAGCACACAGCCATGCCGTACAGGAGGAGAAGATACACAAGAAGATCGAGAATGCCTGTGTACAAGACAGTCGATACATTTAGTATGGCTCCTAATAATGTAGCACAAGAAGAGCTACTGACAGGCCCAATTACTTTTGTTGGTGCTAAGATTAATTTTTCTTGTACAACAACTGAGGTTGTTACTGGTGACGGTTGGTTGACTATAACTATTGTGAGAGGTAGTGATAAACCATTAGGTTTGGAGGCTTACTATGACAGAGCACTATGGGACTTAACATCTGTGGTCATCAGTCCCCTAGAACTTAGAACTACTTAAATCTAACTAACCTAAGGACATCACACACATCCCCGCCCGAGGCAGGATTCGAACCTGCGACTGTAGCGGTACGCGGTTCCAAACTGAAGCGCGTAGAATAATGCTCTCGGAAGCCCGTGTTGATCTCAACAGGCAACATCACATTCTCAATCTATCTTAGGATATATAGCGTTAACTTTTTTTGGATTCGCGGATATATTTTCTACACTGAAAATATTACACTAACTGCGTCGCGGAGCCGTAGAGACTAAGTTGACCTGTTTTAATGCTCATTTTGATTACAGTCTCCAGTGGCCTGAGAACTTCTCTCGTCTTCCTACCATAGAGAGGTACTGAACAGCGCATCCATTCTGATCAACAAATACGAAAGTTACTACTAATTCATACTTCCCTGGAGCCCCAGAGACTCGGCAACGCCTGTTAAGGGTTAATACGACAGCGAAGTGTGACGCTCTCTTAGTAATTTTAGCGTGTTTTCGAACTGACACAAGCATTCGCAACTTGAAATACTGAACGTAACCTAAACTTGTGACAAAAAGTATCTCTCAGGAAAATTTAGGAGAAGAATGGGCCAACGTCTAATAATCTTATGCGATTTTATCACAGCTTAGCTTACAGCTTTCTGTTCCTTCCTTTTCCCTCTTCGACTGGATCTCGTAAAACTATATACCTATATCTCTGACGTCGATCTGTTGTAGAATTTTAGAACATGTTTCTTGCTCGTGTATCATGTCGTTTTTGGAAACCCACAATCTACTATGTAGGAACCAACATGGATTCCGGAAACAGCGATCGTGTGAGACCCAACTCGCTTTATTTGTTCATGAGACCCAGAAAATATTAGATACAGGCCCCCAGGTAGATGCCATTTTCCTTGACATCCGGAAGGCGTTCGATACAGTTCCGCACTGTCGCCTGATAAACAAAGTAAGAGCCTACGGAATATCAGACCAGCTGTGTGGCTGGATTGAAGAGTTTTTAGCAAACAGAACACAGCATGTTGTTATCAATGGAGAGACGTCTACAGACGTTAAAGTAACCTCTGGCGTGCCGCAGGGGAGTGTTATGGGACCATTGCTTCTCACAATATATATAAATGACCTAGTAGATAGTGTCGGAAGTTCCATGCGGCTTTTCGCGGATGATGCTGTAGTATACAGAGAAGTTACAGCATTAGAAAATTGCAGCGAAATGGAGGAAGATCTGCAGCGGATAGGCACTTGGTGCAGGGAGTGGCAACTGACCCTTAACATAGACAAATGTAATGTATTGCGAATACATAGAAAGAAGGATCCTTTATTGTATGATTATATGATAGCGGAACAAACACTGGTAGCAGTTACTTCTGTAAAATATCTGGGAGTATGCGTGCAGAACGATTTGAAGTGGAATGATCATATAAAATTAATTGTTGGTAAGGCGGGTACCAGGTTGAGATTCATTGGGAGAGTCCTTAGAAAATGTAGTCCATCAACAAAGGAGGTGGCTTACAAAACACTCGATCAACCTAAACTTGAGTATTGCTCATCAGTGTGGGATCCGTACCAGATCGGGTTGACGGAGGAGATAGAGAAGATCCAAAGAAGAGCGGCGCGTTTCATCACAGGGTTATTTGGTAACAGTGATAGCGTTACGGAGATGTTTAGCAAACTCAAGTGGCAGACTCTGCAAGAGAGGCGCTCTGCATCGCGGTGTAGCTTGCTGTCCAGGTTTCGAGGGGGTGAGTTTCTGGATGAGGTATCGAATATATTGCTTCCCCCTACTTATACCTCCCGAGGAGATCACGAATGTAAAATTAGAGAGACTCGAGCGCGCACGGAGGCTTTCAGACAGTCGTTCTTCCCGCGAACCATACGCGACTGGAACAGAAAAGGGAGGTAATGACTGCGGCAAGTAAAGTGCCCTCCGCCACACACCGTTGGGTGGCTTGCGGAGTATAAATGTAGATATATTTGATCGCAGCCTGTACAGTGTTCGTGAGACTTCGGTAAGGCGCATGGGGGCTCAACAGTAATAAAGGCGAAGCGACGCTACGCGTAGAAGCCGCTGGGCACAGAGATGCATGCACTGGCATCCACCCTGGGGCGAGCGGACAGCGACACTGGAGCCCACTGTAAACAATGTGCGCCATCGCCGGGTCAAGTGTATCGATTCCACAGCAAACCACCGCGCCGGCACAGTGCCGCGTGATAAGCCATCGGATGAAACACGTCCCTTTGACACAGGCCAGACTACAGACAAAAACATAACATTTTTATTTCGACTACCACCACGTACTTTCCGCTTTGTTAACAACACATACAGAAACCACACTGCATTTTCAAGAGTCGTAGAACATGAAAGGGAAGCAGTGGTTCACAAGGGAATGGTTCAGCTTTGCGGTCTATTCCCACTTTTTTATTTAGCGTACGGCTAATACAGACATATCATGAAATTAAATTACTTACACATATGTACATATTGACAAACAAGAAACTTAAGTTTGTCTTTACAACTGAATATCCAGTCCTTCAATCCAGCGCACTGCATCTGGAGTTGCTAGCAGGAAGTCCTCTTTGGCGCCGTGATAGGCTCGAATCTTGCATTCACTGACAATGTGGTGAACATTCTGGTATGGCGCCCCGCAGTCACAGGCTGGATCAGGCACCTTCTTCCACTTAAAGAGAGCATCCCTCCATCGGCCATGGCCGGTACGGATTCTGTTGAGACTAGTCCAGGTCTTGCGTGGTAGGTCGAATCCACTTGGATGTTTAGCACCTGAGAAGATGTTATGCAGGTGCACATCTCTCATTGCTTCCCACCGACCTTTCCATTCTTCAAGAGGTTTGAAATCCTTAGCAACCACGTCAGCAGCTTCGCACAGAGTTGGATGACGTGATTTCAGTCCCTTACGATTTAAAAGTGGCAGGTCGGCATGCACGGGTAGGTTAGAATTCCTGGCGATCTTGTGGAATTCTCTCATAAGGGCAGTACATCTGCGTAGATCAGGAGGCATTATACCGGTTAACAGTGGAAGCCAATAAACTGGAATAGATCTGATTGCGGCAGATATTATGCACATTGTCGTATTCAGTTGGGTATCAACAAGCCTTGTATGATGACTGTTTGTCCAAACAGGTGCACAATACTCAGCACTTGAGTACACCAAGCCCAAAGCTGAAGATAGCGGGGTGGTTGCTGAAGATCCCCAGGTGGTTCCACATAGCTTAGGGAGGATGTTGTTTCGAGTCCTCAACTTTTGAGCTAAGTTAGGAAGGTGTTGTTTGAAGCATAGTGTACGATCCAGGATGACACCAAGATATTTTGGGTTCCAATTATGACGAAGAATTCTGCCTCTGAAACTTACTTCCAGTTTTACGTTCGCCAACCGGTTATTCAGATGGAAGCAACACACTTCTGTTTCACTCACACTGGGTTGGAGTCTCCAGATTTTGAAGTAATTATCTAATGCAGACAGGTCATTGGCTAGAATCTCTTCTGTTGTCTTCATGTTTTACGGCTAAAGCCATGTCATCGGCATAGCAGTATTTTCTGGACGAAGTGTCAGGTAGATCAGATAGATATAGGTTGAACAGTAAGAGTGACAGAACTGATCCTTGAGGCAATCCGTTGTTCAGCTTCCTCTCCTTACTTATGTTGCTTCCAGTGATTACCTGGAACTTCCGATCACTTAGCATGCCGCTAATCAGTCGAGCCATTGTTCTGCAGGGTATATTCAAAGTGTACACTGAGAAGGCAAAGGAAAGCGAGGATACATCAGGAAAGGGAATAACACTCAGGCGACAAAAGTAATGGGATAACTCTCAGTTTCGTGTCGGACCACCTTTTGCCCGGTATGCTGCAGCAGCTCCACATGGCAGGGACTCAACAAGTCGTGGGAAGTTCAAAAATGGCTCGGAGCACTATAGGACTTAACTTGTAGGGTCATCAGTCCCCTAGAACTTCGAACTACTTAAACCTAACTAACCTAAGGACATAACACACATTCATGTACGAGGCAGGATTCGAACCTGCGACCGTATCGGTCGTGCGGTTCCAGGCTGTAGCGCCTAGAACCGATCGGCCAGCCCGGCCGGCCGTTGGAAGTCAATTGCAGAAATATTGGAGTCGTATTGGCTATATAGCCGTCCGTAATTTGGGAAGTTTGGGGCGACAAAGATTTTGTGCATGATAACTTCCCATAAATTTTCGATGGCATCTGGGTGACCTGCAGATCATTCGCTCGAATTGTAGAGAATGTTCTTTAAAATAGTCGCGAACAATTGTGGTCCCGTGATATGACATCGTTGTTTGGCAACATAAAGTCCATAATAATTTCCTGTCCATAATAATTTCCAACAGACAGCATCACATCCTCAATCCATCATTGGGTGAATATGGATTGGGGCTAAGAAATGAAAGAGGAAGCCGTCTGGTAGAGTTTTGCACAGAGCATAACTTAATCATAGCTAACACTTGGTTTAAGAATCATGATAGAAGATTGTATACATGGAAGAACCCTGGAGATACTAAAAGGTATCAGATGGATTATATAATGGTAAGATAGAGATTTTGGAACCAGGTTTTAAATTGTAAGACTCTGACCACAATCTATTGGTTATGAACTGTAGATTAAAACTGAAGAAACTGCAAAAAGGTGGGAATTTAAGGAGATGGGACCTGGATGCCTCAGGGGAAGATGTGGACTCTGACCACAATCTATTGGTTATGAACTGTAGATTAAAACTGAAGAGACTGCAAAAAGGTGGGAATTTAAGGAGATGGGACCTGGATAAACTGAAAGAACCAGAGGTTGTACAGAATTTCAGGGCGAGCGTAAGGGAACAATTGACAGGAATGGGGGAAAGAAGTACAGTAGAAGAAGAATGGGCAGCTCTGAGGGATGAAGTAGTGAAGGCAGGAGAGGATCAAGTAGGTAAAACGACGAGGGCTAGTAGAAATCCTTGGGTAACAGAAGAAATATTTAATTTAATTGATGAAAGGAGAAAATATAAAAATGCATTAAATGAAGCAGGCAAAAAGGAATACAAACGTCTCAAAAATGAGATCGACAGGAAGCGCAAACTGGCTAAGCAGGGACGGCTAGAGGACAAATGTAAGGATGTAGAGGCAGATCTCACTGGGGGTAACATAGATACTGCCTACAGAAAAATTAAAGTGACCTTTGGAGAAAAGAGGACCACTTGTATGAATATCAAGAGCTCAGATGGAATCCCAGTTCTAAGCAAAGAATGGAAAGCAGAAAGGTAGAAGGAGTATATAGAAGATCTACACAAGGGCGATGTACTTGAGGACAATATTATGGAAATGGAAGAGGATGTAGATGAAGATGAAATGGGAGATACGATACTGCGTGAAGAGTTTGATAGAACACTGAAAGACCTGAGTCGAAACAAGGCCCCGGGAGTAGACAACATTCCATTAGAACTGCTGAAGGCCTTTGGAAAGCCAGTCCTGACAAAACTCTACCATGTGGTGAGCAAGATATATGAGACGGGCGAAATACCCTCAGACTTCAAGAACAATATAATAATTCAAATCCCAAAGAAAGCAGGTGTTGACAGATGTGAAAATTACCGAACTATCAGCTTAATAAGTCACAGCTGCAAAATACTAACGCGAATTCTTTACAGACGAATGGAAAAACTAGTAGAAGCCAACCTCGGGAAAGATCAGTTTGGATTCCGTAGAAATATTGGAACACGTGAGGCAATACTGACCTTATGAATTATCTTAGAAGAAAGATTAAGGAAAGGCAAACCTACGTTTGTAGCATTTGTAGACTTAGAGAAAGCTTTTGACAAAGTTGACTGGAATGCTCTCTTTCAAATTCTAAAGGTAGCAGAGGTAAAATACAGGGAGCGAAAGGCTATTTACGATTTGTACAGAAATCAGATGGCAGTTGTAAGAGTCGAGGGGCATGAAAGGGAAGCAGTGGTTTGGAAGGGAATGAGGCAGGGTTGTAGCTTATCCCCGATGTTATTCAATCTGTATATTGAGCAAGCAGTAAAGGAAACAAAAGAAAAATTCGGAGCAGGTACTAAAATAAAAACTTTGAGGTTCGCCGATGACATTGTAATTCTGTCAGAGACAGCAAAGAGCTTGGAAGAGCAGTTGAACGGAATTGACAGTGTCTTGAAAGGAGGATATAAGATGAACATCAACAAAAGCAAAACGAGGGTAATGGAATGTAGTCGAATTAAGTCTGGTGATGCTGAGGGAATTAGATTAGGAAATGAGTGACTTAAAGTAGTAAAGGAGTTTTGCTATTTGGGGAGCAAAATAACTGATGATGGTCGGAGTAGAGAAGATATAAAATGGAGACTGGCAATGGCAAGGAAAGCGTTTCTGAAGAAGAGAAATTTGTTAACATCGAGTATAGATTCAAGTGTCAGGAAGTCGTTCCTGAAAGTATTTGTATGGAGTGTAGCCATGTATGGAAGTGAAACATGGACGATAAATAGTTTGGACAAGAAGAGAATAGAAGCTTTCGAAATATGGTGCTACAGAAGAATGCTGAAGATTAGATGGGTAGATCACATAACTAATGAGGAGGTATTGAAGAGAATTGGCGAGAATTGGAGTTTGTGTCACAACTTGACTAGAAGAAGGGATCGTTTGGTAGGACATGTTCTGAGGCATCAAGGGATCACAAATTTAGCATTGGAGGGCAGCGTGGAGGGTAAAAATCGTAGAGGGAGACCAAGAGATGAATACACTAAGCAGATTCAGAAGGATGTAGGTTGCAGTAGGTACTGGGAGATGAAGAAGCTTGCACATGAGCACATGACAGAGTAGCATGAAGAGGTGCATCAAACCAGTCTCAGGACAGAAGACAACAACAACAACAACTTAGGAAACCTCTCCACGTGAATCACCTTACTACAGCTGATAGCTCTACCAAGCCACTGGCCTGTTATATCTCGTGTACTCGATACTGCCGCAATCTATGTGTGTGCTTATTGCTGTCCCATGACTTTTGTAACTTCAGTGTAAAGTTCACGGAGAAGTAATAAACTTCGAGGTTTGCCAATGAAATTTAAATTATATCGAGATGGCAAAGGTCTCGAAAGATCCGTTGAACCGAATGGATTATATCTTCAAAAGAAATTCTAGGAAGAACATAAACAAAATTTAAACATGCGTAATGGAATGGAGTCGAATGAAATCAGCTGATGCTGTGGAAATGAGACACTAGAAGCAGTGGATGCGTCTTCCTATTTAAGCAGCAAAATAACTGACGACAGCCGAAGTAGGGAGGATATAAAGTACAGACTGACCTTAGCAAGAAAAGCATTTCTGAAAATGTGGAATCTGTTAATATCGAATATAAACTACGGTGTTAGGAAACATTTTCTGAAGGTATTTGTCCGGAGTGTAGCCTTGTACGGATGTGAAACGAGATCGATAAACAGTTTGGACAAGGAAAAAAATTGAAACTTTTTAAATGTTGGCCTACGGAAGTATGCGGAAGATCAGATGGATAGATCGAACAATTAATAAGCAGGTAGTAAATCCAAGCGTGGGAAACCGAATTTTATGGCACAATTTGTCTCAAAGGAGGAATCGGTTGATATGACATATCGGAAAGTACTAAGGAATCCTCATTTTGATGATAGAGATGCGGGAGGCAAAAATTGTACAGGGACACCAAGCGACCAGTGTAGAATTAAGTCCACAACAACAACAACAACAACAACAACAACAACACTTCCCACGTGACTGGATAGACCGCTCCACCGTCAATATTTCCACAACCCTCTACTAGACAGCCACTTTGATACAAAACAGCCTAACTAACTCCGGCAAATATAATTGTAGCTACCATACACATTCTGCTGATAGTCTTTCACGATGATTAAGATCCGTATGAGAGCTAAGAGCGCCAAAACGGTTATACCGCGGTATGCAGGACTTGTGAGACAGGGGAAATGCTGTCAAACTTCAAGAAGGGTGTAGCAGTCCAAACCTCAAAGAATGCAGGTGCTGACTGATGGGAATATTACCGAACAATCAGCTCAGTAAGTCATCGTTGCGAAATAATAACCCAACTTGGTAGAAGCCGATATAGGGGATAAGCGGTTTGGGTTTCGGAAGAATTTAGGAACACGTGAGTTAATACCAAATTACGACCTATCTTCAAAAAATGGTTCAAATGGCTCTGAGCACTATGGGACTCAACTGCTGAGGTCATTAGTCCCCTAGAACTTTGAACTAGTTAAACCTAACTAACCTAAGGACATCACACACATCCATGCCCGAGGCAGGATTCGAGCCTGCGACCATAGCGGTCTCGCGGTTCCAGACTGCAGCGCCAGAACCGCGCGGCCACTTCGGCCGGCCTACGACCTATCTTAGAAAATAGGTTATAGAAAGACAAACTTATGTTTACAGCACTTGCCGATTTAGAGAAAGCTTTTGACGGTGTGGACTGGAGTACCTTTTTTGAAATTCCGCTAGTAGCAGGCTAGGATACAGAGAGCGAAATTTTATTTATAACTCGTAAAAAATTCAGACTGTAGTTATATCAGTCGATTGACATGAGAGGGAGGCATTAACGGAGAAGGGGGTGACAGCGATGTTAGTGTATCCTCTATGTTACTCAACTTGTAACTGGACAAGCAGTAAAGGAAAACTGGGACGTATTTGAAAACGGAAATAAAGTTCTCCCCGATGACATTACCGTTCTATCAGAGACTCTAAAGAAGTCTGAATATCAGTTGAACGGAATGGGGAGGTTACAGAAAAGAGGCTATACAATGAGCATCAACCAGTGTAAGACGAGCGTAATGTAATGTAGCCCAATTAAATCAGGCTATTCTGAGAAGTTAAACTAGTAAATGAGACGCTGAAAGTAGCATAGGAGATTTGTTTATTTGCGCCGCGAAGTAAAGCACAATAGCCGGAGTGAAATGATACAAAATCTTGATTAGTAACAGTGTGAAAAATTTTACTGCAGGGGGAGAAAACGGTATTAACGTATAACATTAATATAAGTGTGGTTCTTAGATAGTTTTCCACACTCGTGCAGGCACGCGCTGGGCTGGCCCTCCATTTCTCCCCGAAGAAATACGATGTACAAACCGTTAACATACGATAAGTTACCCGACAATGCTCACAGAATTTAGAGACAGATGGTGCACAAGTGTTCCCATCCTAAGTTTAAATGACGACCGTATCGACAGATAGGGCACCCCACTACAAAGTTACAGCAAACAACAGGAAAGTGTTTTGTTCGGAATGTTGCCTTATGCTGACATGAAGAATGAACGTAAAACGGTAGAGATGATGTGTGACTGCAGAAAAATGTAGGAGTGATGGAGTGACCAATGCAGAGATGCTGAATAGACTTGGGAGAAGAAATATTTCTCTCTCCTCTTGTTCCTCGTTAAGGAGGCAGATACACATCTGACCCAACATCACAGAAGTAACTGATGTGGTGATTGCATACGGCCGCGCGGGATTAGCCGAGCGGTCTGGGGCGCTTCAGTCATGTACTGTGCGGCTGGTCCCGGCGGAGGTTCGAGTCCTCCCTCGGGCATGGGTGTGTGTGTTTGTCCTTAGGATAATGTACGTTAAGTAGTGTGTCAGCTTAGGCACTGATGACCTCAGCAGTTAAGTCCGATAAGATTTCACACACATTTGAACATTTTTTTGATTGCATATGTAAACGTTGGGCACTTACTAGATTGATCACACACACACACAACAGACACACACACACACACACACACACGCACACACACACACACACACACACACACACACACACACACACACACACATTCGCCTTAACGAGTGATTCGTCCAGTTCCGATGACAAGTAAGCTATTATTTATCTGGAGATAGCGAAAGGGAGTTAAAGTTAGGAGAGCACTTTCTGTAGTCACCATTAATAGTATTTCACCATTTCATTTTGTCATCTCTTTGACGTGATTCTATTGAGACTGACGTCTCTGGAGTTGGCTTCTCAATGAAAAATCAGACATAAATTGTGCAAAGTCATATACAAAAAAGAAACAATCCAGTCACAAAACTGTACTTCGTCGACCGTCAATTGCTTTACTAGAGAAGACAGTGATCTATTAAAGCTCGGGTTTAAACCGAAAAGTAGCGCGTCAAGTACACCGAGGACATTTAATACAACGTATTCGTCGCAAAAAACTTCGTGGTCTTGGAGTCCTCGATTCCTCGAAATTCTCCATTCAGCCGATGCCTGTGATATACTCCTTCCGAAGGTGGAGTAAATCGCCAAGTCCCGTTCCACCGACCTTCTGAAGCCCCCTTACCCCCTCCATCGAGCCTTCCCTACCCTATAGCCTGCCTCCCTTCCTCCGTTAGCCTCCCTCCCTCCTCCACCAAGCAACGCACTGCATCGCCCATTGCCGGAAAGCCGATAGGCGGGGCTCTAGCGACGCCCCCACTTCCGTCCATTAAGGGCAGAACAGGCGCCACGGGCATCACGCGCCGAGAGGAGGCGATACAAGTTGACGGCCCTCGCATTTCCATTCGCAGCTGGGGACAACTGACAGAGCCGTTTCCCCCTCGCGAACGGATTCCTTCGATTCGTCTCTTGACTTCTGAAACATATACCACAGGCTAAGTAGAGAATAAAACATTTTCGAAAAGAGTTACGGATCTCATCTACGTCTGTACTCTGCGAATCGTTGTGAAGTGTATGGTGGAGGGCACTTTTTGTTGCATCACATCTTAATAAATCTTCTCGTTCGCATCACGGTGCAGTGTGAGGACGCCTTCATGGATGCTGCTATTTGCTTTCCTAACCACACAGGATCTCGTTACAAGATTAGTGGTAGATAGACAGATATTCAGCGATCACAGGCTGTTGTGTACATAGTTGCGCGTAGTCAGCGCGTACACAACTTTCCCAATAGAGCACGCCCCGCTAAGCACAACAGCGCAGGCGCGGCGCTCGTCCGTCTCCGCACTACGAGCTGGCGCTGTCTTAGAGACGGACCATATTCTGCTTCCGCCGATCCGCGTATTAATATTTAACGCAGCCAATGAGATTGCTGCTAACGTAGAACCTTTTCTCCTCGCGGATCACACTCGCGCAGTGATACCTGAACGCTCGAGGTATTATAACGAGTGTACAGACCTCCGATCAGTCAGTCTACATTTGTCTGCACCACTCTTTACCAGTCTACATTAGTCTGTACCAGTCTATAGTCAAGTTTCAGTCTGCGCCTAATAAGATTATCATATTCCTGTACATAGCCATGAAGATAAATGTATAGACACTTTGTCAAGTATCAGAGATGTGAGAATAAGATTAACGTACCAAGACCCAAAGTAACTTAAGATTGTCAATTTTAAACAACATCCAGAATCAAGTTACTTAATATCTATGATTTTTATTATTTTAATAAATGTGTGTGGAAATTAATCAAATTCTGTTTAAAGTTGGTCACCGTCAATCTGCTACTCTAAGCGTGCAAGTGGCATTTCTATCGTCTGACCTAACGGGAGAAGATAAACACGCCACGACAAGACCACGAGACATATTGCTGACACTCGCCTACTTCGTTAGAGCGACAAGTCAAATAATCTGATGGTGTGTATACTGAAGGTCTTACAGTACGCACACCACACAGGCCCTGCAGACCACGCGCTACTTCCACAAACTTCCTACATTTCTTCCTCTTTTTGTGCCCGGTTCCTCCAGATGTCTTCAATTTCCAGGGCTGCTACGTCCTTCGCCAGGTCGTCCATCCAGCGCTGCCTTGGTCGTGAAATGGGGCGGGCGTTTGGTGTTTGGTTTCCCTGCTAGTGGCATCTTCGCCTGTCTTCAATCTGGTATACGGGCTACATGGCCCACCCATTGTATTCTTCTGCTCTTTATCTTCTGTAGGATAGTTGGTTGTCGCATCAGAAGGTAGATTTCCTCGTTTTTCCTCCTCCTCCATTCTCCGTTATCTAAAACTAGTCCCCATATCTTCCTCATTACTCTTCTTTCAAATGTTAATAGTTTCTCCCTCTCTCGCTTAGTCATGCTCCATGTTTCTGAACCGTACGTTACTGCTAGGCATATGACTGTGTTGTAGATTTTCATCTTACTGTTCACTGAGATCTATTTACAGCCAAGCGTCCCTCTGAGGGAATGCATGCATTTGGTTCCCACTGCTGTTCTTTCCTTGATGTCCATTTTTAAGTTGTTGTCCGTGGTAAACCAAGACCCCAAGTATTTGAACCTCTTGCCATGTATCTCAAGAAATTCTACCTGCTCTTGTCTTCTTCCTGATTGCATGAACTCTGTTTTGTCTCGATTCACTTTGAGCCCTACCTTCTCTGCAGAAGTGCTTGGGGTCAGTTGCCTTGCAACAGCCACTGCCGGTCCCAAGCCCGGATAAAGGAGGAGCATTCGGCTAACAACCCAATCCTGCAAAAAATCTTTGTTCCGAAAAACAAACTCGCCTCGGATATGGATGATTGCAAGATTAGTGGTGCAACCCTGAAATGTTCTTTCTCGTCTCTCGTCATGGTAGCGTTTCGTGGAAAAAGCCACGCGCCGTTTCCGTGTTGTCATCATGACATAGCCAATCAGATACCGTCCTCCTCATATAAAAGTGGGACACTCGCCTGTTCACAACAGTTTTAGCTCCTGACGATGATGATGGAGCCAATCATTGAAAACTTGGAATTTTATCGGAATTTGACGCGGTAAGTAAGCAGAAAACATTTTGTGAGAAAGACGCAACTGTTGCATATTTATACCCAAATAAATCACCACGCCCACGTCCAACAAACGGATGGGTTGCCCAGGATGACCAACCGCGGCGTCCGCCACGACAGCACTACACGTAAGTGGCACCTGAAGATGACGTTTTAGGATTCGAAATCCATGGAGCAATAAATGAGCAACTACTGGCAACTAAAGCGGATTATTTATTCTGTTATTAGATGTTCCTCAGCTGCGGATACTCGACTGACCAAATATTTTGTAATTATAAAAACTACGAAATAAACTTGGACTGAAAGATCATATGGCGACAGTTGCCAAAAGTATTGGTTTTCTTGCTATGAGCCGTGAAAACAAATCCAGAGGGCATGTATTACTAGCCGTCGGATAAAAAGTGCTACAAAAGATAATCAGGTACTACCGTAGGCCAAATCCAATGGGAGCAATACCTACAGCACATTTTCGTTACTCGGTAACTACAAGAAGTTGAAAACGAACAAGTGAACTGTAAGTAGGCTGTTTAGGTTTTTATGTTGGTAACGCCACGTAGCGCTCTGTATGAAAATCACTGGCTGTGCTGTGTGAAGTCTGTGGCTGGTTTGCATTGTTGGAATATTTGCTATTGTAGTGTTGGGCAGTTGGATGTAAACAGCACGTAGCGTTGCGCAGTTGGATGTGAGCCGCCAACAGTGGTGGCTGGGAAAGAGACGGCAGAATTTTCAGAGCGGACGATCTGGACGTGTGTCCATCAGAAAGAGTAAATTTGTAATACTGGATATCATGAACTGATTATATATGATGACTTTTGAACATTATTAAGGTAAATACATTGTTTTTTCTCTATCAAAATCTTTCATTTGCTAAGTATGCCTATCAGTAGTTAGTGCCTCCAGTAGTTAGAATCTTTTATTTAGCTGGCAGGTTTGGCGCTCTCTGTATTGCAGTAGTTCGAGCAACGAAGATTTTTGTTAGGTAAGTGATTCATGAAAGGTATAGGTTACTGTTAGTCAGGGCTATTCTTTTGTAGGGATTATTGAAAGTCAGACTGCGTTACGCTAAAAATATTGTGTGTCAGTTTAGCGTTTATCAGAAGTAAAGAGCGAAATGTCTGAGTACGTTCAGTTCTGCTCAGCTGTTTGAAAATCACATAACGTAGAGGTTTTCAAGCACAGTAAAATATAAATTTTCCTAAAGGGATGTTTCAGAAATTGCTTCGAAGTCGCTAGAAACTACAGTACAACGTATATGAGGGTCAGGGATAGGTAAATGTTTGAAGAGGAGCAGAGACAGTTCGATGATCCCATGGCTCAAATAAGTAACACCTCCTGCCAGAAGCAGAAATTTGGGTTCAACAAAAAATTGCATTCCCGCATGAGGCATAATTAGTTTCAGCGTCACAGTGAAGCTCTACAGCAACAGAAGAGTAATCTGAGAGTACCGTGTACACACATACAGTTTGCGAAAATCACAAAGAAACGTGCCATTTACATGGAGCTCATTATTTAGCGGTGACACAGTGTACACATGCATGACCTGCAACAAACTGCGTAGCAATATACATGTTTCAGTGTTCGCACACGCCCGCAAGCAAATAGATGTACTAACGTCCATTATCGCAGAATGAGTTGCTCGGCCCTAATTATTAACGATTAAACTACAGCGGCACTGCAGTGCTTGCTGCCATTTGCATTAAAACCGTACTTCGAATGAAAACGTGGCAGTAATGCTAAAAGCTGACAATCGGGACAGCACGAAACGAGGAACGTCAAACCCTGCGCAGCAGCGGCCGCGGGAGATGGATTAAACCTGTCTTCCTTTGTGCGCACGCAGATGAAATATTATACCGTATTTCGATTTCACGTTCACGCCCGTTACCGGGAAGTGCAGATTAGCGGTTACGCGAATACGGGAAGACACTGCGTTCTTGACATTTTGACTAATTGAAGTAGAGCTGACTTATTAAACCGTAGACTACAGGAAAATAAAGTACCTTTGTGAGCACGGAGCCTTACTTTGGTAAGCTCACAGGACAAAATACGAGGATCGATCAGTAAGTAATGCCCCACTTTAAAAAAACGCCATTAATGTGCACAGACAAGCGTCCTCGTCGGTGCTTCACATTTTATGTTTGTTCTGTGCGCCTGTGATGTTTCGAACTGTTCTGGCAGATGGCAGAACCGTAGTAGAGCGTCAAAATGGCTTCTACATTGTTGTTGTTGTTGTTGTTGTTGTGGTCTTCAGTCCTTTGACTAATTTGATGCCGCTCTCCATGATACTCTATCCTGTGCCGGCCGCGGTGGTCTCGCGGTTCTAGGCGCGCAGTCCGGAACCGTGCCACTGCTACGGTTCGAATACTGCCTCGGGCATGGATGTGTGTGATGTCCTTAGGTTAGTTAGGTTTAAGTAGTTCTAAGTTCTAGGGGACTGATGACCACAGCAGTTGAGTCCAATAGTGCTCAGAGCCATTTGAACCAATCTATCCTGTGCAAGCTTCTTGATCTCCCAGTACTTACTGCAACCTAAATCCTTCTGAATCTGCTTAGTGTATTCATCTCTTGGTGTCCCTCTACGATTTTTACCCTCCACGCTGCCCTCCAATGCTAAATTTGTGATCCCCTGATGCCTCAGAACATGTCCTATCAACCGACCCCTTCTTCTTGTCAAGTTGTGCCACAAACTCCTCTTCTCCCCAATTCTATTCAATACCTCCTCATTAGTTATGTGATCTACCCATCTAATCTTCAGCATTCTTCTGTAGCAACACATTTAGAAAGCTTCTATTCTCTTCTTGTCCAAACTGTTTATCGTCCATGTTTCACTTCCATACATGGCTACACTCCATACAAATACTTTCAGAAACGACTTCCTGACACTTAAATCTATACTCGATGTTAACAAATTTCTCTTCTTCAGAAACGCTTTCCTGGCTTCTACATACTACTCACGTTACAAGCAGCGTTCTGTTATTGAATTCTTGTGTACAGAACAAGAAACCACGGTGAACATCCATAAAAGTTTGTGTGCAGCTTATGGCGATGCCGGAGCTGATACGATTACAGTTGGACGATGGATGAAGAAAGTCACAGCCTCAGGAAATACAGAAACAGAGGTCCATGATCAGCCACGCTCGGGACGTCTTGTCACAGCCACTGCTCCAGACATGCTGAATCGTGCGGATGCCGTTATTCGTGCCAACCTGAGCACCACAACTCGACAATTGGCTCTATAGTTGTCAGTCAGCATTGGAAATGCGTCTGGTAGGGTCGAGACTCTTGGATATTCAAAGGGGTGCTCACTATGGGTTCCACGAATGCTCGCAGCGGACCACAAGATTCAGAGAAAGGCCATTTCATCTGAATTGTTGCAGCATTTTGAGACCGACAAAGAGGTCATTACGGGGGACAAAAGCCGGGTGTACCACTTTGCGCCTAAACAAAGAGGCAGTCCATGGAGTGGCATCATCCTAATTCACCACGAATGACGAAATTCAGCCGGCCGGAGTGGCCGAGCAGTTCTAGGCGCTACAGTCTGGAACCGCGCGACCGCCTCGGTCGCAGGTTCGAATCCTGCCTCGGGCATGGATGTGTGTGATGTCCTTAGGTTAGTTAGGTTTAAGTAGTTCTAAGTTCTAGGGGACTGATGACATCAGAAGTTGAGTCCCATAGTGCTCAGAGCCATTTTTTTTCTCATTCGAAGAAGCATCACCATTTATGAGTAAAGGCCACATTTCTCTTGGTGACTGGTTTAATTGTACTTCCTTTGTCACAATGTAATTTGCCAGACTCATCTCACAACAGTTATTGAGACAGAATTCCGAAACGGAGGGCCTCATTAAACAAGTAATTGGCAATAACAGATCTCAATAGCTTACGAAAAACCTCATAGTATCGGTTTACGGTAACATAAAAGAAGAAATTTCATGTTTATTTTCATACTAGGAAGCTCTTGTTTCGCTAGCCCTCGATAACTCTTAAAAAATTAGTCACTGAAGTGAAATAAATAAAAAAGGAAGTATAAGTAGTGATATATCGCCATAGTTAAGAAAGTTCCGTGTGTTTAATAATTGGCAAAACACTCTCCTCCTTGTGTGCTATCATTCGCCAAACTTTCGTTTCGATGTCTCGAGCGGTTTAGGAGCTATGAGAGATGTTGCGAGTATTTCATTCTCGCGGACGTGAGATCGGAAGTGAGCGCGCTACATGGGATCCATTTTCTCGAGATCGGAGGCAGATAGAGATCTCCTCCCAAGTCTAAACCAAAATTCAGCATGTTATCTAAATTTCATATGCAGCAACATATGGTGTAATACGCACCAAACGCAAAATCATAGCGACCCCTAATTTTCGTTGCAAACTTTTTGAGTTTTGCGTAGTGTCTTACTAAAATGTGTACATCACAATAAGAATGGTCATTAGCGAGGTGATAGGCACTTCGTCACGAAGCTGACATATAACGCTACAAGTGAGACAAAAATCATATTTTCAGAGAATTGTTTCTGTAAAATCGTTTGAGAAAGATAAGAGGTTGCGCGCGCTTCGGTTCAGTCAGCACAGAGCGTCGCCAGTCGGCGCGTGCGAAGTATAGTGTACGCGTCACAATATGCGCTGGACCCGCGCGACCTGTGCGGCACGTGCGTGTCGCACTGTAGTGTCGTGTCACCTCACACGTGTTATACGCTTCTCAATTTGCGCCTAGCCTAATGCACGACCACACACAAGTCTGAGAACCCGGGAACAAATCGCCGAATTGGGTTGGACATCGCTGTTTCACCCATCCTACAGTCCAGACGTGGCACCCTCTGACTTCCATCTCTTTGATCCTCTTAAAGACTCTCTGCGGGGAACACACTTTGAAGATGACGAGAGTGTCAGTCATGCAGTGAAAACATGGCTACGTCTACAGGACAAGAGCTTTTACCAGCAGGAAATACATACTCTTCCACAGCGTTGACGGAAGGGCATAGAACGTGATGGAGACTATGCAGAAAAAGTAGGACATGGACAAGACATGTTGATGTATATTGTCGCCAAATTCGGCCTCTTAACAATAAGTATGTTCTAAGAAAAATAATGTGGCACATTACTTAACGAGCGACCCTCGTAAATGGTGTACCTTTCGAACCTGCCACATTTCACAAGTACGGGGAAAAAAATACGGTAGGTACGATAATGAAACTGCACCACACCCCAGAGTATCTCAAAGAATTTATATTTCCGCCACAGACGTGCCAAATATTGTCGCCAGAGTGCAGCATGATCGCATGAAACGAAAATGGCGACTCTACAGCAGCTCTCGCTAGCAGTAGTGTGGTCTGCATATACAAAATCGTCAATTACTGTGCAATGAAATTATCGTAGGACGTAGTAACGTGATTCACCCGATGTGGAAACAGTTAAGGAGTGGTACCGTAAGTTTCCGGCAGCTGGAAGTGTTGTGAAACATTGTGGTGGAGCACGTCGAAGCGTTTCGGAAGAGATAAGGGAGAACATCAGAGAACTGTTCCTCAGAAGCTCACGTAAGTCAATTTGTAAGTCAAGTCTGTTTGGAAGTTCCTGCATAGGAAATTTCCCAAGCGCTGATTCGGGCTTGGAGGATCCACTGCCTGGCCACCACTCTCTCCAGACTTTGTTCCACTGGATTTCTTCTTGTGGTTATTCGTGAAGGACGGCGTGTATGCGACCATAGTGGACGACATTTCTACGTTGAGACGTTGTATCAATGACGCGACTGCAACAGTGGCAGAGCACATGTTGCGAAGAACATGGTGAGAGATTGACTACAGATTCGATATTGTTCGTGCTACGGACAGTTTACGTCTAGAGTAGTACTGATGATTATCAAATAAATTCTTTGAGACGCTCTAGCATGTGGTACAACTTCATCACCATAGATACTGTAGTTCTTTTTTCTAGGGCCTTTGAAATGTTCTTGAACTGAAACGGACACCCAGTGTTGGAAAACCCACCAAAATGTCATTGCTCACTGCGGCATGTTAAGCTGCACTTATTCATTTGACCAAAAACACATGTACTGTAAAGTAGCTGATTGGGAGCCTATAGTACGGTTCAAAATGTCGCCACTTTTCTCCTTTTCAATTGGCGCAAGGTGTCAGGTGCACTGCTGACCTAGAGAGATGTTTAATCAACAGTGTGTGAAGTGCATGGTTCAGACAGGACGCCTCTGCGGTATTTTGTGAATGTTTCTCATACTTTCACTGTGGCCTAGTTATTTATGTTGCTGTGAAATGGAAGCAGGATGTTCAGTTAAGCCGTCGGCACAGGGGCAATGCGTTCCAACGTCAACGTTGAGCGCTCAGAATTCAACGTGCTGCTGAACGTTCAGGAACGATGCGGTTTGTGCATACGGTGTGCGTATCACAACGTCGTATAAGCGATCACAACGCGGTCTTGCCGTAGCTGCCCGTATCTAGCTCGCAAATCCGCTGGCTGCTTCAAACCCTTGCCGTTTTTCGTAGTTTTAGTTCAGCCGATAAATATCATGTTAACTCCCTGTAATTTAAAGCAGTAATAACTTATTTCAGTATTTCCAATAGCTTTTAATACGAATTACTATTATTCTCGTTGCAACACGCAGGTGGGGTCAAACGCACGTGTTTATGACAAACAGCCCAAACATTTAATATTTTAAGGAGACACATACATTACATGCATTAATTGTAAAACGCAAATAGTGAGGTAGGGTACAATTTACTGTATTACAAAGAGCATTCTAGTTGAAAAAAAAAAAAAAAAAAAGTTCAAATGGCTCTGAGCACTATGGGACTTAACTTTTGAGGTCATCAGTCCCCTAGAACTTAGAACTACTTAAACCTGACTAACCTAAGAACATCACATACATCCAAGCCCAAGGCAGGATTCGAACCTGCGACCGTAACGGTCGCGCAGTTCCAGACTAAAGGGCCTAGAACCGCTTGCCCCCCCTCCCCCCCCCCTCTCAATGTGCGTCGTATAAAAGAAAACTTGTTCTTACAATAAAATACAGTACATGTCTCTAGATATTTAACAGAGTCTGAATTATGTCCTGTACATAGAATCAAAGGTTTTACTATTCTGTATTTATTGCAGGACAATACCAACATATACAGTCATTAAACGACTGATCACAAAAGAAGCAAAAATGGTGTATCTCTGCGTTCCCTTGTTTAAGAATGAAGACTCAAAAGTGGTCGATATCTCAATTCATATATTTCCAGCAAATGAAGACTTGCTTGAAAAATGGCTAAGGGCTATATTCTGACAGGGACCAGAAAAAAACAGTATCTGGTAGCCTTACAAAAAATTGGTATTATGTAGTCAAAATTTTGATGACGGCTGCTTCAGTTTTCTACCAAAACTAGAAGACTTCTCCCCAATTCTATTCCTACAATTTTCCCTCGATACCCAGCACATAAGCAGGCAAAAAGTGAAAATCCGGACAGAAAACGAAATTATTTTAAAGCTTTCTTCAATGCGCACGAAAGGAGTCTCGGGCGTTTGTCCCACGCTGCAGACGATAACGTGACAATAGAAAGCGCAACTGGAATCGCCAGCCATGCTTCCAATAAAGTAGAAGCTGCATTTCAAGTGGACGTACGAGTACCTCGTAAGAGTCCCCGCTCTTCTAGTAGGAATGTGGGGAAGTATTATTCACGAGTCGTTGCAAGAAAAAACAAAATCATTGCTAGACTGCGTCAGAAAATAGAACACTTACGTTAAAACACCAACGTAAAAATAAAAAAAAAAAGAGTGTGGACACATGCAGAACAATAGAGATAATGCTGTTTGAGGCATTCCCGGCGCTGCACCTGCTTGATAGGTTCTCGGGAATTACGCCGGATAATATTGTAAAATCCGCACAATATTTCAACGATACAACTGCCAGCCATCTTCAGGTGCTACTGTCGCGTCCCAGAGAAGCTCGCCAATTTATATGTTGGCTTTCTAGAACAAGGCAGGCTCCAGCGGGGGCATGACGTCATCGAAGACCAATCGTAAACGGCGTCGAATACCAGAGCCCTCTGCTGGAGAAACGTGTCGCGGTCATCAGAAGCGCGCCGCGGCGCCGGAAAATGCGGCTGGGAGCGACGGACCCTGTTCGCGCGCGCGAGGTGTTGGCGCGCGATTTAAGCATCTGCGTTAAGGTTTCCCATCTGAGTTGACTCGGTGCAGATGCTAATCTGCGGCTGACGATTCATTAGTGCTGCCAAGCCTGGCTCCCAGGCTTTGCTCAGGTGAAACCCCGTGTCTCTGTTTGTTAGGTCACTGCTTATACGTATTTCGACCGCCTCTTTGATGATGGAGTCCCAGTATGTGGAAGCATACGAGAGGATCTTGGTTTCTTCACAATTCATGCCGTGTCCCGTGTCAAGGCAGTGTTCAGCAACTGCTGATTTCTCTGGCTGACCCAAACTCGTGTGACGTTTATGTTCGTCGCATCTGTCTTTAACCGTACGACACGTCTGGCCAATGTAAGACTTCCCACAGTGGCACGGGATTTTATATATTCCTGATCTCCTCAGGCCGAGGTTGTCTTTAACAGAGCCCAGCATTGATTGCACTCGTGCTGGAGGCCGGAAAACACATTTAAACTGGTATTTCTTGAAAATTCTGCCCATCTTAAAAGACATGCCGCCTATTCCCAAGACCTTGCCCATCAAGAAGTTCAACAAGTTCATCAGTGCCGTTGAACAAGGAGTTTTAAAAGATCCGAATGATGCTACTGAAGAAATAAGGCGAGAGCCTTGCAGATCAATAACCAGGATGCCTGCACCCAAGCAGAATGTCACCTTTGAAGAAAGAAGAGCGCTCCGTTCTTTAAAAGAAGACAGTGATATAGTAATTTTACCAGCTGAAAAGGGTAACGCCACTGTTCATCTGCCTGCTACATTTTACCAAGCTGATGGACTTACTACAGGATACAGCGTATCGTCGTCTCCAGAAAGATCCGACGGATGCCGTACAACGGAAGACATCCGCTCTCCTCAAATCCAGCCAACTTCCTGACCATCTGAAGAAGAGTACCTTAGCGCAGATGCTAAAATCGCGCGCCAACACCTCGCGCGCGCGAACGGGGTCCGTCGCTCCCGGCCGCATTTTCCAGCGCCGCGGCGCGCTTCTGCAGACCGTGACCCGTTTCTCCAGCAGAGGGCTCTGGTATTCGACGCCGTCTACGATTGGTCTTCGATGATATTATGCCCCCGCTGGCGCCTGCGCTGTTCTAGAGAGAAAACGTATAAATTGGCGAGCTTCTCAGCGACGCGGCAGTAGCACCTGAAGATGGCGAGCAATTGTCTCGCTGTAATATTGTACGGTTTTTACAATATTATCCGCCGTAATTCCCGGGAACCTATCAAGCAAAAGGGTTAATGTTCCGAATTTTTGCAATATTGTTCTTCAGTTTAATTGTATATGTTTGTACTTTACATTAAACTAGTCTGAGTGAGATAGTAACGACCTGTACTATGCATACCTCAACTTTTCCGCCTTTTTTTTTTTAAAAAATAGTATGGTGATTTCCAATATTACGCGATTTAAGTACGTAATAAAGTATAGAGTAATAAGGTGACATCTAACGACCGTGTTGGAACTACAGGCGCGCTGCCAATGACGGCTCCGAGAACCAGCCCGTAACACCGCGAACGTACATTTCACGTCAGGTCCGCTAGGATACGAGACGAGAAATTAGACCCGTACAGAGGCTTATAGACAGTCGGTTTTCTATCACTCTATTTAAGAGCAGAACAGCAAAGAGAGTGAGTCGTAGCAGTACAATGTATCCCCACACCTGCCACGCACCATATGTTGACTTTCGGAGTATGTATGAGGATGTAAATGTAAGTGGTGTCACGCGGTGTTAGTGAGCTTCCTTCTAAGGGAGACTAATTTTTCCCCTTTTGTGGTTATATCCAGGGTGTCCCATTTACCTCGACCATTTCAAAAACCTTTTTGTCCAGAGGAAAATAAAAATTTTACCACGTAAACGGTATTTAACTACCTGCAGGACGGTAACCAGCATGACTGACATACTTGTACTTTCATTCGTTATAAAGCAGTAAGTGTTTTAGCTCCCTATATTTACGGCCGTGCCTCAGTGATAGCGCCAGTTCCCGTCAGATTACCGAAGTTAAGTGCTGTCGGGCTTGGTTAGCACTTGGATGGGTGACCGTCCAACCTGCCGAGCGCTGTTGGCACGTGGGATGCACTCAGCCTTGTGAGGCCAATGCAGGAGCTACAGCACTGAGAAGCGCCTCCGGTCATCTACATCTACATTTATACTCCGCAAGCCGCCCAACGGTGTGTGGCGGAGGGCACTTAACGTGCCACAGACATTACCTCCCTTTCCTGTTCCAGTAGCATATGGTTCGCGGAAAGAACGACCGCCGGAAAGCCTCTGTCCGCTCTTGAATCTCTCTAATTTTACATTCGTGATCTCCTCGGGAGGTGTAAGTAGTGGGAAGCAATATATTCGATACCTCATCCAGAAACGCACCCTCTAGAAACCTGGACAGCAAGCTACACCGCGATGCAGAGCGCCTCTCCTGCAGAGTCTGCCACTTGATTTTGCTAAACATCTCCGTAACACTATCACGCTTACCAAATAACTATGTAAAGACACGCGCCGCTCTTCTTTGGCTCTTCTCTATCTCCTCTGTCATCCCGACCTGGTACGATCCCACACTGATGAGCAATACTCAAGTGAAAACTGTCTACGACCGCTAGAGAGATATATGCTGACCACATGCCTCTCCACATCCGTATCTAGTGACGCCTAGGAGGCTGAGGACGATACGGCGATCGGTCGGTACCGTTGGGCCTTCCGAGGCCTGTTCGGTCCCACTACATCCACTTCCTGTCGACAAGGCCTCAAATGGTTCAAATGGCTCTGAGCAATATGCGACTTCACTGCTTAGGACTAATGAAACCTAACTGACCTAAGGACAGCACACACATCCATGCCCGAGGCAGGATTCGAACCTGCGACCGTAGCGGTCGCTCGGCTCCAGACTGTAGGGCCTAGAACCGGGCGGCTCTCCACAAGGCCCCTTCAAAAACGTAACATTTGTACCATACACATAAGAATGACATTATGAAAAACGTAACATCAAATAAGAGTTAGGTCTGCCGTACCAGCACACAGCGAAAGTACCCTCCGTAATGCAGCTCTTCCACTTGCTGGAGTTGACAGTATACCAATGTAAAAACCAGCAACATGCAATCCAACTTTAGCTGAAGATTTGTGTGAGTAAAATGTAAACAATATATTGTAGGACTAAATGTTAGGATGGAGAGAGAGAGAGAGAGAGAGAAGGATATGTCAATCAGAAATTAAACACATCGTTCTTATTTTCGTACCATTGGATATAGATATCCACAACTTGGTGGCAAACTGTAATGGGGAAGAAATCGGAAAATACCAGTAATAAATTCTGCTCTAGCGAACGAGATGACAGCGACTGCACAACCGGCGCCCACATGGCAACAAAAGGAACCATATTGCACGCTGCAGCGTTTTCGGCCGCGTCAGATAAAATACCGGACGCCCTAAAGAGTTCTCCGCCGATGCGAATTCATTCCGGGAGAGGCACACAAAGGGAGACCGGGCTTCTCCAGACCGCGGCGCGGCGGAAGCCCTGCTGACGAAGCTTCCGGGCAAGACGAGCGCCCCAAATCCGCACGGCAATTTATGTGCTGCTCGCCGGCGAGGGCAGGCAGGAGAGGGGGAATATCTACGTGCCTCTCGACAAGCGCTTCGGCCGCTGGTGCCTTCTATCACTGTGGGCCTACCCCTCTGGCCTCCTCAGCTACCCTCCGTGTGCAGCTCCCGGCCGCAGAGATCAAATAAAACTGCGGCAGTCCTTAGAAAGTAAGTTTACCGAATCGTCAAAAGACGACGCCATTGTCAAAGGCGACTCCACATACGAATAGAAGACGCGGTCCTTGAATTTCGAAAGGCCTCCGACACAGTTCCGCACTATCGCCTAATGAACAAAATAGTAAGAATACGGAACATCAGACCAGCTTCGTAAGTGGTTTGAAGAACTGCTAGTAAATAGCGCACGTCACGTCACTGTTAATACAGGTGGGTCTAGTGGTGAAGTGCACGTCTGTATACCGAAAGGTCTCGGGATCGTATCCCGGAGTATAAAGGGTGGTCCATTGATCGTGACCGGCCAAATATCTCGCAAAATAAGCGTCAAACGAAAAAACTACAAAGAACGAAACTTGTCTAGCTTGAAGGGGGAAACCAGATGACGCTATGGTTGGCCCGCTAGATGGCGTTGCCATGGGTTAAACGGACATCAACTGCATTTTTTAAAATAGGAACCCCCATTTTTTATTACATATGCGTGTAGTACGTAAAGAAAAATAAATGTTTTAGTTGGACCTCTGTAAATACCACATTAATGCAATAAATGCTCAATACGATGTCCGTCAACCTAAATGCATTTGGCAATACGTGTAACGACATTCCTCTCAACAGCGAGTAGTTCGCCTTCCGTAATGTTCGCACATGCATTGACAATGCACTGACGCATGTTGTCAGGCGTTGTCGGTAGATCACGATAGCAAATATCCTTCAGCTTTCCCCACGGAAAGAAATCCGGGGACGTCAGATCCGGTGAACGTGCAGGCCATGGTATTGTGCTTCGACGACCAATCCACCCGTCACGAAATATGGTATTCAATACCGGTTCAACCGCACGCGAGCTATGTGCCGGCCATCCATCATGGTGGAAGTACATCGCCATTCTGTCATGCAGTGAAACATCTTGTAGTAACATCGGTAGAACATTACGTAGGAAATCAGCATACATTGCACCATTTAGATTGCCATCGATAAAATGGGGGCCATTATCCTTCCTCCCATAATGCTGCACCATACATTAACCCGACAAGGTCGCTCATGTTCCACTTGTCGCAGCCATCAGGGATTTTCCATTGCCCAATAGAGCATATTATGCCGGTTTACGTTACCGCTGTTGGTGAATGACGCTTCATCGCTAAATAGAACGCGTGCAAAAAATCTGTCATCGTCCCGAAATTTTTCTTCTACTGATGTGCGGATTAGCAGAGACAACAGCTAAAACACCTACTTGGGCATCATCATTTGTTGCAGGTCGTGGTTGACGTTTCACATGTGGCTGAACACTTCTTGTTTCCTTAAATAACGTAACTATCAGACGAACGGTCCGGACACTTGGATGATGTCGTCCAGGATACCGAGCAGCATACATAGCATACGCCCGTTGGGCATTTTGATCACAATAGCCATACATCAACACGATATCGACCTTTTCCGCAATTGGCAAACCGTCCATTTTAACACGGGTAATGTATCACGAAGCAAATACCGTCCGCACTGGCGGAATATTACGTAATACAACGTACTTATACGTTTGTGACTATTACAGCGCCATCTATAACAAAGCGTAAAAAGTGGTCCAACTAAAACATTCATATTTCTTTACGTACTGCACGAATATGTAACAAAAAATGGGGGTCCTATTAAAAAAAGAAAAACGCAGTTGACTCCCGTTTGACCCATGGCAGCGCCATCTAGCGGGCCAACCATAGCGCCATCTGGTTTCCCCCTTAAAGCTAGAGAAGTTTCATTCTTTGTAGTTTTTTCGTTTGACGCTTATTTCGTGAGATATTTGCCCCGGTCACTATCAATGGACCATCCTGTACACCAAGAGTGCCAGATTCCAGACCAAACTGCATTGGAAGAACACTCAGGAAGTGTAGTCCAACCACGAATGGTGTAGGCAGCCTACAAAATCATGGTTCGTCCGTTACTAGACTACTGCTCTTGAGTTAGCGAACCTTACAATATAGAATTCAAACAGGAAACAGTAAAAGATCAACAGAATACGACCACCTTTCGTCACAGTTTCGTTGATCAACTGTCACCGACATGTTCTTCCAGCTCACGTAGCAGTCGATTCAAGACAAGTGACGGTTTACTGTCAGAGTTTCGAAGGCGTACATTCCTAGAACAGTCGACTTACGTAATTTTTCCTCCTATACATACCTCATGTAGTTTGTACATCTGTAGCCCTTTCGTTTCCTGAGCCTAACAACTCTCGTGACCTCAAGCCTTATTTCAGGAAAACCAACAGACAACGGAATGTGGAACTGGGTATAGAAACCAAATAACAACAGTGAACCAGGGGATGTTAAAACGTAAAACTACTTGCAGGAGCTTTTTTTCTATTTTTTGATTTTTTAAATACTTTTTACACTGATTCCAAGCTACCTGTTTCTCGACTGCTATGATAGTGTACAAGATCCCTTGCCTTCTGCGTCCCTATCACACTTGAGGTTCTCAATAATACATTTTAAACACTTTAATCTTCATTTGCCTCTACGCTTTTCCTTTCTATACCAAACGAATTCCTTAAGTAGTCCTTACAACGGCGCAACTTCATATATCATTCTTATGGGAAGAAATGTCACATAGGTTTTCTTCTCTGATACTCATTTCACCAACTCTCCAGTTCTAATACTGAATGTTTAATACATTATTCATAACAAACGAAAGTACCACTCTCGGCCACCACGTCATCTTTTAGCGTTGAAATATTGACTTTTTCTATTACAATACCCTTCAAAATTAAAATAATTCACTTAAAGACTGAAGTAAACAATAGATGCCATCTGAAAGGATTTTGCGATCCAAGACGTGCGTTTTACCCTGGTTTGATGGAAATGTGGTGTTCGCTTCATACGAACAAAAGCTTTTTGGTCGAACTATACATTAATAAAAGTAATGAAGAGACATATTAATGGCACAGTGTTATTGTCAATGTCGTGTGTCTCCTTTGTATTCGGGTGAAAGCAGATTTCAATTAATCCTCGTGGATGGCAATATATAAAATACACGTTTTTAACATTGTCTACGTTAATGGTATCAGCTATAAAGAGACGGCACGTAAAACATTCGAATAGTGTTCGTACGTCAGATGTGATATATTAATAACAGCTGGAGAAAACAACGAAACTGCATAAAGAATGGGGAGCCATATAGTACATAATTTACTTTCAATGTATGGTGTTTTTCTGTTGCGCGCGTCACATATTCGTAACAAAGCTAGTAGCTCTTTGAGAGAATTTTTATTTCTGTTTTAAAAGACACGGTGCAGAGAATTTGCTACAGCGATGAGAAAGATCGTGAAATTGTAAAATATTTTACAAAGCAACACAGTGTCCTTTGTAGGCTGCATATAAATCGTCTTTATTTAATTTGAATTAAATAATTTAATCACCGCTTTCATAATGGAAAAACAGCTGTCGGGCATTATTATCATCAAATATGTATTGCAAATGTCGCTGTGTATACGCGTATATGTAACTCTGAATGCCCTTCGGTGTTGTCTCTCACCAGGACGCAACACGTCAGTGAGATAGCTTTGTTCTTGCAAAGTTGATTGTACACATACTCTACGAAAATGTAATGGGGATTATGCCTGTATTTCCTTTCATGCTTGAGTAACAGCTGCTGAGACAGACGGCGAAGGACATCTAATGGGGACCAACGTATATACTTATTTTAAAAAAATGGGTTCGTCGCTGGCTTATGGAGTACATATGTACAGTCGTGCTCAGAAGTATCCGAACGACCTGAATTACATTTCGCCTGATTCGTATGCAACCGGCATAACGCAGCTGTCTAGCAGGTCCTCTAATCGCTCCTTGGTACAGTCGTTTGACTATTGAAAATGGTTCCAACAAGTCACCACTAGAAAACACTGCTCTGTATCGCAATAACTCAAAAGATGTAAAGTAATACCACGGTACTACAAATATCAGGGAACACCTTATCACAGATAAGACTGTCCTTAAGGTTTGTAAGCTCACATTTATTACAATAAATGACATACTTGAAATGTTACCACTCTCATTATTACGTCAGATTGGTAATGCACGTAGTAAGTTCGTCGTATTCATGATTTACTCTTGGAAGTAACATAGCGTATTTATTATTTAACACAAAATGACATTAAAAATTTAAGTTATTCACGAGCAGCTAGTTGAGAATATGTATGAACTTCAAATGACACGACGAACCGTCTCGTTCTGCATATGGATTCAAACCCAGGTCATGCAGACTAAGCAAAGATTTCGGGACTAATGGAAACTAACAGTCATTCCTGATTACGCATACAGAGAGTGATATACCTCGATTTTAGACAGTATCAGTTAACAAATATCAACTTTAAATTACACAACGCAGACATTTTTAACGGACGCGAATTCCTACCCAGCATCTACTGTCCCTGTTAACGAACTACGAGAAATGTTAAATATTGCTTCTTCACAAGTAACTTACTTGAAAAGCCGTGAGGTAAAGCTTTGTGTTGGACAGGGATTCGAACCCAGAACCTAATCGGATTGATATCGAAGCACAGTCAACTGTGACATATCGGATTTTCTCGGTAGTAGCTAGATGTTTTAACTGAAATGACGAGACGAAACATTAATTTTTTCCTTCCCAGGACTCCAACCTGGCACCTATCGCTGTTATATTCTAGAGAAAACGAACGTTGCAACAGCAGCAACATGTGAGCATGTTTGAACTAGAAATAATATGACGAAAAGTTCAGTGTTGACTGGGAATAGAGCCCCACACATATCGTTGTTGACTACACACAGAGAGACGTCAGCTTACAAAATTAGTCACGGTGGAAAAAATGCGAGTCTATTCAATGGTTAAGTAGAAGCAAGCTTCTGACGCGGAGATTATGCTATTCTCATGTCAGCAGGATGTGAAGACTCTTCCAGGCATCACAGGCTAGCCATTTTGAAATTTTCACAAATTCAGCAAATTTCTTAGTTCGAGAAAATCCACTGTGAAGTATGAAGTTACCGGATAATTCGATTATTACCGTCATTATTACTATCATTTTCTTCATACCGCTGCTGGAACACATGTGCTTGAAGATCATTTAATGCCCTTTGATCATTATAGAAGTAGTTTCCCAAGAACAGGTTGTTTCCCTGTCTGCGGAAACCTTTTCATGTTAATATCAAACATCAGCAATTACTCGAAAATTACATTAAAACTAAAGTAATTGATGAAGACGTTACTTGATAAGAAAAACGCGCTGCCTTTGTTCATTTACTTGCGTCTAGAAATGGATATTGTGTACTGCCAAACCAAAAGGCAAGAGGCTTTGGTAACGTGCTGACCTGTGAAAAAGCGTCCGTTATGGTTCGCAGTTCCAGTCTCACTAACTGTAACGTTTTTATCCCTTCTGTGGAAGAGCTTCAAGCAGTCAGGTCAAACATCGATAAGGAAATCACAAGAAAATACTTTCGGCTAATAGTGCAATGGTGAAAAACACAATGCTGCACAACAGGTAAGGCCTCTTTCCGCTCCTGGAAAGCAAATTTTGGGTTCTAGGAATATGTAACTTTATCTATGAAATGCCACATTTGTATACACCCTGAGTATGTCACAGCATAACAATTAAACACAGACCCAGTCTAAATGAGTAGTGTTTTACTAATTCGTGTCCATAGAGGCACGCTTGTGTACAGATACTCAGTTTTATTAAAACAGACTTTCGTCGTAAGGTTATCGTGGGTAGTTTTATTTCATTTCTTATAATACAGTGCGCAGTTTTCGTAAGTTTTCCTTTCGTGTTGTTAAAACAATAGTAAACATGAGAGAGATATTAATCATCAAGGATATATGCGAATTCTCTGATGTTATCTATAACAGTCTGACAATGCACATGCAGTTTATTGATTACATCATGTAGAAAACTTGTTCTGAGTTAAAGCTGTCAAACAAGGTTTGAAGAAGAATAAAACGCCACTACCACACGACAGCTAATGTAGAAAATACTTTTCTGACGTGTTTTGGCACGATGCGCTCTCCCCATACATAATACAAAAGTTTCGAGATGCATCTGCTGCCTGGCTGTCTATTAAACCTGAAAAGAACAAAATGTCGCAGAAGTTAGCTCTTTTTGGGCATGCGACTATTTTGGGTTGAGAAGTGAAGGGAATTATGTTCAAAGTTCTATTAGATTGATAACTTTAGCAGACAGCAGAATTGCGTTTTAAAAAACGTAGCAGTGAATGTACTCGAAGTCGCGACATGTTATCTACAGTGCGCCACACTTACCATGAACTCAGCAATTCCTGCAGAACTTATGCATTCCACTGCGCTGTGAGATAATGCATATTACCGGGTCTAGACTTCTGAGAGACAAAGAGTTACAGCTTTTCTTTTGCACTGCACGACGTTTTCAACAAACAGAAAGCGCAATAGAGTAGCTCAAGTGGAAAGGAACACTTCCTATTTAAATTTCTGCATCCTGCACTGTTGGCTGCTCTGTGAAGGTGGCAGTTACGTGATTTTATTTCGGTGATTACAACATAGCCTAATGTATGCACTGGGTAGCCGAGGCAGCTAGTTCATTGTGATTCCGTCAACCAAGCAAATGAATTTACTGAACATGCTGCAAATTACTACAGGGAGCCTGTGTGTAAGAATTTTCATCCAGTGTGGCGCAACGGCTTTACGATAGAAAAATGAATTCCAGAGAAGAGGATTTGGTGGTCTGTTGGACTGATGATAGGTTCATATACCTATGATCTCTGTTCGATTCCATCTCCGTAATACGTGTTGTTCGAGCGTAGCGGTAACAAATGAGTCAGCTCGTCTCTGAATTGCTTCGAAGACTTCCTTTAGTCCGACCTGGTGCAGATTCCAAACCCTCGAGCAGTACTCAAGAATAGGTTGCACTAGCGTTCTATATGCGGTCTCCATTGCAGGTGAACCTCTCTTTCGTAAAATTCTCCCAATAAACCGAAGTCGACCAATCGCGTTCCCTACCACAAGTGCTGGCCGGTGTGGCCGTGCGGTTCTAGGCGCTTCAGTCTCGAACTGCGTGACCGCTACGGTAGCAAAATGGTTCAAATGGCTCTGAGCACTATGCGACTTAACTTCTGAGGTCATCAGTCGCCTAGAACTTAGAACTACTTAAACCTAACTAGCCTAAGGACATCACACACATCCAAGCCCGAGGCAGGATTTGAACCTGCGACCGTAGCGGTCACGCGGTGCCAGACTGAAGCGCCTAGAACCGCACGGCCACACCGGCCGGCGCTACGGTCGCAGGTTCGAATCCTGCCTCGGGCATGGATGTGTGTGATGTCCTTAGGTTCGTTAGTTTAGGTAGTTCTAGGGGACTGATGACCTCAAAAGTTAAGTCCCATAGTGCTCAGACCCTACCACAAGTCTCACATCGTCTTTCTATTTCATGTCGTTTTGCAATTTTACTCCAAGATATATGAAAGATTTGACCTTGTCATGCAGGAAACTAGTAATACCACAACCGAACATTACAGGTTTGTCCTTCCTCAAAATGGCTCTGAGCACTATGGGACTCAACTGCTGAGGTCATTAGTCCCCTAGAACTTAGAACTAGTTAAACCTAACTAACCTAAGGACATCACACACATCCATGCCCGAGGCAGGATTCGAACCCGCGACCGTAGCGGTCTCGCGGTTACAGACTGCAGCGCCAGAACCGCGCGGCCACTTCGGCCGGCGTTTGTCCTTCCTACTCACCCGCATTAACTTTTATTTTCCCACGTTTAGAACTAGAGACCATTTATCACATCAACTAGATTTTTGTCAAAATCAACTTCTATCTTCCTACAGTCAATACCGAGCGAGATGGCGCAGTGGTTAGTACAGTGGACTCGAATTCGGGAGAACGGGTATTGAAACGCGCGGCATGCCATCCTGATTTAAGTTTTCCGTGATTTCCCTTAATAGCTACAGGGAAATGGCCAGATGGTTACTCTGAAAGGGCACGCTCTATTTCCTTCCCCATCCTTCCGTAATACGATGGGACCAATGACCTCTCTGTCTGGTCCCCTCCCTCAAATCAACCAACAAACGAACCAACCTACAGTCACTCAAATTCGACACCATAACATACACCACAGCATCCTCAGTGAACAACCGCAGATTTCTGCCAACCCTGTCCGCCAAATCATTTGTGTGTATAGAAAATAACAGCAGTATTATCACAATTATCTGGGACTCTCCTGGCGATACCCTTGTGTCTGATGAACGTTCGCCGTCCAGGACGGGTGTATTACGAAAATGCTCGGCGAGCTTGTGAGGGTATCCCTTAAGAACGGTCTATAACGGGCACTAGAGGAAAGAGTCGTGGTTTACGGTATTCACATCCAAGGTTTCGGGGAAGCGAATCCTTGGTGATAGGCTGTCGACTCCGTAGGCACACACTCGTTCGGTCGGCTTTAACTCCGCCGCGCCACGACCACCCGCAGGGCGAAAACAATTACTAGAGTCGGCAAAGAGCGCACTGACCAGAGCGGGACTCATTAGACTAGCATCGTTAATCAGAGTGGCAGCCGGGCCCTTTGTGATGGCGAATATAAACCACGCTGAACTCTGCCGCTGATTATCGGACTCGTCGCCTGGGTGGGCACGGGCAGTCCGAAATTAGACGCGGACACCAGAGTTGCCGATACATCTGTAGGCGTCGTTGACAAAGGAAGGACATGGACCTGGTTTGCAAAAAGGGATTCACTGGGGCAGAATGGACTGCTGGCTTATTGGGTGATACTCTTCAACATGTCACGAGGCTGAGAGCTAAACTACATTATCGCATGCGTCAGAGTCTAGCAAGGACGTTATACAGCAATTTTTTATATACGTGATAGGTGAAGTTCAGATCTCAAACATCACTCTTCCAAAGCTGTTCGACCCTACTCTCACAAACTCTCAAGAAAATCTACACTGAAGTTGTCCGACAGCGTTTAATATTATGCACTTCTGGCCATAAAAATTGCTAAACCTCAAAGAGAGCTTGGATGGCGTGTACAGGTACAGCTGCCCATGCAGCTTCAACACCATACCACAGTTCATCAAGAGTAGTGACTGGCGTGTTGTGACATTGACCAGACGTTTCAGTTGGTGAAAGATCTGGGGAATGTGCTGGTCAGGGCACCAGTCGAACATGCGGTCGTGCATTATTCTGCTGAAATGTAGGGTTTCGCAGGGACCGAATGGAAGGGTAGAGCCACGGGTCGTAACATATCTGAAATGTAACGTCCACTGTTCAAGGTGCCGTCAATGCGAACAAGAGGTGACCGAGACGTGCAACCAATGGCACCCCATACCATCATGCCGGGTGATACACCAGTATGGCGATGACGAATACACGCTTCCAATGTGCGTTCACCGCGAGGACACCAAACACGGATGCGGATGATGCTGTAAACAGAACATCGATTCATCCGAAAAAATAACGTTTTGACATTTGTGCCCCTAGGTTCGTCGTTGAGTACACCATCGCAGGCGCTCCTGTCTGTGATGCAGCGTCAAGGGTAGCTGCAACCATGGTCTCCGAGCTGGTAGTCCACGCTGCTGCAAACGTCGTCGAACAGTTGGAGCAGATGGTTGTTGTCTTGCAAACGTCCCCATCTGTTGACTCAGGGATCGAGACGTGGCTGCACGATCCGTTACAGCCATACGGATAAGATGCCTGTCATCTCGACTGCTAGTGATACGAGGCCGTTGGCATCCAGCACGGCGTTCCGTATTACCCTCCTGAACCCACCGATTCCATATTCTGCTAACAGTCAATGGATCTCAACCAACGCGAGCAGAAATGTCGCGATACGATAAACCGCAATCGCTATAGGCTACAATCCGACCTTTATCAAAGTCGGAAACGTGATGGTAGGCGTTTCTCCTCCTTACACGAGGCATCATAACAACGTTTCACCAGGCAACGCCGGTCAGCTGCTGTTTGTGTATGAGAAATCGGTTGGAAACTTTCGTCATGTCAGCACGTTGTAGGTGTCGCCACCGGTGCGAACCTTGTGTGAATGCTCTGAAAAGCGAATCATTTGCATATGACAGCATCTTCTTCCTGTCGGTTAAATTTCGCGTCTGTAGCACGTCATCTTCGTGGTGTACCAATTTTAATGGCCAGTATTGTACTCTAAAGTTGTCCGACAATGGTGGTGGTGGTGGTGGTTAGTGTTTAACGTCCCGTCGACAACGAGGTCATTAGAGACGGAGCGCAAGCTCGGGTTAGGGAAGGATTGGGAAGGAAATCGGCCGTGCCCTTTCAAAGGAACCATCCCCGCATTTGCCTGAAACGATTTAGGGAAATCACGGAAAACCTAAATCAGGATGGCCGGAGACGGGATTGAACCGCCGTCCTCCCGAATGCGAGTCCAGTGTGCGAACCACTGCGCCACCTCGCTCGGTGTCCGACAATGTTTAATATTATAAAATAAGATCTTTCTCTTTCAAGAAGAATCGTGGCTTTGTGGTAAAGGGCGCAGCTAACACATGAGAGACATGAGTTTGATTCCAGGCGCGAATAAAATTTTTGAACAAAGCTGCTTCCCTCATGAACATTTCCGTGATGTGTAAAATACATATTCAGAGTGAACATTAATAAAACTGACCTACTGCAGAGTCGGATTACTGAGTGGAACTGGAGGAATAGAAAGTCCTCGGAACAAATTAACGGAAGTGCATCGCTGCCACGGCAGATGGCGCTGACGAATGAAGGTTCCGCTGACGTCGTGCCGCGTGTTCCTTGCGTGACGGACGTTCTGCGATCGACGCATCTTATTGTACTGGTAAGCACAGAATGGTCCGGTATTCATCTCAAGAACACGCTGAGTCAGTGTTCATATTCGGGAACACATATGGAAAAGACCGAGAGACAGGATCCCCATACCAAAACAAATACCCTCACTGACGCCAGCCGCATCACACAGCATTTCAATCGCCTTTTGGCATTTGTGTGGTCATAGATCCTTTCAGACAGACGAACGTGCAAGTTGATGGCGGACTTTGCGTAATCCAGATTTGTAGGACCACATTCTACAGGCTACTGACAAGGGAACGTCCCCATCGCACCCCCCTCAGATTTAGTTATAAGTTGGCACAGTGGATAGGGCTTGATAAACTGAACACAGATCAATCGAGAAAACAGGAAGAAGTTGCGTGGAACTATGAAAAAGCTAAGCAAAATATACAATTGAGTAGTCCATGTGCAAGATAGGCAACATCAAGGATAGTGTGAGGTGAGGGAGCCGTGATCCCGTGGTTAGCGTGAGCAACTGTGGAACGAGAGGTTCTTGGTTCAAATCTTCGCTAGAGTGAAAAATTTACTTTCTTTATTTTTGCAAAGTTATGATCTGTCCGTTCGTTCATTGACGTCTTTGTTCACTGTAATAAGTTTAGTGTCTGTGTTTTGCAACCGCACCGCAAAACCGTGCGATTAGTAGCCGAAAGGACGTGCCTGTCCAATGGAAACCGAAAACATTTGATTGCAAGGTCACAGGTCAACCGATTCCTCCACAGGAAAACACGTCTGATATATTCTATACGACACTGGTGACGGCATGTGCATCACATGACAGGAATATGTTGTCGACCCACCTAACTTCTACGCTTGGTGAATGGGTAAAAAGATTCTTCTACCTTGCCCAATTTATATTTTCTTGTGAATGTGATAATCACTCCCAAAAAAGTGTGAAAACATAAGAGTTTGTCACATAAACTGCAACAAATGAATGCAACAGTTTCACAGTCGCACAGTTTTGTCTGTGCTCTGTGAAAACATATGTTTTTAACGTTTTCAAATTTTTCCGTGTGTAGACCGTCAAATCCTGCATATGTCCAAGCAAAACTGAACGTGTCCTGGAATTTTGGAGAGCGAAGTTGATTATATGTGAGTGCCTGAACTTTGATAATTGTCTGAAAATAAAAAAATTAAAACTTTCTTCCGAGGGAAGACTTGAACCAAGGACATATCGGTCCGCAGCTGCACACGCTAACCACGGGACCACGGCGCTCGTGGGTTTACACCTACCTGGTTGTTACCTATCTTACACATGGACTACTCAGTTTGTATATTTTGCTTATTTTTTCGTAGTTCCACACAACTTCTTCCTGTTTTCTCGATTGATCTGTGTTCAGTTTTTCAAGGCCTATCCACTGTGCCAACTTATAACTAAATCTGAGGGGGGTGCGATGGGGAGGTTCCCTTGTGAGAAGAACCCTAGTACAAGCCGCGCGCTAGTGGCCTGCACACATAGTGTAAGCGAATGTATGTATATGTGTATCCTGCATGACAACAGTTACTATTTCTATCATCCACAACGAGTGAAAGGATTATCAGCAGCGGATTTTCCTTTACGGGAAGGACTTTGTTGATGCTTTTTGCACCAGATCATCCCTATTATGGGATATCTGTTATCAGTACTCTTTATCTACGAAGCAACCTTTACCAGAACTGGCTCCATCAGTCTGCATAATAGTCATCTGTGGGCTACAGAAAATTCTCGGAGAATTGTCGAGGTGTCTCATTAGCATCGGTTCAGCCTCAGTGTGTGGGGAGGGATTCTTGGTGACTACATACTTGGACCGGATGCTATGCCACAACACCTCGACGGAGGAACGTACGTGGACGTCAGGCGGAATACTCTTCCTTGGCTACTTGAGAATGAGCCTTTGGCAATACGACAGGTTATAAGGTTTCTGCATGACGGAGCACCACACCACTTCCGCATTACTGCTCACCGACAACTCAACAACGCCTTTCACGGACGTTGGATAGGACGCGTAGGCCCTGCAGTATGGCCTGCTATATCACCGGACTTAAAACCCTCTGGATTGTTACCTTTGGGGGCATTCGAAAAGCGTTCTGTATGCTGAACCAGTTCCCGATGCGCAGACCCTTCAACAGCGTCTTCACGACGCCTGTGACGCGATTCGGAGAGAGGCCAGAACGTGCCGAAAAGTGCGGCAGTCCATGATGCGACGTGTGAACGCGTGCATTGCATCTCATGGAGGCCACTTTGAACATCTGTTGTGATATGGATACGATGAAACTCCGTACTGCGTTCCGGGACGATTTTCTGTCGTTGCACGCACACCGTCCATTTCCAGAAACATGTTCATACGTCTTCTTTTCCTCTGTTTCCAGTCAGGGATCCGACCCTGCAGTTTGTAGGTCTTAATAATGTTCACCCTGTTGATAGTAAAAATTTAATTTATAATGTCTTTTTTTTCATTTTAAGCGATATTGATGAACAATCTTTTATGAAAGATCGGCCATTGAGCTTCTATGTTCGCAATGAAAATGGATTTTTGTGTGTGATATGTAATTAGAAACAAGAAGACGGGCAAATTTCAAAATTAAAATGTGCCAGCTGCGAGAACTCGCGCACTGAGAGTTTCGTACTAACTTGATTATGTATACAGGCAGTTCATCCATTCATACCGATAATTTTTGCTTGTTATCGACACTGAAACTGGCAGGATATCTGTCCCATGAATTACAAGACTTTCGAGAATGTTTTAATTTCAACTTTTAAGTAGCATAACAAAAGGCAAAATAAATTTTTTTTGGTATTTTATAATTACAATTTTCCAAAATTTTCTTTGGTTGTAATGTGAAATCTTGCTCCTTGGCAAATTTCATTATTCCACGTCAACGTGAAATACCCCGTGGATTATGATGACAGTTGTAGAGTATCAAAATATGTGACAGAAATGGCCGGAGGTTTTGATTCCACTGATTTAGAAGATTCACTTTTTAATGAGTTTACACCAAGTCTTTTGCTAAAGCGCATGGAATATTTTCTGGTTCTAATGGCTCTGAGCACTATGGGACTTAACATCTGTGGTCATCAGTCCCCTAGAACTCAGAACTACTTAAACCTAACTAACCTAAGGACATCACACACATCCATGCCCGAGGCAGGATTCGAACCTGCGACCGTAGCGGTCACGCGGTTCTGGACTGAAGCGCCTAGAACCGCACGGCCACACCGGCCGGCGGAATATTTTCTGATGTATAGAAATTTTTCTGTCAGTTTTGTGTCCAGTTTCGCGTGCTTCTCAACAAAGAATAAAAGGCAGAAATGTAGTCTGTGTGGAACTTTCTGTACGAGAAGAAAGAAACAAAATCGTACATTACAATATTTGCAAATGAAAGATTGTGCTCCAATACGACTGTGTGTAATCTCTTATAATATTTGCTGTCAGAGCTGAATAATTTTCATTATTTTTAGACGTCCATGTGTCAGAGATATTGCAGACGCTTTAAACTGTAACTAGAAAAACTAGTTCAGCGTTGATACAAATTTGGTGTTATGCTTTCGTGTTTTGCAAATTTCAGCGTGCTTCGTGGCCTATGTGGAACCTATTAGATGAATGACAGATTTGTGAAACCTGTTAAGTGGTGGGAAGTGGAAGGTTGGAACTTGTTACTGGGAATTAATAGTTTACCCCATCCCTAGTATCTACAGTGGTAGAGTAAATAATATGAACACATGTGAGAAAAAGATAAAAGCTTTATTAACACGCTGTTGGTACTTCGTCTGAAAGAGTTTCAAGCAATTTATATCCGACGTGAGATGGATAAATATCGTTAATGCACAACTGCTTGAAGGTGTACATAACCACTCGTTCTGGAAAACATTCGCTAATTCAATAAATGTCCTTGGGGGAGGAAACCTACAGCGCGGCATATCCTCCAAATAACGCACCAAGATTCAGTTGCATTCAGATCAGGTGAGATAGCAGGCCACAAAAATTGTTAAACTACATCACCGCATTTGTTAAACGAGTCTTAGACAGTTTCAGAAGTCAGGAAGAAACCACTACCGTCGTAGTAAACAGGTCGTGCTCTGGTCCACGAGTTTCCAACAGTGGGTAAGGACGATCCCTCAGAGTACTAACGTAAAAGTGCAATAGAATCGGCCTGTCAGCGAATGATGACGATGGGTTTGTGGGGCGCTCAACATCGTGGTCATTAGCGCCCGTACGAGTTCCAACCTTTCTACTTCCAATCTCACCACTACCCGAATGATGAGGAGACGATGAGGACAACGCTAACATCCAGTCGCCAGGTGGGGAAAATCCCCGACCCGACCGAGAATCGAACCCGGGATCCTATCAGCTGAAAGGGGGACACTGTCATGGTGCGAAATTGCTCCCTACAGCATCAGCTAAAGGTAACACCTGCTTCACTGTAGTGTGGTGACAGTCGAAATGATACGGTTCCACTGAAGCTCTCCTAATGTAAACACACACATTGGCCTAGAGTAGTGTTAGGGTTAATTAGGGATTACATTCCCCCATTGTCATTTTGTCAGTGTGCTTAATATGCACTTCACCAAGCCAGTTTCGTTGTTTCAAGGCATTACGCGGTATAACCGATAGTTTCGTAATAGCCGATCGAACGTAATGTTCACCACAATGTGTGGACGCCCGATACTTTTTGATAATATGGCTTCATTAAAATGTGTTTTCATTTCAACATGAATACTGTTGTCTTGTGCTTTGTGGCTACGACTCACTTCAAACGCTTCCTTCTATATGATGCCTGTTCAACTTCGGGCCCCTATATTGATAGAAGATGATGCTTTCTCCTGTTTGATGTAGTCTGTTTTTACAGACGACATGCTACTTCTCCCGGGATCGTGACTGATTTCATTTCAGAGGCTGCGAAAATTAAGGTCCTCAACCATCATTCCTCATTTACAGTTTGAGAGATTAGACGTAACCAAAATTTAAGTCCGTAATATCATCAATATGGGATTGTTGGTCCGCCTTGACGGAAAACGTATTTGTTATTTACTTATATATTCTCTTAAACTTGTTTCGGCGACAAATATCGCCTTCATCAGTGGGTTCTTTGATTCTAAAACTTGCAGAAATAACATCTAATTTGCTATTCGTAACAGCATTATTTTACACTTGTTGCCGCTGTTTCCAGCATATTTTCTGGGCTTTTTGTTGCTGTCTTTCTCGGCATACATCATGTCATCTGCAACTGTAAGAGTGGCTGTTAGTAAACAAATATAGAAACGTGAACTTATGCATGTCAGCGATACACAATTGGGATTGCGATGTGTTGTGGATGCAGTTTTGGTGTGTACTAGGTTGTTACTTAATTTGTCAAGTACTCACGTTCGTTGGACGGACTGCAGCTACTTTTGGACACAGAGAAACACAACTTTCGCACCTTGTTCGAGATCCAAAACATTACGCCACCTTGTTTTCCGCGTGTGTCACGAGAAATGTGTCGCATATTGCGAGAAGCTTATGAAGAATTGAGCGGTAGTTCAGGCCGCTTGTGTTCCTTATTTACGTTTCTGTGTTTGATGTTTTTTTAGGGGGGGGGGTGAATGTGTGTGTGTGTGTGTGTGTGTATGTTTTTCCTGTTTTTCCTGTCCTGTGCCCTGTGTTAGTTCTCTTAGAGTGGTAAAGAGTGTCTTGTTGCAAAGAGTTGTGTTTTCGTTCATTACATTTCCTCCACCATAGCCTTTTGTATGTAATAATTTTCTTCTATTGTTAGCTTTCGGTATAAACTATTGCTGTGCTTCAGGATGTGTAGATCACTTTCGATATTTGTGGAGTTCTGATTTTTGTTCATTAGGTGTTGTGTGAATGTGGAATGTGTGCCGTAACTCTTTAGAGCTTTGATGATGGCGATATTCGTCGCAAAACTAGTTTTGGAGAACGAATAAATAAACACCAAAAGTGTTTTCCATCAAGGCGGACACAATCCCATATTGTTATTTTTGTCTGCAAACACGGACCAATGGAAGAGTTTCAAGATAAAACTATTGTTTCCGTAACATTGTTTGCATCCCACTACCATCAGTGCTGGTAACAGGTTATGTGTGCACCTTTCGACCATTAGATAGCACGCTTTATAAATAGAGGGTGGGAATACATGACAGGTTTTGGTTATGTTGATGTACAACTGCTGTCGACATTAACGTCATTGCTGTTGTACAAAGTTGGAAAGCTAGTGAATCAAGAAGGCAGGCATAACGGGGTATCAGGTAGGAGAGCTCTCGAGGACTCCAGTGAGCGTACAGAACAGACCCTGGATGGAGTCTGCGACGCTTCGTGGCGGCGGTGGAATCCGAAATTTCTGCCGTCCATAGGGCTATTCCAAGTTGCGCTTGTGGATGAAGTCGGGAACCAATAGCTGGCGCCAGGTTGCAGGGACTTTCGCGGAAGTTCACCCGAGCGCTGCCCCCGCAGGACATCAAGTTGAGGACTCAGCAGAAACAATCTCGACTGGCGACAGGACGAGAAGGGGTTTCTTCTGAGGATTTTGCGTCTTTGGCGTCCCTTGCGGCTTCCGCAGTCGGAGTTTGGTTATTACAATTTGTGCGGCAGCTTTTCAGTGGACAGGAGAGCAAGTAAGCAACGATTTTGTATTTGTTAAATTTGTACTTGCAAGAGTCACGCTTCGAAGAAAAGAGAACGTTTGTTACATACTCTCTCTCTCACCGACTGGTAAACACAAAAATTCTATAATGCGGTTCTGCGATGAACATTAACAATTAATACTTATTTGTTCAGTCGCGCCGGCCGGTGTGGCCGTGCGGTTAAAGGCGCTTCAGTCTGGAACCGCGTGACCGCTACGGTCGCAGGTTCGAATCCTGCCTCGGGCATGGATGTGTGTGATGTCCTTAGGTTAGTTAGGTTTAAGTAGTTCTAAGTCCTAGGGGACTGATGACCACAAAAGTTAAGTCCCATAGTGCTCAGAGCCATTTGAACCATTTTTGTTCAGTCGCAAACACTTTATTCTTCCGCTTAAGTCCTACGACTTTCGGAGCTGCAACTGTATTCTAAGAACTACAATGAGTTTCTCGGGGCTTACATTTAGGTCGGTTTAGAACTAACTGTGGAATGTAGTGCAATGTAGTAACCTTCATCTTGTACGAAACCATTCTGCATCCAAAAGGAGATTAAAAATTTGCCTATGTTCATCGGTGTAGCTTCCCTCACGGCCTATAGCAGCTGTTTCTCTTCTGTCCAACATGGTGTCAGTATCTCTGTCACTCTACAAAGCTATAGTTTCCTCATCCCTTGCCATTTATATTTGCTTCCTTCCATCTCATCTCCCAGTCTTACCCAATTATATCTCCCTCCTCTGAGCAAACAATTTCTTCCCGTCCTTTACTGTTTTATACATTTCTGTTATATATCACTACTCACATTCGACAAGAACCTAATAATGAAAAAACTGCATGCTGTTAATGATACTTATATTTGTTAGATACCGCATATTCGTTTATATAGAATTGTCATTACTATTATTATTATTATTATTATTTGTAAAACAATACAAATATTAATGATACTACAGTAAAATACTTAACTTACATTCTTATTTCAATTTTCCCTTGATTCCACCTTGATCAGTCAGACTTTTGTGAAATCGGGCTCTCAATTTCCCATACATCTTGTTAGGTCCTTTGAACTACGAGCTACCTAGAGCTGACTGTATTTCAAACAGCCGCTTTAACTAGTGTGTGGCTCTAACAAACAAGAATGATTCGCAAGCAACTTACCAATTAAGTTAAATAAAAGAAACATGACAAGGGGTGTAATTACGTAGATTCCAGGTTAAAGAATGGTACATGGAGCTAACAGCAGGTATTTTAGGTTTATGATAATTTGTTTCTAATCAGAACGAATGAAGTAACTATTTTGAGCTAGACACTTTAAGAGTTGGTAGCGAGTAGAGCACTCCAGATTGTAACAACATTTATTGTATAGATTATTCACACACCATGCACTCATTTTGTCTCATTAATTCTTAACTAGTGGTTCAGAACACATTTTATTAACGAGAAGAGCAGAACACACGGTTCCGATATTGAAAGGAAACTGGGATGCAATGGTCAGCTGTACGTCTTAAGACCATGAACCATATTAGAGGAATTACTTCTGGTATAGTACTGTGGTAAGGCATCATGCAAAAGAAAGTGTATTGCACACACAAGAGTTACCAGAACTTTTAATGATCCAATAGCTTGACCACACTGACCTATGGGCACATGGTTCTTCATGGAAAGAAATTGGAATGAAATCGGACAATTAAATCGGTGCTCTACCCGAGAACAATAAGCAAACGCTTCTCAACATTTTAAACAGTAAGAAGGAGCACTATGAAAAATTATGTCCTTACAGCTTGACTAAACTGACCTAAGGCGTAAAGTCAGACAATTACATAGGAGATTAATAGAATGAAGGTAGTCAAAACACTCCTTTCGTACCTGATGAAATGGACAATCCCGTATAAACATTTCGATAACACTCTGAAATGCGTATGAGGTGTTTAAATGTTTTTGCGACGAATGTCTTGAGGTGATAAATCGCATCGTGGGAAACAACTATTATTACTTCCAAACTGTCCGCTGATGTATCCTGGCGACGATACGCGTCGTTTAAGACTAGTTATGTTCCTGAGACGCAGCAAGATGTAGGCTGTTCACCTGGTCATATGCTACACGTGAAAGTAAAACGTGTTTTTTATTATTTTTTTTTTGTTCTAAAATACCTCCATCCACATAGAGACATTTATTCCTATGTTTTTCTTGTCAAAAGTCTATAATTTTGCTGGGGTATGTAGTATCATGCACACCAGGTATGTAGACCTTGCTAGTACGGTGTAACATGACCGAACGAGGTAGCGCAGTGGGTAACACACTGGACTCGTATTCGGGAAGTTGACGGTTCAAACTCGCTTCTAGCCATTCTGAGTTGGGTTTTCCGTGATTTCCCTAAATCGCTTAAGGCAAATGCCGTGATAGTTCCTTTGAAAAGGCATGGCCAACTTCCTTCCCCGTCCTTCCATAATCCAATGAGACAGATGATCTTGGTGTTTGGTCTCTTCACCAAATCAACCCAACCTAACCTACCAACAAACTGTCGAATTCCTCATACGCAGAATCACTGATGTATTTCATCCCAAAGACGGACAAACAATCTATTAAGCAGGTGGTCATAATGTTTTGGTTCGTCAGTCTATATTGTCGGACCATTGTCTGACGTGTCCGTTCGAACATTTCTGGCATGTCCACAATGGTATCAGCAGCGACGGAAATTTTGGTAACTTGGTCCTCCCGAATGCGAGTCCAGTGTGTTGGTAGGTTTCTGGAAGCGCGTGGCATTAGATGTCTATGCACAGGTCATGTGATTCACGTAAATAACGAGTCGCTGATTTACGTACGTGGCGATGGTTCGAAAGCGACACACATGCATTCCATAGGATTTACATCAGGCGAATTTGGTCACTATGATGTCAACATGATGTAACTACAATGCTCCTCAAACAACTGCAGCACGGTTCTGGATCAGAGACAGGGACAATTATACCGCTGAAAGATGACATCGCCGTCGGAGAAGATATCAAGCACGACGGGATGCAATGCAGGTGGTCCGAATCTATCAGCGTGTCTTCGATTGCTACCACAGGTCCCTTGCAATCGCAGGAGTATGTCTCCCACAGCATAATACTGCTCCCACCAGCCTGCATCCGTGACACGCTGCTCGTTTCGCGCCGGCCGCGGTGGTCTCGCGGTTCTAGGCGCGCAGTCCGGAACCGTGCGACTGCTACGGTCGCAGGTTCGAATCCTGCCTCGGGCATGGATGTGTGTGATGTCCTTAGGTTAGTTAGGTTTACGTAGTTCTAAGTTCTAGGGGACTAATGACCACAGCAGTTGAGTCCCATAGTGCTCAGAACCATTTGAACCATTTTTTTTTTTTTTTTTTTGCTCGTTTCGAGCTGTGTTCACCTCAATGACGGCGTTTGTGAAGACGACAATCGACCTAGCGTAGCAAAAATGTGATTCATCTGAAGATCCGACACGTTTCCATTGATCTACGGTCGAATCCTTATGGTCCTGTGGTCACTGCAATTGCAAATGGCTATGTCGTTGGGTCAGCATGGAAACACGCGGGGGTGGTCCGCTGCGGATCTACGATGAGTGCTCCCAAACACTTGTGCGTGCACTGGCATTGTGCTCTTTCGGCAGAGATCCCACAGATCTTATTCTACAGAGCAGACAAGCCCCTGAACCCAACGTTCTGTGAAGAGTCATGGACGCACAGCCATTTAGCACCTAGTGGTAGTTTCACTGTCCTTCTACCTCCTTCCGTAGATGCTCACGACAGTAGCACGTGAACATGCCACCAACTTCGCCGTTTTCGAGATACTCGTTCACAGGCTTTGCGTCATAATAACCTGCCCTTTTTCAAAGTCGCTTATCTCAACGGATTTCCCTTTCGCAGCCCAGATGCAGGTCGGTGATGCCGCGTCCGTGTCTGCTCTGCCTACATAATTGTTTTACGGCATCACGTGCCCGCAACACCACCAGGTGGCATCCTACGTTGCTGTGGAGGGCATCCATAACGTTTCGGCTCACCAGATTTGTGATAGAGATCTACGGTCGCGCATTCGCTCAGTTCTTTTGAAAGCCTATGTTGTAATTAGCATGCTAAACTACAGTCTGTGTAACTCGCCCTCAGCATCAGTAGCTGCCGTCATGAACCATATGTATCGTCACTTGCTTAGATGTCGTGTACCTCCTATTAATTTGAAGGAACAGTTTCGTAGCAGCCTTTACAGATCTTCTTCGCCTTTTATAGTGTGTGGGAGCTTAATGTGACTCGCTTTATGAAATTTTACAGCACTTGAGGAGCTCAAACGTTTCACTATTGCATAATTAAATGTACCGGAAGCTAAAAAAGTAACATCGCTCCTTAATTGGGCGTATGCCGGTGTCGACGGACAAAGCACGTTGTTGCACATCCTACAAAAGTGACGTTCAGTCCGCACTCGGGCAAGAGAGAATAGAGACCACTCCCTTCCCCCTCCCCGCGTCACGCTTACAAGGTGTAAATAAATGACGAGCGGCGGCGGCCATGTTTTATGCAGCAGCCTCTTTGACAGAAAGGGCCCGCACGTCTGATGCAATGTCTCGCCGCGAGATCCCGCTTGCTGCCGCACAGGTCCGTTTCCGTAAATAAATGAGAAACACGGTCCGCCAACCACAAATAAAACGAAAACGAGAACGCGGCCACGTCGCAAAGGGCGGAGCGCACGTAAACAGTCGCGGAGCAGACTGCAGCGGGAAGCCCGCACGGTTTACTGGCCTCTGAATGTTGGATGTCGCGTGCTCGCTTCCGATGGCGCGGCGGGCTTGTTGCCACCCTCAGAAACAAGGGCATTTTCGTAGCGACCCTAATCTCTTACTGATAGTAGTAACTGAGCTATGCTACCGGTATTCTGTCACGTATTAGCATCAATAAATTTTGACAGGGAAACGTCTTTATAATCGATACGTAGTGAGACAAGGCACACGTATGACTCTGGTCGATTATCTCCTATACACATCCTGAACATGCAGTCTCTAGGGTAAAAGATAACAGGAGGGGCTGACTCGTCTAATTTCGTATCGATTTTTGAGACCACTGCAATTCAATCTGGGTTACGACTTAAGTCGAATTGTCCTACCACAAACTCATGGTGAGTGGGGGTCAACGGCTACATGACAGAACCAAGGTATTCACCCCCATATACCAAGCTTGCGGCTCTAACATATATAACCTATCCTACCTTCTGCTTGCTTTTTTCTTTCCAAATGATCAAACAATTTATTCATTTTTCCAGTTCTCGAAACTACACACATCAAAAAAGGTTTGTATCACCCCGTTTCCCAAAACTCCTGAAGATAGACGTTGACTGTGGATACTGTATCACAAACACAGTTGGGTTGGGCTTGTTTTTGGGGAAGGAGACCAGACAGTGACGTCATCGGTCTCATGGGATTAGGGAAGGACGGGGGAGGAAGTCGGCCGTGCCCTTTCAAAGGGACCATCCTGGCATTTGCCTGGAGCGATTCAGGGGAATCACGGAAAACCTAAATCAGGATGGCCGGACGCGGGATTGAACCGTTGTCCTCCTGAATGCGACAGACACAGTCCCTTCGACTTTTCAGAGATGTAAACAACCATGAGTGAGCAGCGCCTATTAGACGGAGGGGGTCCAACAGCCGATCAGTTGCAGTCATTCCACCAGGAAGCAGGTACACGGTTCGTGTTGTCTGTAGTTCAACTATGCCCAGACGATCAATACCGCGGTTCGATCGCGTCCGCATTGTTACGTTGTGCCAGGAAGGGCTCTCAGCAAGGGAAGTGCCCAGGTGTCTCGGTGTGAACCAAAGCGATTTTGTTCGGATGTCAAGGAGATACAGAGAGACAGGAACTGTACATGACATCCCTCGCTCTGTCCGCCCAAGGGATACTACTGCTATGGATGACCGCTGCCTACGGTTTATGGCCCGGAGGATCCCTGCTAGCAACGCCATAACGGTTTTTGTGCAGCCTTAGAACCTCGTGTTCAGACTCAAACTGTGCGCAATACGATGCATGATGCGCAACTACACTCCCCACGTCCATGGCGAGGTCTATCTTTGTAACCACGACACCATGCAGCGCGGTATAGATGGGCCCAACACCATGCCAAATGAAACGTTGAGGACTGGCATCACATTCTCTTCACCGATGAGTGTCGCACGTGCCTTCAACCCGACGTGTTTGGAGGTAACCCGGTCAGGCTGAACGCCTTAGCCTTACTGTGTAGCGAGTGTAGCAAGATGGAGGTTCCCTGCTGTTTTGGGGTGGCATTATGTGGAGCCGACGTAAGCAGCTGGTGGTCATGGAAGGCACCATAACGGCTGTACGATACATGAATGCCATACTCCGACCGATAGTGCAACCATTTCGGCAGCATAGTGCCGAGGCATTCGTCTTCACGGACGACAATTCACGCCCCCATCGTGCACATCTTGTGAATGGCTTCCTTCAGAATAACGACATCGCTCTACTAGAGTGACCAGCATGTTCTCCAGACATGTACCCTATGGAACATGCCTGGTATAGATTGAAAAGGGCTGTTCATGGACGACGTGGCCCACAACCGCTCTGAGGGATCTACGCCGGATCGCCATTGAGAAGTGGAACAATCTGGACCAACAGTGCTTTGATGAACTTGTAGATAATATGCCATGACGAATACAGGCATGCATGAATGTAAGAGGACGTGCTACTGGGTATCAGAGGTACCGGTGTGTACAGCAATCTGGACCACCACCTCTGAAGGTCTCGCTCTATGGTGGCACAACATGCAGTGTGTAGTTTTCATGAGCAATGAAAAGGCGGAAATGATGTTTATGTTGATCTCTATTTCAATTTTCTGTTGAGGTTCCGGAACTCTCGGAACCGAAGTGACGCAAAACCTTTTTTGATGTGTGTTATTGGTACAGAGCGAGACAAGGCGCGCATATGACCCTGGGCGACTACCCTCTATTCCCCACTTGGACGTGCACTCTCTAGGGTAAAAGGTAAAACGAGGGACAGATTCGTCTCAGCTAGTATCAATTTTTGAGACCACTGCAATTCAATCTGGGTTAGGTTTTTATCAAATTGTCCTGCCACAATCTCATGAGCAAGTATAATGTGTGAGGGTCAATGGCTCGATGACAAATATCAATGTATTCGCCCGCACTATGAGGCTTGGGGGCATAACATATATAATCTATCCTGTCTGCTCCTTTTTTCCTTCCAAATCATCAGACAATTTATATATATTTCCATTTGTCTAAACTATTATTTTATTTTAAACTAGCTTTTCCCAGCCACGTATTGCTTGAATGAAAAAGAAGAAACGGTGAAGTACACGTTTCCAATATATATGGGAACTGGATATATGACCAAATCTTCTTCTCTCTCCTGTCTCTGTCTATCTATTCTTCCTTTCATACGACCATCTTCCCCTTCCCCCTCTGGGAACGATGACCTCGCTGTTTGGTCGTTCCCCTCTCTCTCCATCTTCTCCTGCTTCCTGTCTCTGCCCATCTCCTCATTTCCATTTTCTGTCTCCATTTCCTCCCACTGCTCTGTCCGTCTCCTCTTCTTCCCCTCTCTTACCTTGAGCCTTATTTACTGTTATTTCATATTCAGGCTTTGCAGTAGTATTCTAATCATAAGCCAGTAAGCCGTAAGTACAACTTTCCTGTTTCCTAAAAACGTTTCTTTTGTTATCTTGTTACTATTTGATCAAGTTCCACCCATCTTGTGTCGTTGAAGTCTTCTTCGAAGGCTGTTTCTGTTGCCACAGAAGAAAACATATGGCTACATTAAAAAATAAAACGAAATCGGTGTCATGAGTCGGAAGCTATAACAGCTAAAAGCACTTGATGATTTCAGAACGTTTCTGCACGCTGTCCGTTATAGCTTAGCGATTAACGTACCTCGACATATTTGCTACATTTACGGTGTTCGTTTTCGCTGCCTCTCTCTGCAGACTTCAGAGAATTTGTTTTTGTATGTGGACAGGGTTACAACATTAATACGCTACAGTTCAGAAGCGAGACGATTCTGAGAAACACTTGAGTGGTCAGACTATAATCACGATCTTAACGCATGCGTGGCATTATCACAGCTCGCTAATAAACTGCGGAACAGATGAAGCATTCCTGATTCTTGTATGGCTCACCTAACGATAACTAGTAAGGATCCAGTCGAAATATCGTGCAGTCAACGACGAGCGGCTGCAAGCCCTACATGACTTTGAACGTAAATAGTAAGAGACCTACTGAACTAGTGCGTCATTACCGTATCTCGTCCGTGACATTACTTATGACATTGATCTAGATAGTGATCACAAACCGATTAAGTACCAGGTGAAATTTGGAACACTTCGAGTACATTATCTGGAAGACAATTAAAGCATGAAAAATAAAATTTTATAAAGTTATGGCTTCACCAGTTCTGCTCTACGGGTCAGAGACACGGGTGACGGATGTTGAACATCTTAGAAAGGTACATGACCCATAGCTGAGATACGTGATAGGCTGTGTGACGCTAAATCGATTTAAGAATAGATTTATAAAATGGAAGACAGAATCAACGAAAATAAATAACGATGTCTGTCACAAGAATGCAACAAGGACAATTGGCAAAAGAACGTTAATCATATAGACAGAATGTTCAAAGAGACACTGGAAGGCCAAGGAAATGTTGGAAATATTTTCCTCTGTAATTAGACGGGCGAATCGGCTACTCCGTGGCGAATAACATGAGGAAGAATAAGAGGGAAAAAAACAGTGTGGTGTATATCGTCTATCATGCATCCAAGCTCCAAAAATGTAGAAATTGTACTTATGAACATATGTCACACTTTTAGCTCAATTAGAATCGTCTTCATTTTACAATAGGATCATATGTTAAGAAATATTAAATAAAGGATTGATACTGGATGAAATAGTTCAGATGAAATCTGATGAAAAGTTTCTTTGCTAAAGTATCTTTTTTATCCTTGCAGTAGTCTTTACTTTCTCGAGAGCCGATCTGAGCCCAGTACAGCTTGTTGACAAGTTCAACTGCAGTGGAATGTGAAATTCTCTGAACACATCGACGACTCAGAGGAAGATGCTAGCCAGAAATGGAGTGCGCTGTATAAATATCGCGCAGAGAACGATCGGTTAGTCGCCTGTTCACCCAAGGGGACGAACCACTCACAGAACCGGGCGGTGAGCGCTTGAAAAGTGGATTTATTGGCAAAGTTGAGTCGTAAATAAATCGATGCATTAAAAAATAAACAGCAGCTGGAGATCTCGAGAGGAAATAAGTCGTAGAGGCTCTGGCAGTACAAAACTCTGTATCGAGTGAACCACTTCCTTCACAGAAGTAGGGACATTTTTCGAAAATCATAAATTTCCGAATTCGAGCAAATATGTCCTTGTTACATGCAAAATTCAATGCGCTGAAGATGTACGCGAATTATTTGTGAACAAGCTGCGCCCCACGGTGTTATTCGATATTAAATATTTATTTATAAGGAAATGTTAATGCCTAAAGTCACAATTGAAACGTTTTCGCTATTACAAAACTTATCTCTTTGTGGTATTGAGTGAGGTGCGAGCCAGTTGTGGACCAGCAAACCACGTAAAATCGAAAAAATGCGTGTACCAGCAGTATGCTCTTTCTGCAGGGATGTGACAGATCACCATCTATCCTACTTTACAGAGCAGACAAGCCTCCGAACACGTGTAGTAGTAGTAGTAGTAGTAGTAGTAGTAGTTTCACTGTTCTTCTACCTCTTCCCGTAGATGCTCACGACAGCAGCGTGTGAACATTCGACCAGCTTCGCCGTTTTCGACACACTCGTTCACAGATTCTGCGTAATAATAGTTTGCCCTTTGTCAGAGCCGCTTATATGAAGCGATGACCCCATTCACAACCCATATCTTCGCTAGGGTGAAGCGCCATCCGTGTGTGCTCCGCTTACATACTTTTGCTACCATGTCAAGTGCCCGCAACACCGCCAGGTTTGGTCCAAATGCCTCTGACCACTATGGGACTTAACTTCTGAGCTCATCAGTCCCCTAGAACTCAGAACTACTTAAACCTAACTAACCTAAGGACATCACACACGTCCATGCCCGAGGCAGGATTCGAACCTGCGACCGTAGCGGTCGCGCGGTTCCAGACTGAAGCGCCTAGAACCGCTCTGCCACTACGGCCGGCACACCGGTAGGCGGGCCGGCCCGTGTGGCCGAACGGCTCTAGGCGCTTCAGTCTGGAACCGCGCGACCGCTACGGTCGCAGGTTCGAATCCTGCCTCGGGCATGGATGTGTGTGATGTCCTTAGGTTAGTTAGGTTTAAGTAGTTCTAAGTTCTAGGGGACTGATGACCTCAGATGTTAAGTCCCATACTGCTCAGAGCCATTTGAACCCATCCGACGTTGCGAAGGGCAGCGGTCAAAATGATTTGGTTTGCCGGTGCAGAGGTTTCATGCGATAAAATTGGTGTGCCCAAATAAACTCCTGAGAGACTCGATGCCAACGAGATATATAAAATACAAGTAATTCAATCCAAAGGAAAAAACCAAGTCAGTCTTACAATATCACAGTCTTACAAACGTCCAAAATATTCTACGTGGTGCGAAATATTTTCATGCGTGTACATTACACTGTCGCAGAGTCTAGTGATCATTTTATCCTACACGAATATTTCTGCTGTCCTAGCTTTATGTATGTACTTATTTCATTAGATAGTTAAATTTCACAGATAACCTTTAAGTCACATTAGTATCTCACGAGAACACTAGTTACTGTTGACACGAATCAAAGGTATCCTGTGTGTTAATTCAGGGTACAGGCCATCTCCATTCGAAAGCTCATCCAAATCCTTCCAGGCGCTAACAAATGTAGTAACTCGACGAAGAAAGAAAGTAAGCAATAGTTCGCTGCATCGCAAATGTTATAATATTTGTACTTGCAACAACGTCATCTGACCGCACGTGTGTCTCTGTTACCAGCGGATACACTCATACAGTATATCGTAATCAAATTCAACCTCACTAAAACGTTACCATGATCTACACATATAAAAAAAGTTGTGCATCACTATCTAGATCAATGTCATAAGTAGTGTCACGGACGAGATACGATAATCTGTACGAGTAACACACATCAAAAAAGTTTTGCTTCACCTCGGTGCCGAGAGTTCCGGAACCTGTAGAGAAACCTGGAATAGAGATCAACATAAACATCATTTCTGCTCCTTCTATGGCTCATGAAAACCACACATTGAATGTTGTACCGCCGTACAGCGAGACGTTCAGAGGTAGTGGTGCAGATTGCCGTACACACCGGTACCTCTAATACCCAGCAGTACCTCCGCTTGCATTGATTCAGGCCTGCATTTGTCGTGGCATATTATCCACAAATTCGTCAAGGCACTGTTGGTCCAGATTGTCCCACTCCTCAACGGCAATTCGACGTAGGTCCCTCAAACCAGTTGTGGGCCACGTCCATAAACAGCCTTTTTCAATCCATCCCAGGCACGTCGATAGGGTTCATGTCTGGAGAACATTCTGGCAGGCCTGAATCAATGCAAGAGGACGTACTACTGGGTATTAGAGGTACCGGTGTGTACGGAAATCTGCGCCACTACCTCTGAACGTCTCGCTGTACGGCGGTACAACATTCAATGTGTGGTTTTCATGAGCCATAGAAAGAGCAGAAATGATGTTTATGTTGATCTCTATTCCAGTTTTCTGTATAGGCTCCGGAACTCTTGGATTTCAACGAACCTTTCATTATCCTGCAGGCGTCATTGAGAGCTATTTCCACCTGTTTGGCATGTGTTGAATTATACCGAATAGGATACGCACACACTGCCGCAAAACACCATAGTGCCACTTCAGAAGTTCGTATAGTTTCCGTTTGACTCTCACACTGTGTTCCGCCCATTTTCCGCAGAAGATTGTTCCTGGTGGAGGCTAATCATCAATGAGCGACTATAGCTGGATACGGCGGACGTGAAAAGACTTGTATACCCTCTTCTCTACTGGTGTCGGTATTAGAGTGAAGCCGTCTGGTTGTGGCTAACTTTTCGTCCGCTATGCTAACTCAATCGACACGGAATGTTACAATTCCCCTACGATTTAGTAGACAACTGTGGACACGAACGTAGCGCGGAGGATCCCGGTGAACCTATCGGAACTGATGGAGCAACTTCCACTCGTACCGGCTGTCTTGTAACGCTTCTCTCCATTTCGGTTTAATCTGTGCTCCTGGAAGTCTCAATGCGACTCGCCCGCTCTCAGTCGCAGCCCACGCCTCCCCCCTCTCCAGTGTCTGCGCTGCAAGTCACCCCGTAGGCGAGAATAATTTCCACCCGCACTGGAGTGACAGCTTTCCGAGTCCTTCCTGCTGGCGCAAACTTGGCGCCCGCTGAAAGCCGCTTCCCTGCCTCCGGGAGTGATTATAAGTCGCTCCCAGCCGGTTGTGGCATCCTCACCACTGCCGGCGCACTTCCCGCGTTTTACTTGGAAGGAGTGCTGAAGACGGCGCAGCGACGACAAAAAGAGAGAGCGAAGCACAGTTGTGGGAAATGCTCGGCTGAATATCGCCGTGCGAGGATAAATATAAAACATGCCGAGCACAACATGGATGCTAATTTCGAAGTAGGAGAGCAGCTTCGGAAGTTTGAAGAATCACAACATGACGTCAGCGCTAGCGCAATGAGATTTCCGCGTGATGGTTGGTTGGTTTCTGGGATTAAAGGGACCAGACTTTCCGCGTAATACTAGGTCATATTTTATGAGTAAATACACTACTGGCCGTTAAAATTGCTACATCAAGAAGAAATGCAGATGATAAACGGGTATTCACTGGACAAATATATTACACTAGAACTGACATGTGATTACATTTTCACGCAATTTGGGTGCATAGATCCTGAGAAATCAGTACCCAGAACAACCACCTCTGGCCGTAATAACGGCCTTGATACGCCTGGGCAATGAGTCAAACAGAGCTTGGATGGCGTGTACGGGTACAGCTGCTCATGCAGCCTCAACACGATACCACAGTTCATCAAGAGTGGTGACTGGCGTATTGTGACGTGCCAGTTGCTCGGACACCATTGACCAGACGTTTTCAATTCGTGAGAGATCTGGCCAGGGCAGCAGTCGAACATTTTCTGTATCCAGAAAGGCCCGTACAAGACCTGCAACATGCGGTCGTGCATTATCCTGCTGAAATGTAGGGTTTCGCAGGGATCGAATGGAAGGGTAGAGCCACGGGTCGTAACACATCTGAAATGTAACGTCCACTGTTCAAACTGCCGTCAATGCGAACAAGAGGTGACAGAGACGTGTAACCAATGGAACCCCATACCATCACGCCGGGTGATACGCCAGTATGACGATGACGAATACACGCTTCCTATGTGCGTTCACCGCGATGTCGCCGAACACCGATGTGACAATCATGATGCTGTGAACAGAATCTGTATTCATCCGGAAAAATGACGTTTTGCCATTCGTGCACCCAGGTTCGTCGTTGAGTACACCATCGCAGGCGCTCCTGTCTGTTATGCAGCGTCATGGGTAACCGCAGCCACGGTCTCCGAGCTGATAGTCCATACTGCTGCAAACGTCGTCGAACTGTTAGTGGAGATGGTTATTGTCTTGCAAACGTCCATATCTGTTGACTCAGGGATCGAAACGTGGCTCCACGATCCGTTACAGTCGTGCGGATAAGATGACTGTCATCTCGACTGCTAGTGATACGAGGCCGTTGGGATCCAGCACGGCGTTCCGTATTACCCTCCTGAACCCACCGATTCCATATGCTGCTAACAGTCATTGGATCTCGACCAACGCGAACATCAATGTCGCGATACGATAAACCGAAATCGCGATAGGCTACAATCCGACCTTTATCAAAGTTGGAAACGTGATGGTACGCATTTCTCCTCCTTACACGAGGCATCACAACAACGTTTCACCAGGCAACGCCTGTAAACTGCTGTTTGTGTATGAGAAGTCGGTTGCAAACTTTCCTCAAGTTAGCACGTTGTAGGTGTCACCACCGGCGCCAACCTTGTGTGAATGCTCCGAAAAGTTAATCATTTGCAAATCACAGGATCTTCTTCGTGTCGGTTAAATTTCGCGTCTGTAGCACTTCGTCTTCGTGGTGTAGCAATTTTAATGGCCAGTAGTGTAGTGCTCTGGGTAGGGAGCTGTGGTGCGGATGTCTCTCCGTTGTTGTTTCCGGTAGTGATTTGTGAAGCTGGAAACAAAGGTCGAGATTCGAAAGAAAAGTCTGAATTCAAAGGAAATGTATGCCGATTTTCAGAATACACTGAGGAGGGGGTGGGGGGGGGAATGGGAGGGGCCTGGGGGTGGGGCGGGGGTGGGGGTGGGGGGACGGGACTCTACTCCTTTACATTCAAAGATCCAACAGAGGGGTCGAAACGTCGATCATTTTAGAAGAAACGTGACGTGTCCTAATAACCCAGAATATTTTAACTTCAGGGTTTAAATTTGATCGCAGTAACTTGGGTGGTCGGTCAAATTATGTCGCTACCCCACAAATTACTGCAAAAGTGCGTAAATGATCATGGATGATTGCCGTCTGAAACTGCGAGAAATTGGTGAAGCTGTAGGGATGTCATGTGAACGGGTATATCCCATTTTAATTGTGGAATCTAATATGAGAAAATTATCTGTTACATGGCAGATTAGAAAAGCAGCATATCATAATGGAAATTTCCGAACGATGTTTGACCCGTTTTGCAGTCGTTGTGAGCACAGATGAAACTTAGATTCAGTACTGTACACCAGAGAAAAAAAAAAAAAACAGTCAAAGAAGTGGAAACATGCTGATTGAGCACTTCCAAAGATTGCAAGGTCAATATAGGCGATCGGAAACGACATAGCGTCAGATTTCGGGGATACGAAAGGAATTCTGAGTATAGGTTACTGGTCAAACGATTACGGAATAATACTGCACTAACCTTAAGGACCAACTGCAGGAAAACGTACGGGGAAAACTGGCCTAGTTTGGCAAGGAAGAAAGCCTTCTTTCATGTATGCTCATAGCCAAGTGTTGTTGCCAAGGCAAAAATACATTAACTAAAATGAGAATTGTTGCCGCACCCGCCTTCTTCGCTTGATTGGCACCAGCAGACTTCCATCTCTTCCTCAATCTCAAAATTTTCCCCAGTGTACGGAGATTCTCTTCAAAGGAAGACCTGACAGGCGAAGTTGACTAGTATTTTGAAGGCCTAGAGGAATCTAATTTTCCAGACAGGTTCAAGACAATGGAACATCGTCGGACAAAGTGCATTCGTGTACAGGGATACTGCAATGACTGATAAAAACTTTTCACTGACGTAAGTCGTTTCTTCTTATTCCATTCTAAGAACAATTCACGTAAATCAATTGACATAATGTCAATTAATTTATCGGAAACGGCGAAGCTGGTCGGTTGTTCGCATATTATTGTCGCGGGAATCTATAGGAAGGTTAAAAGACAGTGTAACGACGAGTAGCTGCCAAGGTGTTGCAAGTATAATAAGCGGAGCCGTCATAACGTCACAAACTAGAAGACGATGTCCGCCGCGTTATTAGAGCCAAACATTAGCTTCTGCAGGAAGTGTTTTGATTTTTAAGAAATGCAAGCTTGCATCATTTACAGGTGTACTAGCCGTTCTGCATATAGCCTAAAGTGTAAAGCAGTCATATTCCATTCGTAAGCGGGTTTGTTCAAGTGATATTTACTTTTATGTACATGAATTTTAGCTGCTCTGCTTGCTTTTACTGCAGTTGTTTTATTTCTGTAATTCGACTCTAGATTTCCTATCAATACGACTCACAGAATGCTGTGGTTCAACGACGTGAGAAGGAATTATTGCAAACCGTCCAGACATAGCAAAATATGTTCTCAGCATTTTTTGGAAGTGGACACAGATGAAACGCCAGTTTCGTCATTCAGTGTTGAGGAAAATACTGGATTAGTGAAAGCAACATTTTCACATCACATACTTCGCTTCTGTGTTATTCGAAACGTATAACAAAAAGAAAGTTACATTAGCGAGGCCAAATAAGCCGTATAACTGGATCCATTATGTTCTTAAAACCGGAAAAACATCTGAAAATGCCTCCCTGACATTGTGTTATTTATGAAGGAACTGCGATATTTCCTGTTTAAAAGAACTGTTACGTGAACACGACAGAAATTAAGAACAAGAGGCGACTGTAAACAGTAGTCTGCTAATGTTTAGGGACTACTAACATGGCAGCGCCGGCTTCAAAGAAAAGCAATGTGCAGCATAAGTCTGTAGCACCACCACCCCCTTATTATACCTCCATGGTAACGAGAGTATTAGTCATAGATAGAACTTTACTCGTGTAACAGCAAAAAAAGAGCAAGCACAAAGTCAGCGAGTCCACAGTCCTTACGAAGCATTTGGTTGACTTTTATGGATGCACAGAGCCAAATCCTACAGGGATGCAGTGTTCAAGGAAACTGTGGGGTTACATTTAGCAGACAACCTGTCCGAACGAGACGAAGGTTTGCAGATCGATGAATAGTGAGAATCCCTCATTTCACGTCTGCGCTCTCAAAGGAAATATTGTTCTAAGTTTTCACTGTCTTCCATTCCAACATATGCCACCCATAATACTCAATCTAATAGCTGATAAGCACTTTGGATTCACTAACTCTGTGCCTGCTTTGTTTTGCTCTTATAGGCGTAAAGTTTTATCACTTATACTCGCGTCACCAACATTGTTATATCTGACACATGCGCGTTTACGCTATAGTGTGAAGTTCTTCAAAAATCTTGCAAGTGACTGATCATAAGAACGACTGAAAGGCTGTCAACCGAAATATCGGTATACTACTAATATACCGGTTGCACTCCCGAAAAACGATGGAATATGGAATTTATACATTATGAAAAATGGACGATGGAATAGCAACAGCGGTCATCTGTTACAAAACTGGGCCATACTACTAATGTTTGCCAGTGCTACACTTCGTACATTTATGTTCACTTCACGAGATGATGAAAAGTGTATGCTGCACATGATAAATGAATGACACCAGTTTATGTAACATGACTAACGCTGGCGTGAGTGATAATCCCAAACTGCGCATTTGAAAATGTCGAGATACGTCTCACTGCTGTAATCAATAATGTTATTTGAATCTATGTGTCAGTGTCGCTTCTATTAAAACGCCTTAAACAAAATATATCAATAAGATAAACGTTCAAAATTAACTAGAACACCCAATAAATTTGCAGCACTTCAGTTGGGTAACCAATACTTTTCGATAGAGTTTTTTCATCTGTTTTGTGTAATAAATAACTCCCGCCATAAGTTTAAATCGTCGTTGACCGTTACCCCCCCCCCCCCCCCCCTCACCCGTCACCCTCTCTCCTTCCACCCAATCTGCTTGCTGTGCCTAAAATAGACCGTTCTGGGGAAAAATGTTTCGCCACTTTCCTGCAGATCCAGACTATAAAAATCATACTGCCTAAATATAGGGTTTAATAACATTATCTATATGATCTTTTACTGTTGTTTTGTTTTCTTGTTTTTGTTTCTTATTCATCATTATAAGGACACTGGGATCAGGTTCCGTGGTGGATTAAATACGAACGTGATAAAGTCTCTCGAAACAGTTAGAATCTATTTAACACTTGGCTAGTTTCTGGAGTTCAGCTTTCATTCTCAAAAGGTAAGAAGTGCAAGTAACTATATACAGTAGGACCACGATAATCTGGCATGCTCGAGGATCTGTCAATGCCGGATTATCACATAAGGGATATAAGTAAAATCTACAGTTTTAACCTACAAAACTAAGTAATTACTGTTTATTGAACACAAAAGGAGAGATTAATTAAAAATAGGTATTACTTTTCTGTAAAAACAAAATTGAATTAAAAGTAGAATAATGTACTGCTCTTTAATATCACTTTAATCCTGGAAGTTTCAGAAAAATTGAATATACATAACATTTATATTCCAATTACGAAATAAAATAAGCACCACAGATTTTAAAAGATCATGAACACGATAATTAACAAAAACTCCCAACAAGAATTATGGAATATGTCCTAAAGGTATCTAGCATTGTTGGTTTAGCTGAATTTTTGTTCTGAGCCCCTCTGGAACATTTCAGAAATGGTAACTTCTTTCTTGGTTTGAGCTCTTTCTTGACAAACATTATCTCGTATGCTGTGCAGATTCATGACTTCAGAAGCGTTGTTTTGATGGCTACTGTCAGCGAACGCTACAAAAGTATTTTCGGCTTCTCAAGCCTCAGCCAAAGAGATGTGAGTTATAGGCGTTTCTTCTCCGTCATTCTCAGTTCCTGTTGCCTCCTGTGGGTTGACAACACTTCGTAATATACCTTCGTCACTAAGCTTCCTTCTATAACTCAATTCTTGTCGATGTTGGTCCATCCGTCAATTTCTGCTGAAAATGCACTCATCTGATTAGTGGGAGCAGAATTTATCATCTGTATGATTTCAGAAAGATCATCTGTTGACTCGTCATCATTTGCATCGCATTCCATCTCGGCTCAGTGAGGCAGACAGCTGTTAACTGAACAGGCGCCGCACCGAACGTTTCCAATGTTTCTCGAAGGGGTCCGGCTGTGCTGCCAACGGCTCCGAATTAAAAACACGGCAAAATTTCTTAATGCGTGCTGGAGTATCCGGTCCACCGGATTATCGAGTGAGGGATTACCGCGGTTTTACTGTACATCGGTAAAATGTAAGTACTTGTTGTGAAACCAATAGGAATAACACTAATTGGATTACAGAATATCTACGCTTATGTGCCAATATTTTAAGACAACCAGCTTAATAGCGTGCTGGTCGACCGTTGTAACGCAGAACAGCAGGGCCACACAGTACCCATAAATTACAGACCTGTGGTTTGTGAGCACGAAGTTGGCACCAGGTTGCATTCCGCAAGTGTTCAATCGAATTCATATCAGCGCGAATTTGGTGTGCAATATCTCACAGTGACTACACTACTACGACCATCAAACGATTCTTGCCTTGTGATACGGACAGTTAACCTACTAGAAGAGCTGTCACCGTCAGGGAACTCACCAAGTATGATGGGATGCAGGTGGTGCACAGTAATTCCATGTGATCCTTAGCTGCCGTGATGGCTTTGATTGCCACCACAGGTCCCGTTGAAGCCCAGGTGAATGTTTCTCATAGCATAATAGTGCCGCTCTCCTCCCCCCCCCCCCCCAACTGTGTTTATTGGGCGGAGCTTGTTTCGACCAGCCGCTCGCCGTCGCTGGATACGATGCGACCATCCACCTGGTGTAACAAGAAATATGGTTCATCAGACCAAGCAAGATGTTTCCATTGATTCGTGGTAGGATCTAGGTGATCTCATGTTCACTGCAATAGTAACTGTCGCTGTAGCTGGATGAACATGGGAACTCATAGTGGTTGTCTACTGCATATTCCCTTGCTCAATCATGTGCGGAGAATGGTATGCTCCGAAACACTTGTACCTGCACCAGAATTTTTTTTTTCTGTGGTCGGATCTGCTATAAACTGCCGCCTACGCTATTTACAGACCGGGGAAGCCTCAGACTCCCACGATGTTTGATGAGACCTGGACGTCCATCACTATTTCACGTATTCGTGGATTCGCAGTTTTTCAACCACTTTCCACACATGTTCACAACAGTTGCACGCAAGTAGGCGACCAGATTTCCAAGATACTTATTTCCAAGCGCCAGGGCATAACAACGTGGCCTTTGTCAAAGTCGCCTATGTCACTGAGTTTCCCCATTTGCCTTCCGTATTGCCTCTAGAATGATTCCTTATTCGTCTCTGCTTCGCTTACGTACTTTCCTTACGGTGCCACATGCACGAAACCCGCCAGGCGGTATTAAGTCTTAAGGTGGACAGTGACCATAATGTTTTGGGTCATTACTGGAAGTAGAGCATATGAATCTGTAACATGGTGAGCCGGTCGGTGTGGCTGAGTGGTTCTAGGCGCTTCAGTCTGGAAGCGCGTGACCGCTACGGTCGCAGGTTCGAATCCTGCCTCGGGCATGGATGTGTGTGATGTCCTTAGGTTACTTAGGTTTAAGTAGTTATAAGTTCTAGGGGACTGATGGCCTCAAATGCCATTTGAACCATTTTTGTAACATGGTGAATACACTTTTAAACGATTGTACTACTCATCAGGTAGTTCAATACGTGCAATATTAATCAACCAGTAAATTGTGAGCTCCTGCATTTAGGACTTAGCGTATGCAATATATGAAAATGTGTGACACATATTAACAAGCAACCCAAGTAACGAAGCGAGAGAAGCAATTCCTACCAAATCTTCGTAGGCTCACAAAATCGTTTTCCTTGAACATAGAATACAGACTGCATCTCTGATTCCCTTCTCCATCACTGTCTCCCTTTCGTGTTCTCTCGATTCTTAAGACTGCCGCCTGGTTTCTGTACAAGGAGTAGATAATTTGTCGCTTCCTGCGTTTTACCGTTGCTACGTTAAGAAAATCAATGACAGTCTTCTAGTGAACACTGTAAAACCTGTCTCAAAATCTACAACTGATATGAACGCAAATTTGCATTTCGTAGTATGCCTTGTAAGATAGGGGCAGTACGGGCTCATGTGTCCTGTACTTCTCCGCAACCCGAACCAGAAGTCAGATTTTTAACAGTATTTTGATCCTTCCGTAAATAAATCGTGTCAATATTTCGAGAACGTCAATAGAAAATAGTAACTGTCAGAATTCTGTTTTCTACCGAGCGCCTGATACGTGTATCAAATATTACCTGAATAAGGTAAGTTACTTCCTACTTATCTCACAGTCTCACTGTTTTTGTTTAACGAAATCGGTAGGATGGAAGCTTAGACTTTAACGACCCGTCGTCGAAGAGTTCATTAGAGACGAAGCACAAGCTCGGATTGAGGAAAGAAATCAACAGTATTCTTTCGAAGCAACCATCCCGGCATTCGCCTTAACCGATCTAGAAAAATAACGGAAAACCTAAAATAGGATGCCTGGGTGGGGCTTCGGAGCACCGCCTTCCTCATGTCCAGCTGTCTTAGCGCTGAGTCATCTCGCTCGGCGATCAATCAGTTTTGACGAGCTGGGACCATGGATTTGAAACTCCGCGTAATTTTGTTGGCTGTGACCGCAGTTAGTTTAACCTCATTTGGTAGCGAAACTGTGAATCAGCGGGCCCATTTGCTCTCGATATAGCCGAAACGCATTTTCCGCTTTTCCGCGGGTTGCATGTTTAATTAATTCAGCCCTCCCATGGATGCCAATGTATTTAAAACGGCGTTAGTTGTCGAAATAATGAAAATAGAATGCCCTGATGTGTTTCTGTGTAATTTTTACGGTCCAGTTGCAGCAAACAGCACGCTTAAACCGCAATCCACGCGGATCTTTGGCTGGAAATGAATGTTCCGATCAAAATTACTAACTGAGCTCTGAAAGTGTTTCATGATTTGTGTAGGTAAAGACAAGAACGGGAACTAACGCGAAATGTTTGCTTGCTCATGGAATCTACAATAGAATTAACTTATAAACCAGTAACACATATGTAATCGTTTTATTATAAACTTAGCAAAGCTTAAATAATGAGCGTGTGAAAGAAAAACTAATTCATTTTAAAAAAAATGGGGTTTACCCGTGCAGTGTAGTGTAGTACTGCTGACGCTTAAGCTCCTGTTGAAATTATGAAATGTTTTCTTCTTTTTTTTGTCTAGAGTAACAACACGAAATTATCATATATGAGGCAGTTTTCTGTCTATAAGAAAATATTGGCTATTTTATACATTTTTTTCGGCCGCTAGGAGTTTCCGTACTTTTGCACTATCATTAGCACACGTAAAATTGTTTTATTATTAGTGAACTACGAGAATGTAATACCGGCCTCAAATCGTAACTGCACAATACCTTCGCAGATGATTCTGTAGTCATCACTGATATTAAAGAAGACACGAAATATGTTACTGATGAACCTAGCATCAAAGACAGATCTTCAGATATCATATGAGAGAATCCATCTAGCAGAAAAACTACGTCAAAATGGTAGGAAAGTTCTACTGAAGATTCAATATGGGACATTTTAAGACATATGACCAAATACCTTAGACCGCCTTTTTAACCAGGACTGGAGTAAAACGCAACCCCAGAAACAACGATAAAATATGAAAAGCCTGTCGTAGTCAAGTAGAACCGATGCAGCGAAGAAGTAAAGAAGTAATTTCTGGTGATACGCTATTGAAACACTAAAATAAAATTCTATTACAAGAAGCACTATACGCTCCAGAAACCGTAACTGTATAGGGCCACTTAACAGTTGCAGAAATTGAAAAAAAAGAGCAGAAAACTCTTAGGAAAAAACATGGCCCCAGGAAAGAAAATAGACCCTGCATAAATCGATCACCTGACATCTACAATCTAATAGACATTTTCAATGAACCGATCGTAAATCTGTGGACATGTTTGTGAAACGGCGACGATAAACTCACCAACTGACTGCACAACTTTATGTTTACTCAATGAAGCCAAAATTGTGTAGACACAACATGAACATAACATAAAAGAATGGCATTAAAGTATCAAAAGAATGGAACAAAATATATAGTCAATTTATAAACAGGTTTAGGGAAGTTTATAAAGCAAAGCCAGTCAAGCCAATTAGCAATATTTACATCAATACTCTGCAACGAACTTTACAGTGTTGTCGGAGAGTGCTTTGTGTTCTGATATCACTTCCACCCCCCCCTCTTTCCCCTTTGTTGATTCAGTTGCGGAAAGTGCTTACTGCTGATAAGCCGCTGTGTGAGGTCAAGTCTCTCTAGTTTTACCTTCATGGCTTCCCCATGAGATAGGCGTATCCTAAGAACATACACTCCCGGAATTTCAACAGTAAGTCCGGCGTGATGCATAATGCGTATCGTGTAGCGTCGACCATTGAAGTTGGATGAGCATTTATGTGTCACACAAACTAAAAGAATACATGACGAAACACGCTGCTCTTCTTTGGAACTTCTCTATTTTCTCTATCATTCCTATCTGAAACGGGTACCAGACTGAAAACAACACTCAATACTCGGTCGAACGAGTATTTTCTAAGCTGCCTCCGTTGCGGGCACTCTACACTTTTTGAGGATTCTTCCGATGAACCTAAATCTACCAAACGCCTTACATGCGGTTAGTTTTGTGTCGTCGTTCCTCTAAATCTTTCCGTACGCATACACTAGATATTTAATGGACGTGACCGCTTACAGGAATTGCTCTGCAGTCACGTAATCAATGTTATGGGTCTTTTATAGATTTTCCACCTAATGATGTCCAGCACGTTAAATTTTATATGTTGAGAGTCAACTACCAATCCCCACACAAAGTGTCGATCGTCTACATGTCTCCCTGCACTCCGCTGTAACATTTTAGCATTGCGGCTTCTATATAAACAACAGCATGTAGATGATGTGGCTCCCGTCGGTTCGCTTTTAAAAGAACGAACGTGGCGCTAAGGGCGGTAGAAATTAAACTGGCTGCCTGACTTCCGATTCCTAATTAACAGGTACTTTTCACATTACCTGCTAACCTTCTGCTGTCTGTGGCCATCACAGGACCTCACCCCTTCTGTCAGGGCTTACTGATTATTAATTAAAGGGCTATAGGAGGCATCAAGGGAATAATACAGGCCAGAAGCTGGGCAGATGTGGTAAAACCTTGCATATATTTCCATACATGGAAATGCGAGGTAGCGTGTTACAATTAAAAATAGGATACTGCACACGCAGGACTAGCACAAACATGACACAGAAAACGTGTTGCTGCAGGGCATGACTAAGGGAACAATTATGTAACATAAACCAGCGTTCTGTCAACTCGTCCAGTTCTTGTTGAGAGAGAGGGGGGTAGTGTACACTGAGAGAGAAACTGCAATGAGTATTGCCACGAGAAGGAATAAACTGAAGCCCAGGCGGGGTAGTACAAAGTACTACGATTGGCTTTGTCGCGTCTACCGATCGATATCCAAACTGTTGCATTTCTGATGCTTCACAACCGGCATGATCGTGATTCCAGAATGAGATTTTCACTCTGCAGCGGAGTGTGCGCTGATATGAAACTTCCTGGCAGATTAAAACTGTATGCCCGACCGAGACTCGAACTCGGGACCTTTGCCTTTCGCGTGCTTCGGTAGCTCAGTTGGTAGAGCACTTGCCCGCGAAAGGCAAAGGTCCCGAGTTCGAGTCTCGGTCGGGCACACAGTTTTAATCTGCCAGGAAGTTTCATATCAGCGCACACTCCGCTGCAGAGTGAAAATCTCATTTTGGAAACATCCCCCAAGCTGTGGCTAAGCCATGTCTCCGCAATATCCTTTCTTTCAGGAGTGCTAGTTCTGCAAGGTTCGCAGGAGAGCTTCTGTAAAGTTTGGAAGGTAGGAGACGAGGTACTGGCAGAAGTCAGTCGGCTCTCAGCCGTGGCAGCGTGCGGACGGCCCCGCGCGCCGGCCAGTGCTCCGCTGCAGGCGTTGTTTACTTCCGCGTCGTAGCTTTCAGGCTTGCGTCCGTCCACTGTGAACAACATGTCGAGCGCTTACCGCCGTGCGACCCTTAAAGTTTCCTTCCCAGCTGAACATGCGCGACCTCGTGCACATGAAGTTGAAACGTTCATACGTGAAGAAGTTCGTTTAGATCCTAACCACGTTATCGGAATCCATTTTTCGATCACGAGTAGTGTCGTTCATATTAAAATGACAAACACCGAGGTGTGTGAAGATGTTATTCGCCGCCATGCCAATGGACTTAAGTTCAAATACTCTGATGGTCACGTCGGAGCTGTAACACTTGAACTCGCAGAGTACGGTCAACGCACGATTAGGGTGTTTGAACTACCTTTTGAAGTGCCGAAGGACGAAGTTGTCTCTGCGTTACAACCATACGGTAACGTCATCGGTTACGTAGAGGAAAAATGGCAAACCTTCACGACCTACCATGTCCTTAATGGTGTGCGTCAGGTCAAAATTGAACTGAAAAAACATATTCCATCATACCTGACCATTGGCGGGGTGCGAGCCATTGTCATGTACGACGGCCAACCCCGAACATGTGCGGGTTGTGGACAAGAAGGCCACGTCAGATCCGCCTGCATGCGACGCCGCCTGATCCAGACGCCGGTCGGCGAGGAAGCGTCCCCAGCGGTGATGACTCAGATCCCTGTCACATACGCCAAGGTTGCCCAGGAAGGTAGCACGTCTACACAGAGTCTTCCTGCTCCGTTGACGTCGTCTGATCAGGTAGATACACCCGCTCCTGAGATTCCTTCTGAGGTGCCCCAGACGCCAGATCCTAACCTGCCGAATCATCGCAGCACTGTGACTGAAAATGCTACTGAGATGGACGTTGATCCGGGTGTGGTACCTACTTCTGCTTTCCTTCAGACTGGTCCGGAGTCAGACGAAAGCCACCCGCCATCGGACTCTGAACGACTTGTTCGAAAACAAGGGTCGACACGAAAGAGAAAGAAACGTAGCCGTACACCCCCTGATGAATCCATTCTACGGATGGATACCGGGGATGCAGACCCGAAGATGGACGACAAACCGATCTTTGATGACCGAAAGGCTGATGCGACAGACCCGCCACAGGCGACCACTGGCAACGAACACCCCTCATTACTGACGCCGTCGCCCCCACAGGTCGACGTTGAAGAGAGCCTATCCGATGAGACGAAAACTACGTCTCCTCTCCACGTGGATGACGTGCACAGCCGATGCCCTACCGCAGCATCAGTCTCCTGGGCAGACGACGTGGAGATCGAAGGGACTGGGGTGGACGCTGCTGATGATGGGGCACCTCCATCGGTTGCGCCCGCGCCCGCAAACTCTCCACAATAGCAGCCTCTTCAGCGGACCGGCTAGATCGACGACCTCTCACTCCTGAAGAAGAAGCCCCGCCTGTGCCTGTGGGACTCCAACACCAGCATTATCGTGTCGCAACGATTAACCTCGCGACCATTCGTGCGCCCCACAAACTAGCGCTGCTCCGCGATATGGTTTATGATGCGGACATAGATATTGCGCTTTTTCAGGAAGTGCATGTCGCCGATTTTTCACCACCACATGGCTTCACGGTGCATCTTTCTCCCGCTTCGGACACCGGTAGTGGTGTTGCCATCATCTTACGCGAAGGTCTTTCTGCCGAAGATGTCCTATACCTCCCCAGCGGCAGAGGTATGGCCCTTACTCTCTTTGGTGTACGCATCATCAATATTTATGCGCCGTCGGGCTCCAGCTACCGTCGTGAACGTAATGCCTTCTTCGCGAATGAAGTCACACCCCTTTTTATGGGACCACACGATGACTGGATCATGGGTGGAGACTTCAACTGCACCCAGCGACCTCAGGATCAATTGCCGCGTCACTCACCATGCGCCGCTCTGGAAACAGTCGTCACGCGGCTACAATTTGTCGACACGTGGAGACATGTTCACGGTGATCTTTTGGGTTTTACGTACCACACTGCGCACTCCTCTAGCCGACTGGATCGCATCTACATCTCGCGATCCCTAATTCAACACACTCGACAGGCTGAAATCTGGCCTGTTGCTTTCTCAGACCATGAGGCTTACTTCTGTGATGTTGTTCTCACAAGACAGGCAGTATGGCACGGACGTGGTTTATGGAAACTGAACACGGCACTTCTTAATTCACCTGACTGTCGAATTCTAATAGAAGACACTTGGATCACATGTAATAGACGCCGACCCACGTATCCGTCTACCATATCCTGGTGGATCCAGTGTGCAAAACCTGCTCTTCGAAAAACTTTAATCCGGTATGGCAAAGATGTTGTCGCCTGGAGGAAGAGCACTATGGACTTTTACTACAGGATCCTACGAGAATGCTCCACGATGCCAGCCTCCCCTGAGCGCCATACAAGGATGAACCAAGCTAAGGCCCAAATCTCCAATCTCATGCGACGGCATTTGGAAGGGGCGATAGTACGATCTCGTACTGCTGATCGCATGCCTCATGAACATCCGTCGATGTACCATATCGTCCAAGAACGACAAAATCAACGCCGAAAATTGATTCACGTCCTAACGGATCAAGACGGGCGTCGCTACGTAACCCAATCTGCCATAGGGAATGTGCTTCACGCCCACTACCGGCAGCTCTACGCCGCAGTTCCACATTCCCCAGAGTTGATCGAGGAAGTCTCACAGCTCAACTTCGGTGGTATCCCAGGAGATGCGGCGATTGAATTAATGTCGGAGGTGACTGATGAGGAAGTCCGCGATGCGATCCGGGCAGGAACCATCAATCGCTCCCCGGGCCCCGACGGTCTTCCCCTCGAATTTTATCGCACCTTCCGTGATTTGTTAGAGTCCACCTTCACCTCCATCTGTCGAGAACTGATGTCTCCGGAAGTACCTGTGCCGGACGCTTTCATGGAAGGAATTATTATTCCTGTACATAAACCGCACGGTGGCAACAATATCAGTGATTATCGGCCCCTCACCCTCCTTAACAGTGATATGAATCTTCACTCGCCTTTTGGCAGCACGACTTAAAAACGTTGCCCGATATGTTGTGTCGCCAGACCAAGCATCTTTGGGAGGCGACAACAATATTCGCACGGCTTTATGCCGCTACAGGGATATGATCGCCGTTACCCAGGCACAACGCCTCTCTGGGGCACTTGCGTCTTTGGACTTCAGTCAAGCTTTCGATAGGGTTGACCATTCGTTCCTTACGGCCGTTCTCCATCATATGGGTTTCCCGGTCGCCGTTATCACGGTAGTGACGCGCCTTCTGCGGGGTGCCTCATCCAGGATTATGTACAATGGCAGACTCACTCCACCGATAATAATAGGTCGATCCGTACGTCAAGGTTGCCCTCTATCAGCAATATTGTACGCCTTTTCCTTGGAATCCTTGCTATGTGGACTAAGACAACGTTTGGTAGGGTTGTCCATAGATCGCTACCGATTCTGTTGCACGGCCTATGCTGACGATGTCGTCATCTGTTTACGTAATGCCGACGAAGTTCGAGCTGTTTTGACGTGGGTAGCGACTTATGGTGAGGCGTCGGGTAGCTCTTTAAACGTAGGTAAGTCACAAGTTATGTTCATTGGCACGGGACTTCCCGTGGAGTGCGTTACACCTCTCACCACCGTTGATACCATTCGTTGTTTGGGAATAGATTTTTCATCTGATCTCCGGCGTTCAGCTACCATCAACTGCCGACGCCTCCTTTTAATGATCAGAGCAGGTCTTATGGACCATCGCCTTCGATCCCTAGATATTCTCCAACGAGCTCGATATGTCAATACATATATCGCATCCCGAGTTCCCCATATAGCGCAAGTTCTACCTTTCCCGCTTACTGTGGCACGTCGCATGTTGGCAGCGATGGCATCTTTCGTCAGCTCTGGGATGTTGTTCAAAGTTAACTATGCGACCCTTACTCTTCCCCGTGAACGAGGTGGGATAGGTCTGTTTCACGTGCCGGATAGAGCTCGCGCCCTATTTGTCAGCTCCCAGATGACGGTATGGACACGTTGCCCAACGAGCCTCACTGGTCTCCTCCTGTCGGCATACTCGCCGGTCTCACTGTCAGCCCCAGTGATGATCGCGGATGTTCCGGCCCAGTTCCATTATATACGGTACTTCTTTCTGGAACTCAGTTATCTACGCCTCACCTTACCAAGACAGCTTTTACTCAAGACAAAGGCAGTATACAATGTCCTCCAATTAGGTCGTCCTCCTAACCCGATTGAACTAAAGTTCCCACAGGTTGACTGGCGTCATGTATGGCGCACGGTGTTCGCCTGTTACCTTGACACGAATGTTCAATCTGTCTGGTACATAACTGTCAATGGTAAGCAAATCAACCAATTTCGCCTTCATCGTATCCACCTCGCCCAATCACCTCTATGCTCCACGTGTGGAGTGCCAGACAATGATGAACATCGGTTTGTTTGCGGACCGGCGGCGGAGGTTTGGCACTTGGTTCGACGTATTGTGGCTTTTCTAACGCGGGACATTCCGGATCGGATTACTCCCCTTTCATTATTATTTCCGGAACGTGACTATTTTCCTCGGACAAAGACCAATGCTGTGAATTGGATTCGCGGACATGCCATTCACTACTTATTTGGACAAACTGTAAACTCTGTACTCGATTTTTGGACATACCTCAATGACCGTCATTATGTCGTTGTCCGTCACCCAAAATACAGACAATTTTTCTCGAACTTCCTTGGGAGTGCTTTCCACGAGCCGCCTCGCAGCTGGAATGTGTTAAGCCAAGAGAGGAGAAGGTTTCCTGCTTGAACCAATGAACATTTCTGAACAATTGAACGGAACACATCAATTTCGAGAAGACGTGACTCAACATATTACCAGCGGGGCGCAGAAGGCCTCTGATCAATTACACAAAAAATAAATAAATAAAATAAAATAAAATAAATAAATAAATATAAAACAAAAAAAATTAAAATAAAATTCAGAAAAAAGAAGATTTTGTTTTGTTTGTAAGGATAGCCCTAACCTTGATTTCCCATATTTCCCCTGGTATATAGGCAGCTCTCTGGGGTAGGTTTAGTCAGGAGCCAACGCCTGAAGTGGCCCAGATTATTTTTTTTTTTTTTTTTTTTTTGTTATAGGATGAAAAGTGGCGGTGGCACTTGTTTTTTTAGTTCCATTTTATTTTAAAAAAAGGGGTAGAAAAAAAATTAAAAAAAATAAAAAAAGCGAAAAAAAAGTGAGCAGGAAAAAAAAAGGGGTATGATTCCTGCTTTGGGTGCAGGATTTAAAAAAAAAAAAAATAAAAATAAAAAAAAAATAAATAAAAGTTGGTAGAGCACTTGCCCGCGAAAGGCAAAGGTCCCGAGTTCGAGTCTCGGTCGGGCACACAGTTTTAATCTGCCAGGAAGTTTCATATCAGCGCACACTCCGCTGCAGAGTGAAAATCTCATTCTGGAAACATCCCCCAAGCTGTGGCTAAGCCATGTCTCCGCAATATCCTTTCTTTCAGGAGTGCTATTTCTGCAAGGTTCGCAGGAGAGCTTCTGTAAAGTTTGGAAGGTAGGAGACGAGGTACTAGCAGAAGTAAAGCTGTGAGTACCGGGCGAGAGTCGTGCTTCGGTAGCTCAGTTGGTAGAGCACTTGCCCGCGAAAGGCAAAGGTCCCGAGTTCGAGTCTCGGTCGGGCACACAGTTTTAATCTGCCAGGAAGTTTCATGATCGTGATTGCATTAGCTTCTACATTACTAACCAGAATTAGGCCCATGACTGCTACTGAGAACAGTATGCCAGGACAAAGACATACCAATTACTGCATCTTCTGCACTACTGGACTCCACGGACCTGCTGCCACGAACTGCAAGCCACTGGCGATAAGAGGGCCTCTCCCATCAGTTTTGTTACCGACAGTATCGCAACCCTCAAAGCGTCCGTCGGCAGGAAGAGTAGCCCGTAGCCAACCTAACCAGAGTGGCGGTTAAGTTTTGTAACGCTCCTCAAAGCCTGGTCTCACGGTTCCGAAGCTTAGTTTCCTATGGGGCGGACGCGGTCTGAAATTCAAAATAACGGCTCCAAAAGTCTTTGCGGTTGTTCGCTATATTGCAAATTACTAGGAATATTTAAGCCAGGACTCGTAGAACAACTCCTACCCCACGAGACAGCAGTCTTCAGGTTAGGCAAGCCTGTAGTGATATCTGACTGTCGATACTCATTTTAATTGACGATTAATTTCACTGACGTTCCGAATATTCATCGGACCGACCTTTGTGATGTATCAAATGATACGTTAATTTGCGTATAGTTGGAATCTACCGTCAGAAACGTAAAATGTATTTTGGTTTGATACTCTCTCTTTGTCCGAAAGGCTGTCTCTATGTTGTCAAGTAGCTTATACATATAAATTGACAGTAATGATGGCATATCACTCCACTGGGGTAGTCCCGAAGTTACTTTTACGTCTGAAAACTTCATTCCGTTAGAAATCACACGCTGCGTTGTAGTTGATAAGAACTCTTCAACCCAGTGAGAATGCTGGTCTGATATTCCGTACGCATACAAAGCTCAAACGCGCTCATTAAATGAGCAAAATAAAACAAGCAGAATACTACCTTATTCACAAATGCTCTGATGGGATTTCATGGATATATTCTGCGTCTACATTGCTATTCTGCAATGCACACTTACATTGTTGGCAGAGGGTGCATCGAACAACTTTCTGACTGTTCCTCTACTGTTCCACTCTAGAATAGCACGCGAAAAAAAAGAACACTGAAATATTTCCGGGTGAGCTACTATTTCTATTATTTTATCACGATGATTATTTTTCCCTATGGATGTTGGAGTCGACATAATATTTTCACATTTGATGGAGAAAGTTCGTAATTGAAAGTTCGTAAAAAGGTGTCGCCGCAACTACAGGGTAAACATCATTGAACTATATGATAAAAAAAAGCGTAAATTGGTTACAAACAACGGCTTGTACACACTTGATTTGCCGGCCGCGGTGGTCTCGCGGTTCTAGGCGCGCAGTCCGGAACCGTGCGACTGCTACGGTCGCAGGTTCGAATCCTGCCTCGGGCATGGATGTGTGTGATGTCCTTAGGTTAGTTAGGTTTAAGTAGTTCTAAGTTCTAGGGGACTTATGACCACAGCAGTTGAGTCCCATAGTGCTCAGAGCCATTTGAACCATTTGAACCACTTGATTCAACATGTAAACGTCACAACAATTTGGGGAGGTTTAGGTTATGACATGTTCGATATGCCTGCAATCATTGGCGATGATGTGGCGCAGACGAATAGCAAAATCCTACGTCACCCGCTGAACTGTCGGAACATCGATGCTGTTGATGACCTCCTGGATGGCTCTTTCCAGCTGAGCAATGGTTTTGGGATTATTACTATACACCTTGTCTGTCACCTGTGTCCAGATCCAGATAATATGGCGACCAATCGAGGCCCATGCCAATGGCCTCCGGGTACCATAGAGTCAGAATGCCGTCCCCAAAGTGCTCTACCACATCAAACACTGTCCTGCTTCGATGGGGTCAGCTCCATCTTCCATGAACCACAACTTGTTGAAATCAGGGTCACTTTGTATAATGGGGATGAAATCGTTTTCCAAAACCTTCACGTACCGTTCAGTAGTCACCGTGCCATCAAGGAATAGCGCACCGATTATTCCGTGACTGGACACTGCACACCACAAAGTCAACCGCTGAGGGCAAAGAGACTTCTCGATCGCGAAATGCGGATTCTCAGTCCCACAAACGAACCAATTTTGTTTATTGACGAACCCATCCAAATGAAAGTGGACTTGGTTGCTAAATCAAACCATGCATCCGCATACTAATTCCCACCACGCCACATGGCAAACCATTAAGTTTGAACGTCCTAAAGCAAACCGTTCAGAAGCAATGACGATTTTATTCCAAACTCCTTTGTCTGAAAAACTGACAAAATAACTCGCATGTCATACCCGACACCTTTTCTCCATTTTTACATGATTTCTTTCAAATTTTTGGATGTCCTCAGTCAATTCTATGTGGTATACAAACTGGCAAATAAATATAAACAGTTATGAAAGTGTGGAAACACAGTTGATTTTAAGTGATTTTTAAGAGGCCGTTATGAACGCAAGTGGTGACCCAGTACATTTATGCTTCGTTAGGATACACTTTTTAATGTTGTTAATCTATTTATATTTAATAGTAACCTTTCATATTAATCTTTTCTACATTTTTAATTCTGGTAACGACTGATAAGAGACGAAACCAGTTAACTGCGATGTATCCACAAAATTTGAACGGAGTATCTGTGAATAAAAGATAATGCTTCTAATGCATCGCGTGCGCCAGTTTTAAAACATCAAATTCCAAAGAAAGAAGAAGTAACACAAATACAACGAAGAGGCGAAGAAACTGGTACAGCTGCCCAATATCGTATAGGGCCGTCGCGAGCATGCAGAAGTGTCACAACACGACGTGGCATGGACTCGACTAATGGTTGAAGTAGTTCTAGATGGAACTGACACCATGAATCCTGCGGATCTGTCCGTAAATTGGTGAGAGTGCGTGGGTGTGGTGATCTCTTCTGAATAGCACCTTCCAAGCCATCCCATACATGCTCAATAACGTTCATATTTCGGGAGTTTGGTCGCCAACGCAAGTGTTTAAACACAGAAGAATATTACTGGAGCCACTCTGTAGCAATTCTGGACGTGTGGGTCGTCGCATTGTCCTGCTGGAATTGCGCAAGTCCGTCGGAATGCACAACAGACATGAATGGCTGCAGGTGATCAGACAGAATGCTGAAGTACGTTTCACGTGTCAGAGTCGTATCTAGACGTATCAGGGGTACCATATCACTCCACCTGCACACTCCCCACATCATTACAGAGGCTCCACCAGCTTGAACAGTCTGTTGCTGACATGCAGGGTCCATGCATTCATAAGGTTGTCTCCATACCTGCACACGTCCATCCACACGATACAATTTGAAACGAGACACGTGCGACCAGGCAACATGTTCACAGTCATAAACAGTCCAATGTCGGTGTTGAAAGGCCCAGGTGAGGCGTAAAGCTTCGTGTCGTGCCATCATCAAGGGTACACGAGTGGGCCTTCAGCTCCGAAAGCCAATACCGATGACGTTTCGTTGAATGGTTAGCATGCTGATACTTGTTGATGGCCCAACAATGAAATCTACAGCAATTTGCAGAAGGATTGCACTTCTGTCACGGTGAATGATTCTCTTGAGTCGTCGTTGGTCCCATTCTTGCGGGGTGTTTTTCCCGCCGAATTCCTGATATTCACGATACACTCGTGAAATGGTCATAAGAGAAAATCCCAACTTCATCGCTACCTCGGAAATGCTGTGTCCCATCGCTCGTACGCCGACTATAACACCACGTTCAAACTCACTTAAATCTTGATATCTTACCACTGTAGCAGCAGTACCCGATCTAACAACTGCGCCTGACTCTTGTCGTCTTATATAGGCGTTGCCGACAGCAGCTCCGTATTCTGCCTGTTTACATACCCGTGTATTTGAATAAGCATGCCCGAATCAATTTCTTTGGTGCTTCGCTGTATAAATCTATGTGATTCTAGCGTCTAAAACACATTTAAGCTTGTGTAAGTTCCAAATCAAATCCACTAGCGGCGGAACGCAAAGAGAGCTTACTCACGCTTGTTCGGTGGTGGCACGTCGACCTCGCATCACTTTCGGCTCTCGTCAAACAGCTGCAGCAAGAGACCGCTTTTGTGTGGATGGGAGCAAGCCGTGTTTAACGTCGCCAAATATGTTCGCGTTCACTCGGCAAATTTGCTCGCCAGTTCTGATGCGTTGCCTGAGGTTCCGTTGCGGATCGACGAATCCCGCGCACACGCGTACCGTTGGCGTACCTACACACATTGGGTATCAGTTTTGCCGCTACGGTGAGGGTGGAGGGGACGATAGTGAAGGCGGTGTAGCTTGTATTTGCCAGTCGCTAACCTAAATTAATTAATACCTGCATCGCTACGGCGGAAATTTTGCGAACTCTTAAGAACATCATTTGAGACTAGGGCCACGTACTTAACGACTTGCTGTTTTTAGTTTGATCACGGCAATCTGCCCTACTACAACACGCAAATTGGCTGTGTAGACCTCCTGGAGCGATCCCTTCTCTGTCTTTTGATAACTTCCTGCCGTCCTCTCCGTAACACCATATAATACGTTTGCTAAATTATGCTAAACTTTTCGGTTCTGTGACAACTGATGTGATTAAAGGTACGCGTAGGACAGTAGGGGAGTCTTTCAGCTCATATGGCAGTCGTACAAAGAATCGGACAAAAAAGATATATTGTGGTCCTCAAAATTACATGGGCACACTGGATAAAAGATTTGTCGTCCCCATAGGAGACACCACTAGTACAGAGTAACACTAGCTCTGCCCTTTAAATTGACCTTAATTCGGCGAGGAACAGAGCCGAAAAGTTTTTCAGATATCCTGGTGAATTTTGTCTTACGGGCAAACTTCTGTCGCTAACGTTGAAGCATTTTTGTTAACTTGAAACTGTGTCTTTGCATCTGCTTTACTCCCTCGTATCAGCTTCCTTACATGTTGCTTGAGTGATTAGGATGAAACAACTAAATCACGGTCCAATGAAAATAATAATTAAATTTCGCTCAAAGGACTGACGACGTGTAAACAAAGAAGTGTTGAAAAGTTACTTGCTGGAACGCATATAACATTCTAACAAGATGTGCATAGTTCAACTCCGATACGATTAATCACTGAAGGCACTTACTTACCTCTCTCACTCTTTCTAGGCGCTTCAGTCTGGAACCGCGCGACCGCTACGATCACAGATTCGAATCCTGCCTCGGGCATGGATGTGTGTGTGATGTCCTTAGGTTAGTTAGGTTTAAGTAGTTCTAAGTTCTAGGGGACAGATGACCTCAGATGTTAAGTGCCATAGTGCTCAGAGCCATTTGAAGCCAGCCACTCTTTCTCATTATATAAGTTCAGGTGTGAGAGAAGTCTCGGGGAATGTTTGGGATATTTATGCACAAACGACGAAATACTTCCATAATTTACAACGACAATCATTTATTTCTTAGAACGTGGTCAAATTGTTAAACACGTATTTATAATCGTAATTAAAATTTTTACAACAACGAGTGGTTCCCTAACGCATAACAGTTTAAGATTCACTCAAAACGTAAAAAAAAAAAAAAAGAAATTGCACTCACTGAGTACCTCTCTCACAATCATCGCAGATACACCACGGAAAAATAATGGTGTCAGAGTGGCAGGTACCACTGCCTCACATGGAACTGAAAGACTAAGAAAATCTTATTAAATCCATAAATCACTGTGAATTGTAGTAACAGCACAAAACCCTTCGACGTCACTACGGAGCTAAGGTAAACGTAATCGCAAATGATAAATCACAAAACTAACACGTTTTGAAACCTTTCCACGAAGAGCAGACAGAAATGCTCTGACGAGCACATCTGCTCACTTACCCACTTCAGACGGAAGTGATCCTAAAACGTCCCCGCTATCGAAACGACTCCCTTGCTCTTAAAAGTGATGGGAAACATTCGCTCCGATTGAAGTGTCGAAGCAAAATCTCTCGCTCCCGTCCTAACTTTTTCATCCTGTCTCCTTCCTTTCTGTGTGTAGCACCACGCCATTCAGAGAATGCTTTCTCTTAAAAAAAAGTAAGGGGGAGAGATTCGTTAGGTTTGAAATGTCCACCCGCTTTCTCGCTCCTGGCTTCCCATGGTTGGGAAGGGGAGGGGAGGGGGAGGGGAGGGGGAGATTTGCTGACATGGAAACTCCCAATCAACTCTCTAGTCCCGTTCATGTCATGGCGCGTTCCATTCTTCACTGTCTCCATCCTATGTTAATTTTCAAACACGCACACAATCATCCAACGACACACATTCATAAAACACAGGATAAAGGAAAAGGAAATTAAAGTATCATCAGTGGAAGGAAACGAATAAAACACTTGATCCCCCCCCAGGAATTTAGTGCAGCCTCACCACGGTAAATTTTAAAGTGGCAAACGTACCAATGGTCGCGTTTCAACATTTGATTCAACGCTGGAGACATCTCCAGACGCTAGATAGACTTAGACAGCCATTTCATAACTTTTATTCGTAACCACGCAACGATTCGGCTGTGACGTCATCGAGCGTGGAGTTGCACCGAGGTGTCTTGTGGAGCTTGTATTGGAGAAGAGTTGGTATTTGCATTATTAGACAAGTTGTAGACCATAGCACGAGTTTTGCTTTCGTCTGAATCCACTGAATGTGATGTGTTACACTTTAGTCACAGGATACGAGAGTGAAATATTACATTTAGGTGATAACATCAACATACTCAGTGTCGACATATATTTTCTTTGTACATCCAGTTTATGAATTACCTTAGGTCTCCCCATATTGCATTTACGTTTATTTCCTGAGTTTTACTTAGTCTTTTATACACTATTTAGTGATAACAGATCAAGATACTTAACAAGCCAGATGGTAGTCCTGAAAGCGAGTTTAATGTCGCTGCTGTTAATGTTATTGTCTTGAGTACGTACAAGCTCTGTTTCTTCCACTTTATCCTGGTCCCACCTCCTTAATTTGTTACCAATTTCAAAGTTCTTCACTTTTAATCTGCAGTTCATTACCAATAAATTGTTATCAGACTCCACAGCTTTCTCTCGCAAAGTTTCGCGATTTAAAACCGGATTTCGAAAGCATTGCGAATATGTATACTGTCTGAAATCTACAGATGTCTCCAGACCCCTTCAACGACACAACCGTCTTTCGAGATTCTTAAACCACGTGTTAGCAAACATTAAATTGTGCTATGTTCACAATTGTACCAGGCGGCCTGAATTTCATTCTTTTCACCCAGTCCATATTCTCCCACCATTTTCCCTTCTCTTTCTTTTACTACTATCGAATTCGGCTACCGGGATAAAATTAAATTTTCGTCTCCCTTATCTATCCGAATAATTTCTTTTATTTCATCACACATCCTTGCATTCGCTATGGTGTTTGTAACAGTCCACCCGCATTCCTCTTTTCTTGTTCGTAAGTAGATCTGTTTTTATTGTCTTGATAAACGTGTACTAACCTGACCAGAAATTCAGTCCATCCTGCTATCACATTTCACTAATTTCCACTATACACTGAGGTAACAGAAGTTGTTGTGTTGTTATTTTTGGAGGAGGAGACCAGACAGCTAGGTCATCGGTCTCATTGGATTAGGGAAGGACGGGGAAGGAAGTCGGACGTGCCCTTTCAAAGGAACCATCCTGGCATTTGCCTGGAGTGATTTAGGGAAATCACGGAAAACCTAAATCAGGATGGCCGGACGCGGGATTCAACCGTCGTCCTCCCGAATGCGAGTCCAGTGGGTAACAGAAGTCATGCGATATCTCTGAATATCGTGTCGGACCTCCTTTTGTCCGGCGTTGTGCAACAACTCGACGCGGAACGGACTGAGCAAGTTGTTGAGAGTCCGCTGCGGAGATACTGAGCCACGTTGCCTCTATAGCCGTCCATAATCGCGAAAGTATTGTAGATACAAGATTTTGTGCACGAACTGACCTTTCGATAATGTACCATAAATGTTCGATGACATTCATGTCGGGCGATCTAGGTGGCAAGCTCATTCACTCAAACAGTCCAGACTGTTCTTTAAACCAATCGCGAACAGCTGTCAGCCGCTGACATGGAAAATTGCCATCCACAAAAATTACATCATTGTCTGGCAGAAAACAGCCGAAAAAAAACCACTTCCCGTCAATGGTCGCTTCATTTGGACCAGGGGACCCAGTCCATTCCAAGTAAACACAGCCCACATGATTATGGAGCCACCAGCAGCAACTTGGGTCCACGGCTAGGTGGGCTCTGCAATCCACCATAAACCTGCCATCAGCTCTCATCACATGATATCTGGACTGCAGTGCCATGGTTTTTCAAGCGTCTAGGGTCCAGCCGATATGGTCACGAGATCAGGAGAGGCGCTGCAGGTGATATCGTGCTGTTGGCAAAGGCACTCGTGTCGGTCGTCTGCTGCCACAGCCCATTAACGACAAATTTCGCCGCACCGTCCTAACGGATACGTAAGTCGTACGGCCCAAATTGATTTTTACTGTCACTTCACGCAGTGTTCCTTCTCTGTTTGCAGCGACAGATCTAGGCATACGCAGCTGCTCTCGGTCGTATAGTAAGGGTCGTCAGCCACTGTGTTATCCGTGGTGAGGGTTAATGCATGAAGTTTGGTATTCTCGGCACACTCTTGTCACGGTGGATCTGGGAATACTGAATTCCTTTGGGTTTTCCGAAATGGAATGTCCCCTGCGCCTAGCTCTAGCTCAATTTACCCTTCCACGTTCAGAGTCTATTAATTACCATCGTGCGGCCATAATCAAGTCAGAAGGGGTTTGACCTGAATGACATGATTACAAACGAGGGCTCCCCAATATAGTGCCATTTTACACCTTGTGTACACGATACTACTGCCATCAGAAATCGTGAATATAGCTTCACCATGATTTTTGTCATCTGAGTGTATGTAACTTCAACCTATCCACCTCTGCGTTGTAATTTCATTCTCTATGCTATCTACCTGATCAAGTGATGTAATATTCGACACACCAACTCGTAAAGCCGCCAGTCTTTCGATGATAACATCGTATTGCTAGACCTTGCCCGAAAACCCGAATGAGGGAGTAACTACACTACTGGACATTAAAATTGCTACACCACCAAGATGACGTACTACAGACGCGAAATTTGACCGAGAGGAAGAACATGCTGTGATATGCAAATGATTAGATTTTCAGAGCATTCACACAAATTTGGCGCCGGTGGCAACGCCTACAACGTGCTGACATGAGAAAAATTTCCAACCGATTTCTCATACACAAACAGCAGTTGACTGGCGTTGCCTCGTGAAACGTTGTTGTGATGCCTCGTGTAAAGAGGAGAAATGCGTACCATCACGTTTCCGACTTTGATAAAGGTCGGACTGTAGCCTATCGCGATTGCGTTTTATAGCATCGTGACATTGCTGCTCGCGTTTGTCGACATCCAATGACTGTTAGCAGAATATGGAATCTGTGGGTTCAGGAGGATAATAGGAAACGCCGTGCTGGATCCCAACGGCCTCGTATCAGTAGCAGTCGAGATGACAGGCATCTTATCTGCATGGCTGTAACGGATCGTGCAGCCACGTCTCGATCCCTGAGTCAACAGATGGGGACATTTGCAAGACAAAAACCATCTGCACGAACAGTTCGAAGACGTTTGCAGCAGCATGGACTATTATCTCGGAGACCATGGCTGCGGTTTCCCATGACGCTGCATCACAGACAGGAGCGCCTGCGGTGGTGTACTCAACGACGAACCTGGGTGCACGAATGGCTAAACGTCATTTTTTCGGATGAATCCAGGTTATGTTTACAGCATCATTCACATCCATGTTTGGCGACTTCGCGGTGAACGCACATTGAAAGAGTGTATTCGTCATCGCCATACTGGCGTATCACCCGGCGCGATGGTACGGGGTATCACTGGTTACACGTCTCGGTCACCTCTTGTTCGCTTTGACCGCACTTTGAACAGTGGACGTTACATTTCAGATATGTTACGACCCGTGGCTCTACCCTTCATTCGATCCCTGCGAAACCCTACATTTCAGCAGGATAATGCACGACCGCATGTTGCAGGTCCTGTATGGGCCTTTCTGGATACACAAAATGTTCGACTGCTGCCCTGGCCAGCACATTCTCCAGATCGCTCACGAATTGAAAACGTCTGGTGAATGGTGGCCGAGCAACTGGCTCGTCACAATACGCCAGTCACTACTCTTGACGAACTGTGGTATCGTGTTGAAGCTGCATAGGCAGCGGTACCTGTACACGCGATCCAAGCTCTAATTGACTCAATGCCGAGGCGTATCAAGGCCGTTATTACGGCCAGAGGTGGATGTTCTGGGAACTGATTTCTCAGGATCTATGCACCCAAATTGCGTGAAAATGTAATCACATGTCAGTTCTAGTATATTTGTGCAATGAATACCCGTTTATCATCTGCATTTCTTCGTGGTGTAGCAATTTTAATGGCCAGTAGTGTATTTTATCCTCGGAACGTTTTACGGAAGATCATGGCATTCTTATTAAGTCAGACAGCGGAGCAACAAGCTCTAGAGAAAAAGACAATGGTTTTAGTTTTCCTTGCTTTCACCTGTTCACAGTACCAACATACCGTCAATCTCACATGGTGAAATACGCTCCTCGCTAATAGACGTGTATGTCTTGTCTGGTAGAACGGAAGTTGGAGTCATTTACCACTTCATAAAATCGAGATGCTGCCCACTTACCGCTAGCTCTCCAGACGGCAACCAGTGGCGTCGTCGCGAGACTCTTCCGAGCAACTTGAGGGCAGAGCAATAAAGCTGCGCCCGTAAAATGCCCGTGTGTAACATAAAGGGAACTCGCATAACGGTGAATCTGCGCCAGTCCACACAGGCAAATACGACGAGAGGTGAGCGCGCTCGCAGAAGGAACGGCGAAGAGGAAGAGGAAGCCGCAAGTCGTAAAAACAGCGGCCGGCCGTGGGAGCACTGGACTACTTCCAATTTCTGTTACGAGCGAGTGGGTTCCCCCTTTCTGGTCTGGACGCGAAGCCTGCGGTCCTTGGCCAGCGGGTGGTGGTCAGGGGTGGAAGGCGGCAGGGCTTCCAAGGACGCCTGTGGGGGCAGTGGGAGGACAGTAGGAGATAGTAGGAGGTGCTGGCGCCGGAAGAACCGCCGGCGATAACTCTGCGCCTCCACTGGGCTACGTACCACCAAGGGCTAGCAGACGCGAGATTTCGTAACTCCTGGTCTATTGCGCTGCCCGTGCTAGAGCGTCGCGGTGATGAACGACCAAGATCGGATGTCCGAGACGCCCAGCGTAAGCAGTCTGTTGTGTCGTCCATGTACTGCGGCTGTTTTGTTGTTGGAACTTTAGAGCGCGGAACAGCTGAGATCATAAGCGCCCAGATTATGACTTCACACTTTCACTACTGCTTGGACGTAGACACATTGGTAACACCGCCATTAATACATGCTTGAGCATAACTGTGGATGTTAGCCAAGCCCGCAGGTTCAGCTGCTATATTTGACCACAAAGGACACCTGTGCAAAGACCTCAATACGTTCCAAGGCCCATAAGTGGTCAGATTAGTGTTCAATTTAGTTGTGAGTAAATTATGTCAGAGCTACCACCAAACCTCTTTGATGTCAGTCAGATCGGTAACAAACGTTGTATATCGTCAGAGTATCAACCATCACTCTAATACCATTTGTGCTGTGTGTTGTCGAGGAGAACGGGCGTAAACGGTGAGTAGTTCAAAAATGGTTCAAATGGCACTGAGCACTATGCCTCTGTCTCCTAGAGCTCCCGTATAGAAGTCAGTAGAGTGGTTTTTTTTTTTTTGTCGTACCGGGAGCCCTGGGTTCGAGCCGTGATCATGCCAATATTTCTACTATTGTACATATGAAACTGTTATATGGGACAACATGTTCCTGACATGTAAAAAGACTGTTCGTTGTTCATAGCAATGCTCTATAGACAGCCTGCTTTTGCTTTGTTTGCTTGAGAGTAGCAATCCTATAGAGTAAATTCTGGTTTCACAGCATTGAACATTAATAATTGATGCAGAAAAATAAAGAAACAACTGCATCACTCGGGTGTAAGAATTAATGATAATGATAATAATAATAATAATAATAAATAATAATAATAATAAGTCCCGTGGAGGGCCGGGAAAAGAATAGGCCTCCAGTATGTTCTGCCAGTCGTAAAAGGTGACGAAAAGAACAAACCACTAATACGGCTAACCCCCCATTTAGTGTGATTCGTTGGTTCAGGGCAGAACCAAAGAAGCCTCGGACAATCGCCGTCAAGGTCGGGGACGACGCTTGAACCCTATGCCCGCCCACAATGGTAACGACACTGCTAGCCAACTGGAAAAGGATTTAAATCCGAATAGAGGTGTTTTGCAGGATACGCTTCCTGCAACCACCCTAGAAGGAAAACAAAGACAGAGGATGAGATGGTCAGATGAAGTTAACCGACACCTCATGTTCTGTTATTACCAATCAACAAATTTAGGAACCAACACAACTGGATACAGATCACAAGTATACACAACATTTATTACCAGATACCCAGAATTAAAATTTTTAACATAACAACGACTAGCTGATCAGATCTGTGTAGTAATAAAAAATAACAGGATACCCCAGTCAGAATTAGAACACATCAAATAACAAGTACAACAAATACTGGAACAAAATAATGTGCAATCAGAAGAAGAAGAAAATACAGTAAAGGACTCAAACATCACAGAGCAAAAAAAAAAACAAAGAACAACACGCATCAATTAAACAATCAGAGGAAACCAAAATCTTAAGACAGCCACCAGAACAAGCACAAATAGCACACGAAGTGACACAAATGTTAGATATAGAAGAAAAATTTTAGCTGACATATGTAGAATACAAAGACACAAATACAGACATTAGACCATTCTTGCATAGACCGCCAAATAACCCACAAGTCGAAACAACAATAAAAACTATCAACACAATCATACACAACAAAATAAATGAAAACACAACTATGGAAGAGTTATAACTACTGGTTTATATAGCAGCAGTGATCTAAAGGGTTGTAGAAGTGGTTATGAAATTGCAGTGGTGCAGCCGATGTATTTATATGAGTGATTGCCCTGTGTATTTTACTAGTTTCTGCTCGTTCTATAAAGAATTTTCTTAAATTGTCTACCTGTCCATAATGTAGGTTTTTTATGTCGATAAATCCACTTCGTCCTTCCTTTCTGCTTAATGTGAATCTTTCAGTTGCTGAATGTATGTGATGTATTCTATATTTGTGGCATTGTGATCGTGTAAGTGTATTGAGTGCTTCTAGGTCTGTGTTACTCCATTTCACTACTCCAAATGAGTAGGTCAATATTGATATAGCGTAAGTATTTATAGCTTTTGTCTTGTTTCTTGCTTTTAATTCTGTTTTCAGTATTTTTGTTAGTCTTTGTCTATATTTTTCTTTAAGTTCTTCTTTAATATTTGTATTATCTATTCCTATTTTTTGTCTGTATGCTAGATATTTATAGGCATCTGTTTTTTCCATCGCTTCTATGCAGTCGCTGTGGTTATGCAGTATGTAATCTTCTTGTTTAGTGTGTTTTCCCTTGACTATGCTATTTTTCTTACATTTGTCTGTTCCAAAAGCCATACTTATATCATTGCTGAATCTTTCTGTTATCTGTAGTAATTGGTTGAGTTGTTGATTTGTTGCTGCCAGTAGTTTTAGATCATCCATGTATAGCAAATGTGTGATTTTGTGTGGGTATGTTCCAGTAATATTATATCCATAATTTGTATTATTTAGAATGTTGGATAGTGGGTTCAGAGCAAGGCAGAACCAGAAAGGACTTAATGAGTCTCCTTGGTATATTCCACGCTTAATATGTATTGGCTATGATGTGATATTATTTGAATTTGTTTTGATATAAAGTGTGGTTTTCCAATTTTTCATTACTATGTTTAGGAACTGTATCAATTTAGGATCTGCTTTGTATATTTCCAATATTTGTAGTTACCAAGAGTGGGGTACACTATCAAAAGCTTTTTGGTAATCAATGTATGCATAGTGTAGCGACCTTTGTTTAGTTTTAGCTTGATATGTCACCTCTGTATCTATTATCAGTTGCTTTTTACATACTCGTGCTGCCGGCCGAAGTGGCCGTGCGGTTAAAGGCGCTGCAGTCTGGAACCGCAAGACCGCTACGGTCGCAGGTTCGAATCCTGCCTCGGGCATGGATGTTTGTGATGTCCTTAGGTTAGTTAGGTTTAACTAGTTCTGAGTTCTAGGGGACTAATGACCTCAGCATTTGAGTCCCATAGTGCTCAGAACCATTTGAACCATCCTCGTGCTACTTTGCAACAGGCTTTTTGTTGTTCATTTATAATTTTGTTCTGTGTTGTGTCATTAATTTCTGTGTAATGACTGAAGTTAACATTTTGTATATTGTTGGGAGGCATGTTATGGGGCGATATTTAGCTGGGTTTGCTGTGTCTGCTTGATCTTTAGGTTTCAGATAAGTTATTCCATGTGTAAGTGTATCAGGGAATGTGTATGGGTCTGCAATATAACTGCCCATCGGGGGCCGAACCGCACAATAACCCTGGGTTCGGTGTGGGGCGGCGGAGGGGAAAGTGGACTGCGGTAGTTGTCGTGGGGTTGTGGACCACTGCGGCTGCGGCGGGGACGGAACATCTCCGCCGTTTCTAGGTCCCCAGTTAACATACAATACAATACTATTATTTATATTATTGTTATTATGATTATTATTGTTATTGTATTACTATCAATACTAGCCCGCCCGGGTGGCTGTGCGGTCTAACGCACGGCTTTCCGGGCGGGAAGGAGCGCCTGGTCCCCGGCACGAATCCGCCCGGCGGATTTGTGTCGAGGTCCGGTGAACCGGCCAGTCCGTGGATGGTTTTTAGGCGGTTTTCCATCTGCCTCGGCGAATGCGGGCTGGTTCCCCTTATTCCGCCTCAGTTATACTACGTCGGCGATTGCTGCGCAAAAAAGTTCTCCATGTACGTGTACACCACCATTACACTACCACGCAAACATAGGGGTTACACTCGTCCAGTGTGAGACTTTCCTTCGGGGGGAGAGGGGGGGGGGGGGGGGTCCACCGGGGGCCGAACCGCACAATAACCCTGGGTTCGGTGTGGGGCGGCGGAGGGGAAAGTGGACTGCGGTAGTCGTCGTGGGGTTGTGGACCACTGCGGCTGCGGCGGGGACGGAACCTCTCCGCCGTTTCTAGGTCCCCGGTTAACATACAATACAATACAATACAATACAATACTATCAATACTACCACGTATGTCATACAGTTTCTTTATTATTCTGTTTCGATTGTTTCCGTTTATTCTGTAAAGCTACAAATGTATCCTATTGGTCTGCTACTTTTCAGATAAACCAACTGAAACCGGAGAGCCAGTAGAACACGGCTATAAACTCCGAACAATTCTTTTACATCTCAGGAACATGTCCCATATAGCAGTTTCACACGATTCAAAATACAAAACCTGGTATCACCAGGCCTCGAATCCGGTACACTAGGTGCGCAAAACTAACGCTCTAACGAGTTTCGCACGGGAGCTCGACACGATCAGATGCTAACATTTATGGTTTCCTCTATGCTCTATAGGTCAGGTATTACTTATTACATACCGTTTAGGTATGTCCTCCTTGGTGACGGCAGGTAGAACAAACTATATCGGAGTTTTGCTTGACACTCTTTCAATTTACAACGTCTGGTACCGATATGACTAACTGACATCTGGATGTTTGGGTGTAACAAAATTCGAACGTAGGTAAATTATTGTAGATCTACGGTGAGTGCTTCCGTAACCAAGGTAGTCGAACTGTTTGGTGTTTCAAAAAGCACAACATCCAAGATTTCTACCGCGTATGGGAAGCGGAAGAAGAATCGTCTGCTCAGTCAAAACACGGACGAAAGAGCGTGTTGAGTGGTCGTGTCAGACGGTCACTGAAGAAGATTGTGACTAAAAACAAGGAAAAAGCAGTTGCAAAAAAGTCACTACAGAGCTAAATCTGGCACTCGCGAAAGCTATCAGCACCAAAACAACACGAATGGAACTCCATAGTCAGTGAATTGTAGGTCGCACCGGAATTCCAAAACCACTAATCACTGATGCAGACGCCCGTAACAGGAGAAAGCGGTGTCGAAGGCATGAAACCTAGACTACGGAGAAATGGAAGCTAGTCACTTAATCATATGAGTATTGTTTCATACTGTTTCCAACTTTTGGCCGAGTTTAAGTCTGAAGAGCGAAACAAAGGCGGGGGTTCGTTAACAATGTGGGCAGCCATATTGTGGTATAACATGGATCCATGATTACTTTTCAAGGTCGTATTACTTCCAATGATTATAGGAGCATTTTCGCTGATCAGGTCTATACCTCGGTAGAATGTTTGTGCCCCAATGGTAATGCTGCTTTCCAAGACGACAGAGCTCCTGGTCACTCAATTTGCATCGTCCACGACTGGTTTCGTGAACACGAGGCGGAATTTTCGTATCTCCTCTGCCCATCACAGTGACCATATCTCACTATTATTCAGCATTTGTGGTGTACTTTGGAGCGAAGGGTGCGCGTTCGCTACCCACCACCATTACCGTTACCTGAAAATGTCACTATTTCGAAAGAAGAATAGTGTAATACTCCCTTAAAAATCACACAGGTCTTGAATTTATGAACTCCTAGACGGCTGGAAGCTGTTTTGAAAGCTTACTGGTTTCCATATTAGGCATGGTAATGCGTTGTGTTTGTTATGTTCCCGTATTTTTCTGCATCCGGCCGGCCGGAGTGGCCGAGTGGTTCTAGGCGCTTCAGTCTGGAACCGCGCTGCTGCTGCGGTCGCAGATTCGAATCCTGCCACGGGCATGGATGTGTGTGTTGTCCTTAGGTTAGTTAGATTTAAGTAGTTCTAAGTTCTAGGGGACTGATGGCCTCAGATGTTAAGTCCCATAGTGCTCAGAGCCATTTGAACTTTTTTCTGCATCCCCTGTGCGTCCCGCACGATAGGCTATCAGAGATGTAGTGGGAGTTTCCTCAATGGTATTGCTGTGTATCACCTTCGCACTAGCAAAGGGATGCCTGCTAACGATTTACAGAATTATTATAATTACAGATTACACCTGTAGATTGTGCTGTCTTCACGTTTCACCGTTGCTCCGTATTGTCGCAACCGATTAATTCGCGCCCGCATATAGGCAACCCAAGTAATATATTTGTGAAACATGCTGCGGTAGCAAGTTCCTGGACAGTTCGTGTCAATCAACTGTAAACTGGTTTTGGCGTTTGCCGCTTCACAAACGGTTCCCATATTTAGCACCTGTAAGGTGAGTTAAAAAAGTTGGAAATTTTTGGTAAGTTCTTATGGGACCAAACTGCAGAGTTCATCGGTCCCTAGGCTTACACACTACTTAACCTAACCTAAACTAACTTATGCTAAGGACAACACACACACACAGTCGTGCGGTTGCGTTCTCGCTTCCCACGCCCGGGTTCCCGGGTTCGATTCCCGGCGGGGTCAGGGATTTTCCCTGCCTCGTGATGGCTGGGTGTTGTGTGCTGTCCTTAGGTTAGTTAGGTTTAAGTAGTTCTAAGTTCTAGGGGACTGATGACCATAGATGTTAAGTCCCATAGTGCTCAGAGCCATTTGAACCATTTGAACACACACACACACACACACACACACACACACACACACACACACACACACTCGAACCTTTGACAGAGGAAGCCGCGCGTATCGTGGGAAGGTGCCCAGACCGCGCGACTAACCACGCGGCCGGTGAGTTAAAATACTTGGGGAGATGTTTTATCCACTGATGTGTGTGTATTTTCTGTTTGTACTTTAGATTCTGCGCAGTCACATTCTGAATCCCCAGATACACTTATCATAACCATCTATGTATCACTACTCCCTGTGTTGCAAAAAAACAAATCTGACGGAAAACATTTTTTTTTCAAATTTTTACTTCTGCGGAGCACATTACCCGTAAATTAATCATTTTTATTCCAAAAAATAAATGGGCCGTCTTCTAACAAAAGTGTCACTGTGGTTCTTTAAATTAGATGGTATACAGAAGCATAAACGCCATTAGTAGGTGCTTAAAAATGTAATGAATAATTATAGCGAGAGTGGAATGGTAGTGAAAAAGTATTAAACATAGTGGAAAGGGAAAATAAATCATTACAACCACCTCCTTTCTTTAAGGGGCTGCTCAGTAATAACTGATAGGGCAACAACGATCAATTCTCCTTCGCCATGTTAGTGCGTTAAGTAAACAGTAGAGCTGATTACACATAGTGTGCTGTATGTCATAAAGCTTTGGACAGCACAAATGAGTAACATTAACTGAACAGTAAGGAGTTAAAAAATTAAAACTGGATTAGAAGGTGGTACACAGTCAGTGGTTCATTACAGTGAGAGGGAACTGGTGTGGTCTTGCAGCTTAACAGATGACTATGCTGAAAAAGACGGTGTTCTGCACGTATCCAGTTGAAATTATCTTCTCGCAACGGGATGGAAGAGACAGTCGCCCGCGCTATAGGAATGGGTTTTATCTCCCTGATTACGGAGAAACGGCTGTGTTCGTGCCATAGTAAAGAATATTGCTTTTGTATCTCAAGCGCTGAGATCCTCTAAGGGTCGGAACATCATAGACAGCGGAGTTCCAGGCGTGGAGAGTACTGACGGAATGAGGACACACGATAAAGAGAGAGATATTCCGGGTCGCCAGAAGTACAAGGTGAGCTTATAAAGAGCAAACAGCTTTTCAATAGAAATGGGTCACGGATCTAAAAGGCGGCATCTAGAATCTTCTTCGCCGACTATAAAGGCCAGAGACATAGTGGTGCGTATGCAGAGTGCACATCTACTGTGTTTGCTCGGGTGCATTAGAGATAGGACGTCCATAGTCACAGAAGATGTACCGGGTGATCAAAAGGTCAGTATAAATTTGAAAACTTAATAAACCACGGAATAATGTAGATAGAGAGGTAAAAATTGACACACATGCATGGAATGACATGGGGTTTTATCAGAACGAAAAAAAGTATTGCTAGACGCGTGAAAGATCTCTTGCGCGCGTCGTTTGGTGATGATCATGTGCTCAGCCGCCACTTTCGTCGTGCTTGGCCTCCCAGGTCCCCATACCTCAGTCCGTGCGATTATTGGCTTTGGGGTTACCTGAAGTCGCAAGTGTATCGTGATCGACCGACATCTCTAGGGATGCTGAAAGACAACATCGGACGCCAATGCCTCACCATAACCTGGGCATGCTTTACAGCGCTGTTCACAACATTATTCCTCGACTACAGCTATTGTTGAGGAATGATGGTGGACATATTGAGCATTTATTGTAAAGAACATCATCTTTGCTTTGTCTTACTTTGTTATGCTAATTATTGCTATTCTGATCAGATAAAGCGCCATCTGTCGGACATTTTTTGAACGTTTGTATTTTTTTGGTTCTAATAAAACCCCATGTCATTCCAAGTATGTGTGTTAATTTGTACCTCTCTATCTACATTATTCCGTGATTTATTCAGTTATCAAATTTATACTGACTTTCTGATCACCCGGTATATTAGCATGTTCTGCAGAAAAACCGTGTTGGCCCACGGTTTCAATGTTAACATCGATATCGCGGTGCAACACCCCCTGCCGGTAAAATGTGCCTGCGGCTCCCGATTTTGTTATAAACCCGGAACTTATTCATTCGCCATTTTAGTACCAAATTCCTCGGTGTGGCGCAATTCCTCCTCTGTGGCATCTCCCACTGGATTTGTTGAGCATCTCCGTAATGCTCTCGAACCAACTGCACGATCTCGTGACTATACGCGCCTCTCTTCTGTGGATTAGTTGCTATAACACCGACTGATGCATTGCAGATAGTACTTGGGATATTGCCTCTCGATCTTCATCTCGGGAGAGCAGCCATCTTCTGGATGAGGAATCATGGGCCAAATGTGCAAATGCAAGACTTAATATTCCTTGGTGCACTGAATTCACAAGAACGCGCCTGGCGCTTCGCTGAAAACAGGAGTTTACTATTGCGGTGGTGGGTTTACACTTATAGCAGTGAATAAAATTAAAACACGTTGAATGGAATGGATATGATATTTAGCACAGAATATAGCTCCCATTATAAAAAAGTAAATAAGTAAACACATAAAAAAATGCCCCGAACCACTGCAGCTGTCGATATTAACAAAAAAAAAAAAAAAAAAAAAAAAGTGGCTCTGAGCACTATGGGACTTAACTTCTAAGATCATCAGTCCCCTAGAACGTAGAAATACTTAAACCTAACTAACCTAAGGACATCACACACCCATGCTCGAGGCAGTATTCGAACCTGCGACCGTAGCGGTCGCGCGGTTCCAGACTGTAGCGCCTAGAACCGCTCGGCCACACCGGCCGGCTCGATATTAACAATGATTGTTAATGTTATATAGGAAATTTAACTACAGTTTCTGCGGAAAATATACTGACAAAAGGCGTTATCTGACACGGAATATTTTAGAGATATTATGTTTCTTGATGGATGTATTTAGTTTCATTGCACGGAAAAGACGTCTGTTCAAAAAATGGTTCCAAGCACTATGGGACGTAACATCTGAGGTCATCAGTCCCCTAGACTTAGAGCTACTTAAACCTAACTAACCTAAGGACATCACACACATCCATACCCGAGGCAGGATTCGAACCTGCGACCGTAGCAGCCGCGTGATTCCGGACTGAAGCACCTAGAACGCTCGACCACAACGGCCGGCAAAGACATCAGTAATTTTGCAGAGATACAGCATGAGGTTTACTGCTACCTGCTCGTATAGCGTAGCGCGAAGCTCGCTGGCTTGTTAAACACGGAGATGAGCCAGACCCAGATCGAGTCTGTGTGGCGGTTAACGACCACCGCTGGTGCAACAGCCAGCCTGAGAATTGTTTTATGCGATTTCTCATGCTTGTTTCCGCAGATGGTGAGCTAGTGAACAATTTCCACCATTGGAAACACGATACACAAACAATTAAAACACGATGACGCACGGAATCACGTTTACACAATTCACAGAGGTGTGGTGACACGACTTTTCTCCTTTCGGTATCTGACCAATGCGGTGACAGAAGGTGCACCTGGCAGAAAATTAAATTAAAATAGACTTTGCCTACTTCTGAGTAGAGCGGAGGACACTAGGACAGTCACAGGATCAACTTGTTTGGGAAGATGAGAAGAAGATGAAGACTAAACCTAACTAGTGGTACTACGCTCTCGTTAACTGGCCAAACTAAATACACTATAGTAATAACAAAACTGTAAATACGTCGTGTCCGTCTGTTTATCTCTGTACACATGAATTTCCAAATTTACTACACGCATTTCCGTGATAGTGTCAGTGCTAACTTCCACGTAGCTTGAGGAAACGTATAGGCTTTATTTCATCACAGTCGGATCACGGATAAACACATCGTAATATAAAGTTTTACTAAAATTTTCTTGTCTATCTGTGTTTGAACACACTATTCGCCAAAGCTACTAAACGAATTTCCATGGCGTTTTCGCACGTAATTTGAGCATAGCTTTGAGCACCGTACATCAAAATCACATCACGGTATAAAAGATTTCAAATCATGCAAATGGCTCTGAGCACTATGGGACTTAACTTCTACGGCCATCAATCCCCTAGACTTAGAACTACTTTAACCTAACTAACCTAAGGACATCACACACATCTATGCCCGAGGCAGGATTCGAACCTACCACCGTAGCGGTCGCGCGGTTCCAGACTGTAGCGCCTAGAACTGCTCGGCCACACCGGCCGGCTAAATATTTCCACATATATTATAAAAATGTGTCTGTATGTATGTCCGACAACTCTTGCGAAACCATTGAACCGATTTCAACCAAACTTGGCACCCGTATCACTTAATACCTGGAAAGAATCTCAGTGGGGATAACGACCACCTACCTATAAAAGACGCGGGGGTGGGAGTGAAGAAACAGTGTAGGCGACGATTCGCGAATACCCAGACTTTGTTCATCCAGTATTTGAGAACAGAAACTCTTACTGAATTCCAACAACCTTTACTCATGATTTCAAACTTCTGGGAAAGTTTTTCTCGTTGACACACGCCGCAAAACGAGGAAAGGAAAGAAGTTCATTGCTTACTACACTTTCGCCGTTCAGTTTCACATCAGGCACGATATTTTAATTTATTATTTCTTTAGTAATATCTGTGTCCGCGACACACTTTGTAGCAGTGTTCACATATACCACTGAATTTACCTGCAAAATTGTAGCGTTATACGACCCACAGTTCAGGTTATATGACGTCAGAAACAGTGAGATGCGTGAAAAACTGTCGCTTCATGAATGACGTTTAAATTTAGAACCTGCTGAACCGATTCGATGCAATCCGGTAACGAGATTTCTCGCATCCTGAGGAAGAACATACCATACTTTAGGAAGAGTGTGGTACCAGATACTTACAGATTTGGAGGTTATTTAAATTACAGAAAAAAACTTACACTCTGAAAAAGGTATTTACTCTTTGACTTTTGCTCTTCTTCATATTTGTGAAACTGCTTTTATTGGTTGACATATGCTACGTGATACGATTGAAAATAATGAATACAATGCTTATTCACTCTTCAATGTGTTTAATGCATACTTCCGCATTATTTGTGGTATAATGTGCACGTTGGATGATATTTAGCTACTAAGCGCCCTATCCAGTATTTGAGAACTTGACCACTTAGTGACCTGTAACAAACTTAAACGTGAGTTCAAATCTTTACGAAAGCTTTCCTTGCTAACAACCTTTTACAAAACCATGAAAGGAAAACAAGTTTATGACTTACTACATTTTTGCTTTTCGTGCAGCAAAACTGTCGCATCAGATGTCAAGACATTTAAATTTACCACTTCTTTGCTACTAGCTCTATTCGCAGCACATTTAGCACACTGTATTTGGAAATGCTGCTGAATGTGCATACAAAATTAATCATTGTACTACACATAAAGAGGAAAGAGGAGGAGGAGGAGGAGGAGGAGGAGGAGGAGGAGGAGATTGTCCGAGAAAGGGAAGACGAGGACATGGGCAGGAAGAGGGATAGAAGAGGAGATGCACATAGAAAGGAAAAAGGGGATGGACAGAGAAAGTGGCAGGAGGAGATGGAGAAAGAGACAGTAGAGGGGGTGGAGATGGTGTATAGAGAGAAGGAGGGGAAGGGAGGGGAATGAGATGGACAAGGAGAGGAGGAAGTAGGAGATGGACTACTAGAATTGAAATAAATACATATTTGTGCAATGCTGGGTACTCAGCTAGTTAAAAATAAAAATAAAAAATGCCGACTCGACTGGACGGTAGTCGAAATAATTTTGTGACTGACGTATAGGCGAGTCGAGCTGTAGTGGCCAGCCGCCAGAAAACAGTGGTTCTCTCACGAGCACCAGCTGTTGGCTGTGTTGCCTATTTTGTTCCACTGACAGCACCAACCCCTTCTTCCCCCCCCCCCTTCACCCGTTGTAGTCAGTCACAAAATTACTTTAGTCCAGTACTAAACAGGTATCACACAGTGCTTGCCTTGCAACTCTGAGTGGAAATACGAAGAAGCAAAGAGAGCTCCTGCCGTATTGTGACGACAAGGAATGGAAGAAGCCCGTTGGCAGCCCCCCCCCCCCCTCCTCCCCCCCCCCGCCATCTTTAAGTGCAGAGTGCATTGGCAGCAGCGGAATGCTGACATAAGCTGGCCGTCGGCCCCATGTGTGTTGGAGGAGGTAAGGGTAGTTGAAGCTACCCCTGACGGAAGAGTTCACCCGCACCCCCTACACGCCTCGTCCCGACCTAAAGCCCACCCGTCTACACCGGCCAATCTAGCTAAGTGGGGCGCTGAGTTGCAAGCGATGCTGTTTCTCCAGCCGTCGATAGCGCTCGAGCTCCGACACTTAGCGGACCATTCCGAAGGCGATGTGGGTTAGTCTTGCTGAGGGCGCGAACCACTTCTTTACTTTACCTTACGACTTCGGCAGAAAACGAGCTGTCTTGTTTGTTCATAGAACCAGCCAACAACATCAAACGGGGCTACTGGGATGGAATATGAAAATGTGGTGGTGGTGTGCTACATCGCTGAGCTGCTGAGAAGGATGGTTGTAAAAATCCCAAGCGATCTGAGGAAGGAAACAGTCATGAGCTCAAAAGTACTAGCAGTCCAAGCAGCAAAATAAATCTGCGCATGGAGTTAAAAGAACAGAGTAAAATTACCAAACATCTCCTAATAAATTCTTCATTTGTTTGGCCATAGTGTCCGCAGTTGCTTCACAACTCTTGAGGGTATTTTACTTCTGTCGTTGCAACTACAAAAATGAGTTTTTTTTTTTCACCAGACGCGTTTCGCTTCATTGAGGTAAAGCATCATCAGTGGTTTGTAATTAAGTTATTTAGATTTTGATTTGCTTTTAGATCGAAAAACGTATTTTAAAGAACTGTTTTCGATGTAAAAGCAAATCATAATGTAAATAACTTAATTACAGGCTACTGATGATGCTTTATCTAAATGCAGCGATACGTGTCTGGTGAAAAAAAAAAAAAAAAAAAAAAAAAAAAAAAAACACGCATTTTTGTAGTTGCAGCGACAGAACAAAAATAACCCTCACGAACCTCCCAATAAACCACACACTCCTGTTTCGTATGTCCATCCTTTTGACTGGAGGTCTGGGGGACCATGGTCGATCACTATTGTACGAAAGTGAAACGCCTAATGCCGTACTTATGATCTTATTTATTGCGTAGCTACTTCACTCATGCTCATAAATTAAGGATAATTGCAGAATGTGGTGCCACACAACGTGGCACTACACAAAACTGGCGCTAATAGCATAGGCACATAGGGAACATGCATGACACAGATCCGTAAGTCCACGGTATCGGTGATAAGTTGAGAAAACCGTCCCGAAACACATGTGCTACAAAACGCCACTGTTTCCTGCGCATGTATCCCGACAGAAGTATGGGACATGATCACCATGTACACGTACACAGGCCGCACAATGGGTTGGCATACTCTGGATCAGGTGGTCGAGCATCTGCTGGGGTATACCCTCCCATTCTCGTACCAGTGCCTGTCCGAGCTATTGAAGTCTCCTAGGGTTTTGAAGACCTGCAGCGATACGTCGACCGAGGGCATCCCAGACTTACTCGATGGGGTTTAGGTCTGGAGAACAGGCAGGCCACTCCATTCACCCTGATACCTTTTGTTTCAAAGAACTCCTCCACGAAGGCAGCTCGGTTGGGCCGTGCGTTATCATCGATCAGGAGGAAGTTGGGACCTACTGCACCCCTGAAAAGGCAGACATACTGGTGCAAAATGAAGTCCCGATACACCTGACCTGCTACAGTTCCTCTGTCAAAGATATGCAGTGGTGTACGTGCACCAATCATAATCCCACCCCACACCATCAAACCACGACATACATATACGTCCCTTTCAAGGACATTAGGGGGTTGGTATCTGGTTCCTGGTTCATGCCAGATGAAAACCCGGAGAGAATCACTGTTCAGACTACACCTGGACTGGTCCGCAAACATAACCTGGGACCACTGTTCCAATGACCATGTACTGTGTTCTTGACACGAGGCTTCACGGGCTTTCCTACGACCAGGGGTCAGTGGAATGCTCCTTGCAGGTCTCCGGGCGAATAAAATATGTCTGTTCAGTCGTCTGTAGACTGTGTGCCTGGAGACAACTGTTCCAGTGGCTGCGGTAAGGTCCCGAGCAAGGCTACCTGCAGTACTCCGCGGCCGTCTGTGGGCACTGATGGTGCGATATCGGTCTTCTTGTGATGATGTACTTTGTGGCTCTCCCGTACTGTAGCGTCTGGACACGTTTCTTGTCTGCTGGAATCGCTGACATAATCTTGAGATCACCGTTTGTGGCACACAGAGGGCCCGTGCTACGACCTGCTGTGTTTGACCAGCCTCCAGTCACCCTAGTCATCTACCCCTCGTAACGTCATCAGTGTTCTTTGAGCCATTTTCAGCACACAGTCACCATTAGCACGTCTGAAAACGTCTGCACACTTACTCGCTGCACTGTACTCTGACATGCACCAAGACCTCTGCGTATGTGGACTGCTGCGAGCACCACCGTGCGACGACCGCATATCAAATGCACTGCATGATCATACCCCGAGGAGATTTAAACCCGCAAACCGCCCACCAGAGGGTTGTTTCACCATGTATCAGCATTATCCTAAATTTATGAGCATGAGTGTAGTTGATGGTTGGAGCGACGACATCACAGTTACAGATAGTCTGCGTAAACCAGTTATATTGGCCCCTGTTGCATCGTATGTACGGATCGTGATAATCCCCTTCAGCATCAGTTTAGGACCGAAGATGGTGCCATGAAGCGTCGAAACTGGTAGCTACACAATAAATAAGATCGTAAGGACGACAGTACAGGTTTCATTTTCTTACAACACGTTCCTCTAGTCCAGTGTTTTTCAACCTTTTTGAATATGCGACCCCTTTACAAATGAAGTTATTCTGACGACCCCCAGAAACATAATAAAAGTATGTCAGCGATTTCAAAGGCTACGTATTTAATTTCGTTTCTATTGATACTGTACTGATAGTAAATGAAGTGCAATGTGAAAAGAGGTCGTAGTGCTCTGCGGGTAGAGATATAATTGTATTCTTTGACACGGTAGAGGCATGAGGGTGAGAAGGGGTCATCAGGGGGCATAGTCGCGCATTTTCGGTCACTATAATCAGTTGTCCGAGTACCCCAGCAAGTACGGACGTGATTAATGTCTTCGCGCTTTGCTCTGAGTGAGCATAAAATGGGCAAGTTTCGTTTGACCGCGACCCTCTGAGCAAGGCTTTGCGGCCCACTAGGGTTTCGCGAGCCACAGGTAGAGAAACACTACTCTAGTCAACCCTAAGCCACGCGTGAGGTGGTGTAAACAGGGTCGCCACTGAATAGTGGTGACTGTAAACGAGTGATTTTTAGTGGTGAGTCACGTTATACCTGTGGATATCATATTGCAAGGTTTGGGTCTAGGTCTGGTGAAAGCCTAGATAACGTTACTTGCCGTCATTTGCAGTACCAACAGTGAAGTAGAGTGTGCTCCCCATACTGCGCTCCAAGGAAACACTAAATGCGGATCGGTCTGAACACATTTTACATCAATACAGTAAAGAACAGTCCGGAGCCAATTATTGTTGGTGTCAGCATGACAAAGCATCCTGCTATGAAGCAGCATCTGCGAGACAATGTTTTGTGGACAATAACATGCCTTAAGGGGACTGACTTGCGCAGAGGCCCTACCTAAAGACACCTGAAAAATTTTAGTTTAGTTAGAACCTTGACTCCGTTCCAGATCCTAGCGCTCAGCATCACTATCTTCTCTGGTTTCGGCTCTTGCATTTCTCCAGACATTCAGACACGTCAGTGATTGTGACCCCAACAAAGGTGAAGTCGTCATAAAGGCAAGGGTGGCCTCGTCCCATTTAATTGTCCACTAATAGGTGTCCGGACTTATTTGATGTTTGATGATGATGACGTTTGGTTTGTGGAGCACTCAACTGCGCGGTCATCAGCGCCCTTACGAAGTCCCCATTTTTACACAGCCCAATTTCCACACAATCCAATCTAGCCACTGTCACGAATAATGATGATGAAATCATGAAGACAACACAAACACGCAGTCCCCGGGCAGAGAAAGTCCCCAACCCGGCCGGGAATCGAACCCGGGAACCCGTGATCCAGAGGTGGAAACATTTGATCTCATAGCGTATACAAGAAAAAAGATGTGGTTTTGGAATGGAAGTTCCTGGAACGTCTCATTTAAGCTCCCGCATTCGTATATATCAGTGAAGACATTAAAAAGACAGTGACACATATGGTAAGAATATGCTCGTGTGCGTAAAAGCGCCTTGCGAAACAAGTAAAATCGTGGCTATATGTGAAAATACCAAATGCCACCAACCGAAGTGCACAGCGTAGGTACAAACTGGATAAATAAAATAGTTTTATCGTTTCTCTGAATCGCTTTCATAAACGTCGTCATGATTTTATTGAATTATTCCAATTCTGTTGGCTTTAAGCTTATCTCGCATCCCACTGGCCGTATGTAATAATACAGCGAATGTAAAATTAACGTTTCAATAGTTACTAAATTCAGACTTTTTTTTACTTTCTGTTTCACGCCTTTATTGATCAGAAATATTGTCGAGGCAAGCAAGAAATAAAAATTTCGCTTTGATGTAATTGTGTTTGGCTTTCGACTGCATGTGTAGCTATTAGCATCAATGTTCGCAAATCTCTGCCACTGTTGCTGCGAGCGAAATGTAACCAGTACTTTGCAAGTGCAGACAAAGCGCTCACTGGTCGGAACAGACGCCCGATGCAGTCAATTCCAGTTCGTTACACACTTTGTGGATTGTTCCACTCCGCTTCGTTGAAACGAGAGCTGTTCGAAAGTCTCTGATTGGTGCTAAATGTTTGTGGGCGTCGGATGATACGAGATGGCCTACTAAAAGCGAGTTGAGCCTGAAAAGGATTAACGTGTGAATGGCAGTTACAACCACAACAGCAAACCTGTTGTCTTAATGAAGACTCACACTTACGCTGTTTAGCTGCGCGTTAACTGGATTCCTTTCCTCTCTCTCTTTTTTTACTCTGCACAGTGTTGTATGAAACTAAAGGTTACGCCACTGAATAAGCGTTTATGTTAATGAGCACACAAAATGATATATTAGCACTTACAGAAAGTTCCTGAATTTCACAAAAATTATATACAACGAGGTTAACATTTGTGTCTGCGAACATAGTGATCGCTTTATTTCATATGTTATTTTAAAATGGTTCAAATGGCTCTAAGCACTATGGGACTTAACATCTGAGGTTATCAGTCCCCTAGAATTAGAACTACTTAAACCTAACTAATCCAAGGACATCATACACATCCATGCCCGAGGCAGGATTCGAACCTGCGACCGGAGTAGGAGCGCGGTTCCGGAGTGAAGCGCCTAGAACCGCTTGGCCACAGCGGCCGGCGTTAAAAAGTTTCTAAAATCTTTTTTCTGTTTCGAAAGCCAAGTTTTAACGTGGTTTACTGTTGGAAAAGTTACACGAAATATCACTATATTTAGATGTAGCATCAGTAATACTTCGGTAATTGTCAAAAACTAGTGATTGGAGTCCATTAAATAATGGTCTTTAGACCTACATTTCCATGGAGAGTACCCACGTTGCTTCCTTAATACATTCGGCTGGTACCTAGTGTAAGTGCAAATAAGGCATTTACAGTGGAGGAATTAAGGGGGCGCTGTTCCATGAACACTGGGTAGCTATATCAACTCGAGGGTCGGCTTTAGGTATCGTATGGCAGGGAAACTTGATAGATATTCTAATGCGTTAAAGTGAAATCGATTTACGCTGGAAAAAATTAGCTCAGTTTTTTGTCACCAGGTGCAAACCTGGCGGCGTGAATGGAAAAAAGTCGTACAGAACTGTTTTCAAATGTAATGGATTAGAAACTGGACGTGGACAGAAAAGTTCAAACCACTGGGAAAGGCATAATGTTGATTTTATTATGAACTGCCACTTACACAGTTTGTTCAATGTGAGGACCACAAGTGTCGTCGAATTACTGTACACCCCCAGATTTGCAGCGGGTGGGCAAAATGTTGTACTATTTTTTTTCCGACGTAAATCACATCCGCATTAACGCATTAAAATATCTACCAAGTTTGATTGCCATACGACAATTACAGACCACATACCTCTGTGAGTAGCTTCACTTTAATTATAACCACCCTGTATTTTTATGTTAGAGGGTATGGGACGTACAACACCGATCTAGCAATATCAATGGCGCCAAAGCTATCATCTCCATCATGGATATTTTGGTTTGAAGACGATTTCCAAATACACACAACAAGCGACCTGAACTGTTTTAACATTAGTTTTGGAAATAGTATTTCTTGGATAAATGTGCTCTTGATTTCGTAAAATTTCGTTTCTCTGTGTTAAACCATTCGATCGTTCATATGAAAATATATTGTTTAGCCACGTCCTACTTCAATTCGCTTCGATTGTACTCTGATTATTTGTTGTGTGAGAAAAGTGAAAGTTTAGCATTGTATCACCCGTCTATTACTTTCTAAAACTGCAAAACGTACCTGGTGTTTCAAAAACAATACACGTATTTCGAATGCATATATTTATTAAACTGTACGACATAGAGCTATGAAACTTGGTCATGCATTTACGAATCCCTCAAGTTTAGATTACAGATTTTCAACATGTCCTTCACCAGCGACACGAACAATATCATATCGATACTCGAATTTCTTCCGTACTCGGGTAAGCATGTCTATCACTGACGTTATTGCAATATGGATCCGGCTCTTCAACTCTTCTAGGTTCTGTGGTAGTGTTGGTGCATAAACGTTGTCCTTAATAGAGCCCCATACGAAAAGTCACAGGGCGTCAAGTACGTTACCTTGTAGCAGAGCAGATAAATGTTAAGTGTCCGGCTGTTTGACGACCGATCCAATGCCTCGGTAGAGCTTCATTCTGATATTCACGTATCTGGCTACTCCAATGACGGTGTGCCCCGTCATGTTGAAAAATGAAGATGTCCTCGTTAAGCGTCGGAAACAACAAGTACTGTAATATAGCAAGATACTGTTCACCGTTAACCGAGTTTCCATCAACGAAGAGTGGGCTCCAAACAGATGAGTGCGACATCACACAAAACAGTTTGACTGTAGTGAAATCTCGTACATGTTCAGTGTGTGCATGTGGGTTCTGTACGCCCCAAATTCGAACGCTTACTTTCCCACTACGGCAGGAATTCGCTTCATCACTGAACACTTCGCAAACTCGAGACCACAGAATGATTTCTGCTGCGGAGTAGTCATTTCGCAACATGTGACGGTAACCAAGTAAACAGCAGTCAACCGACATCTGGCAGCAATCGATATAAACTCGACAATTTGTTCGCTCTTCCAATAGCCGAGCCGTGGCGCAGCAGTTGATAGTTTTGAAAACATAATTCATTTATTGCGTATATTCTTCTTGAAACAACCTGTATTCTACAATTTAATTTTTTCACGCATTCACAGCACCCCGCGAGAGCTATGAACGTTGCAATATTGGTCTGGGCTTCTATATTTTTTCTCGCTTGACTAAGAGCAATTTCTTCTTCACTGACAATACCATACTGTCTAATAGTTTACTAACAGCAGCCAAGTTCAAAACAAGTTGTTACCAATATGAACATGGATTATTTCTTGTCATATTGATATGAAAGGGCAGAGAATGGTTTAGTACATATTTGGTGTTAATGGTAGGAAAATACTTCTGGGACGATGTGATATGGTCCATGAAACAGTAACTGCTAATACTGCATTGTCTCAGTTTTAGATCTCATTCCGTAATAATACACAAATATAGGTCACATGCAACATTGCCCTCTAAGTACAAATCCAAAATTTCTAATCATGGTATGCCAACACTAGGATGTTTCCACACCATCCAGTATAGCAGATATGGTGATTGTCAGCACGGTGATATATCATACGCGACAACCCAAATGATGATGATGATGATGATGATTACTTGAGCAGAAGATACGAAAAGACCCGCTCATAATTTAGTGGATGTCATATACAACCGTGCTTCTAAGATCGCGCTTGCCACATCGATGATTTCATGGCTTATACTAATAAGCAGGTGTCCCCAGCGATGTGATCTACTTTTTGAAACTATCTATACGGTGATGTAGGTTAAGATTCCATGTATCACACACTGCAGCCATTCACCCGGGTGGACCCTCGTTTGCGAGTAATTGACGAAAAAAAAGAGTTCGGGATTCGCATTATATTGTCTGGATGCGTCGTGTAATGGATAGGATAAAAGCTTCACACGCAGGAGGTTGTCGTTTAGAATCTCTTCAGCCATAGCAAGTTTTTTACTTTTAAATCCTTATCGAAATTACTTCGATCATTATTTTATTCAATTAACTGATTTAAATGTAATATTTTAATTCAATTCCTTGGTCACATAATTTTAATCATAATATAAATTTCTTAATTTGCTCTCATTTTTCTTCCTATCATTGTTTTTCCACTTAAAACTTTGTTCTTCTGTTTTAAATTAATTTTATGTATCTATTTCGATTTAATTTCTTTTGCTTCATCTTCCTGTTTTTAGTCCAGATTAATGCGTTCATTATATCTCTCTCTCATATTGCTTAAATTTCGTTTTAATTGTAAGTCCGTCTTTCATTCAAATTTTCATCTGCGTTATTTTGTCCATAGTGCAATAGGTATTTAGGTTATATTTTAAATGTTTGTATGATGATTACCGTGCAAAATATAGGACATCTGGTAACAAGAGTACATTTTTCATACCATTGCACAAATGTAATTAGATTATTTACTCTTTCGTTATTTTAACTGATAGATCGGAATTTCAAAATAGTTGAATTTGTAATAGATAAATATAACTAAATTCATTTTCACAAAAATTCCGATCGGGAAAAGTTTGAAACGAATAAAAAATGAAACAAATTTTTGGGAATTTGTGGTATGTTCCTATAGGACGAAACTGCTGAGGTCATCGGTCCCTAGGCTTACACGTTACTTAGTCTAACCTAAACTAACTTACGCTAAGGAAAACACACGCACCCATGTCCGAGAAAGGACTCGAACCCCCGACGGGGGGGAGTCGCGCGAACCGTGGCACGGCGCCCTAGACCCTGCGCAGCATGAAGCAAATGTAAAAGTTCATACGACGATTCAAATGATGTGACAAGAGAACTGAAACAAAAAATGGAATTTAACTCAATTGACTGAATAAAAATAATGATGGAGGCATTTTCGATAAGGACTAGAAAACAAAAAAGTCTTTTGTGCATCTGAAGGGATTCGAACGCACAACCATCTCCATGCGAAACTGTTTTCCTATCCATTATGTCACGTAACCAGACTACATAATATTACTTTTTTAACGCTATTGAGTATCACACAAAATTCCGATTTTTATTTCAACTACCTGTGAACGAGGGCGAATCAGGGTGAATGGCTGCAATGTGTGCGATCTGGGATCTTAGCCTACATCACTGTACATATAGCTTCAAAAAGTCAATCGCACTGCAAGAGGTCGGCGGGCGTAATTTTGCATCTCACAAATCGACCGCGAGTGAATATGCTACCATGAACGTGAACATGCAGAATGATAAGGTCTTTCTTGTAATTTTAGTTTTAATCAGCGTAATAAACTCATATACGCACTTGTTGACTTTTAAGGAAATTTATTGGGTTTTTCCTGTTTAATGAAAAATAATACAAAGCTTCTGCTTATTCATTCTGTTTGCTCAGGATACAAGCAAATAGCCTCTCTCTCGTCCCCGTTTGGACCTTTGAGTGCTTCAGCAATTTTTTACAAGTCATGTTTCTTTCACTTCGATCATTGTGTTGCGGATGTCTTCGATCCCAGAAGCACATCTATACTCTGGTGTCAGCAATAGTACATTCCCTTTAGACCACTCCATCGCTCACGACTGTAATGGCAACAACAAGAGTAGACAAGACCATAGATGAAGACTTTCTGTACTGCTAGAACCAAAGCGAGTTGGGCATATAATTCCTCAGCTCGTTCTCCAAAAGCTCGACAAATAGAGGAACAGGGCGAAAACGAGCGAATGAGAATCGAACACGACAGAATGCAGTTCGCTGTCGCTCACCTACAGTTTACACTAGAGGGAATTCTCGTTCACTGCTGCACTTGTGTTCGTTCCGGAGCAAACGAGGCTTAAAATACGATGACAAAACGTCAATAGGAAACCGATTACAAATACATATATTCATCATTTTGGTGAAACAGTAAGAATGCTGCGCCTATCTGGTTTCAACTGCAGTTGACAAAGGCAAAGGGATTCGCGAAAGCAGTAATTTCTCATCAACGACAACTTCGTTAGCTTTGGTCTGGTGCATTTGTGTGAGGAGGGGGGAAAGGAATTCAGTATGGCGGCAGGACCTTCCTCCCTTCGTGGCTGAAACAAATCTCAAAAACTAAATGAACTGTGCCGCAAATCGAGGCAATGCCAATGGGTGCCCAGAGGAGCAAAAAATCAAAAACACGCTCGAATGCTGCACTAATCTGATTTCTTTCTCTTTTTCTGCTGAAGGGTCTATCGGTAAGCAAGGATGAAGTTTCAGAATCTGCTGAACACAAGAAAAGGAAATCTGCAACTTGCTTCGCTCCTTCGCCATAAGAAACAGTTACTGCACAAGCAAATTTTGCAACAAATTGTCCTAATTCAAGGTGCAAAATTTCCTCTCGACAAAGTAAACTATAAGCATTATCGTTGGGAGTTGCACAAACGAGGAAACTAAGTTCTTGAGGGAAAGAACTGCAGTCGTAGTTTCTTTCCGTTTGAACGCAACACGATACTATGTAATGCATCTCAGGCAAATTCGCACTCGTTGTGTGTTCTTACTAACAAGGCAAGTATTGTTTAATCTACTATAAATGCATTTGGAAAATCTGCACAACTGACATAAAAAAGATTAACAGACAAATTATTGTATACCTATAGCATAAAATCGTTTTGAGACTGTGAATAAATTATGCTCACAGCTGACCGTATTAACAGCAACAATATACAGGGGGGCTTTACAATTCCAATTACAGGCTTCTAGGGGTTGTAGAAGAGACATAAATACGCTTTGGTATAGAACCCCTGTCCGAAAAAGTTCCGTTTGGATATAAAGATCGGATCACTTTTAAATTTCCCGTTTCACTGTATGATAAATACTGGCAGACCTGCACAAAACGTATGTATCGAGCACGTTTTCGAAATCACCTCGATCCATCACGTATCATTTTATGGCCACCTCCTGGTTTTCCCATAAAGCTCTAAGTTATTTGGTTGGTCGATATGAGGGGAGGATACCAAACAGTAAGATCAACGGTCCCATCTTATTAGGGAAGGATTGGGAAGGAAATCGGGCGTGCGCTTTCAAAAGAACCAGCCCGGCGTTTGTATGAAGCGATGTAGGGAAATGAAGGAAAACTTGAAAAAGGACGGCGGAGCGCGTGTTTGAAATTCGTCCTCCCGAAAGCGAATCCAGTGTGCTAACCACCGCACCATCTCGCTCGATAAAACTTTTAGTCTATAACCTACTTTATGGCCTGGGGCTGAATATCTCCCACTCGTTTCCCTGTCATTTCAAATATTTTGACTTTATTCTAGCCTTCCTTCATGTTTGCCCTAACTTCTCCATCTTTGCCTGTTAAGGAAACCAAACCGTAAATAGTTGGTTACTGTTAACTCCATCTTCATACACGATGGCTGAGGGACTTCGGCTGTGCGGTATAAAATGTCAAATCAGAATCAGCTTAAGCGGTCTATATTTCAGGATTTATTTTACTTGTGCGACCAGTTTCGGCGTCTCGCTGAGCTATCTTTAGGCCTCTGACTAACGTGTAGGGAGAATCCAACCTCATATGCAATCGAAACAAGGCCAGCGTTCAGTAACTGGTGTCCGTAGACTCCTTTTTAACAACGCTGTCATTTCGTTCATCAGCTGCAGACTTTCTATAGACACAGCTCTTGTTCGATACAATCCGCTGTCCGAACCTATCTCACCTTCCTCTAGTCGTGTAAAATCGGAAGAATCTTTCAGAACACCGTGCAAATTATTTAGGATGGGAACCAAGCCATCGCTTCTGGGCACAAGGCGTGCATTCGTTTGATTAGAGCTGGCTTACAGACGAATCAACTAGCACCCGGTCGCCAGCAGACGCGTGTCATCAACAGGTGGGGAAGCAACCGGCCATCTGACATCGGCCCATACGTCATCGCCGTCACTGAGTTCAGAAGCTTCTTCGTTGAGCAGTGTCGGTATGCCCGGTCAAAGCTGAGCCGGGTCGAATCGGAGCTAATTTCGCAGAGTTAATTAAGCAGACTGCCCTCCTTACGAACTTGGGCCGCTACCCCGGCCGGCGGGACATGAAATCTGCGGCGCCGCCGGCCAGCGAGCGATAATTGAAACAGTACGTGTTGGCTGCAACTGGCGGCTGCTTAATCGACTCCGGACCGCCCGGCTCGCTAATAATGGAACACGGGGCGCGCAGGTGCGCGAGTTCCACCAGAACGCTGAATCGTGTAACAGGGAACTTGCTCTTCAGCAGTCAGCGCCAGCTCAAATTGACTCCATGCCGTAGCGAACGTGTAGTACTGACCGACTTTTTCGGTGTTGTGCTTCACCTTTTAAATTTACTGCCGGGGTAAAACTGTATTTTTACTGACATATTTTTCCTAAATATTCGGAAAAGTAATGTATTCAAGAGCAGTCACGCACTTGAGTGGCAACAGTTTACTTAGTATAACCCATTTCTAAGCAAAGAAGGGAAAGCAAAAGGTGGAAGGAGTACATAGGTCGTCTATACAGAGGCGATGTTCTTGAGGACAATATTATGGAAATGGAAGAGGTGGTAGATGAAGTTGAAATGGGAGACATGATACTGCGTGAAGAGTTTAACAGAGCACTGAAAGACCTAAGTCGAAACAAGGGCCCGGGAGCAGAAAACATTCCATTAGAACTACTGACGGCCTGGGGAGAGCCAGTCCTGACAAAACTCTACCATCTGGTGAGCAAGATGTATGAGACAGGCGAAATACCCTCAGACTTCAAGAAGAATATAATAATTCCAATTCCAAAGAAAGCAGGTGTTGACAGATGTGAAAATTACCGAACTATCAGTTTAATAAGTCACGGCTGCAAAATACTAACGGGAATTCTTTACAGACGAATGGAAAAAACTGGCAGAAGCCGACCTCGGGGAAGATCAGTTTGGATTCCGTACAAATGTTGGAACACGAGAGGCAATAGTGACCTTACGACTTATCTTAGAAGAAAGATTAAGGAAAGGCAAACCTACGTTTCTAGGTTTCTAGCATTTGTAGACTTACAGAATGCTTTTGACAAAGTTGACTGGAATATTCTCTTTCAAATTCTAAAGGTGGCAGGGGTAAAATACAGGGAGCGAAAGGCTATTTACAATTTGTACAGAAACCAGATGGCAGTTATAAGAGTCGAGGGACATGAAAGGGAAGCAGTGGTTGGGAAGGGAGTGAGACAGGGTTGTAGCCTATCCCCGTTGTTATACAATATGTATATTGAGCAAGCAGTAAAGGAAACAAAAGAAAAATTCGGAGTAGGTATTAAAATTCATGGAGAAGAAATAAAAACTTTGAGGTTCGCCGATGACATTGTAATTCTGTCAGAGACAGCAAAGGTCTTGGAAGAGCAGTTGAATGGAATGGACAGTGTCTTGAAAGGAGGATATAAGATGAACATCAACAAAAGCAAAACGAGGATAATGTAATGTAGTCGGATTAAGTCGGGTGATGCTGACGGAATTAGATTAGGAAATGAGGCACTTAAAGTAGTACAGGAGTTTCGCTGTTTGGGGAGCAAAATAACTGATGATGGTCGAAGTAGAGAGGATATAAAATGTAGACTGGCAATGGCAAGGAAAGCGTTTCTTAAGAAGAGAAATTTGTTAACATCGAGTATTGATTTAAGTGTCAGGAAGTCGTTTCTCAAAGTATTTGTATGGAGTGTAGCCATGTATGGAAGTGAAACGTGGACGATAAATAGCTTAGACAAGGAGTACAACCAGTATGGTTGCTCGACTGAGAATGTCATTTATACATGCACTCATCAAATACTGAAAGCCTTAAATAATAATATATCGCCAGTTTATGTTTAGTGTGTGCTCTCCAAGGCCTTTGATTGTATAGATCATTATACTTTTTTAGAAAAACTCAAGTCTTATGGAAATGATGGCTTTCATAGCTGCTTAGAATCATACGCGAGAAGCAGAATGCAAATGGTTGTGCTAAATAATTCAAATAACTTCGGAAAGGTAGAACATTTTAGTAACTGGGGAGAAATCACACAGGGTTCAGTTTTAGGTCCACTCCTGTACCTTATACACTCCTGGAAATGGAAAAGAGAATACATTGACACCGGTGTGTCAGACCCACCATACTTGCTCCGGACACTGCGAGAGGGCTGTACAAGCAATGATCACACGCACGGCACAGCGGACACACCAGGAACCGCGGTGTTGGCCGTCGAATGGCGCTAGCTGCGCAGCATTTGTGCACCGCAGCCGTTAGTGTCAGCCAGTTTGCCGTAGCATACGGAGCTCCATCGCAGTCTTTAACACTGGTAGCATGCCGCGACAGCGTGGACGTGAACCGTATGTGCAGTTGACGGACTTTGAGCGAGGGCGTACAGTGGGCATGCGGGAGGCCGGGTGGACGTACCGCCGAATTGCTCAACACGTGGGGTGTGAGGTCTCCACAGTACATCGATGTTGTCGCCAGTGGTCGGCGGAAGGTGCACGTGCCCGTCGACCTGGGACCGGACCGCAGCGACGCACGGATGCACGCCAAGACCGTAGGATCCTACGCAGTGCCGTAGGGGACCGCACCGCCTCTTCCCAGCAAATTAGGGACACTGTTGCTCCTGGGGTATCGGCGAGGACCATTCGCAACCATCTCCATGAAGCTGGGCTACGGTCCCGCACACCATTAGGCCGTCTTCCGCTCACGCCCCAACATCGCGCAGCCCGCCTCCAGTGGTGTGGCGACAGGCGTGAATGGAGGGACGAATGGAGACGTGTCGTCTTCAGCGATGAGAGTCGCTTCTGCCTTGGTGCCAATGATGGTCGTATGCGTGTTTGGCGCCATGCAGGTGAGCGCCACAATCAGGACTGCATACGACCGAGGCACACAGGGCCAACACCTGGCATCATGGTGTGGGGAGCGATCTCCTACACTGGCCGTGCACCACTGGTGATCGTCGAGGGGACACTGAATAGTGCACGGTACATCCAAACCGTCATCGAACCCATCGTTCTACCATTCCTAGACCGGCAAGGGAACTTGCTGTTCCAACAGGACAATGCACGTCCGCATGTATCCCGTGCCACCCAACGTGCTCTAGAAGGTGTAAGTCAACTACCCTGGCCAGCAAGATCTCCGGATCTGTCCCCCATTGAGCATGTTTGGGACTGGATGAAGCGTCGTCTCACGCGGTCTGCACGTCCAGCACGAACGCTGGTCCAACTGAGGCGCCAGGTGGAAATGGCATGGCAAGCCGTTCCACAGGACTACATCCAGCATCTCTACGATCGTCTCCATGGGAGAATAGCAGCCCGCATTGCTGCGAAAGGTGGATATACACTGTACTAGTGCCGACATTGTGCATGCTCTGTTGCCTGTGTCTGTGTGCCTGTGGTTCTGTCAGTGTGATCATGTGATGTATCTGACCCCAGGAATGTGTCAATAAAGTTTCCCCTTCCTGGGACAATGAATTCACGGTGTTCTTATTTCAATTTCCAGGAGTGTATATCTGCAAGTCTTTTACCTCAAAATTCAACAAGCAAATTCGTACTTTTTCGAGACGATACTTGTGTTATAATAAACCCCACTAGACTGAAAGTAACAGAAGAGCCAGTTCAGATGCCCAGCTAAACCCGCAGAACAGGACAGGTAGATTAAGTTTTGGAAAGGGGTCAAAATAAGCGGCTGTCAGTTACACTCGAACATACAACCTTTTAATTGATCAAATATTACAAGGGCCAAGAATTTTTTTTTACACAGCTTTAATTTTGAAACTTAATTAGCGGCTAAATGCGCCGTACAATGTCATGCCTTAAGGGCAAGACCACTTTAATCTAAAAACGGCTGAAAGCCAATGACTTAAGGCTGAGCCAAACTCAGAAATTTAAAAGGCAAAGCCTTATCTTAAAACATTTCCTTAATTGGACTGAAGCCGGCCGCGGTGGTCTAGCGGTTCTAGGCGCTCAGTCCGGAGCCGCGCGACTGCTACGGTCGCAGGTTCGAATCCTGCCTCGGGCATGGATGTGTGTGATGTGCTTAGGTTAGTTAGGTTTAAGTAGTTCTAAGTTCTAGGGGCTGATGACCATAGATGTTAAGTCCCATAGTGCTCAGAGCCATTTGAGCCAATTCGGCTGAAAGCCCAAAGAATCTGACACTTTAAGTGCAAACAACTTAAATCCAAAATCCGCTGAAGGCCCAACACTTTAGACTCAATAACATTAATTTTAAAAAATTGCCGAAGGCTTTATGTTAAACAGTTCTTAAATTAGGCTGAAGGTCCAAACATCTGACGCCTTAAGGGCAAAGCAACCTTAATGTAAAAAGTCGGCTAGAACCCATCCAAGTATAAACAACAAGAACAAGAAAAGGCAGTACACCCAAGGGTGCTCAGAAGTTCTGAATGTCGGCCTGGAATTCAAACAATAACACTCACTTAGGTGAGACAGGCAGTAAACCCAACCATTGTCGATATGACAACCCAACCAACAGGCAGTCAATGGACCCACCGATAAGATAACTTCCGCTCCACCTGATCAGCACACAACAGGGAGTTCAATGGAACAACGTAGAAGGTATTGGCGTCCACAACCAGTTATACATTCAGCTGTCAAACTACACACCATGCTGGACAGTGACAACATGAGGAGGAAAATACACTGCCTGAATTTACGTCAACGGCCAGGGCAGGCAACCGCTGGTGCACTTCAATTCAATTAACCATGTACAGTTAAACTCCACTAAAATTTGCAACTTGAAAACACATGTTGTTGCTCGTGGGAATATCCCAACAGCCGACAACGAACTCCACAATATGAACAGTCGTGACTTGCTGATAGATTAAGTCAAAACTCAACTTTCATGTCCAGCAGCGGTGAGCCACAAACCCCTTAGCAATGGGAACCGCATCACACACTCCAACACCACACCGCATAGAGGCCGCCAGCGGGCCCGGCCAAACAACGCTCCACAGAGATTTCCTCGCTGCTCCACGCCAACTGATCAACTGCTCAGGCCCAGAAATGGTGAAAGGACGAAGTATACGTCGGCCGATGAGACGACCAACTGATCGACCAACGAACGGTCGTCCCACTCCAATCTCACTAAGTCGGACAGTTCGTGTGTGTTGCCAGCGGTCGGCGAGCACTGGCTGTCGGCGCCTCACCGGCGCACCGTCCCCCAACTTCACTGCTGCTGCGTCCTAACTGCACTGCTGGTCCGTCCAGAACTGACTGGTAGACACACGACGACCCGGGAACACTATCGGCCGCTCCAGAGATGGTACGTCAGTGCAGTTATCGATACGGGCTGCTGTTGCCGTTCACGGGCAAGTGAGTCAGGAAGTTAGTGACGCAAGTAAGTGTAATAAGAAAACGAGGCGGCAGTAGCGAAACAGAAGATGACAAACAATAAATGCACGGCCCAACTACTAAATAATATTATCGAAAGAGTTATTGAGTTGTTCTATGAAAATGGTCTCTCCATAAATTTTGGAAAAAGTCACTACATTCAGTTCTGTGCAAAAACAGTGTCATACCAATGACAGATGGAGCACTTTAGCAGGAGTCGGTAGACAGGGTAGAATGCTCCAAATTTTTGAGTGTACGTATTGATGAAAACGTGAACTGGTGGTTCCTGAGCTCTTCAGACAAATAAGTTCAGCTTTGCTCTTCGTATAACTGCTAATCTCAGATACAAACGTATCAACCTCCTCAAATGATTTTGCATATTTCCACTCAATAACGTCGTACAATATAATTTGCTGGGGTAACTCATCACTTAGAAAGGAAGTGTTGATTGCACAAAAGCGAGTATTAAGAATAACATGGGCTAGACATTTTATCTGCGCCGTTTCAATATATATTTTCGCTTGTGAAATTCCTCGTAAATAATGCTACACAATTTGAGAAGAACAGTGACGTAAGTACTTACAATACGTGAGGCATGATCTTTATTACCCATGTTAAAGCTGTCAGTGATTCAGAGAGGAGTTTAATATGCAGCAATAAAAATCTTCGAGCAGTTGGTCAATAATATAAAGTGTTTGACAGGTAGCGAATCAAGTTTTAAATCTCGTAGGAAAAAAAAGAGAACTACGCTGGACGGCGGTACAACACTAACCCTTGCATTTCATGGAGAACGGTCTCATCCACTGAGATATTCAGGCCAGATAGATTACTCCGTAAATTAATTGCCCGCGAAAGGGAAGATTTCGTCTTAGATCCGTCGGGAAGCTTAAAAATATATTGCTCAAAAGAATTTGGGGAACACGTATATCAACTTCCAGCATGTTAAATCTCTTAACACATACGGTGTCTGTGGTTATATTACAAACAGCCAGAGCATTGCAAGATGATCTCAGGAGGGCAGTTGAAGTCGGTGTGTCCGATCAGACTGTAAGGAATAGGTTAAGAGAAAAGACCTCACGACCAAGACGTCCTGCTCGAGTACACCGTCTAACACGACATCATCTCGCAGCTCCCATTCAGTTCTGCTGTTCCTGCCACTGGCAGCTTCGACACTGGAGAAACGTATTATTCACAGACGAGCCAAGATTTCCTTTGACGCTAGTTGATGGACGTGTTCGTGTGTGGAGACGCCATGGGGAGCGTACGTGCCAAATGTTGTCCACAAAATAAACAGATTAGGCCGAGGTTCCGTGATGGTGTGGGGAGGCGTCAGTGTTGAGAGCCGTACGCATCATGTCGTTGTCCACGATCACCTTGCCTCCAGGCAATACATCAACAGATCCTGTTGGACCATATGGTGGCTGCTGCATACGATGGTGGCACTGAATTCCTTCTCATGCACGCTAATGCCAGGACCCATGTGTCGGGCTCGCCAGGGATGTCTTGCGAACCATGGAATTAATGGAACGCCCAGCGATGAGTTCCAACCTAAACTCTATCAAGGGTATGTGGGATATCCGTGACAGACGTGTTCGTGGTCGTCCTGTTCCCCACAGACTCTCCAAGAACTCTCAAGGGGCATCGCTGAAGAATGGGAATGGGTAACAAAGGGTGACTTCCGTAGTATACGTAGCATCCCACGCAGGTGTCAGGCGATGACGAACGCTCACGGAGAGCGTACACGTTACTATAGCTCTCAAAGCCCAATGAAAAGCAGAAGGGATGATGGAATGAATGATCGCTTCCACTTTGTTCTGGACACCTGTCGGACTTACCAGCTCTTGTAACGAAAATAAGGAGGGTTTAATGATGGTTTACCATGTAATTATTTTGAGAAAAATAAAGATATAATTCGGTAAAATTCCCAGTCCTCAGTTATAGCTCCGTGGGATACAGCAGATGCCTCAGTGAATTAAGTGCTTCAGCTATCCACTAGTGTATCACACGATTTGGAAACAATAGCGGTAACTCATATCAGTGTTGTTAAAAAGCTCAGGTCAAGTCAGTACGCAACCTAGCAAGAAACAAGCTGAGGTTTACGAATACTTGTAAAAAATTACGAATATTATAAAAAAAAATGTGTAAGACACTGCCAAAATATATGTTCCTTTAAAAAAAAAAAAAAAAAAAAACTTTGCTGAAACTGCAGTGACAGCAATCACCTGTGCAGTCCATATTGAAACCAGACGTAATTCGTATTTAGGTCGCATGGTTGTAGAAAGTACACGGCAGCCAACTTTTTATCTTTGTTTCCCGAAGATCGTAATCTTGCGTGATTTACGAATGGTTAGTCGAGAACTACAGTAAATCATTCCAGCTTTACGACCAAAATAAATTCTATCAAGTTTGAACCACACAATTAATTACTCGCGGGAGACGATAAAACTTAATGAAGGAGAGACCATGTGGGCATTTCACCCGCAATTTACGAGAAAATTCCCTTCGTTGCGTTGGCCTGAACAGTGCTAATTCTGCATGGAGCACTTACAAGTTGGTTCTCTTGACGGGGTTAATAGTCAAACTTCTGCCCCTCACTGGAAATTTTTCTGACAATAATGGCTGGTGTCAATATTGTTTTTGTAATTGAACAATTATTTTTCCTTGCTGTTATTTTCCATTTTCATTTCTCAAGAATATTACCGGTGTCCCACAAAGCGATACCACACGGACCTTTTCTCATGTCCCATTATCCAATGTAATTTCTTGTCATTGTGTGCCACCTCTGTGCGATCTGAATTTTGCATTTCTTTTCTCTCGCCTATTTCATTTTGGGGAATTCAGAAAATATTCATTCAGCATTTTCATGTCAGATTCACATCTCAATCCTTTTCCAACACAAATGTTTTCCTGTCTGGTAAGTCACTTCCTTTTCTAGTGTTATTCGTCTGCAATGTTTTTAACACTCACTATAGGTGCAAATGAAAGGGGTGAGTAGAGAGCAATGAAACAAGCAAATAATTCTGATAAACATAGGTCTCAAAACCAATGGTGTGATCGATACAAAGTACTACAACTCAGTTCATTGAACACCTTATAGCACAGTCCCATAGGATCCAAACTGCAGATATGAAGTTGAGGACAAACACATTACAGCAATAAGGCTTCAGCACTTCCATCCATCAGTCCGTACACGTTCATATATCCGAGTTGTGTTAAGAGAAGCCTGCCACAATGGATTCCCAAGGTACGTCCGTACTATCAGTAGGAATGGAATACATCAAAGCTTTAAATACGTCCACTCAAAATAATCCAATTGATTCGAGTCGGGAACCCTGGGTGGCCATAGTGTTGGCAAGCCGCGACTGTTGTCACAACGTAATTCATCGGTACTTACGCATCCGAAATTATGATAAAATCAGACGACTGCAGTTGATCACTCTGTAATTCTTTAATTTATGCCTCCTTTGCGGTGTTTCGAAACGAACGTAACCTTAGACGTTAACAGTGTTGTGAAACGGATATGACAGCACTTGTGCTTAAGTCGTATCGGAGAAACCAATGGTTTCCTGACCTATGTTTATTAGAATTATTGGCTTAGTTCATTGTCCTCAATTCGTCTCTGTCCAATGTACCTGTAATCATCAGTCTCCCCGTATTCGCTGCTCGAATGGTCAGTGCAAAATAACATCACGTCTGTATTCTCTTACTTTTCAACTTTCCATTTGGTGCGTCTATATGATAGTGAGAAACAAACAAGAAACTTTATGTAGAAAACTACACACAATGTGTGTGGTGTAGCTGATTCGAAGAACTTGAAAAACCGGGTCGACTTGATGACGTAACGGTAAGTACCCGTCCTCATTTGACGGATTAGGCGAAAAAATGATTGTACAAAAGACTAAAATTCTTAGAAAACTGTTATTACAAAACTTTATTATGATGTTTCTCAAATGAAAAAGCTGTAGTGTATATATGTTAGAAGCACCAATGGACGGAAATGTTGAACAGGAAAGAAAGTAACATCGAATATGTCCATATTAAGCGCATTAGAGCCTTTCTGTATTTAATATTGTAAGTAGGCTCTTTAGGTTTTTATCTTAGTAACGCCACGTAGCGCTCTGTATGAAAATCACTGACTCTGTGATGTGTGGAGTCTGTGGCTGGTTAGCATTGTTGGAATAGTCGCTATTGTAGTGTTAGGCAGTTGGATGTGATCAGCGTGTAGCCGCCAGCAGTGGTGGATGTGGGGAGAGAGATGGCGGAGTTTTGGGAGCGGACGATCTGGACGTGTGTCAATCATGAACTGAAATATATATTATGACTTTTGAACACTACTACGGTAAATACATTGTTTGTTCTGTATCAAAATCTTTCATTTGATAACTACGCCTATCAGTAGTTAGTGACTTCAGTAGTTAGAATCTTTTATTTAGCTGGCAGTATTGGCGCTCGCTGTATTGCAGTAGTTTGAGTAATCAAGATTTTTGAGAGGTAAATGATTCATGGAAGGTATAGGTTATTGTTAGTCAGGGCCGTTCTTTTGTAGAGTATTGAAAGTCAGATTGCGTTGAGCTAAAAATATTGTGTGTCAGTTTAGTGATGATCAGAATAAGTAAAGAGAGAAATGTCTGAGTACGTTCAGTTTTGCTCAGCTGTTTGAAAATCAAATGACGTAAGGGATTTATCAGCACAGTCATTCATAAATTTTTCTAAGGGGACGTTTCAATATGAGCAAGCGTTTCCTCGGATAGAGTCTACACCTCTATCAGATTAATTGTTGACACATATGTTGTCCATAAAGAAGTGACGTCGTTGGATGATAGTAAGAAAATGCAAAAAGATTTGGACCAAATTTTTATTTGTTTTAATCAATAGCAGCTCTCCTTAGACATGGTTAAACGTAAGATAGTGCCTGTATCGAAGAGAAAGAATCCGATCGTATCAGATTACAGGACTGGTGGCAGTCATCTGGAGCATATCATATCGTATAAGTACTTAGCGTAGTGATGTAACGTAACTGCTTAGTCACATGTTGCTATGCGACGATCAGTTAATTATATGTTGCACTGTCCTGAACTTCCTGGATGGAGTAACAGGGATTGTGAAGTCTGGAATATGAGCACGTTAAATTCCCCGTTATTGGAAGGCGGTGAGAAAGGCCAGCTGCAAGCTTAAGGCGTTGGGTGGTCGAGGAGCGTATTTTCGGGAGGTTTCCCTGAATTCCTCCAAGTATTGTAAAGCCACGTGAGGAAGTCGACGCAGGTAATGATGCTCCAAGGCCAGGCGACTACAAAGCGCCTTTTCAGAGATGTGTGAACTACGAGTGGTCGTTGGGGGGATGGGGGGGGGGGGGGGGTGAGGGAGTAGCCAGAAATGCCCACAAACCTTTCTAGAAGCTTTTGCAGGTAACAAGCCACAGTCATTTTATCGTACGCAGCGTAGGAAACGAGCTGCGTGAGAACCCTTCCAGTGCCAGCTTCTAGTCAGTTTACGGAATTAAACAGGCGCTTATGGAGAAAATTCTGCACGCTTCCCCTGCATTTTAGAAGGTGTGCAAAACTCGCGAATCCTCCTCTCCAACCTCTGCCGTTTAGACGCGGGCTGGATAATAGACAGAAGGGCACACATGGTGTTCACCGCTCGGAACTGCAGGGAAGACGATGTGTCACGCAGATGTAGAGAGCTGTTGGGCCGAGTCTGCAGCTTCTTTCGCTGGTTTTTTTTTTTTTTTTTTTTTTTTTTTTTTAAGTAAATATCGGTTTTAAAATTTGTGGTGCTTTTCTTCTTTGCAGCTCACAAGTGGCGACTTTATTCTGTAGTGTGAATTTGTTCTTGATAGCAAATTTCTTGTTAAGGGATATTTAAGATGATCTTCTCCAGTATTATAGCATTTGCGAACTGCGCAGCCTTTGAAAAGTTATTTGCTTGTTGATTACCAGTCTCCCATAAAGCATTCATGTGCCTTCAGCATTTACACAGTGCATTGAACATTTTTGTCTCGCTACTGATTAGTATAATTTTGTTCTTAAGTCCGTGATCAGTAACTCTGATACTTGATATGGTGAACTGTGACTAGTTTACCTTGATAGATGAAGGTAAAAATTCAACAAATTAATGGTTAATTCTAAAGAATGTTATCATTTTTTTCCTACAACTACCTGATGAAGCGGCCCTATTTCTCTTAATGAACTTCGTCAGAAGGCTCTATGTGACTAAATTGCGCACCCGCAGGGTTGCAATTCCGGTGTAAAACAGGTGCCATTACTAGGAACAGTTTATATTAAAGAGGCAAATTAATTGTTTCGGTTCTTTTTATGATTTTTTAAGTTTCTTGTTGGTAATAAAAATTTACCTGCAGCTGCACTGAGCAGCGAGAGTGATTTTCACTGTAAATGCAATTCTCTGGTGTTTTAAACCTACAAGGCACAGAATAGCTTGTAGAGTTAATCTTGTTTTGAGTTCGCAAGTGTGGCGGGCAGCTTGCTCTCCCTACTGCCAAACTCCAGTGGACTCACACGAACTTCGACGACCAAATACGCAATCGCGCCACATTATAGTCCTGAGAATCCTTGTTAGTTGGAACGAATGCATAAAATATGTATCAAAGACGGCAGATGGAAGACTTGGTTATCTTAGTAGGGTTATGGTAAAGTTGTTGCATCAGCAGAGGAAATCACGCACAAGATGTTAGTACAACGAATGCAGACTATAGTGTTAGTGTTTGGTGTACTTATGAATCACTAGTGATGGCAGACATCGAAAGGTTTCAGAAATGCCATGCTAGGGTGTTAACGACCCACACAAAGTGTAATTGAGGTGCACGGCAAACTTAAAAGTATGTGAGAATGAAAAGAAGGAAGGACATCAGGGTTGCGAACATGAGAGTTTTCCTCGATGTTTCCCAATAATGAAGAGAGTCCTCAGCGACCATTTCGTACACCCCTTACGAAGAAAGAGGATCGAATTATTCAGTTAAATTACAATCCAGTCACAGATTCATACAAGAGGGGGAATTACGAATAGTCATAGAGGGATAGCTCGACCCGCCAGGTAGCCAAAAGAGTTAATGCTTTGCTTCCTGGACTCGGGTAGAAGCGCCGGTCTCGGATCGAAAACGCCCAGCGGATTAACGACGACGGCCGGTACGTCGGCCAGCCTAGATGTGGTTTTTAGGCTGTTTTCCATATCCCTCTAGGTGAATACCGGGCTGGTCCCCACGTTCCGCCTCAGTTAGACGACTCACAGATGGTTGAAGACACTCGTACTATTTCATGACTTACACTAAGTACAGACAGCTTGAGTACACTACTTAAGTCCCAGGGGGTTTCGGGATGGCGGCAGGAAGGGCATCCGGCCACCCTCTGCATCTAACACTACCAAATGCGTAATAATAAGGCCGGCCCCGTGTTGAAGCAGGACATGGCCCAAGGAAAGAAAGAAAGTCATAGGGCGATAGCTGCATATGTAATAAATAGGAAAACTTAACCTTCCTACTACCATAACCATTTTGTTTGTTTCAGACTACCAATGCAGTTATAAAGACCCTAAGTAATTGAAACGGAAAGTATTGGCAGTATTTTTATGAACTAGCATAAAAATATAGATTACAGCTGTTGAATGTAATAGTCATCATTTTGTTTTCATACGTGTTACGTTCAAGAAACGAAAAGGGATTTAGATTACAGCCGTATTGGCCCCAATGGTGCACAGTGAAACAAAATTAGTGAGATGTAAATAAAAAACTGAACATAACATTACAGGATACAACTGACTCAGATGAAGTACAACATATATTTTGAAGGTAATAGACTTTCAAGCAATAGAGGTACGTATTTCGAGTGTGATATTAAGGTCGTATTGCCGCCACTGGTACTAGGAACGGCACAACAGGTGAGGGGTGATAGAGAGGGTCGCGATTTTTAGCACTAGGCGCCTGCTGTTGCCATAGAACCTGCCAGAAAGCATACCGAATCACAGGGGTGTCAACGGAATGGCTACAAGCACCTACGACTTTCACAAGTTGTTCATGTACAGATAAATTTTTGATGTGCTCCACAAAAGCGGGTGGTTGGATCCGAGGATGGGGCGAACTTGGTAGGGCTGTAGGGGACTGAGAATCGGGAATCTTCAAGGGATCATTTACCCTCTATACACAAATGTGTCAATGTCGCATCCCTTCGAATCACGCCAGAAGAGGGTTTAAGAAGCATAAACATCCTTTGCTGCTTCTGATGAAGCTGAAATTTCGTCGGATGGTTCTTAACGATCCCGAGTGGTTTTATCCTGTACGCAAGAGCAAAAATTACGGTCGCATGGTTCTCCAAAGGTGTCAGACGACTTTCAGTGGCGTTTCAGCCTCACGATGCCCTTAGAGACTGGTTGAATAGTATGAGGGGTGTTGGTAGTATCAAAGATTGTCAAGAACGACATTCGGTTGCTCACCGCACAGTAAACCGTCGGTTTCGGCCGCGAAATGTGTGTTAATGAACACCCCAAAGGGGAAGGGTAGCTTTATTGACGCTTTCTTGCCATCCCTTAAGGCATTTTCGTGTCGTTTTTCTCAGCCACCCACAATGAAACTGCGTAATTTCAACGCTGGGAATCGCGGTGCTGACCTATATCGCAGAGGTGTCAAAAGAAGGGGAGAAATGTGGATAAGAGGGAGTGTGAGGACCTTTCCATCATGTAACTCTTCCACGGTGGACTTGGGCAGGATTGTGGTGAAATTTGGCGCCAATGTGACATTTAATTATTCATTTATTTGCTATTTTCTTTTACTCTGTTATCTACATTCAAGAACAAAGCAACTTTTGCACATCATTTGGCATGAATATACGACATAATATTTTAATACAATTTCAGATGTTTTAGTATAACTAGGCAGCCACTGTGATTCTATTATCAGGCCTTATACCTGACATGAACATCTGAGCTCTGGTCTTTGTTTCCCAGATGTCGACACCTCGCTGTTTCAAACGTCGCCGAGCCTGACGGTGACGTCTCGGAAAGCTACGCTTTTGCACAACTCAGTTACAGACTTCAGCAGCCAAATTTCAAGCTTCTACGTTCCAATGGGAGATAAGAGGTTTCGAAAAGTGGTCCTTTAATTTTGTTGTTGAGTGTAATTACAAACTGAATCGCTACGCCGCTGCCACAACCGGGGTAGACACGTCAGTTCTGCCGCACGGCAACATACATATCCTGGGCGGCAGCTGCTGCGGTCCGGCAACTTGTTGGAGTCCTGTAAAAAATTCCCTTTAACGCTCCAGGGTACTGAAAATCCGGTGATTTTCCGTACTGCAAAACCCATAGTGAGTGCGGAGAAGGAATTGTAGAACGACGAATACTGCTGACTTGCAACCGGCTGGGCAAAGAAAACCTAGGGGAGAGAAAAATATTATGTATTCGGTACTCCGTGACACTATTGACTTACTCCGTTGAGAATAAGAAATTTGAGGAACACGAAAATTACCGAGATGGGTAACGAAATTTATTAATAAAGTAAATTAATTTCACGTAAGTGTCAGTGATCATTGTGTATGATTTGTGAATATAACCGCCTGGATCACTAAATAAATTTCCTTACTTGTTACGTCATTTCATCTACTGCCATCATCCTATATTTATAATTAAGATTAAAGGAACATAAATAGTGACAGGCGTTTATTATACAACAAGCTATAAGAACTGAGAAGTTAAAAAATGCTTTTAAAATTTCACTCACCAAAAAAACTTTCAGCTTATGGAACAAGGTACAGTGTCAATATTGAAACCCAAGTCCAACCAGGGAGTCACCTAACAGCTAGCAGTTGGTTCGGAAACTATACACAGACGTTAATTTCCAAGTTGTGGGGAGGGGGGAGGGGGGGTTAGTGTGGGGGATGATTTACATATTTAACTTGCATTTTTTTACATCCCAGACATACGCACATATATTCTGCCATTATATTTTCGTTGTTGCATTTATGGCAAGGAAGATATTATTTAAATTACAAAGATATAAAACCAATTTGCAAAACACAATTAAATTAATATAGTGGCATACTCATTATATTAACTTTTTTCAGGTGGTCGCAATCACTCCACGTGGATTTCACCTAAATGTGACAAGTCTTCATGGAATCTGTCATATGTTTGTAATTTCTATATATATATATATATATATATATATATATATATATATATATATATATATAGAGAGAGAGAGAGAGAGAGAGAGAGAGAGAGAGAGAGCAGTGTGTGTGTGTGTGTGTGTGTGTGTGTGTGTGTGGAGGTGGGGGTGGGTGGGTGTGGGTGGGTGGATGCATATCTGCATTCTCCTCACAAACCAATGGACAGATTTCAACCAAATTTGGCACAGAAAGAGCAGGTCTTACAAGTATGAGCACTATGGAGATTATAGCCTTTTGGCTCCAATACGAGAGGAAATAGGGAGAAAACGTGTTTTACAGCCTCTGGCATATATGCTGCCATGCATGATAGGCATATTATGTGGGAACAGCATCGGCCTACAAAATCAGCCGACGTGTCAGGGGCAACAAACGGTTTTCGGGGTCCCGACATGGAAGCTGCCCTGTATGACAAGCACATCCTATTGGAGCAGTATAGGCCTGCTTTGCATTGCAGGCACAAATAGATTTTCAAGCACCTGGTGTGTAGCCTGCCCCGCACGGTAGGTTTGCATTAAAGTAAAATTTGAAGGTCCTGCACCCTAGTGCCACCTGTAAGCTGGAACTTACATCTTACTATAATTTCTGAACCAGTAGCTAGTTACTGTCCTGATCAGGCTATCATCAGGTTTTAAAACTGACACTTAACCTTGTTCCAGAAGTTTAGAGCTTTTTTGGCACGTGACCTTTTATCAATATTTTTTAACTTTTTAACTTTCCTGAGCTTGAAGTATAATGAACTCTTTATGCTGCTTTACCAATGATTACAAATATCTGATGGTGGCAGTAGCCGAACGGAGTAATAAATAAAGAAATTTATTTAGTGACCCAGACGGTACAATTTACAAAAGAGTAACAAAATGTTTACTATACACTGTGGGTAATTAACTGCAGGAATACGAAAACTACCGACTTGGCACGAGTCGAACGTGAACCGCTTGCAATGAAGAAAAGACCTTAGTAACAAAACGCTTCAAGAGGTAACGGAACGGTACTTCCTGTCTCGCAAAATACTCGTTACTCACAACGAGGTTAGGCTTCTGACACGGCCAATCTACGGGGCTCGTCTTCGCAAGTAGCTTGCGCACAGCTTCGAATGAAAATTTTGGCTCAATACCGCCCCAGTTTTTCAGAAATCTACCCATAAAGTTCATGACGCGGACTCGACTCGAGAATTCACTCTATCGATAGACGGTTGAAAATTAAGCATTTTTCATCCAGATATACGGTGTCCGTAAACGCATTTTTCCCTACAAATCAAGGAAAGAAACTGCTTATGTACCCATAAAGTATGTGATGTACAACTAAAACACCGCTGGCGTAGAAACAATGGCATCTCACTGCGAAGCAGAGACCATTTGCTCGATTCCCAGTGCATTCTGCAGTCTTCTTTTTCACTTTTATTTTTTTCCGCATCGGAACTGGCGGGAATGGGAGGGTTCATAACGTAAGTAAATCAATAACCGATAATGACAAAGTAGACAAATTTCTCAAATGACTTGGATTAGAATGGAATTAAAATTGTGGGCCTCATTGTATGAAAAAATAATTACAGGTATGACTGTTGTATCGACATGCGATACTTAATAAGGGAAAAAACACTTATCCATGTGGTAGTGTACACGAAATAAATCATTTGTACAAGGCCTAATATTACAGCACAGCGTTCTGAAAATTTTTGCCTAAATTTTCCCATGCTTATAAGAACCTAATGATTAATTTGGTCCTCGGGGTATAAAAGAGGTCAGACTCGTTAAAAAAATATTTACTTTACTATTTTTTGCTACTCCAGGAAAGACTCGTAGAAGAATTCAATTTACAAAACATACCTTGAGAGCATCTTAAAACCATACGTTGCTTTTGGCAAGTATTGTCTGACAATAGGTTCCTGGGTCAGACTCGTTAAAAAAATATTTACTTTACTATTTTTTGCTACTCCAGGAAAGACTCGTAGAAGAATTCAATTTACAAAACATACCTTGAGAGCATAAACTAACACCGCCATGCGTGGTAGCGTGTTTATAGATGATGAGGGTCGACAAAATTGTCCGGTAGAAGTAATACAGCTAAACTGCTAACCTGTGTGCCTGCCATGTGATGTTTATTTTAATTGCCAGGATAAAAACTTTATTTAGAGGATTCAAAATTATGGTCGGTTGCTGGAAACTTGCGAGAACTGCACAACCGAGCGGATGCAATAACAATTTAGGGCGTAACTTATGATCAACTTTCAGCACCATTTCATCAGGCAATGTTGACGTATGCGTGATATGCAGCAAAATTAATTCCCTAAAAAAATATTTTTAAATGTAAACCAAATCTGTTTTCGACGAAACTTTTGAGGGAACGAGGTAGCTGCGTGAAGATTGCATTCTGCATTTGCTTCGAATGTTTGTATGACACCTACCATCCATTTAGCTGTTTGAAGGAAATAAATTGAGGACATGTAACAGAGGGAGTGAAGAGACATTGTACCGAATATCGACCAGGATTAAATCTTGAATTGTTTAATAATTCAAGTCGTTTGAGAAAATTGTTTGCCTACCTTACTATTCTTCTCCTCGGATTTACATACCATATCACCCCTCATATGCCTACCAATCTGGAAACGATAAAAACACAAACAAGAAACATCTGCACAATGCAAGTGGGAATCGAACACGGGTTCTCCGCTCCGTAGACGTAAGCCTTAGTCGCTACAGCACCAGAGCTTTCGTTGAACAACTCGTACCTTACGGGTATATGGGCGACAGTCGAATTTCCTTTCATCTATTTCTAGGAGAATATTCGTTTGCAGGCCACTTATGCAAATATGCTGATTGAAAATGTTCAGTCTTCAAATAACGATCGATACCGTGAATTCTGAGGTGATATTGCGTCATGAACTTTAGAGGTAATTTACTCAAAAATGGTGGGTTATTGAGCCAAAACGTCTCAGAGTCTTTAATTGTAGGTTTGCACTAGAAACCTACCAAATATGAGCCCAATCGGTTGGACGTGTCTGAAGGGTTCCCCTTGTCAGTAACGAATACATATGATATACTACCATCCTACACGTCTGTAATAAGTTGTCGATTGACAAAAAAAGGCGGACATGTACAAACAGACCTTAACCCCTGCGCAATCACGCGCAGAGGGAAAAGTAATCTGGAAAACGCGCGTTATACTTCAATTTTGCTTCGTCATTTACACATATTCGTTGTCCCTGCGCTCCCCCCCCCCCCCCCCCTTCCCAACAGTAGCAACATACACTCATACATACATACATACTACAAACATAGTGTTTCTAAAGCGTTTGGGTCCCTTTACTTTCTGTAAAGGTAAAGATCGGCTACAAGTGTCTCCTGATCCCGGAAAAGTAGCCGCTCCTGAATTCTGCCTGTCTACAATTAAGTTATCGTTTGGGCGAGATTTTAAAAGGGAGAGAGCTAAAAAGAAATGTGACGTCTAGCAGAGGGATAATTGGCAGTGAAAACTGCTTTCATCACGACGGCATATTCAGAAAACAAAAACTCGCAGGCATTTAATGAGAAGGCAGCGCCGGCAAGCGAAGAACCTAGTTACTGCCGGGAGGCTGTGGTAAATTGCCGACTTAATTGGAACTGAGCTGCGTCTCGGATTGAAAATGCTGGAGCAGGAGAAAATTGCGACTATATTTCAGCAGCAACACGCCGCCTGCGTCAAAGTGGATGCGCGCGCTCAAAATGTGGTCTGACAATTATCTTCTCCAGGGTGAGAGCGCCCACCCATTGTGCGTGCTAAAATATTAAAAAAAAGAGGGATTAAAAATAAAACCACGTGTGAAACGCTGCACATTACGAGGTGTTTCAAACACTAAAAAGTATTTTTACACCTGGGAAAAAATGCGCTTTCAAGAAAATGGTCAGCAGCATTTCTACACTGGAGATGATGATGTTTTCAGGAAAATATAGTCGATGGGTGATCCTACGAAAATTCAGAATGATTTTATTAGTATTCCCATTTCCTGTAATGAATTAATGTCATCATTAAATGTGACTATACGTCAGGCTTTACAAATAACAAAGGCGAAGAATTCTATATAGAAACAAGACTTGTGACCAGAAAGTAAGTTCCACCATCATCATCATCATCATCATCATCATCATTTAAGACTGATTTTGCCTTTCAGCGTTCAGTCTGGAGCATAGACCCCCTTATAAAATTCCTCCATGATCCCCTATTCAGTGCTAACATTGGTGCCTCTTCTGATGTTAAGCCTATTACTTCAAAATCATTCTTAACCGAATTCAGGTACCTTCTCCTTGGTCTGCCCCGACTCCTCCTACCCTCTACTGCTGAACCCATGAGTCTGTTGGGTAACCTTGCTTCTCCCATGCGTGTAACATGACCCCAACATCTAAGTCTGTTCGCCCTGACTGCTACATCTATAGAGTTCATTCCCAGTTTTTCTTTGATTTCCTCATTATGGACACCCTCCTGCCATTGTTCCCATCTACTAGTACCTGCAATCATCCTAGCTACTTTCATATCCGTAACCTCAAGCTTATTGATAATGTACCCTGAATCCACCCAGCTTTCGCTCCCATATAACAAAGTTGGCCGAAAGATTGAACGGTGCACAGATAACTTAGTCTTGGTACTGACTTCCTTCTTGCAGAAGAGAGTAGATCGTAGCTGAGAGCTCAGTGCATTAGCTTTGCTACACCTCGCTTCCAGTTCTTTCACTATGTTGCCATCTCGTGAGTATATGCATCGTAAGTACTTGAAACCGTCCACCTGTTCCAACTTAGTTCCTCCTATTTGGCACTCAATTCGTTTATATTGAGAGGCACCCACATGCCTTGCCCATACTGTGGCATCAGGCAGTCAGGCCTGCAAGATGAGTGGTCTGCCAAGCGAGTGGATTCATTCTTATTTATCGAGTAATATGAACTCTCGTACTCTCAATTAAGTTACAAATTTACAGAACTCTAACTGTTCACTACGCACTGGCAATACCACATTTTCTTTTTTCTTTTATTTAATGGTTTTTATCAACACGTGGCCACCGCTCTGAATATGAATGGCGCACACATTATAAATTCGGGACGTCATGACAACATACAATTCGAAGGAAAAGTCCACCAATCTTTTTCTTTTCACTATCTTACTTATTCCGATAAATTCTATAACCTAAACACACAATTTCTATAACCTACAACAATAACACATGAGAAATTCCGCCCAGTGGGCATGGCTTTACATTGGTGATTCTCTACCTTATGGTCTCGTAATTATTTAACGCTGCAGTGCACTTTCTGGATAGGATGGCGGATCTTTTATTATACCTCGCACTTCGACTATCACAATCATCATCACGAAACTTTCCTCCCGACCGAGCGGTACTGAAGGAACAAGCATAGCCCACTAATCTTTTGAAACTACCTTGCTACTCTCCCATGCAAACCACACATACCCAAATTACATGACATACACCACACTACAACATGGAATACAATACAACAAATAGTCACAACACTATCACTTTCAGCTTTCCCACTTCAATTAGTATTTATCCCAGTTTCACACGACACTGCACCACTTTGTAATTCTACTTTCCTACTATGAACTCTGGAGATATTTGCACGTCTTCCTGTGCAATGCAAGCCAAGTGGCGTTGCTGGATAGACGGCCGACTCACCTTGCTTCTCTCTCAGAGTTTGAATCTAGCGTCACACGGAATCATATCACGCAAAGTATTATTAAGAACATATTCATCACACACGCGAGTCCTCAACTGATATCATGGACGAGTACTTCTCCTTATCCTTTGTCTCATACACAGATTGAGACTCACACAGTACTCACCACGTGGAAGTACTCGTCTCTAATATCAAGTTCTGCACACGCCATTTCTTAAATATTCCAACTTATGGTACACACGCTATTTCTTAAATATTTCAACTTATTGTACACACGCTAGTAATTCAGCTTAACTTAAGCGCATGGAAGTATTTCAACTTATTGCTACACGTGGTTTCATTGTGACCGTTGGTCACTTCCGAAGATTACTACGATCCCATTATCCCATTAATATTACCTGCCTGACATTTAATTCTCCCCACAAAAGTTCCTGAAATAGAGAAATTATTATTTCAAACTACTCTTAAGTATTCCACATGCATACCATGTCTCCACTCTTTTGTCTTTACGGAGCACAATTAAGACAGGTCTTAACAGCACAAGATCCAGCGGCAGAGTGCTGAAACATGGCCGTTCTTCAGGTCCTCTCGCACCTCTGCCGAAGTGGGGGAGCACCTTGCTACCGTATTGGTCAGTCACATTTCAGGCGCTCAAAGCTCAGGTAAATTTCATCTCTTTGGTTCCACCAAAGGTGGCCAAAGGATCGTCTCAAAGATGATCATATATTCACATTCACTATCTGCGGTTAGCAGACGACCATACATTCATTCATTCATTTTACAGATCTCACCAAACTGGATGTAGGGATTTACTTTGTGGGAGTGCACATGTGATCAATTAAATAAATATATTGTCGTTCTTTCCCACACTGGTATCCGGCTTCGCTGTATTAATTGAAATTGAGTTATTTTACAAAAAAATGTGTTGTTCTGACAAAAATAATGTAGTATGTTGTACCTATTTTCAATGTCGGACGGTACTGTACCCTTTCAATATCTCTTTCCACTGACATTACTTTTGTTTTGGAGATCCTAATCTTCATACCATAGTCCTTACATATCTGATCTAGCTCTGAAATATTACTTTGCTAACTTTCAATCGAATCTGCCATCACAATTAAGTCATCCGCATGTGCGAGACTGCTTATTTTGTGTTCACATATCTTAATCTCACCCAGGCAGTCTATTGTTTTCAACGTATGATCCATAAATAATTTGAACTCAATTTACCGTCAACTCTAACTGCTGCCTGACTCTCCATGTAAAGACCTTTAATTGCTTGCAAAAGTTTGCCTCCTATTACATGATCTCGTAGAACAGACAATAACTTCCTCCTAGGAACGCGGTTCCAGACAGAAGCGCGTAGAACCGCACGGCCACAGGCGCCGGCTGGCCACAGTCACGTCGGAAACCTTTTCACAAGAATGACCTGAGTACTAATGATAGTTCCGCTAATGCACTGCCCTTTCATTCCTTGCTTACGCGATGCTACCGCCATCTACATATGCGCACGTTGTTATTCCAGTGGCTTCGAGTGAACGTTCCTCTAAGATCCTGATTTGTATACGATTCCTCTCGTGATGTCTCGTATATCTACTCCTCAAGCCACTGGACAATGCATTGCACCGGGTTTCCTATTCTATTCGCGTATTGGGCGAGGGAAATATAACACACCACTGCCAATAGGATTTCGATAAAACTCATCACCTTCCCTGCAAGGATTCCCGTTTCAGTTCCTCTAGAATTTCTGTTGCACGTTCGTATGAGCTACACAGACTTGCTTTGATCCTTGCGCCGCGTCTCGGAGTTCGTTCGATGTATGCTGTCAAGCTTGCCTTCTAAGGTTTGCAACGTAGGAACATAAATGGTGAAACTAGAGTAATGTTTAGAATTTCCATTATAGATGCTTGCCCCCTTTCTACAGCCATTGCAACAAAGCCAAGTTTTCCATTCGTCTTCCATATTAAAGGTTTTTGTGTAATCGTCGTGCTTCATATAGCTTTTTAGTACACTGGTGTGCAAAAAATAAGGGCGAAAGTAATTTTCGTAGCACGCGTCAGAGATAACTAATATACTTGGAAAGAACATAGAAAGAGCTGATACAATATAGAACAGAATCTAACTGAAAGAAATACATATTCAGGCGCACTGAAGTGCCACTTACATTCAAAGACAATAACTACACTCAGGTCACCACAAGTCATGACCGTCGCCTGGGCACTATAAAAGGCAGAGAATGGTTATTCATGGGTTGTGTGAATAGTACGGACGGCAATGCATGCTCTACGACGTGCTCCCGTAGTGGACACGAGTTTGGTAAGGAGCTCATGTGGTAGGGAATTCCATTCCCACATTAGCGCGGTTGACAAATCCTGGGTCGTCGCTGCTACGTGTGGAAGTGCTGCAATACGTCTGCACGACGCATCCCGCACGTGGTCGATGGTATTTAAGTTCGGGAAACGGGCAAGCCAGTCCATTCGCCGAATATCCACTCACTCCAAGAGCTCCCCCCCCCCCCCCCCCCCCCCCCACCTGCGACCTTCTACACTCATGCTTATAGATTAAGGATAATGCTGATACATGGTGAAACAACGCTCTGGTAGGCTGTCTGTGGATTTAAATCACCTCGGGTTATGACCATGCGGTGCATTTGACCTGCGGTCGTCGCACGGTGGCGCTGGCAGCAGTCCACATACGCAGAGGTGTGTTGGTACATGTCAGAGTACGGTGCAGCGAGTAAGTTTTCAGACGTGCTAATGGTGACTGTGTGTTTAAAACGGCTCAAAGAACACATATTGATGACGTTATGAGGGGTAGAATAATAGGGCGACTGGAGGCTGGTCAAACACAGCAGGTCGTAACACGGGCCCTCTGTGTGCCACAAAGTGTGATCTCAAAATTATGGCAAGGATTCCAGCAGACAGGAAACGTGTCCAGGCGCTACAGTACGGGACGTCCACAGTCTACAACACCACAAGAAGATCGATATCTCACCATCAGTCCCCTCAAACGGCCACGGAGTACTGCAGGTAGCCTTGCTCGGAACCTTACCGCAGCCACTGGAAGAGTTGTCTCGAGACACATAGTCTACAGACAACTGAGCAGACATGGCTTATTCGCCCGAAGACCTGCAAGGTGCATTCCACTGACCCCTGGTCACAGGAGAGCCCGCAGAGCCTGGTGTCAAGAACACAGTATATGGTCATTGGAACAGTGGTCCCAGGTTATGTCCACGGACGATCCAGGTATAGTCTGAATAGCGAATCTCACCCGGTTTTCATCTGGCGTGAACCAGGAACCAGATACCAACCCCTTAATGTCCTTGAAAGGGACCTGTATGGAGGTCGTGGTTTGATGGTGTGGGGTGGGATTATGATTGGTGCACGTACACCCCTGCATGTCTTTGACAAAGGAACTGTAACAGGTCAGGTGTATCGGGACGTCATTTTGCTCCAGTATGTCCACCTTTTCAGGAGTGCAGTGGGTCCCACTTTCCTCCTGATGGATGATAACGCACGGCCCCACCGAGCTGCCATCGTGGAGGAGTACCTTGAAACAGAAGATATCTGGCGAATGGTGTGGCCTGCCTGTTCTCCACACCTAAACCCCATCGAGCACGTCTGGGGCGCTCTCGGTCGACGTAACGCTGCCCCTAGGACACTTCAGGAGCTCCGACAGGCACTGGTGCAAGAATGCGAGGCTCTACCCCAGCAGCTGCTCGACGGCCTGATCAAGAGTATGCCAACCCGTTGTGCTGCCTGTGTACGTGTGCATGGTGAACATATCCCACACTGATGTCAGGCTATATGCGCAGGAAACAGTTGCGTTCTGTAGCACGTGTGTTTCGGGACCGTTTTCTCAACTTATCACCAATACTGTGGATTTACAGATCTGTGTCGTGTGTGTTCCCTATGTGCCTATGCTATTAGCGCCAGTTTTGTGTAGTGCCACGTTGTGAAGCACCACATTCTGTAATTATCCTTAATTTATGAGCAGGAGTGTATGTGATAGCGCATTGTCATCCATTAAAGTGACGTCAGGGCCGAAAGCACCGCTGAAAAGTCGTACACAGGGAAGCAGTACAGCATCAGAATAGCATTGACCACTGTGTGTACCGTGTTCGAAAGTCTGGAGGACAGTATGCCCATGCAATATTGTGTCTCCCTACACCATAACACCTAGGCGACCGAAACCATGATGTTCGACAATGTTCCTGTGTGTAATACTTATTCCCACCTCTCTCCATACGAGAGTACTGTACCCACCCTCTTCCAAACGAAGGTGTGTCCAGCATTGTCAAACGTGTACGTTTTGGTCACCCAGGTGTTATGGTATGGGAAGGCATTATAAATTATGTGTGCCTTTGTAAGTCAGATCTGGAAGCTGGAGAGATCTAGAGAGATTGAATTAGAGTCTCTGACAGTTTTTCCACCACCCTGTCGTCTTCTGAAGTTGTGTCCGCAGCGCGGAAGTCAGCTCGTCGGTCGTGTGATCTTCTTCGGCAGAGACTGCTATGCTGTCAATTCGAATCTGTGATTGTACTCCTTGTGGGATGCCACATGACCAGTTACTCTCTGTATCTACAGAGGGCTAGGTCAGTAGTACTCACAATGATGGTAGGCGACACTTCTCATTAATGTATCCTGTTTGGTTATTATTCAAATATTCACACATTTACACTGTCTTTTGCAACACTCGACATAGCTTTCTTAATTATATGGTAACTTCTCCATCCAACTTGTGAAGTATGATACACATGTCCAGCTCTCCGATGCGTACTGGAGAAAGTGAGTATTACATGTTCAGAACCAAGTTACGCCCAATATAGGGTACAACATGTACGGCTCTAAAGAACACCCGAAACAGAGTGGCTATTACATATTCACATTTAAGTAACGCACGATACTGAGATACGTGTCCGGCCCCCCAGAACGCCCGAAACAGAGTGACTAGCGCAGCCGAAGTACTTCGTCTCCCAGGCGCCCCAAAGCGACCCGAAGGTGTCCGAAGCGCTTCGGATGCAAAATAGTTACTCTTACGTTTCTCAGAACTATTGAAATTTAATAAGCGAAAACGATAGACTCGTAGGGTAACCATGAGAGATTGTCATACTAAAAACTGGGTTAAATATAATGAAAAGTATATAAATAATTAGATAAAAGAAGTTAGGCGTTTTTGCGCCCAGCACCCGAATGTGCCGACCAATCAGAAGCAAGTTCAGTACAACTGGCGGACTCTCCAATGGGACTGGTACCCACTGTACCATCTGTCGCTTGTGTTCAGACGTAATGAACTTTCTAGACTCTGAGAAGCTCCTCTGCAGAAACCAGCACGGTTTTAGGAAACAGCTGTCATGCGAGACACAGCTGGCCCACTTTGTGCATGATGTATAAAAGGCTCTAGATACCGGCTCCCAGGTTGATGCCGTATTTCTCGACCTTCGAAAGGCGTTCGAGTCAGTTCCGCACTGTCGCTTGCTACAAAAAGTGGACGCGCTTACGGTCTATCCAATGACATATGCGGTTACATAGAAAGTTTTCTAACAGACAGGGAGCAGTACGTCGTCCTGAACGGGTAACTTAACCAGAAACAAGAGTAACTTCAGGTGTGCCCCAGGGCAGCGTAATAGGTCCTCTGTTTTTTACGATTTACATAAATGGTCTGGTTGATGGTATTGACAGCGGCCTTAGACTGTTTGCCGATGAAGCTGTAGTCTACAGGAAAGTAGTATCACACGAAAGTTGTGAACAAATCAATGATGATTTGCAGAAAATAAATGCGTGGTGTAATGACTGGCAAATGTCTCTCAATATTAGTAAGTGTAACTTACTGCGTATAACAAGACGAAAATCCCCATTAATGTATGAGTACAAAATAAATGGTCAGTCTTTGGAAGCGGTAACATCAGTCGAGTACCTGGGTGTCACTATTCGAAATGATCTCAAATGGAATGATCAGATTATACAAGTAACGGGCAAGGCGAACTCTAGATTGCGGTTTATTGGTAGAATCCTGAAACGATGCAGTCCTTCAACAAAGGAGATAGCTTACAATACGTAGGATCGTCCGGTCTTGGAGTATGGTTCGTCTGTATGGGACCCTTACCAGTTGGGTCTGATTGAAGAGATTGAGAAGATCCAAAGAAGAGCGGCAAGATTCGTGACTGGTAGATTTAGCCATCGCGAGAGCGCTATAAATCTCATAAAAAGTTTAAGTGGGACACACTTGCAGATAGAGACGCGCTAAACAGAAGGGGATGCTCGCTAAATTCCGAAATCCAATCTTCACCGAGGATGTAGAGCATATACTCGTATTATTACCGCCAACTTTCAAATCGCGCAATGATCATCATTCAAAGATAAGGGAAATAAGAGCTCGTACTGAGGCGTTCAGACAGTCGTTTTTCCCTCGCGCGATCCGCGAGTGGAACAGAGGGGGGGAAATATGACTTTGGCGCGAATTGTGCCCTCCGCCACACACCGCTTGGTGGCTAGCGGAGTATGTATGTAGATGTAGAGATGTAGATACCTCACTCCACTTTCATACCGTACGCTACTTCACGTGTATCAAGCTGCATCGAGGCGAGCTTCTAGCAAAATTAAATACTGGCGACCACTGCCTGGAATATCACAGCCTAATGATGCATAGGCGTACTGACCTTCAAACCTTTGTCCGCAGTTCAGTCACTGGTCCAACTTACCTAATATGGTACTCGTTCCTAACGTAAGTCTTTCCAGTGGAGCATTCGACCCTGACTTCATTTTTGTGGATGAAAATATACGGCCTCATCCGTCAGTGCAACTGGAGTAGCTCGGGGAACGAGTGGATATTCAGCGAATGGACGAGCCTGCCCGTTCCACCCGAGCTGAGTTCCATCGAACACGTGTGGGATGGAATGGGGTGATGTATTGTAGCACTTTCACAAGCAGGAATCACGATCCAGCGATTGTCAATCGCGCTGGTGGACGACGCAACGCTCTACCATAACTGCTTGCCCACCTTATGGTTGGCATGGGAGCACGTTGCAAGGCCCGCAATGCCGTCCATTATGATCACACACTATGTTAAGAACCACTCCGCCATTTGTAATGAATTCGCGATAAACTCACGAATCGTGGCGAATTCAGTTTAATTACTGTCTTCGAATAAAAATGTGATTTATGTTTCTCACGTTGTCTGTGTCATTCAGTTATCGTCAGCAGCAGCTCCTTCTACACTGAAGTGCCAAAGAAGCTGGTACAGGCATGCGTATTCAATACGGATAGACGTAACAGGCAGAATACTGCGCTGCGGTCGGCAGCGCCTATTTAATACAACAAATGTCTGGCGCAGGTGTTAGAATGGTTACTGCTGCTGCAATGGCAGATTATCAAGATTTAAGTGAGTTTGAACGTCGTGTTATAGTCGGCGCACGAGCTATGGGACACAGTATCTCCGAGGTAGGGATGAAGTAGAGATTTACCCGTACGACCACTTCACGAATGCACGGTGAATATCAGGAAACCGGTAAAACCTCAAATCTACGATATCACTGCTGCCTAAAAAAGATCATGCAAGAACGAGACCAACGACGACTGAAGAGAATCGTTCAACGTGACAGAAGTGCAACTCTTCTGCAAACTGCTGCAGATTTCAGCGCTGGGTCATCAGTAAGTGTCAGCATGCGAACTAGTCAACGAAACATCATCGATATGGGCTTTCGGAGCCGATGGCCCACTCGTGTATCCTTGACAACTGCACAACACACAGCTTTACGCCTCGCCTAGGCCCGTCGACACCGATATTGGCCTGATGATGAGTGGAAGCATGTTGCCTCGTCGGACGAGTCTCATTTCACATTGCATCGACCAGATGGACGTGTACGGGTATCGAGGCAACCTCCTGACGAATCCATGGACACTGCATGTCAGCAGGTGACAGGTCAAGCTGGTGGAGACACTGTACGAGGTGCATTCTAGTTCTAAGGCCTCCGATTTTTTTTTTCTCCGGACTGGAAAGAGACAGAAACATGCGCATTGTTTTAAAATGAGGCCGCGTTCATTGTCAATACGACCCAGAGATGGCAGCACCGTACGGCAGATGGAATTTTACCGCCAGCGGCGAGAATGAGAACGTTTTAAATACTTAAAATGACGACGTTTTCCTTACTTGAACAGCGTGCAATCATTCGTTTTCTGAATTTGTGTGGTGTGAAACCAATTGAAATTCATCGACAGTTGAAGGAGACATGTGGTGATGGAGTTATGGATGTGTCGAAAGTGTGTTTGTGGGTACGACACTTTAATGAAGGCAGAACATCGTGTGACAACAAACCGAAACAACCTCGGGCTCGCACAAGCTGGTCTGACGACATGGTCGAGAAAGTGGAGAGAATTGTTTTGGGGGATCGCCGAATGACTGTTGAACAGATCGCCTCCAGAGTTGGCATTTCTGTGGGTTCTGTGTACACAATCCTGCATGACGACCAGAAAATGCGAAAAGTGTCATCCAGGTGGGTGCCACGAATGCTGACAGACGACCACATGGCTGCCCGTGTGGCATGTTGCCAAGCAATGTTGTCGCGCAACGACAGCGTGAATGGGACTTTCTTTTCGTCGGTTGTGACAATGAATGAGACATGGATGCCATTTTTCAATCCAGAAACAAAGCGCCAGTCAGCTCAATGGAAGCACACAGATTTACCGCCACCAAAAAAATTTCGGGTAACCGCCAGTGCTGAAAAAATGGTGTCCATGTTCTGGGACAGCGAGGGCGTAATCCTTACCCATTGCGTTCCAAAGGGCACTACGGTAACAGGTGCATCCTACGAAAATGTTTTGAAGAACAAATTCCTTCCTGCACTGCAACAAAAACGTCCGGGAAGGGCTGCGCATGTGCTGTTTCACCAAGACAACGCACCCGCACATCGAGCTAACGTTACGCAACAGTTTCTTCGTGATAACAACTTCGAAGTGATTCCTCATGCTCCCTACTCACCTGACCTGGCTCCTAGTGACTTTTGGCTTTTTCCAACAATGAAAGACACATTCACCAGCCGTGCTGCTATTGCCTCAGCGATTTTGCAGTGGCCAAAACAGACTCCTAAAGAAGCCTTCGCCGCTGCCATGGAATCATGGGGTCAGCGTTGTGAAGAATGTGTACGTCTGCAGGGCGATTACGTCGAGAAGTAATGCCAGTTTCATCGATTTCGGGTGAGTAGTTAGTTAGAAAAAAAATCGGAGGCCTTAGAACTTGAATGCACCTCGTAATGGGGTGGTGCGTGTGCAATTGGAATGATGTTGGACCCTGATACGTGTAGATACCACTCTGGCAAGTGACGCGAACGTAAGCATCCTGCCTGATCACCTGAATCCATTTATGTACATTGTGCATTCCGAAAGACTTGGGCAATTCCAGCAGCACAATGCGACACCCCACACTTCCAGAACAGCTACAGAGTGACTAAAGGAATAGTCTTCTGAGTTTAAACACTTCCACTGGCCACCGAACTCCGCAGACACGGCCACTATTGAGCATATCTGGGATGCCTTACCACGTGCTGTTCAGAAGAGATCTCCACCCCCTCGTACTATTATGGATCCATGGAGAGCCCTGCAGCATCCACGGTGTTATTTCACTCCACCATTACTCCAGACATCAGTCGAGTCCATGCCACGTAATGTTACTTGATCGCGGGGGACCTACACGATACTAGGCAGGGTAACAGTTTCTTTGGCTCTTCAGTGTATGTATGGTCAAACTTTCATCGACCTATGTTATTTGCCGGTAACCACGCGAAAATTACTTTCGTCCTCAAGTTTTGCACGTCAGTGCATTACCCTTAAACACTTACACGATGTGACAAGCTCAAGATGTTGACCCACTAACGTTGTAATCAATTACTGTATGCTTCTTTCTCTTTGTTACAGCCATTATCTTGTATTTTCCGATATGTAGAGAGAGCTGCCTTCCAGCAGCCCATGTTGAAATTTTGTCCGGGTCTGCGTTCAATTTTCGTAGGACCGTTCAATGACTACAATTTTCAATATGCAACCTGTTAGGGCCATCCTTTTGTTTAGCAGTAGAAACTGCGTCTCAAAAACTGCCTATAATTCGTGAATTTGTTGTTCAGATTAGCATTGAAAGGAATTCCTATGCGGAGTGAACAGCCATCTCGCGGACAGCCGGAAAAAAAAAAACAAGACACCGTCCATTTCAAACGTTGCGCCGCAAGAAGAACATTGAAAGGCTTGCTAATACGGCACCTACTCAGTATTAATTCCGGCCGCGTTCCTATTTTAACGTAACGCGAGGAAGTAGCGCAATTACCGCAGAGTGATGAAGCCACAGACACTGGAGGGTGGTGGGGGGCTTTGGGCATTTTCGTGGGCGGCGCTACACCAAAGGCAGAGTGGCGGGCTGTTATCTGCACTGAGCGTCAATTTGGGGCGGGAGTGGAGTCCGTGGTGGGCGGCGCTGTGGTGTGGTCGCTAGCTCATTAGGGCCGCGTCGTCTGACGGCGTTATCAGGCGGCGCTTTCAAGCCTGCCGTCTACCGCCCAAAGGACGGCCGCTTTCAAGTGCACGCGCCGCCCGACAAATCTTGCCGCCCACCGGCCTGGACAAAGTCTTTAGTGGTGGCCGCCGGACCTGCAGCTAACGGCGACGCAACGCAATCTTTTATTTTTCCGCCGTGTTTGGAGCGCTGCTACGATGTATGGTCGGCACTGCTAAGCCTTGTGCCCCAGAGACCATCATACACTGAAGCGCCAAAGAAACTGGTATAGGCATGCGTATTCTAATACAGAGAGATATAAACAGCAGTTTACGGCGCTGCACTCGGCAACGCCTATACAGAGTGGTCCATTGTTCGTGACCGGGCCAAATATCTCACGAAATAAGCGTCAAACGAAAAAACCTACAAAGAACGAAACTTGTCTAGCTTAAAGGGGGAAACCAGATGGCGCTATGGTTGGCCCGCAAGATGGCGCTGCCATGGGTCAAACGGATATCAACTGCGTTTTTTAAAATAGGAACCCCCATTTTTAATACATATTCGTGTAGTACGTAAAGAAATATCAATGTTTTAGTAAGACCACTTTTTTCGCTTTGTGATAGATGGCGCTGTAATAGTCACAAACATATGGCTCACAATTTTAGACGAACAGTTGGTAACAGGCAGGTTTTTTAAATTAAAATACAGAACGTAGGAAACGTTTGAACATTTTATTTCGGTTGTTCCAATGTGATACATGTACGTTTGCGAATTTATCATTTCTGAGAATGCATGCTGTTACAGCGTGATTACCTGTAAATACCACATTAATGCACTGAATGCTCAAAATGATGTCCGTCAACCGCAGTGCATTTGTCAATACGTCTAACGACATTCCTCTCAACGGGTGTGGCCGAGGAGTTCTAGGCGATTCAGTCTGGAACAGCGCGACCGCTACGGTCGCAGGTTCGAATCCTGCTTCGGGCATGGATGTGTGTGATGTCCTTAGGTTACTTAGGTTTAAGTAGTTCTAAGTTCTAGGGGACTGATGACCTTAGAAGTTAAGTCCCATAGTGCTCAGAGCCATTTGAACCATTGTTTGAACCTCTCAACAGCGAGTAGTTGCGCCTTTCGTAATGTTCGCACATGCTTTGACAATGCGCTGACGCATGTTGTCAGGCATTGTCGGTGGATCACGATAGCAAGTATCCTTCAACTTTCCCCACAGAAAGAAATCCGGGGACGTCAGATCCGGTAAACTTGCGGGCCGTGGTATGGTGCTTCGACAACCAATCCACCTGTCATGAAATATGCTATTCAATACCGCTTCAACTGCACGCGAGCTATGTGCCGGACATCCATCACGTTGGAAGTACATCGCCATTCTGTGACGCAGTGAAACATCTTGTAGTAACATCGGTAGAACATTACGTAGCAAATCAGCATACATTACACCATTTAGATTGCCATCGATAAAATGGGGGCCAATTATCCTTCCTCCAATAATGCCGCACCATACATTAACCCGCCAAGGTCGCTGATGTTCCACTTGTCGCAGCCATCGTGGCTTTTCCGTTGCGCAAAAGTGCTACTATGCCCGTTTACGTTACCACTGTTGGTGAATGATGCTTCGTCGCTAAATAGAACGCGTGCAAAAAAATTTGTCATCGCCCCGTAATTTATCTTGAGCCCTGTGGCAGAACGGTACACGACGTTCAAAGTCGTCGCCATGCAATTCCCGATGCATAGAAATGTGGTACGGGTGCAATAGATGTTGATGTAGCATTCTCAGCACCGACGTTTTTGAAACTCCCGAATCTCGCGCAATTTGTCTGCTACTGATGTGCGGATTAGCCGCGACAGCAGCTAAAACACCTACTTGGGCATCATCATTTGTTGCAGGTCTTGGTTGACGTTTCACATGTGGCTGAACACTTCCTCTTTCCTTAAATAACGTTACTATCAGGTGAACTGTCCGGACACTTGGATGATGTCGTCCAGGATACCGCGCAGCATACATAGCACACGCCCGTTGGGCATTTTGATCACAATAGCCATACATCAACGCGATATCGACCTTTCCCGCAATTTGTAAACAGCCCATTTTAACACGGGTAATGTATCACGAAGCAAATACCGTCCGCACTGGCGGAATGTTACGTGATACCACGTACTTATACGTTTGTGGCTATTACAGCGCCATCTATCACAAAGCTAAAAATGTGGTCCAACTAAAACATCCACTTTTCTTTACGTAATACACGAATATGTAATAAAAATGGGGGTTGCTCTTTTAAAAAAAAAAAGCGCAGTTGATATCCGTTTGACCTATGGCAGCGCCATCTAGCGGACCAACTATAGCGCCATCTGGTTTCCCCCTTCTCGCTGGACGATTTTCGTTCTTTGTAGTTTTTTCGTTTGATGCCTTATTTCGTGAGATATTTGGGCCGGCCACTATCAATGGACCACCCTGTATAAGACAAGTGTGTCGCGCAGTTGTTAGATCGGTTACTGCTGCTACAATGGCAGGTTGTCAGGATTTAGTGATTTTGGACGTGGTGTTATAGTCGGCGCCCGAGCACTGGGACGCAGCATCTCCAAGGCAGTGCTACGATCATTTCACTATTTTACCGTATCAGGAATCCGATAAAGCATCAGATTACCGACAGCGCTGAGGCCGGAAAAGATCCTGCAAGAACGGGACCGACGACGACTGAAGATAATCGTACAACTTGACAGAAGTACAATCCTTCCGCAAATTGCTGCAGACTTCAATGCTGGGTCATCAACAAGTGTCAGCGTGCGAACCATTCAACGAAACACCATCGATACGGGCTTTCGGAGCCGAAGGCCGACTCGCATACTCTTGATGACTGCACGACACAAAGCTTTATGCCTTGCGTGGGCCCGTCAGCACCGACATTCGACTCTTGATGACTGGAAACACGTTACCTGATTGGACGAGTCTTGTTTCAAATTGTATCGATCGGATGGACGTGTACGGGTATGGAGACAACCTCCCCATAGATCCAGTCAGCAGGGGACACTTCAAGCTGGTTAAGGCTCTGTAATAGCGTGGGGCGTGTGCAGTTGGACTGAAATGTGCCCCCTGATACCTCTGGATACGACCTTGACACGTGACATGTGCGGAAGCATCCTGTCTGATCAGCTGCATCCACTCATGTCCATTTTGCATTCCGAAGGATTTGGGCAGTTTCAGCAGGGCAATGTGAAACCATACACGTCCAGAATTGCTACAGATTGACTCCAGGAATACCTTTCCGCTGGCCACGAGATTCCGCACACAGGAACATTACTGAGCATATCTAGGATGCCTTGCAACGTGCTGTTGAGAAGAGATCTCCCCACCCCTTATACTCTTACGGATGTATGGACAGCCCTTCGGGATTCATGGTTTCAATTCACTCCAGCACTACTTCAGACATTATTCGAGTCCATGCCATGTTGCGTTGCGGCACTTCTGCGTGCTTGCTGGGGTCCTACACGATATTGCGCAGTCGTACTAGTTTCTCTGCCTCTTCAGTGTAGAAGTCTTTTTAATCCGAGGGATGGATTTTACTCACCAGTACCAACAGGGTAGCAAAAACAGTGATAAGAAAAATAAACCTGTCTCTGGAATGATGATAAACACGACATTTAACTATTAAACATGAGAAGATACCGTCACTGCATCAGGAAAGGGTACACACAATCAGAATTTTAAATTAAAAGACTACATTCTATAAAGGCACATTACTTAAGACAATGAAGGAACTTTACAGGAAGTGCAACACAAACAGCTGATGGAAATCATCACACACACACACACACACACACACACACACACACACACACACACAGAGAGAGAGAGAGAGAGAGAGAGAGAGAGAGAGAAATTCAAATTAGGCGCGAAATTCTCTCGGGAACACACGAACGCCGGCGGGGTTAGCAAATCAACAACATAGTGCTCACCGCGTTTTGCGAAGTGAAAAGGCGTTTATAAAAACGAAGTTACACAAAGTACATTAATATGTGTGTGCAGTGCCCCCAGAAGGCAAAAGAAGAAGGCTCAGTCACAACAAAACGTAGTAATAACAATTATATACGCAAAACATTTTGTCATACCAAAATCATGTTTTCTTTTTTTTTAAACCAAGTGGTGTGTTAACACGCCGATGAAATTCACATTTACATCGTTTGGTTTGCAGATGAGAAGTGCAGGACACAATACAGATAATCCTGCAAAACCATATAATTTAAAATCACTATAAGAAGGAAAACGAACAAAAACTTCCTTTAGACTTCACTATGTTAGATCAGTTACAACTTAAAATATGTTCAATTTTTACAGTTTTTAATCAACAAAACACGCTGATGATCACACAGAGGTGCCGAAAAATGTTTGGGTAGCAAGAAAAAACAGTGTTTTTGAATAAAAGGAGGAACCTGTATTCAATAATCTGACTCCAAACACGAAAAGAAGGACAAGAGTTGCAGATCCAAAAGATGAACAGAATCAGAGAGCCTATACCAGCAGAGAGTAATCAGTCTCATCGTGGCAGCCATGTATTTTTTCCGGACTGCGTACGGGCTGTACTCAAAGTGAAATGCAGTCGTCCACCGACGCAGATATGACAAGTGACACCAAAGCGTCAATTATAGATTTCTATATGGTTTGCATAATTTCGTTGGAGACAAAATGTTTGCTGATGCTTTCCCATGACGTTAGGTGCCTTTGAAGACTGGTTATGCCCTTGACAGGCAGCAGGGCGTAGGCACTTTGCAGCGTTCATAGACATTGTGTGCTGCCTATCACCCAGTCATCTGCTCCGCATGAAATGCAATTTGAAGTTCCAGATACGTTTCCAAAATACCTGCCTTCGCTTAGAGACACTCACTCTTATAAATTTCTCCTTGAAAATCATTCTATCAATTTAGTGGGGTTGGTAGTATGGTGTACACCTGGTTAGTAGGCCGTGCTAGCTCGTTGAAGTCCCATCGTCTCAGGACGACAGAAAACTATATGACGTCTAGAACTGCTGAGAAGCGTAAGCGATAATTTTGTCTGTAACAAAAACTCTCCCCCATGACGTGATCAGTCGCCTCTAGAAGCTTGTCACAAACACGTGTGTATGTAGGCATTCTGGGCAAAATGAAGCTTTTACTCTACAGCATGGTGAGCGCTATTTCGAAAATTCTTTGCAGAATACAACTCTGTACCAGACGGGGCTCGAACTCAGAACTTAACTCTTTACAGACAAGTGGTGTAGCAACTACGCTATCGAGGCATGACTAGCGACTTGTCCTCTCAATACCTCGTCAACACCTCTCTTCTGTTTTCCAAACTCCACAAAAGTTCTCAATAACTTCCTGACCTAGCACTCCTGGCAGCAAGGCTGTAGAGAAAGTACGGCTAAGCCATAATCCAGGAAGTATCGCTACAGTAGGCACTCTGCTAAAAGGATTAATTCTTGGAACAATCCTATAGGTTGTAGCTATTTCTCGCAATATCGTTTCTTGAAAGCGTGAAGTAAGTAAGGGAATCAGCAGTCGCGAACGGCGTGACACAAGATTGTATCACATCCTCCATGTTATTCAACCTGTACATTCAGCAAATGGGAACGAAACCAAAGAAAAATTTGGAGAAAGAATCAAAGTTCAGGGGGAAGAAATAAGAAAGTTTGAGGTTTGTTGATGACGCTGCAATTCTGTCAGAGATATAAAACACAGACTGCATCTGTGAAAAAGACGATTTTGGTAACATCTAATGTTAATTGAAGTATCAGAAAGCGTTTTTAGGAGGTATTTATCTACAGTGTAGCCTTGCACGAAAGTGAAAGGTTTACGATAAGCAGTTCAGGGAACAAGAGAATACAAGCTGAAGATTAGATGAAGAGATAAAGTCTAATGAGGTGGTGACGAATCGAACTGGTAATGAAAGTAAGATATGAAACAAGCTGACTTAAAGAAGGTATCGGTTGATTGATAGAACACATCCTGAGTTACCGAAATATTGTCGGTTTAGTAATGGAGGCTTTTCATGAAAACTCTAGTGGAATACTGTAAGAAGGTTCAAATGCATTTAGTTGACAGTAGTTAAGCGTGGATGCAGGGGCGTGCCGATAAGAGAGTAACGTGGAGACTGGATCAAAAAAGTCTTCAGAATGAAGCCCACAACATCAAAGACAGCATGATTTCTTGGAGGAGCGCTACTGTTCCAATGTATTCAGGGGAAATTCTGTGAACAGTCCCTGCTGCATGCAGGATATGAGAAGAAAATCTGACAGCAGAATGCAGCAAAGGAATCTAATTATAAATGAGTGAAATGAAATGATCTAACTAGAAATGAAATGATTTGAATGTTGTTGTTATGTAGTTGGTGTCATCCGATGGAAATCTTTGAGCTCTCCATGGTGGTCTGTCTTCTCCAAGTTTTTTCGTATGTATGTAACTATTGCACCAGACACACATGTATACCTACATATTGTACGCTAGTCTTGGCTTTTCTCAACATTTTTACCTCCTCCCCCCCCCCCCCCGGCCAAAACAAATACTTCCGTTACAAAATTAGCTATTCCTTGAAGCCACATGAAGTCTGATATGAATCTGTCCCTGAATGAAGTTGTGCCATGGGGCTCTCTTCTCCATATTCAAATCAGATCTGGTCATTTACAACTTTATCTACCTATGTAGGTTCGAGCATTCATCTGTAGCACCACATTTCTGAAGCTTCTATTTTCTTCCTATCTGTACTTTTATGGTCCAAGTTTCGCTTCGGTATATGGCTACATGTCATAAAAACACCCTCAAAAAGATTTCCATCGCTAAAAATTATAACAAATATTAACAAATATTAACAAATTTCGTCTTTTAGAAAAGCTTTTCTTTATGTTGACGTTCTGTATTTTATAGGCTCTCTAATTTGGACACAGCCGTTATTTTACCGCCAAGATAGAAAAACTGGTCTGCCTGATTTAGTGTCTCATTTTACTTTTTTTCAACACACACACACACACACACACACACACACATTATATATATAACCAACGCATGAGCAAACTTGCCTGAAGCAACAAGTGTCTTTACGTCTCTAGCGTACGCTGTTGCACCTGAATGACGATCTTGCGCACGGCAAAGACTTGTGTATAAAATTTTGTACATGACCTGTCATTCAGGTAAAAGCTAGTTCACTTTTTGTCCTCTGTCTGCTTTAATCATGTTTTTGATTGACAACACTCTTGTCAGTGCCAGTTTTAATAGCAATGGTGACTGTTCTGATTGCCGTTGACCGAGAGAAAATTAGAATGTCAATCAGTTTGACGACGACATTATTGACTCTAGAGAATGTGAACCGCTTTCACATATATCGTTTGCGAACACAAAAAGCAAGCAAGTGAAGAAACTTTAAAAAGTGCGTGTTAATTCCACGGTGGTGTAAATTCTCTCTCTCTCTCTCTCTCTCTCTCTCTCTCTCTCTCTCTCTCTCTCTGTGTGTGTGTGTGTGTGTGTGCGTGTGTGTGTGTGTGTGTGTGTGTGTGTGTGTGTGTGTGTGTGTGTGTGTGCCATCCCCTCTCTCTCTCCCTCCCACTCACTCACTCTAATCTCAACACTCCTGTGTTATTCAAAGACCCTCTAAAAGGAAGATATAAGATGAACAGCAACCAAAAGAAAACAAGGGTAATGGACTGTAGTGCAATCAAATCAGATGATGCTGCGGGAATTAGATTAGGAAATAAGACACTTAATGAGTAGATGAGTTTTGGTATTTGGGCAGCAGAATAACTGATGATGGCCGAAGCAAGGACGGATGTAAAATGCAGACTGGAAATGGCCATGAAAGCGATTCCGAAGAAGAGTCGCTCATTATCATCGAATATACATACAAGTGTCAGGAAGACTTTTCTGAAAGTATTCTTATGGTGTGTAGCCAGGTATGGAATTGAAACATGGACGGTAAATAGTTTAGATAAGAAGAGAATAGAAGCTTTTGAAACGTGGTGCTTCAGAAGAATACTGAAGATAAAATGGTTCAAATGGCTCTGAACACAATGGGACTTGACTTCTAAGGTCATCAGTCCCCTAGAACTTACAACTACTTAAACCTAACTAACCTAAGGACATCACACATATCCACGCCCGTGGCAGGATTCGATCGTAGCGGTCGCGCGGTTCCAGGCTGCAGCGCCTAGAACCGCTCGGCCACCACTGGCCGGCGAAGATTAGATGGGTAGATCACATAACTAATAAAGAGGTGCTGAACGGAACTGGGGAAAAAAAAAGAAATATGTGGTAGAGGGAGACTAAGAGATGAATGCAATAAGCAGAATCAGAAGGATGTAGGTTGCAGCAGTTATTTGGAGCTGAAGAGTTGTGCATAGGGTAGAGTAGCATGCAGAGATGCATCAAACCAGTCTTCGGACTGAAGACCACAACAATGTAATTCAAAGAAGTGTTCTCATTTTCATAACACACAAGAAGAGAGTCTGTAATTTTTTTAAGTCGGAATACTGAACCCCACTGCGTTTCTCTCGTGTGAAAATTAAAATGTGTTTCTTTCAATGGTTTATTAGTTTTTATTCGTTGTCCTTACAAATGTTTCCACAGATCTTCATCGTCCTACGATCACCCATTTGTCAAGGAGACCTTTTGAAGTGGCGAAAGTTTGTGACCACCTGTACAGCACTTACAGGTGTAGAGTGAGAAATACTTACAAACACTTTATAAAACACAACCTCTAGTGTAAAGAGAACAGAAAACTGTAGAAAATGGCGAGAACTGCTTATGACGGCGTCTAGTGCGCATTCCATCATATCACTAGATTGAAGTACCGACCAAACGTCATGTGTTCCTAGGTGCAATATCCTCTAGCTACAACATTTTTCCGTACTTATGAATAACACTGTATATTTGCTCAAAGACTGAGAAAACGATGAGGAGTACTTGTACCAGTTGTGACATATGATCATTTCAAAAAATGGCTCTGAGCACTATGGTACTTAACATCTGAGGTCATCAGTCCCCTAGAACTTAGAACTACTTAAACATAACTAACCTAAGGACATCACACACATCCATGCCCGAGGCAGGATTCGAACCTGCGACCGTAGCAGTCCCGCGGCTCCGGACTGAAGCGCCTAGAACCGCACGGCCACCGCCGGCCAGCTATGATCATTTCAATCGCTAATGATGCAGGACTAATAGTGCCCCACAGTTGTGCTACATACCGCGCAGTGTTCACTCCGCAGTATCTTGAGGAGGATTTACGCTGTTGTAGAACTAGATATCCTGTTTCACCAAATTGACGGTTTTGGAAACCGTACCACGCTAGGACCGACATTAATCAAGTGAAAAAGTAGTAATCGTCGGTCTGCAGGCAATGCGTCACGTTCGCAGAAGCGGAGTGCGTTAAGACCGAGGCAGTACAGTCGCCTGTATTAACAATCGCCGGTTAGCTAGCGCGCTCGTAACTGCGGCCCCAAACGCCCGTTAGGCCAACAGATAAGGCCATTTCGGCGACAGTAAGGCCACGAGTTATGGTCCGGTATCTGTTAGCCGTGACGTGCTATCTGCTCAGCCTGATACACTGCCACGACACCACGGGCTGCAGCGCTCTCTGACCCCTCTCACCTGTGCCACGTGCTGACGGTAACCATTCGATTTCTTATCTGCTCCACCTCTTGTGTTACTTACCAAGTCCGTTTGGAATAATGTGGACAGGTAAAAGGTGAAAGGGTACAGTACCGCCCGAGATTGAAAATAGGTACAACATTCTTCGTTATTCTTGTCAGAACAACATTGTAATAGTAACTCAATTTCACTTAATACACCGAAGCCGGATACCAGTGTAGGAAAGAATGACAATTTACTTATTTAATTGATCACATGTGCACTCCCACAAAATAAATCCCTACATCCAATTTGGTGAGATCTGCGAAATGAATGAATATATGGTCGTCTGCTAACCACACATAGTGAATGTGCAATATTTGATCGTCTTTGAGACGGTCCTTTGGTCACCTTTGGTGGAACCAAAGAGATGAAATTTACCTGAGCTTTGAGCGCCTGAATACGGTGACCAATACGGTAGCAAGGTGCTCCCCCACCTTGATGGAGGTGCAAGCTGACCTGACGAACGGCCATGTTTCAGCAGTCTGCCGCTGGATCTTGTGTTGATAAGACCTGTCTTAGGTGTGCTCCGTAAAGACAAAAGAGTGGAGAGAAGGTATGCATGTGGAATACTTAAGAGTATGAAACTTCCTGGCAGATCAAAACTGTGTGCCCGAACGAGATTCGAACTCGGGTCGGGACCTTTGCCTTTCGCGGGCAAGTGCTCTCTACCACTTGCCCGCGAAAGGCAAAGGTCCCGAGTTCGAGTCTCGGTCGGGCACACAGTTTTAATCTGCCAGGAAGTTTCATATCAGCGCACACTCCGCTGCAGAGTGAGAATCTCATTCTGGATACTTAAGAGTAGTTTAGAATAATAATTTCTCTATTTCAGGAAGTTTTGTGGGGAGAGTTAAATGTCAGGCAGGTAATATTAAGGGGATCGTAGTAATCTTCGGAAGTGACCAACGGTCACAATGAAACCACGTGTAACAATAAGTTGAAATACTTCCGAGTGCTAAAGTTAAGCTGAATTACTGGCGTGTGTACTATAAGTTGGAAATATTACTGCGTGAGTCTCAATCTGTGTATGAGACAAAGGATAAAGAGAAGTACTCGTCAATGGTATCAGTTGAGGACTCGTGTATGTGAAGAATATGTTCTTAATATTACTTTGCGTATTATGTTTCTGTGTGACGTTTGATTCAAACTGCAATACTCTGAGAGTGGAGCAAGGTGAGTCAGCCGTCTATCCAGCAACGCCACTTGTCTTGCATCGCACAGGAAGACGTGAATATATCCTCCAGAGTTCATAGTAGGAAAGAAAAGTTACGAAGTTGGGCAGTGTCGTGTGAAACAGGGATGAATACTAATTGAAGTGGGAAAGCTGAAAGTGATGTGATTATAACGTTGTGACTATTCCTTGTGTTGTATTCCATGTTGCCAGTGTGGTGTATTTCATGTAATTTAAGTATGTGTGGTTTCCATGGGAGAGTAGCAAGATAGGTTCAGAGGCAGTGGGTTATGCATGTTCCTTTTTGTACCGCTCGGTCTGGAGGAAGTTTTCGTGATGATGGGTGTGAGAGTCGAAGTGTGAGATATAGTAAAAGATCCACCATCCTATCCAGAAAGTGCACTGCAGTGTTAGATAATTACGAGACCATAAGATCGAGAAGCACCAATGTAAAGCCACGCCCACTGGGCTGAGTTTCTCATGTGTAATTGTTGTAGAAAATGTAATGGTGTGTTTAGGTAATAGAATTTATCGGAATAAAAAAAGATAGTGAAAAGAAAAAGATTGGTGGCCTTGTTCTTCGAATAGTGTGTAGTAATGAAATCCAGAATTTATAATGTGTGCGCCATTCATATTCAGTGCGATGGCCACGTGTTGATCAAAGCCGTTGGATAAGAAAGAAAATGTGGTATTGCCAGTGCGTAGTGAACAATCAGAGTTGTGTAAATTGCTAATAGTCAGAAGTGCGTTATCAGTTTCTGTTGCATAATATTCAAACATGAGAATAATTTCTAGCTTAATTGTGAGTACTAGAGCTCATAATCATTGATGATTTGCGATAAATAAGAATAAATCCACTCGCTTGGCAGACCACTCATCTTGCAGACCTGACTGCTTGATGCCACATCAATGCATGTGGGTGCCTCTCAAAGGTACACTGGAAAAAACGATATTCCGTTTGTAGAGACGGTGATTCACTTATTATAAGATATTATTATTTTATTTTTGACACATCCACTTTCTTCTGACACATTGATAATCGGTTTCGGCCTGCAATGGTCATCTTCAGATGCTATGGGCGGCATTTGAACAAGAGTTAATGTGTTATCTTGCAGCAAGCGCATTTTCTGACTCAACGGAAGTGACGAGCCTCTAAACTCTTACATGACTGAGCGAACAATATATACATCCTCTCGAGCGCTAGTCGCACGGGGGCCAATGGGAACATGCATGGCCTTAAGAATGGCCCTCCTGAACCCACGGATTCAATATTCATTCACGTGCCAGCCGTGGGATTGCGACCAACGTAAATGTAAACTTCGTCCACAGGTCATGGTGGGGTCATTGGTACCAGCCGACCGCCGTATCATCCTCTGCCGTAGGCGTCACAGGTTTCGGTACGAAGGGTTAAGAGGTCAGCACACTGTAATAGTCACTACTCGGTCGAGTAGCTTCTCAAATGTCATCGCGAGGATGGGTTCACCCTGTTCCTGTCATCCCTACAAGGAAAAACCGCTAGCAATACCGAGAGTCGAACTCAGGTCTTCCGCATAATAGTCAGCTGCGCTGATCACTCAGCTACGGAGGACCTGGACCAACGCCAGCAGCAGCATTATTGAACGATAAACTCCATTGGTGATGATTCCACCGCTACCAAATTTCGACAAATGCTTGTAGAGGTTTTTCATCGTTACAGCAGACGTAACAGATCTCAGAAAACTATCGACATACAAATGCGATTTGTAAATACGAAGACCGCTGCGTAATCCTTTTTATATATGGGTTGTAGATGGTGTTTTTCTACCGGCTAGGTGCGGTAAGGCTGAAGTGGTGAGCATTTGCATGCAGAGCACTTCTTGTCAGGCCACGCGGGATTAGCCGAGTGGTCTAAGCGCTGCAGTCATGGACTGCGCGGCTGACCCCGGCGGAGGTTCGAGTCCTTCCTCGGGCATGGGTGTGTGTGTTCCCGTCAGATCACCCACGTTAAGTGCTGTTGGGCTTGGCTAGCACTTTGATGGGTGACCATTCGGGTCTGCCGAGCGCTGTTGGTAAGCAGGTTGCTCTCAGCTCTAGTGAGGTCAGTTGAGGAGATACTTGACTGAGAAGTAGCGGTTCCAGTCATGAAAACTGACAACGCCAGGGAGAGCGGTGTGCTCACCACATTCACCTCCATTTCCGCATACAGCGTCTCCTATCGTTGAGGATGACACGGCTATCGGTCGGTACCACTGGGCCTTCCGACTCCTCTTCGGACGGGGGTAGAGGGGGGGGGGGGCAAGAGAGAGACGGAGCACACTGCAGATATAAGGCTAGTTTTCACAGAGACACTAAGTTGCGAATCTCGTTGCTTGAAACCACCATTGCGAAACTGGTTTCGTAAGTATTGGTCTACACGACCACATCAGCTTACACTGCTGTTTCTGCATTTTCTGAGTACCAGAACACCACTATTGCCTCTGAAATAAAAGTTGTTGCAGTTACATTGCTGAAATCTGTACAAAATAAACAGAACAAATGTGTCTGACTACGTGACTCGATAAAGAGATTTCTCAGTAAAGAAATTTTGATAGATTAATACACCAGACCAAATCACTCATCTTAACGGATTTGAAGACGCTATAATGAAACAGCACACCCAGTAATGTGGGAAGCATAAATGGCGGTGACCACTTAGCGTGGCTATTTTAAATTATTTTTGCGAGTGGCAATTGTCATTCCTTGTCCTTTTAGCATCAAAATTCATAATTTCCAAATTTGTTATACATGTTTGTGATGCCACCTGTTTGGGGAAGTTTCTTATTTGCGATTACCTGACAAAAAGCGTTCCGCTTTCCACATATTAATTTTTCCGTGTTCGCCGTTAACTCCACATTGAATCCTTTGGGTGGCTTCCTAATTTGCGCATCTACCTTTACAGTGAAGTCAGTACTCTTCAGGGGGGCTTCATATTGTCCCAAGAATAACAGAAGTTTCCCATTTCAGAAGGAGAACATCAGTTGAAGTACTGCGTTGCACTTTGTTGTCGTAATGAGTATCATTAACATCCCACAGGCGCCTAAGTATAGCGTAACAGTCTAAAAACCAAACATTCTCTGTTCTTCAGTCCAAGTCGCATTCATTGGTATACTAGTTAACTAAAAACATGTGTCGTGACAGTTGGAATGTCCTGAAATAGAACAGTTTTGCCAGTGACTTTCGCCACTGCTGACCGCACATGAGCAGTGGCTAGTAGTACAGTTGTGAAACTTAAGTTACGCTCTGTGGAGTTGCCAAGTCAGCTACACTTTAGAAACAAAAATACGTGCGGCGAAATTACGAGTAACACCGAGTCCAGCCAACACACTTGAGAACCCTTTCACTTTCTTTCCCCTTCACATCCCCGACACTCTCTGGTGTTTCACTTGTCGCCGACGGTGTAAACACGTAGCAGATTCGTGCCTCTTCCTCTGAGTTCCACATACCGCTACAAAGGAAGCCCCCGTCGTCGTGGAAACAGCGAACGGACGCAACAGGCTTTGTCGCCGGCGTGCAAGAAGCCAGCCTGAGCCCGGAAGATAAATGTGGACCGCGGGCGGCGCAGTCGGAAAATAAGAGGCCCGAGACGAGAGGTGAGCTGGTGGGGTGATAGGCGAATGGCGACGGGCGAGGGGGGGGGGGGGGGGGGGGGACAGCCAGTGGCCCCGCGACAAAGAACTGCAATAAAGCAGGCTCGGCGCAGGCGCACGAGACCTCTCCCGTCTGACCCGGCCGTCGCTTTCCGTGCTTGCGGCCCAGACGTGCCGACTGGCATCTGTATTTACAGCACAAATGTCTAAAATTTTTCAGATTTTTATTTTCAGTATATACAGGGTGATTTTTTCCACCGTATGCGAACTCTAGAGACTGATCGGTGAGAGGACACGAAACAAAAAGAGTCCAGTGAACTTCGTCCGGAAATGTATGTTTCCTATACTAGAGACTATTTATTCATACATACACTCCTGGAAATGGAAAAAAGAACACATTGACACCGGTGTGTCAGACCCACCATACTTGCTCCGGACACTGCGAGAGGGCTGTACAAGCAATGATCACACGCACGGCACAGCGGACACACCAGGAACCGTGGTGTTGGCCGTCGAATGGCGCTAGCTGCGCAGCATTTGTGCACCGCCGCCGTCAGTGTCAGCCAGTTTGCCGTGGCATACGGAGCTCCATCGCAGTCTTTAACACTGGTAGCATGCCGCGACAGAGTGGACGTGAACCGTATGTGCAGTTGACGGACTTTGAGCGAGGGCATATAGTGGGCATGCGGGAGGCCGGGTGGACGCACCGCCGAATTGCTCAACACGTGGGGCGTGAGGTCTCCACAGTACATCGATGTTGTCGCCAGTGGTCGGCGGAAGGTGCACGTGCCCGTCGACCTGGGACCGGACCGCAGCGACGCACGAATGCACGCCAAGACCGTAGGATCCTACGCAGTGCCGTAGGGGACCGCACCGCCACTTCCCAGCAAATTAGGGACACTGTTGCTCCTGGGGTATCGGCGAGGACCATTCGCAACCGTCTCCATGAAGCTGGGCTACGGTCCCGCACACCGTTAGGCCGTCTTCCGCTCACGCCCCAACATCGTGCAGCCCGCCTCCAGTGGTGTCGCGACAGGCGTGAATGGAGGGACGAATGGAGACGTGTCGTCTTCAGCGATGAGAGTCGCTTCTGCCTTGGTGCCAGTGATGGTCGTATGCGTGTTTGGCGCCGTGCAGGTGAGCGCCGCAATCAGGACTGCATACGACCGAGGCACACAGGGCCAACACCCGGCATCATGGTGTGGGGAGCGATCTCCTACACTGGCCGTACACCACTGGTGATCGTCGAGGGGACACTGAATAGTGCACGGTACATCCAAACCGTCATCGAACCCATCGTTCTACCATTCCTAGACCGGCAAGGGAACTTGCTGTTCCAACAGGACAATGCACGTCCGCATGTATCCCGTGCCACCCAACGTGCTCTACAAGGTGTAAGTCAACTACCCTGGCCAGCAAGATCTCCGAATCTGTCCCCCATTGAGCATGTTTGGGACTGGATGAAGCGTCGTCTCACGCGGTCTGCACGTCCAGCACGAACGCTGGTCCAACTGAGGCGCCAGGTGGAAATGGCATGGCAAGCCGTTCCACAGGACTACATCCAGCACCTCTACGATCGTCTCCATGGGAGCATAGCAGCCTGCATTGCTGCGAAAGGTGGATATACACTGTACTAGTGCCGACATTGTGCATGCTTTGTTGCCTGTGTCTATGTGCCTGTGGTTCTGTCAGTGTGATCATGTGATGTATCTGACCCCAGGAATGTGTCAATAAAGTTTCCCCTTCCTGGGACAATGAATTCACGGTGTTCTTATTTCAATTTCCAGGAGTGTACTTCGTTATAGAGACTGCAGTTTAATACGTGCTGTACCATGTAGCCACAGCTACAGTACGTATGGTTTCGTCCTAGACCGTAGTACTGTCCCTCATACGTCATACCCTAGCGCACTCTCCTCGCATAGTCATTGGTAATGTTGTATCCGATTCACTTCTCTTGCCTTGTGGTGAATTTGTACAGCGTTGTACACTATGGTTCCGTATTCGAGTCGAGGGCTTGCCGACATGATGTTTACTTGCGGAGAGGCAAATGGCAACTGGCGGAGGGTAGGAAGGTTGAATCAGAAGACATATTGAAACGTCCCCTTACAAAAATTTATTAATTACTGTGCTGATAAACCTCTTACATTATTTGATTTTCAAACAGCTGAGCAGAACTGAAAGTACTCAGGCATTTCGCTCTTTACTTATTATGATCAACACTAAACTGAAACACAATATTTTTAGCGCAACGCAGTCTGACTTTCAATAATCCCTACAAAAGAATGACCCTGACTAACAATAACCTATACCTTTCATGAATCACTTGCCTCACAAAAATCTTCGTTACTCAAACTACTGCAATACAGCGAGCGCCGCTACTGCCAGTTAAATAAAAGATTCAAACTACTGAAGGCACTAACTACTGATAGGCATAGTTAGCAAATGAAAGATTTTGATAGAGGCCAAACAATGTATTTACCTTAATAGTGTTCAAAAGTCATAATATATATAGCAGTTCATGACATCCAGTCTTACAAATTTACTATCTCTGATGGACACACGTCCAGATCATCCGCTCTCAAAACTCCGCCATCTCTCTCCCCACATCCACCACTGCTGGCGGCTCACCTCCAACTGCGCAACGCTACGCGCTGTTCACATCCAACTGCCCAACACTACAATAGCAAATATTCCAACAATGCAAACCAGCTACCGACTGCACACAGCACAGTCAGTGATTTTCATACAGAGCGCTACGTGGCGTTACCAACATAAAAACATAAAGAGCCTACTTACAATATCCCTGCCGTCAACAACCAAGACATTCATTGTTTCGCCGTTTGTCTGAGACAGGGTCGTTTCAGGAACCAGGAAATCATGAAGGACGTACCCGAAATGTTCGGACACCAGACTTGATGGAAGATGTGATTAGGAATGGGGAAGGCGACCGCCGTGTCAGTAGCAGGCAATTGGTTGGCCCTCCAGTACAGGGTAATCTAGACGACCACGCGGAACATTCTCCATGACAATTTTTACTACCCTTATTACTTACAGCGTGTGCAGGACTAACTAGCGAGAGACTTTCCACATCGGGAGCAGTTTTATCACTGGTTTCTTCGCCAGGTAACCACGAATCCAGGATTTGCGTCATCCAACCTATTCACAGATGAGGCGACCTTTACGCAGAGTGGTATCTTCAACGTTCGTAACAGTGATCTGTGGGACAGTATGCAGAACCCCACGTGTGGGCCGGGATAATTGGTGACTTTATTTTGGGACCAGTTTCACTTCCACGTCGCCTAACAGAGCGGAACTACCGACTCTTCTTGCTGGTGACTCTGCCTCCCCTGCTGGAAGAAGTGCCACTGATGATTCGAAGGGGAATGTGACTGGTACATGACGGTGCTCCAGTCCACTTCGCCGTTAACGTCCAGACGCATCTCAATTGTGTTTTCAAGTGGCTCTGAGCACTATGGGACTTAACTGCTGTGGTCATCAGTCCCCTAGAACTTAGAACTACTTGAACCTAACGAACCCAAGGACATCACACACATCCATGCCCGAGGCAGGTTTCGAACCTGCGACCGTAGCAGTCGCGCGGTTCCAGACTGTAGCGCCTAGAACCGTTTGGCCACACTGGTCGGCTAATTGTGTTTTCCCTGGTCGATGGATCGGACGATGGGGTCCAGTTGCATGGCATGCTCGTTCACCGGATCTCAACCTATGTGATTTCTGGTTATGGGGCCATCTCAGAAGTATCGTGTATGCAGAGAACATTCCAGATGTGAACACATAGGTGCAGCGTATTCATACTGCCTTTGACACTGTTCGGATGCAGCCTGGCCCATGCGAACATGAGAGGCAGAACATGCTACAGTGCGTATACGCATGCGTTGAGGCACATGAAAGCCATTTTCAACACATACTGTAACTGTGGCTGCACGGTACAGCGCATGTTAGACCGCAGTCTCCGTAACAATGTATGATTGAATACATGGTCTCTAGCATGGAAACGATACATGTCCGGACGTAAGTTCATTGGACCTTTTTTGTTCCGTATCCTCTCATCGATCAATCCCTAGAGTTTGTACACGGGGTAAAAAATTACCCTGTAGACTTCAGACACGCACACGGAGAGGCCTCAGCTATCATTTCGTCCAGCCATTACAAAGCAAGGGCACCGATCATTCACCTGATAGGAAATCGGGAAAGGGGAGGAGGGGCGGAATCTACGAATCCAGTGACGGCAATAATGGGTCGATTACGTTCATGTTATATGAAAACTTAAATGCAAATTTTCCTTATAAAATAAATTTTGCTTCGAATTATGGACCCACTGAATTGTTACTGAGGTATAGGACCATCAGATGCTGTGGTCAGAACAATTTTGATAAACGCCAAGCATTTTATTACTTGAGACGTTCAAAAATGGTTGGAACAAAAATTTTTTTCAGTTCACAGGAGCCATTTACTTAACAAATGAATACAGATTATATTGCAGATATTCCACACCAATGTCTACCCATTTTTGGCATCTTTCTGGCAGCTTCCATGTTTGCTTAGGAAACGGTTCTTTCGGGGTACCGGGCGCCATTAGTTGACAACTGCATGAAATTTGTCGTTGGTGGTGAACTTCTTACACCTCATGAACTCTGTCACTGCGTCGAACAGGGAGTAGTCTCCAGGAGCCAGGCCATCGAATGTGGAGGATGCGGCAGCACAGTAGACCCTAATTCACTCACGGTAGGAATGGTCTGGTAACTGGAATGTGGCCGAGCGTTGTCGTGTTGGAGCAGAACGCCACAGCCCTATTTTCCGTGGCGGTGTTTCTGAATGCGTCGGTGCAGTGAACTTGCAGTATAGATCACAGTCAAAAGTCGTGCTGGGAGAGAGCTAATCCACCAGAGGTATCTCTTCCTGATTCCAAAGCACAGTTGCGATTTGTTTTTGCACGAATAGTCGCGGCCTTGACTTCCTGACACGAGAGCTTCCACTATGCTTCCACTCCATAGACTCGAGCTTTTTCTGGAGTCTCGTGGAAATACAACGTCTCGTTGACGGCGACCAGACCCTCAAATAAATCTATTGGATCCGCACAGCAGTCGTGGACCAACTGCTGGCATACCTCCGCATGCTTCTGTTTCAGCGCAGAGGTCAGGCAATCGAGCACCCATTGTGCACACGTGTTCTTCATCTTCAAATCCACATGGAGGGTGGTGTGGAGTGTTCCCCGTGATAGATCCGTTGTCTTTCTCTAGTTCATCAAACGTGATTCGCCTGGGGCTGATTTTCAAGTCACTGAGACATTGTCTGGTTTTCGTGTAGTTACTGGACGCCCATTGCTTTTGCATTTTCCAACACAGTCCATGCCATCTTTGAGCTATGGTGCTGTTTCCTTACAAATGGCTACTAACCTCTTGTGGATGTCTGAATCACTCCTTCCCTCCAGAGGAACCACACTATCCACCGGTGCCCATGCTAGTCTGCTTCAATATCTTCTTATTGATGACCACCAGAGTTCTCGCAAGCCACAAGAAGTGCCTCTGCAATTAACCACACTATCTAGTGGCGCTAGACAGTACTAGACTATCTTCACGCATACATCGACACAAATCTCGAGCTGCTGCTATGCAGGAGTTGTAGGAGTGGCAAGCAATAGTGAAAGAACTAAATAAAAAAAAGTTCGAAAATGTTGTAGACTATCTATGCAAAATGAATCATTTAGTTCAAAGTGGCTTCGTGAACGCGCTATCTTGGAGGAAAACATTTTATCTCATTGTGTTTCGTATAACAACAACACTGTATTTGATATCCCGAATTAATAACAGTTACGAACAATCATTCATTTAAAATTAAACCAACCATTATACCTCGATCCTCTCATAAGTCAGTTAACAACATAACGTTGATTGTACACTAATATAGTGAACTCGTTTGTTCCGAGTGTAAAATGGCATCAGAGACAAAGTTGGTTGTACTGTCCTTGGACAGTGTGTTAAATGCATCGTGTAGGATGGATAAACTGCTGAAAAACGATTTTGTTGAAGCATTTCCTGTCAGGCGATCAAAACTGACGGACAGGGAGTGCTAGTACCACGATGTATGCAGGCGAGGCCGGCCGGAGGGGCCGAGCGGTTCTAGGCGCTAGTCTGGAGCCGCGCGACCGCTACGGTTGCAGGTTCGAATCCTGTCTCGGGCATGGATGTGTGTGATGTCCTTACGTTAGTTAAGTTTAAGTAGTTCTAAGTTCTAGGGGACTGATGACCTCAGATGTTAAGTCCCATAGTGCTCAGAGCCATTGCAGGCGAATTTCTTGGAAGTCTGGAAGGTAGGAGAAGAGCTACTGGAGGAAATGAAGGTACGAGGGCACGTAGTGAGTCGTACTTGGGTAGCTCAGTCGGTAGAGCACTTGACCGCGAAGGACACAGGTCACTGGTTCGAGTCCTACTCCGACACATTTTTAATCTGCCATGAAGTTTAAATCCGGCGCACATTCCTCTGCAGAGTGAAAATTCATGCTGTATTGGGAAGCATTCCAGGGTGCTCAGCCATAGGGGGGGTCAATGACGCGAATCACTGGCTGCGAAATGTCAATAACGCTGGTTTTGGTGTGATTTCTGGTAACGAAACTGTCGCTGTTTCTTCTTCTGCAGACAATGACAATAGCGATTATGGGTTAGTAGACAAACTAGGAACTCAGTCTCAAGACAACATGGTGCATATAGTCAGTGACAGAAAGACGCCTTTACAGGCAAAAAGGAAGCAAAAAGCCGGCCGGTGTGGCCGTGCGGTTAAAGGCGCTTCAGTCTGGAACCGCGTGACCGCTACGGTCGCAGGTTCGAATACTGCCTCGGGCGTGGATGTGTGTGTTGTCCTTAGGTTAGTTAGGTTTAATTAGTTCTAAGTTCTAGGCGACTGATGACCTCAGCAGTTGAGTCGCATAGTGCTCAGAGCCATTTTTAGGAAGCAAAAAAAGAAACAAGATGCAGCTAGAATCGCATCGACGACTGGCTGCACACTGCTTGTCTAACGTGCACGCAATTTTGTCCGCAGCGGTTTATTCACCGAAGGCTGGTCGTGCGACAAAGTACTGGCCGGACGAGCAGTTGCAACAGCCGGCTGAGTTTACGTTGCACAGTCGTCTTCCATGTAAAGTTGGCCGCATTCGGCTAGCCGCCTGTGGCCACGCTGGTACGTCACCGCAATAAAGGCCTGGCCAGACAGAATGCGGCCTGGCCGTCCGGCCTGTGGCCTTGAACCGCAGCCGGCAGGCCGCACTGTTGAATCGCTCGTTACTGTATGGCGGCGGTCACACAGAGTGCGGCTCTGACGCACCGGCAGCCGGCCTGCCGCACCGGCCGCCGCCGGGTTGTCTCAGATTACAGATTCGCCGCAAGCCGGAGCGGCTGCTTGCCTCTGTTGGCGCACTCAACTGCTCTGCTGTCACACTAGAAGCAGCGGCTTGAGGCGGTTTTTGTCTTGCAGCTCTTGGTGCATGCACACAGAAAGACTTGTAGAGGAGATGAGAGAATACAACTTTTTGTATGATACACGCGATCCTGATATGCAGGTAGAATACATTTGTCCTCGATATACTCTTGATAGAAAGCTGAATGGTGTTGTCGCTGTGACGTCCATAACTTCCAATATCAACTACTGTAAACTCGGTAGTATTGATCAACGACTGCCAGGAGAACTAGCGAAAAGAACTGTTGTAACAGAACTGGGAGCCACTATCCTTCGGGCATTTTAAACTGATAGCCTTTCTGTCTATGATTACAAGGCAGTTCGGAAACCTCCAGTTCTATAAATCCTTCTTCAGGTTTCTTCCACATCTCTGTTGTAGTAGTAAGATACTTGGACTGTAGAACAGTCCATATTGCCTGGCACACTTGTTTCACAATATCTGAGACTGTTGAACGTCCCAACGGAAAAGAAAAAGCTATGGTCTGGTGACTGTCGCCTGTAGTCAAGTATCTGGAAAAGATTAAAATCAATGCCGATAGAACGAATAGATAAGTTAACGACCAAATATACGTTTGTTTAAATTCAATGACAATGTTATGAATACAATGACGTGAAACAATCTATTAAGTAGAAAGTTATCTCTAGCAGGACACACGGATGCTAGATGTTACTATCGTTTGCTGTATTCGTAAACACTGCAGATAAATTTATCATTCCACTCGTAACTACGTTATGGGATAGCACTTTCTTCCGCCATACCTTTCATATGATACAGCAAAACTAAAATGGAATAAATTATACGACTTCTGTTTGAAGCACAAAGAGGCCACAAATGGTAAAACTTACCTCAAACAAATGGCTAGTCTGTGCTTTGTATCAATCGGCTTTCTCCAGTTCGTTGTGCATTTCTCGGTGCTACCTTTTTATCAGGCGATGCAGTTCCTTGAAACATTCTCAAAAATGTTCAAATGTGTGTGAAATTTTATGGGACTTAACTGCTAAGGTCATCAGTGCCTAAGCTTACACACTACTTAAACTAAATTATCCTAAGGACAAACACACTCACCCATGCCAGTGGGAGGACTCGAACCTCCACCGGGACCAGCCGCACAGTCCATGACTTCAGAGCCTTAGACCGGAAACATTCTCGTGACATACGAAAATATTTGAAGAACCTATCTTCGTCAGACTCTAGATGGTATTCTCGTAAGCTTTCTCTCTTGCTATTAATGTCGTGCACCCAACATCTCCTCTTCTTGGTGCTATTTCGTATCGGTTGTGCGAGCTACTCATTTCTGTACTTTAAGCTTAATAATGGGGTTCGGCCCTTTCCACAGTGTAGCAACTGACGCATCAAGAGTCCCTGCGGCCGGCCGGCCGTTGGCTGTGTGGCGTCCCTGGCCGCTGACTGGCCCGGCCTGCCGCTGCGCCGTCCGTCGCAGCGGCAGGCCGGATTCTGTCTGGCCAGGCCTTAAGATGCTCCTTCCCGCAGGGACTTCCCATAAATTTCTTTCCTATGGCTGTTGTGAAACACCGGCATCATGCGAAATCAGAAGCCCTTAGGCCAGCCTATCCGGTGACAGCGTCAATCTACTTAACAACGATTAGGTGAAAACCAGCTCGTATTAAACCAGGCAAGACTGAAGCTTTTTTCCCCCAGATGCCAGAAACAGATCCTGATGCACACAATAGCCACACGACAGACACAAACGTGAAGCTTGCGCCCAATTTAGTCCCTAATTCTAGCTCTACAGTGAGATGACAAGAGTCATGTGTTAGCGATATGTACACAGACAGATGGTTGTAGTACCGTGTACGCAAAGTATAAAAGGGCAGTGCACTGACGGAGTTGTCATTTGTACTCAGGTCATTGATATGAAAAATTTCCCGACGTGATTATGGCCGCACGACAGATGTTAACAGACTGTGAACGCGGAATGGTTGTTTGAGGTAGACGCAAGGGGCATTCCATTTCGGAAATCGTTTGCGAGTTCAGTATTCCGAGATACACGACGTCAAGAGTGTGCCGAGAATACCAAAATTTCAGGCATTACCTGTCACCACGGTCAACGCAGTGGCCGGCGGCCTTCACTTAACGACCGAGATCGGCGTTTGCGTAGAGTTGTCGATGCTAACAGACAAGCAACACTGCGTGAAATAACCGCAGAAACCAATGTGGGACGTTAGGATTGTGCGGCGATTTTTGACATTAAAGGGCTGTGGCAGCAACCTACCGACGAGACTACCCTTGCTAACAACAGCACGACATCACGTGCAGCGCCTTTCCTGGGTTCGTGACCATATCGGTTGGACGCTAGACGACTTGAAAACTGTGGCCTGGTCAGATGAGTTCCGATTTCTATTGGTAAGAGTGATGGTAGGGTTTGAGTGTGGCGCAGATCCCACGACGCCATGGGTCCAAGTTGTCAACAAGGCACTATACAAACTGGTGGTGACTTCATGATGGTGAGGGCTGTGTTGCCATGGGCAGGAATGCTCCACCTGAACAGATCGTTGACTTTCAATGGCTATATTCGACTACTACGAGACAATTTTCAGCCATTATGAACTTCATATTCCCAAACAAGGGTGCAATTTTTGTGGGTAACAATGCGCAACGTCACTGGGCCACAACTGTTCGTGATTGGTTTGAAGAATATTCTGAACAATTCCAGCAAATGATTTGGTCACCCAGGTCGCCCGACATGAATCCCATCAAACATGTGTGGGACAAAATCGAGAGTTCGGTTTTTACACAAAATCCTGTACCAGCAGCACTTCCACAATTATGGACGGCTATAGACACAGCATGGTTCAGTATTTCTGAAGGGGACTTCCAACGACTTGTTGAGTCCTCGCAACGTCCGAGTTGCTGCACTACGTCAGGCAAAAGAAGGTACAACACGATGTTATGAGGTATCCCATTATTTTTGTCACCTGGGTCTATGGTTGGCTGTGCTGAGGTATACTAACCAAACAGCAGTGAGCAGGTATTCGCAGACAGTCAGCGTGTACTGCTTGTGGAACGGCAGCGGTCTGCGTCAGCAAAGCTGGACGCAGCAGACGTCTTCCACGGACAGCAGCACCCCGAGACCCTAAACAGCTTACCGTCCACCTCCCTGCATTATTCAGACGCCAGGTTGTGTGAGTCGGGCCGGGTAAAGAGCTCAGGCACGCCGGGGATAGCTTCCTCTCCCTCTTTTCAAACCCCTTCCCCTTTCTTCCTCTGCGCCCTCTGAGAGCGCCGTCCTGACCGGCGGATTGTCCGACTGTATAAACAACCAATCATGGAGAAGGGGGATCGATGGCCGGCGGGCGAGTGCCGCAGAGCGTCCCTGCGGGCCAGCTGCCGTCCCCCAGGTGACGTCACGGTATTCAGGCCGCGTTGGGCAAACACTGGTGTGACGCTTCTCCCGTCTCTTCTGTCGCTGCCAGAGTGCCTTCCGCTCGCCGAGATAGTCCTCGCCCAGCCGCTCACGCGTGCACGTATAGAAACCACCAGCAGCAGGTGACAATGATAAAATACAGACGGAAACTGAAAATGTAACATTATGAAGCACCATTCTGATATACACTGAAGATCCAAAAAAAAAAAAAAAACTGAAGCAGCTGCCTAATATCGTGTAGGGCCCCCGAGAGCACACAGAAATGCCGAAACACGACTCGACTGATGTCTGAAGTACTGCTGGAGGGAACTGACACCAAGAATCCTGCAAGGCTGTCCATAAATCCGTAAGAGTACGAGGGAATGGATATGTCTTCTGAACAGCACGTTGCAAGGCAACCCGGACATGCACAAAAATTTTCATGTCTGGGGAGTTTGGTGCCCAGCGGAAATCTTTAAACTCAGAAGAGTTTGCTGGAGTCCCATTGCAACAATGCTGGACGAGTGGAGTGTCGCATTGCCCTGTAGGAATTGCCCAAGTCCGTCGGAATGCACAATGGACATGAATCGATGCAGGTGGTAAGACGGGATGCTTACGTACGTGCCACCTGTCAGAGTCGTATATCGACGTATCAGGGGTCCCATGTCTCTCCAACTGCACACGCCCCACACTATTCCATAGCCTCCACCAGTTGAACAGTCCCCTCCTGACATGCAGGATCCATGGATTCAAGAGATCGTCTCCACACCCGTACACGTCCATCCGCTCGATACAGTTAGAAACGAGACACGTCTGACCAGGCAAAATGTGACCAGTCACCAACAGTATGTCGGTGTTGATGGGCCCAGGCGAGGCGCAAAGCTTCGTGTCGTGCAACCATCAAGGATATACGAGTCCATTTCGATGATTTTTCGTTGAATGGTTCGCATGTTGACACTTGTTGATGAGCCAGCACTGAAATCTCCAGCAATTTGGGGACGGGTTGCACTTCTGTCACATTGAACGAGTCTCTTCAGTCGTCGTTGGTTCAGTTCTCGCAGGATGTTGTTTTACCGTATTCCTGATATTCACGGTACACTCGTTAAATGTTCGTACGGGAAAGTTCCCACTTCGTCGCTGCCTCGGGGAAACTGTGTCCCATCGCTAGTGTGTCGACTATAACAGCACGTTCAAACTAACTCACATCTTGATAACCTGGCACTGTAGCAGCAATAACTCATGTAAAAACTGCGTCAGACACTTGTCTGATATAGGCGTTGCCGACCGTAGCTCTATATTCTGCCTCTTTACATATATCTATATTTGAATACTCATGCCTATACCAGTGTCTCTGGCGCTTGAGTGTATATCAACCTTTGTGGAGATATTCATTACGTTAAGGAGGCAAATGAACAGGCCTTACAGTTATAAAATAAAGGAACTATACTCTATATGTTCTACAGTATTAATTTATTTTACTAACCAGTTTACGGCAAAAAGGGCCATCATCAGACTTAAGTGACTATCGCCGTCAAAAAAGGTACAATATTCGCGAACAACAATGAAAAAGATGTTACACATCAAGATTGAGTTACGAACAAAGAGTAAATGTTGTCTTTGACAGTAAAAAAGCAATGCAATAGGAATGTTGGAGTCATACAGTAAATAAATGTAGAGGGCACAAATCAGAGAAAAGTTAGCACTAAACTCGAAAATAAAATGCTCATCTAGCAATTTGCTACCGCCAAAGACCTTCCAATTCATATAGTCTTAAACGCCCCTCCTCCAGACCAACTGATACCACGCACTCTACTGTGACGTAATGGAAGTAAAAACAAGAAGTTTGACATTAAAAATGAGTGGTGGAAGAGATGGAATTTTGCAAAAATAAATCGTCAGGGTATAAAAGAGCCATATGCCTGCCTACCAGGACCGAACAGGAGAAGACACAGCCGGCCGGTGTGGCCGTGCGGTTCTAGGCGCTTCAGTCTGGAACCGCGTGACCGCTAAGGTCGCAGGTTCGAATCCTGCCTCGGGCATGGATGTGTGTGATGTCCTTAGGTTAGTTAGGTTTAAGGAGTTCTAAGTTCTAGGGGACTGATGACCACTGATGTTAAGTCCCATAGTGCTCAGAGCCATTTGAGAAGACACAGTTACGCCAGGTGGTTCCCAGTGATGCACATGTGGGGATTCCGAAACTCTCCAGCCTGCGACTGTGGAGCCTAAGAGCAAACAGTTCAGCATATCGTCAGAGACTGCCATCACAGAAAGTACCAAACACGTTTCAGTGGTGTTATTAATGCTACTCCCTCTGTCAACTGGCCAAAAAAAAAAAATGGTTCAAATGGCTCTGAGCACTATGCGACTTAACTGCTGAGGCCATCAGTCGCCTAGAACTTAGAACGACTTAAACATAACTAACCTAAGGACATCACACACATCCATGCCCAAAGCAGGATTCGAACCTGCGACCGTAGCGGTCACGCGGTTCCAGACTGAAGCGCCTAGAACCGCACGGCCACACCGGCCGGCAAACTGGCCTCATTCACTGGATATTGAACTCTGAGTAAATGTATCTGTTTTAGCTGTGGTACTAAGTTATAGTTTAGATGTTCTTGTCTCAGTACAACTGAATTATCAATTTTCAGAATTTAAACATATTAGCACTGTACCTAAAGCCATAAATTATAACTGCGAACTACACGTATATTTTAATGTTTGCTGTTGTTGCCATATGACAAATAAATTGACTAATTAAATTAACAAAGCCAACAAAATACAGTTACTGTGTGACAAGAGTACTGAGAGATAACTTGAAATGATATTACGTATGGAAGATGATATAGAAACAGGATGGGTGATTGAATTAACTATAGTACAGAATGGGACAACATATGGAATAAAAAGACAATCAGAAGAAAATTAAAAAAATACATGAAAAATGGAGGAATAGAATGCAACAGTAGCGTAGGAAGCACTGGAAAACTGTGAGGACTGAGTAAAGTTTAGAAGTGGGGGAAAATTCATTTGTGTTTCGTCATTTAATATTAAATGAGGACTGTGTGGCAGATGTCTATTCATTGCCAAGGCTTCCAACATAAATTTTTTGGCTTGTTGCAATGAATTCCACGTGAGCACACAACAGCTAGAACAGTAGACTTGGATTCCGAACATCTGTGTACACTGAACTCTAGCACGTCAGCAGTTCCGTCCTTATCAAATTCACCTACACCAAAAATTGCATGACAATGATTTCCACAATAGTGTATAATTCTGTCAGTGAGTACAGCAGCAAAATCTTTATCAAGAAGAAGTTCTTCTTCGGTGTTTACAAAAGACAGGTAAATACAAAAAACGGGCATTACTGGTACAGCGCAAAACCACAATGCCTTAGACAGGTGGAACGAAAGCGTCTATGGAGAACTGACGTCTTGCGTCTACTGCTTGGTACTAAATTGTTGATGGTTACCAAGTTCGAAATGATTCTCCTTACTTCTGGGAGAGGACGACGGACAATTGTGCCACATATGGTTCAAGAAGACATTGTTGCCACGGTTAAGAATGTTAGACGTAATGTGAAATCTTAAAACAGTGTACGTGCTGCCACAACAGCTAAACATTCCATGGCCCACCGTTCGGAAAGTGCTGCGAACAATTGTGAAATGGTATTTTTATATCCTTCACATGAAATTTCCCGTGTGACACAGACATTCGTGTAGACTTTCATCTTACGTTACTCGCAAGGGCTGAAGTTGACGACATGTGTCCTTGGAATATTTTGTGGAGTGATGAAAAACATTGAAGCGCATTACAGTCTCACCGGGGCAGTGAATACTACCAGTTGTCGCATTTGAGGATCGTCAACGCCAACAGAAGTTCATGAAGTTCGCTTGCGTACGGGGCCAACGAGACATAGGGCTACCAACGAACTTGTGACGTCACACTAGTCGGCTTGTCCGCTACACTTGGTGAACATTCGGCTCCATGTAGAACCTACGGGAAATAAATATTTAATAGAAAAGATAACCATTAAAGGCTTTAATGTTGTCATGTGCTATCAAGAACTTGCATGTATTTAAACACCCAGTCAAGAATTACTAAATTCTTCCGAAATAGTTACTCCCTCCTGGCGGTAGAAAGCTGCCGGAACTCGACCTATAGTGTCACGTGCTGTGGCGTACGCGCGATGGCCTGTCTTCCTCATGGGCCTCGGCTTACGTAGTGAACAAGTCAATGTGTGGTGGGGCTTCACGGCACATTCCTAACTGGTTCATTTTTCTTCGAGGAACTCGCATTCCAAGAACTAAGGAGATGCAGCGTAAGCGGCACACATTTCTATGATCTGCTTCGTCAGGTGTGATCTCTCCTCTACGGGAGAGAAGTGCTTTGAACTCAACTGTTTTGATGCATAACGGATCACCACCTCACGTTGGTAGTAAGGTCGCTCGGCTACCCTTTATGCATTTGAAGAAACCCGAATCACTGGCCGATCGTTCCAAACAGAGTAACCACCAAGATCAAAAGATTTTACCTCTCTCACGCAGAAATTAAAATGTGTACCAAAAAATGGCTCTGAGCACTATGGGACTCAACTGCTGGGGTCATTAGTCCCCTAGAACTTAGAACTAGTCAAACCTAACTAACCTAAGGACATCACAAACATCCATGCCCGAGGCAGGATTCGAACCTGCGACCGTAGCGGTCTCGCGGTTCCAGACTGCAGCGCCTTTAACCGCACGGCCACTTCGGCCGGCAAAATGTGTACCTTTCAATATTTTATTTGTTACTAGCTGGCAAACACGACACTGCCCAGGTATTCATTTTGCCAGTTTTCTATTTGTTTTCGTGAAATACTGTTGAAATTATGAAACAGTCATACAAAGAAATACGCATAATGTACAAATGTATAAGTACAGCAGCTTCGCGTGTCTACAGTGCGATTTTGGAAACGTCTCTATGGCAACGCCTCTTCATAGCACAATAGATGGTTAATGTTTTCGCATAAAGCTGTTTCTGCTTCGCAGCTCTAAGCTACCAAAAGCAGTGACAGGTGTCAGAGATTTCCTTAGTTGATCCGACTGTAGGGATGTGTTAGTACTAAAGAATAAATTTATTAAGACTTTATGGACCGTGCGGCTTTTTATCAAGCATCTCAGTATTTATGACGTCATATCTCTTGAACTGAGTGTCGTGCAATGACGTGTTTGTGTGGGTACAAAAATGGTGCAAATGGCTCTGAGCACTATGGGACTTAACATCTTAGGTCATCAGTCCCCTAGAACTTAGAACTACTTAAACCTAACTAACCTAAGGACATCACACAACACCCAGCCATCACGAGGCAGAGAAAATCCCTGACCCCGCCGGGAATCGAACCCGGGAACCCGGGCGTGTGTGGGTACATTCAGCGGCGTATGTGGATACTGTCTGCGAAATAAGTTGCGAATGGAGTTAGTAGCAAAGGAGTAACAAGTTTAAATGTCATGCACAATACGGCAGTTTTTCACGCATCTCAACATTTATGACGTCATATCTTGTGAACTGTGTATTGTACCATGATTAAATTTTTAGGTGCATTTAGCGGCGTAAGTGGACAGTGTCTGCAAAATTTAATGCGAATAGAATTAGTAGGATAGAAGTAATAAATTTAAATGTCATGGATGCTGCGGCACTTTTCAAGATCTCCTTGTTTATAACGTCATATCTCCTGAACTATTTTAGGTAGGTGATTCTTACCCCGACAGCGAGTGTTGCCTGACAGTAAGCAATAAGCGTACCTGCTTTGCTTGAAATCAGTCCAGTGGTTTAAGAGGAGATGTGGAACATACACGCACACGCGCAAGTTCACACATACAATTTTATACACTATGTGATCAAAAGTCTCCGGACACCCCAAAAACTTACGTTTTTCAAATTAGGTGCATTGTGCTGCCACCTACTGCCAGGTATTCCGTATCAGCGACCACGGTAGCCATTAGACATCGTGAGAGAGCACTACGGGGAACTCCTCGGAACTAACGGACTTCCAATGTGATCTGGTGATTGGGCGTCACACGTCTGTAAGGGAGATTTACACTCTCCTAAATGTCCCGAGGTCCACTCTTCCCCATGTGACAGTGAAGTGGAGACGTGAAGGGACACGTACACCACAAAAGCGTACTGGCAGACCTCGTCTGTTGACAAACAGAGACCATCGACAGTTGAAGCGGTCGTAATGTGTAATAGGCAGATATCTATCCACACAATCACAACGGAATTCCAAACTGCATCAGGATCCCCTGCAAGTACTATAACAGTTAGGCGCGAGGTGAGAAAACTAAGATTTCATGGTCGAGCGTCTGCTCATAAGCCACACATCACGCTGGTAAAGGCCAAAGGACGCCTCGTTTCGTGTAAGGAGCGTAAGCATTGGGCGACTGAACAGTGGAAAAACGTTGTGTGGAGTGACGAATCACGGTACACAATATTGCGAACCGATAGCAGGGTGTTAGTATGGCGAATGCCCGATGAACGTCATTTAACAGCGTGTGTAGTGCCAAAAGTAAAATTCGGAAGCGGCGGTGTTATGGTGTGGTCCTGTTTTTCATGGAGGAGGCTTGCACCCTTGTTGTTTTGCGTGGCACTATCACAGAACAGGTCTACATTGATGTTTCAAGCACCTTCTTGCACCCTACTGTTGAATAGCAATTCGGGGATGGCGATTGCATCTTCCAACACCATCGAGCACCTGTTCATAATGCACGGCCTGTGGCGGAGTGGTTGCACGACAATAACATCCCCCTAATGGACTGTCCTACACAGAGTTCTGACCTGAATGCTGAAGAACACCTTTGGGATGTTCTGGAACGCAAACTTCGTGTCAGGCCTCACAGACCGACATCGATACTTCTCCTCAGTGGAGCAATCCGTGAAGAATGGGCTGCCTTTCCCCAAGAAACCTTCCAGCAGCTGATTCAACCTAATCCTGCGAGAGTGGCAGCCGTTATCAAGGCTAAGGATGGGCGAACACCATATTGAATTCCAGCATTAACGATGGAGGGGGCCATGTACTTGTAAGACATTTTCAGCCAGGTGTCCGGATACTTTTGATCTCAAAGTGTGCGTAGGGATTTCTCTTCCGCATGTCCTCTGAAGTATTTCAAACAAGTTACGTTGTTTTTTATGCGGCTTCTCTCAAGTAGCGAAAGTTCAATTAGAGCCACTCCGCATTTCTCGCCGTTTGGCAAAAATGTGTGCAACTTGCCAATCCACGCATATAACGCACTGCAGCGTCGTTTATTCACCGGAGCAGAAATGTGCGAGCTCCCGCGGGACAGCGTAACCGTACGTGTGACATCATAACGCGCCGGCGCTGCCTCCCTCGGGCAGAGCGTGCGCTGTCGGCAGGCCGAGATAACAGGGGGCTGTGGGGATTAGCGGGCCACCAGCCGTGGTGCTGTGGTGCTGCGGTGCTGGCGGTGGTGTGGTCTGGTGGTGGCGGCGGCGGGGAGGCGGTGCTACATAATGCATACGCGCCGCAGGGCTGCCGCAGCACGGGTTCTACGCCGGCGCCTGTCTCCCCTATGTGTCTAATATCTACCTATACGCAAACGACGCAGTTCAAACAGCATTCGCTCTGGCGTTACTTCAGAAAAATACCACCTCCGCGACACCTTAGTTCATGTTGCTAAACGGCTAAAAAATATAGTCACGCAGTCCGTGTTGTAGGTTGCCTCTCTACCAGCATCCAGGAGCACCAAAACTTCATTTTCAGTATTTCATATACCCACTAACCGAATTCAAAAATTTAAAAAGTTGTCGTTACCTACTCATTAAGAGGTAGTATCTTACTTTAAAGGATTAACGCAAAAAGTCAATTATTAACGACAGAAACCGCGTATGTGTCATCAGGCAGATTGAATCACAGCGCGCACGGAATATAGGCCTATTGAAGCAGTATTTGAACGCTACTGGCCATTAAAATTGCTACACCACGAAGGTGACGTGCTACAGACGCCAACTTTTAACCGACAGGAAGCAGATGCTGTGATATGCAAATGATTATCTTTTCAGAGCAATCACACAAGATTGGCGCTGGTGGCGACGCCTACGACGTGCTTACATGAGGAAAGTTTCCAACCGATTTCTCATACACAAAGAGCAGTTGACCGGCGTTGCCTGGTGAAACGTTGTTGTGATGCCTCGTTTAAGGAGCAGAAATGCGTACCATCACGTTTCCGACTTTGATAAAGGTCGGATTGTAGCCTATCGCGATTGCAGTTTATCGTATCGCGACATTGCTGCTCGCGTTGGTGGAGATCCAATGAGTGTTAGCAGAATATGGAATCGGTGGGTCCAGGATGGTAATACGGAACGGCCTCGTATCATTAGCAGTCCACATGACAGGAATCTTATCCACATAGCTGTAAGAGAATGTACAGCCACGTCTAGATCCCTGAGTAAACAGATGGGGACGTTTGCAAGACAACAACCATCTGCACGAACATTTCGACGACGTTTGCAGCAGCATGGACTATCAGCTCGGAGACCATGGCTGCGGTTACCTTTGACGCTGAATCACAGACAGGAGCGCCTGCGATGGTGTACTCAACGACGAACCTGGGTGCACGAATGGCGCCGGCCGGTGTGGCCGTGCGGTTCTAGGGGCTTCAGTCTGGAACCGCGTGACCGCTACGGTAGCAGGTTCGAATCCTGCCTCGGGCAAGGATGTGTGTGATGCCCTTACGTTAGTTAGGTTTAAGTAGTTCTAAGTTCTAGGGGACTGATGACCTTAGAAGTTAAGTCCCATAGTGCTCAGACAAAAAAAAAAAAAAAAAAAAAAAAAAAAAAAATAAGTAAAATAAATTAAAATAATCAGTTCACGTACTTTTTTCTCTCTATCTCCTTTCTATTTGACTGTATCGTATAATAACTTCAGCGTCAGACATGATCTTTCTAACTTGTTACTGCTTTGCTACTAACACTATTCACAAATGTTGCAGAGAATATCCACATAAGGCACTTAATGTACCTACATGATTATGTCAGTGTATGTCATTAGCACTCAAGAGCGTGGAAAACTAGCATTTCTTAAAAGGGACTTCAAATTACCTGAACTATATTGATACAGTGTTTGAGAATGAGACCATTAGTGATTTATAACAATGGATCTGAGCACTATGGGACTTAACTTCTGAGGTCATCAGTTCCCTAGAACTTAGAACTGCTTAAACCTAACCAACATAAGGACATCACACACATCCAAGCCCGAGGCAGGATTAGAACCTGCGACCGTAGCGGTCGCGCCGTCCGCTCGACCACACAGGCCGGCAGTGATTTATGAAAACATAATTTCGATTACAATAAAATGAATACCCCTAGCTGCATACAGTCGTTGATGTAAGTCAACGGGGACAGTTGAAAATGTGTGCCCCGACCGGGACTCGAACCCGGGATCTCCTGTTTACAGGCCAGAAGCTCTATCCATCTGAGCCACTGAGGACACAGAACATAGTATGACTGCATGGACTTACCCCTGGCACGCCTCCCGTGAGTCCCACATTCTTAACTTGTTATCCCGCAGTATATTCATAGTGCCCCTATTCATTACTCGCGGCTTATTGACGATTCCCCTAAGAGTTCGTGCACTGTTTGTGCATCATCACAGAAGAAGATGGTCAAATGGCTGGTGAGCCTTAACTATATATAAATACAAAGATAGTATCTGTTCTTTCGGACCGCATCGTCTGCGCTGAGTCTGAGGTTAGTTCATTAACGTACGAATAAAAAGAAATGGCCAACCACGCTTTCCTGGGGCACACCTGCAGTTACATGTACATCTGTCGATGATTATCCATCCAAGATGCATGTTTCATCCTTCCTACCAAGGAAATTTCAAACCAGTCACAAATTCCGCTCAATAAATCATACGGTCGAACTTTCGATAATACTGAGAAAATTTTCGGAATTCATGAGATACTACATCTTCTTGAGCGCCTTGATCCATGGCTTTCACGATGCCACGAGAAAAAAAGCGTAAGTTAGGTTGCTTTTCTATTCTGTTACACTTCTTGTTACTGCAAGTCTTCGAAAGTAATAAAAAAGTTGACATAATATTGTTTTCATTCGATAATTTCATATGGAATTGTATTCTGGAGTAACTGACGTGTAAGCAGAAACGTCTTAATTGCACAAAAGCGTGCAATTAGAATAGTTTTTGTTGCTCACCTCTACCATCTAGTCGACAACTGCTTAAAGAGTTAGGGAATTTTAATACTACACTACAGTACGTACTGTCTCTCATGATCTCATGAAATTTATTGGTAATACCTCATTAAAATGCAAGTGGAATAAGGACATGCATGATTACAACTCTAGAAGGGGAAAATGATCTTCAGTACTTTGCATTAAATTTGAGTAGTTCAGAAAGGTGTCTTATATTACTGCGAACTTACTCTATGATTATTTATCCAATGATATTAAAGGCTTGGCAGATAGCAAAGCTAAATATTTGAGCAGGTTGAACAAATTCCTTGTGCATAAGGCTTCCCATTGCACAAAGTAACTATTATTTCGAAACTTGTAAGTTATTTAATACAGAACTATTACGTATGCATCGGTGTTAGTAAATTAAAGTTTTCTGTTAAGTGAATTCACATGTAACGTCTAACAGATAGCCTTTTATATTTCGGTGGACTCTTTTTCTACCCTACGCTAGCCCGTCATTCCATTCTCGTCGAAGGAGGCATTAGAGAACATTATGGCAGTGCATGCGTGGAGAGCGTAAGCAGCTGAACAGTCTGTTTTTTTTTCAGAATAAGATGAGCTTCTTAGTAGTGAGCCGGCCGGTGTGGCCGAGCGGTTCTAGGCGCTTCAATCTGGAACCGCGCTACCGCTACAGACGCAGGTTCGAATCCTGCCTCGGGCATGGATGTGTGTGATGTCCTTAGGTTAGTTAGGTTTAAGTAGTTCTAAGTTCTAGGGGACTGATGACCTCAGAAGTCAAGTCCCATAGTGCTCGGAGCCATTTGAACCATTTTTTCTTAGTAGTCTGAAGGCGCAAAATGAAAGTTTGTGTGGTCAACTTTTAGGAAATCTGTAAAGGGCAAACTTAAAAATACCTCTGTTATTATTTTCAGATGTTGTTCCTCAGTTGCTATGTCAAAGACGTTCATCACGTAGATGGAAACATATGTTATACGTATTTTGAAAGTCTAAGTTTATTTAGACAAGAAGTATTAATAATAACGCTTTCAGCCAAAAGTGTTTCATGTTTTATTGACTCACATGATAAAATTCAATTATTGCAGATTGAAAAATGGCTGGAGTACAGAGAGTGCTGCTTTAATACTTGAGTTGGTTACAAAATGTTGGAATTATTGTTATATCTTGCCTTGGATCAAAATAGATGTTTTTATTGAAGTAAAAAGTTTATCCTAAATGAGTGCTATTGTCATAACTAGGAGGTTATTGTGAACAACTGCTTTTATCTCAAAAAGGACTTACCATCATGCAAAAGAAATCTTTTAGCCATCACGGAAGTGGAACAATGCGATCGTGATTTAGAAAAAAGATTTTCAGAAGTGACAGTACCCAGTTGAGACTAGTGGCACGTATGGGTAGCATAAATGTCATGTCGATGTCTATGTTTTGTTTGCAGATGAAGTATTTGTCCTTTTAATACTAACGTTTGTGTAAGATTTTATACTCAAATTCGTTCATGAAAAAATAATTTCCTTATTTCGTCTTGAACTCAAAGTAATCCCTTCCCTGTGGAAGAAAAATTTAAAAATACATGAGCAACCAATGCCCTCCGGTAGCGAAGATAGCGATACATTTTTATAGCCTTAGCTACAGACATCGTTAAATAGTATTCAGTTGAAAGGAACACCTCAACACTGACAGGAGATATATGATATCTCCTGACAAAATAAGTATAACCCAAAAATTTTGTTATGTTACACGACACTGAAGATGCCTACTATGAATAATTGGAACATATTTGGTTAAAAAGAAAGAAACATTCAACGTAGCTTAAGCAATATTTTGCAGTTGTGGACGTGACTGAATTCGGTTCTAAAGAAGTATGAATAATAATCCTTCAGCCATAATTTTTGGTGCGTTTTTTAATCACATACTGTAGGTATCGAGATAATTACCCATGCCAGTAACATCGGAACATCTCCAGTTATTGCAGCCAACTCGTGTAAATAGCAAATGTTCCAAAAATGACAAACCGATTCGTTTTTTATTGTCATAGAACTCAAGCGTTATCAAGAGCGACACACAAGAAACGAATATTTGTGCAAAGTTAAGTCTATGGTTCTGTATCAGCTCAAACCGAAAATTGTGCTTTGTATGACGACCAGTAAAAGAAAAACTGCATCTTCACAGCACGATATGATGAACGAAGAGTTCGACCTAGAGCCAAGGAACTTGCCGACGCATTCGCCTCACACATTTCGTTCTTCAAATTAAAAAAAAAGCTCATACTCCATGCAATAGTGTTAAAGACAGGAAAAATTAAGTTCTACATGCTGAACTACCAAGACAGAGTGCGTTGTAAAGAACTAAGTGAAGCTGCGGGAATCTGAGTGGCGGGTTCAGGCTCCAAATGCTTAGAAGAAAGGACACGCATTGAAGGAAGCAGATGGTAAACTGAAATTTTCATCACAGTCACTGAGACTGGAGTACCCTATTCGCCGGCGGCTCTGGTATTCGGCGCGAGCGGCAAGTGTTTTGGGGGATGGCCGTCCGCCCACGCACTCGCAGCACACTGTGCGTGTCGTAAAGTCCGGCTGCCGAGTGCCGGCGACGGCAGCGCCTCTGGCAGCCGTAAACAAAACGGCTGTTGGCGCCAGCGACACTTCCCCGGGGATCCACCGCCTTCAGGGACAGAGAGGATGATGGACCCTCCAGGGAGCTCTCAAACCGGCCTCTCTTAGCAGCACCAATGCTCATTCCTGGTATCTGTGTCCACCTCGAGGTAGTAACACACAGCCACCCTTTAATATTTCACATCAAGGAGCAAGGAGGAGCCATGCGATGGACCGCAAGCAACAGGGGTACTAAGAGCGGGGTAAAGCAATGACGTAGTGGAATATGAGCACAACTGGCGGGAGATTAGTTCAGTCTGCGGCGAGGTCTTTAGAGGCGGAACAGAAGGTCGCTTTAAGGAAGGGTGGGAATGGAAACAGGCTACCCCCACTCAAAGGAATCGTTGCGACTTCGCCTTGAGAGTAGTGAGGGCGGGAAAAGTTTTTTTTTTATGTTTTTGGTTTTTTTGACTTGTAATTTACTTACTAAAACCATGTATAAATCACTCAAAGTCACAAGGGAAGTTTTTTTTAAATTATCGTCTTCATCTACACTACTGGCCATTAAAATTGTTACACCAAGAAGAAATCAGATGACAAACGGGTATTCATTGGAAGAATATATTATACTAGAACTGACATGTGATTACATTTTCACGCAATTTGGGTGCATAGATCCTGAGAAATCAGTACCCAGAACAACCGCCACTGGCCGTAATAGCGGCCTTGATACGCCTGGGCATTGAGTCAAACAGAGCTTGTATGGCGTGTACAGGTACAGCTGCCCATGCAGCTTCAACACGATGCCACAGTTCATCAAGATTAGTGACTGGCGTATTGTGACGAGCCAGTTGCTTGGCCACCATTGACCTCACGTTTTCAATTGGTGAGAGATCTGGAGAATGTGCTGGCCAGGGCAGCAGTCGAACATTTTCTGTATCCAGAAAAGCCCGTACAGGACCTGCAACATGCGGTTATGCATCATGCTGCTGAAATGTAGGGTTTCGCAGGGATCGAATGAAGGGTAGAGCCACGGGTCGTAACCTGTCTGAAATGTAACGTCCACTGTTCAAAGTACCGCCAATGGGAACAAGAGGTGACCGAAACGTGTAACCAATGGCACCGCATACCATCACGCAGGGTGATACGCCAGTATGGCGATGACGAATACACGCTTCCAATGTGCGTTCACCGCGATGTCGCCAAACACGGTTGCGACCATCATGATGCTGTAAACAGAACCTGGATTCATCCGAAAAAATGATGTTTCGCCATTCGTGCACCCAGTTTCGTGGTTGAGTACTCCATCGCAGGCGCTCCTGTCTGTGATGCAGTGTCAAGGGTAACCGCAGCCATGGTCTCCGAGCTGACACTCCATGCTGCTGCAAACGTCGTCGCACTGTTCGTGCAGATGGTGGTTGTCTTACAAACGTCCCCATCTGTTGACTCAGGGATCGAGACGTGGCTGCACGATCCGTTACAGCCATGCGAATAAGATGCCTGTCATCTTGACTGCTAGTGATACGAGGCCGTTGGGATCCAGCACGGCGTACCGTATTAGCCTCCTGAACCCACCGATTCCATATTCTGCTAACACTCATTGGATCTCGACCAACTCTAGCAGCAATGTCGCGATACGATTAACCGTAATCGCGATAGGCTACAATCCGACCTTTATCAAAGTCGGAAACGTGATGGTACTCATTTCTCCTCCTTACACGAGGCATCACAACAACGTTTCACCAGGCAACGCCGGTCAACTGCTATATGTTTATGAGAAATCGGTTGGAAACTTTCCTCATGTCAGCACGTTGTAGGTGTCGTCACCGGCGGCAACCTTGTGTGAATGTTCTGAAAAGCTAATCATTTGCATATGACATCTTCTTCCTGTCGGTGCATTTTTAATACTTAATATTTTCGTTTTTTAACTCTCCACCTATGATTTTTAATTTAAAATGGGAAAGAGCCCCAAATTTTGCTTGTATTTCTCATATATCTTTTTTTTTTCGCTTGTCTGAAGAGCGGAAAACTGTACCGCTGTCAGCCCACTCTCGCCCATATGGGGGGGGGGGGGGGGGGGGGGCGAGGGGGGTTGAATAACTAAAGAAAAAAAATACATCGAGAATATATGCATTTTTACCGCTACTCCTATGTTTGTGAATACTTTGACATGATCGACCCGAATAATACACTCCTGGAAATGGAAAAAAGAACACATTGACACCGGTGTGTCAGACCCACCATACTTGCTCCGGACACTGCGAGAGGGCTGTACAAGCAATGATCACACGCACGGCACAGCGGACACACCAGGAACCGCGGTGTTGGCCGTCGAATGGCGCTAGCTGCGCAGCATTTGTGCACCGCCGCCGTCAGTGTCAGCCAGTTTGCCGTGGCATACGGAGCTCCATCGCAGTCTTTAACACTGGTAGCATGCCGCGACAGCGTGGACGTCAACCGTATGTGCAGTTGACGGACTTTGAACGAGGGCGTATAGTGGGCATGCGGGAGGCCGGGTGGACGTACCGCCGAATTGCTCAACACGTCGGGCGTGAGGTCTCCACAGTACATCGATGTTGTCGCCAGTGGCCGGCGGAAGGTGCACGTGCCCGTCGACCTGGGACCGGACCGCAGCGACGCACGGATGCACGCCAAGACCGTAGGATCCTACGCAGTGCCGTAGGGGACCGCACCGCCACTTCCCAGCAAATTAGGGACACTGTTGCTCCTGAGGTATCGGCGAGGACCATTCGCAACCGTCTCCATGAAGCTGGGCTACGGTCCCGCACACCGTTAGGCCGTCTTCCGCTCACGCCCCAACATCGTGCAGCCCGCCTCCAGTGGTGTCGCGACAGGAGTGAATGGAGGGACGAATGGAGACGTGTCGTCTTCAGCGATGAGAGTCGCTTCTGCCTTGGTGCCAATGATGGTCGTATGCGTGTTTGGCGCCGTGCAGGTGAGCGCCACAATCAGGACTGCATACGACCGAGGCACACAGGGCCAACACCCGGCATCATGGTGTGGGGAGCGATCTCCTACACTGGCCGTACACCACTGGTGATCGTCGAGGGGACACTGAATAGTGCACGGTACATCCAAACCGTCATCGAACCCATCGTTCTACCATTCCTAGACCGGCAAGTGAACTTGCTGTTCCAACAGGACATTGCACGTCCGCATGTATCCCGTGCCACCCAACGTGCTCTAGAAGGTGTAAGTCAACTACCCTGGCCAGCAAGATCTCCGGATCTGTCCCCCATTGAGCATGTTTGGGACTGGATGAAGCGTCGTCTCACGCGGTCTGCACGTCCAGCACGAACGCTGGTCGAACTGAGGCGCCAGGTGGAAATGGCACGGCAAGCCGTTCCACAGGACTACATCCAGCATCTCTACGATCGCCTCCATGGGAGAATAGCAGCCTGCATTGCTGCGAAAGGTGGATATACACTGTACTAGTGCCGACATTGTGCATGCTCTGTTGCCTGTGTCTATGTGCCTGTGGTTCTGTCAGTGTGATCATGTGATGTATCTGACCCCAGGAATGTGTCAATAAAGTTTCCCCTTGGTGGGACAATAAATTCACGGTGTTCTTATTTCAATTTCCAGGAGTGTAGATTGCGTGTTGTTACGCTCGACTCATTTTGCAGTTCTGAAATCACTCCATAATCACAAAACTTTTGACCAACCCTGCAAGTAGGATATAACCGATGCCCTGTTTGCATTTCGTTTAATATGCGTAGACGCTACTTCGAGCGACTCGTAGAGCGGCATTATTTTTGTGACCGAATATTATGCAATGATGTTTGGCTCCCGGAGATGCGCTGTCGGCGCAGTGAGTAGTTTATCGATCTCAGGCGGAGATATACAGAGGTGTACTACCGCAAGGGGCAACGGAAGGTATACGACTATTCTCCCCTTGCTTGTTTCCGGGAAGGAAAGTAGACGAGAGGTCCGTGCCCCAGTGTCGGCGCGGGTCACGCCACAGCCTGGGGGCAGGCGGCTGCAACAGCACGCCGCCTCTGGTAATCAGCCGTGGGCGTGTATTTGCGCTCGAGATCAAAGGATTAAGATAATTAGGCCGCCGGCGACGCGTTGGGGAAACAATCAAGCACCGGCACTGCGATGCAACGTCGCGGTCAGCATGTGCGCGCACAGAAACACCCATGCAAGGAAAGAGGAAGAGAGAAGAGAGGGAGGGGGATACGGGAGGGAGAAGAGAGAGAGAGAGAGAGAGAGAGAGAGAGAGAGAGAGAGAGAGAGAGAGTAGGAGGGTCATAAATAGAGGAGAGTAGGAGGGATAGAAAGAGAGGATGGAGAGGGATGAGGGAGTAGAGAGAGAGAGAGAGAGAGAGAGAGAGAGAGAGAGAGAGAGAGAGAGAGAAAAGAGAAAGTATAGGAGGGACAGAAAGAGAAGAGAGAGAGAGAATAGAGAGCCGGCCGTTGTGGCCGAGTGGATCTAGGGGCTTCAGTCTGGAACCGCGCGACCGCTACGGTCGCAGGTTCGACTCCTGCCTCGGGCATGGATGTGTGTGATGTCCTTAGGTTGGTTAGGTTTAAGTAGTTCTAAGTTCTAGGGGACTGATGACCATAGATGTTAAGTCCCATAGTGCTCAGAGCCAATTGAACCATTTTGTCTACTGATGGACTTTCGGCCTGAACGGCAACCTTTCAGTTATGTAAAACATTTTTTAATGACGAAAGTAGAGTTTGTGGCATCGGCGATTCAAAAGCAGACTTAAGTCCCAGAAAACTGAAAATGTAACCTGCAGTTTGTGTGTTTTCTTCAGTTTATTACCATATCACTTTGAGCGCAACATTCGCTCTGTACTCCAGTTTTATACCAAGGGACTTGGGCTACTTACTTACTGTTGCCTACTAAAGCCATAAGCGGTTACTGATGTCCCTTAAACTATTCATAAATGGCGCAAGCCCATGTTGCCAGAAGTTAATTTTAGATTAGACTTGACCATGGCCTTCAAGAGTATCAATTCAAACTACAAATCACCGTACAGTAACACTATTCTTTGCACTACAGATTTCAGAGGGTTTACGTCCATCAGCAGATGCATATACGAAAATTAGCTGGTCTGCCCATCATCAGAATGTGATGTTAGCACGCCTTCAGGCAAGACGCTATATATATTCCTGAATCTATGTTCGTTTACGCAGGAAATAGCAAGCCTTTCTCATTCATATGCTGCCTTGTGATTACAAGCCAGTGCACTGAATCGGCACCTGCGTTCCTGGATCTGCTATGATATTCGTATTCGTATTATAAAATAATAATCATTCAATGCAGTCTTACTTCCGGTTTTCTTTAGTGTTCATCTTTGAGGTTGGTTTGCAGCAGTACGCCATTCCACTCTTCTGTCTGCCTTCGTCTTCATTTCCGCGTAAGTATCACACAATATATCATTCATAACCTGCTTTATCATTCGGAAGGACGACGGTTCAAATTCGCGTCCAGGCTTTCAGAGTTAGGTTTTCCATGATTTCCCTAAATATCTCCAGGCAAATGCCAGGATGGTTTCTTTGAAATGGGCACGGCTGATTTCATTCCCCATACTCCCCTAATCCGAACTTGCTGTACGCCTGTAAAGACCTTGTTGTCGACAGGACATAAAACACTAATCTTTTCCCCCTCATAATCCGCTGTAAGTATGACATCGTCCCCGGCGATTCCTTTCCTCAGTAGCTCATTCTGTTATTGTTCCGATGTGGTTATTCTGTTTTAAAATGTGCCCTCCGAAATTGTTTCTTCTTGTTTGGATGTTCATCCAAAGAAATCTGGTTTCCTGTTTTCTCGTCAGCACCTCTTCATTGGTATCTCACTCTATCCAGTAGATCTCCAACATTCTTAAGTAGCATCATATCTTCAAGCTTCTCGTCGCATTCTCTCTTGTTTTACTTTTGTATCAGTTTCTCAACTGTTGGCCACGTGGTTTGAGGCGTCATCATGTCACGCACTGCGCAACCCCTACCGCCGGAGGTTCGAGTCCTCCCTCGGGTGTGTGTGTTATTCTTAGCATCAGTTAGTTTAAGTAGTGTGTAAGTCTAGGGGCCGATGGCCTAAGCAGTTTGGTCCCTTAGGAATTCGTACACTTTTGAACATTTCGCAACTGTATAGCGCCGGACTCCAAATACTTTCATGACCAGTTTCCGTATTTTCAGACTGATTTTCTTGCTGGTCAGTATATTCTTTCTCAAATTAAAAATGCAGCTTAGGTCTGCTGCGTTCAGCTCAAAATTTATTTCCGCCTTCTCTATCCTTATGATCCTGCATCTCAGGTAAGTAAATTTCTCTATCACTTTTAACTCCTCTGTTACAATTCTCATTCTTAGATGTTCATATTATTCTTCAGTACTCCCCATCATCGTTTTAGTTATTTGTTTATTCTCATACAAAACCGTTTGTATTGTACTGAGAACCTTCTCTAGGGCTTCTGTCGTCTCTGTGACCACAGTAATATGATTTGCATATTGCAGCGTGACTGTCTTCTCTCCGTTAATGTTGTGTACGCACCTCAATTGTTTCAGGAAGTTGGTCTACGTGTTTCTGAATATTAACTTTGAATATAAGAGGGGAGAGAGAACTCATCCTTCTCTAGTCCCGTTTATAATTTTTGCTTATTGTTGCTTATGAAAATTCGTTCTTGTAGAAGCCGCGTGTAACCCGCATATTTTTTGATTTTGGACCTGCCTTTTTCAGCACTTGGAGAATCTCTTGCCGCATACATACATATTATAAAGTTAATGTGTGTATGTGTGTATTTTCCACGTCTGCTATAACCCTATAGACCGATTTCAACCAAACTAGGTACGTGTATCCCTCACTGACAGGCAACAATAACTGTGGAGGTAAGAACTACCTACCTATCACAGTTCAGGAGATGTACTGGCATAAACAATGAGATATGTGATAAAATGCCTGATATGCATGGAATTTTAATACATTTATTCTTTACTAAGACACACGTGCGAGTTAGTCAGCTTAAGAAAATCCCCGTCACCTGTCAGCGCTTGTGACAGCTTTCAACTGCGAAGAGCTAACGGCTGCACGCAAAAACATCCACTATGGAGCTATGAAACGGCATTGCCACATAGACGTCTACAAAATCGAGTTACAGTCACGCGAAACTGATGAAGCCAGTGCACAGAAACTTTACTACGAAACCTCGACCCACCAAAACTATGCAATGGCAGAAGGCTGAACGATAGGTACATGTAGGGTAAAGTACTTGAGGCCATTATCTTAACAGGAGAAAGATATTAAGTACATCCCAAAGATATCTCTTGCTCCGACAGATCGCCCATCTCACTTAAAGAGAATGCAGTTTCCAGTGAGATTTCCATTTTCCATTACAATTCACAACACCTTTCAGTTAAAGAGACTGCTGTTTTAGTTGGGATTGTCATTTGCCATTACAATTAACAGCCCCTTTCCATTAAAGAGACTGCAATTTAAAGTGGGACTTCCATTTGCCATTAAAATAACAATTCCTTTCAGTTAAAGAGAAAGGTAACGACCTTGCCGCAACGGTTACACCGGTTCCCGTGAGATCACCGAAGTTAAGCGCTGTCTGGCGTGGTCGGCACTTGGATGGGTGCCCATCCAGGACGCCATGCGGTGTTGCCCTTTTTCGTGGTGCACTGAGCCTCGTGATGCCAATTGAGGAGGTACTCGACCGAATAGTAGTGGCTTCGGTCAAGAATACCAACATAACTACCGGGAGAGCAGTGTGCTGACCCCACGCCCCTCCTATCCACATCCTCTACTGAGGATGACACGGCGGTCGGATGGTCCCGGTAGGCCACTCGTGGCCTGAAGACGGAGTGCTTTTTTCAGTTAAAGAGACTGCAGTTTCAAGTGGGATTTTCATTTCAGATGACAATCAACAAGTCACACGGGCAGTCTATGAAATACTGCACAGTGGATTTGACATCTCCATGGTTTTTTCATGGACAGCTTTATGTCGATTGCTCAAGGTTGGGCTCACCTCAGAAATAATTCATCGTAGTTTCTGAACACTTAACTCTAAGTATTGTTTACCATAAATTTCTTAGGTAAATAAACATTACAGAGAATTTGTATTTTGCATACTACAGGGTGTTTCAAAAATGACCGGCAATAAAAACTAAACGAGCAGCGATAGAAATACACCGTTTGTTGCAATATGCTTGGGACAGCAGTACATTTTCAGGCAGACAAACTTTCGAAATTACAGTAGTTACAATTTTCAACAACAGATGGCGCTGCGGTCTGGGAAACTCTATAGTACGATATTTTCCACATATCCACCATGCGTAGCAATAATATGGCGTAGTCTCTGAATGAAATTACCCGAAACCTTTGACAACGTGTCTGGCGGAATGGCTTCACATGCAAATGAGATGTACTGCTTCAGCTGTTCAATTGTTTCTGGATTCTGGCGGTACACCTCGTCTTTCAAGTGTCCCCACAGAAAGAAGTCACAGGGGTTCATGTCTGGCAAATAGGGAGGCCAATCCACGCCGCCTCCTGTATGTTTCGGATAGCCCAAAGCAATCACACGATCATCGAAATATTCATTCAGGAAATTAAAGACGTCGGCCGTGCGATGTAGCCGGGCACCATCTTGCATAAACTACGAGGTGTTCGCAGTGTCGTCTAAGGCAGTTTGTACCGCCACAAATTCACGAAGAATGTCCAGATAGCGTGATGCAGTAATCGTTTCGGATCTGAAAAATGGGCCAATGATTCCTTTGGAAGAAATGGCGGCCCAGACCAATACTTTTTGAGGATGCAGGGACGATGGGACTGCAACATGGGGCTTTTCGGTTCCCCATATGCGCCAGTTCTGTTTATTGATGAAACCGTCCAGGTAAAAATAAGCTTCGTCAGTAAACCAAATGCTGCCCACATGCATATTGCCGTCATCAATCCTGTGCACTATATCGTTAGCGAATGTCTCTCGTGCAGCAATGGTAGCGGCGTTGAGGGGTTGCCGCGTTTGAATTTTGTATGGATAGAGGTGTAAACTCTGGCGCATGAGACGATACGTGGACGTTGGCGGCATTTGGACCACAGCTGCAACACGGCGAACGGAAACCCGAGGCCGCTGTTGGATCACCTGCTGCACTAGCTGCGCGTTGCCCTCTGTGGTTGCCGTACGCAGTCGCCCTACCTTTCCAGCACGTTCATCCGTCACGTTCCCAGTACGTTGAAATTTTTCAAACAGATCCTTTATTGTATCGCTTTTCGGTCCTTTGGTTACATTAAACCTCCGTTGAAAACTTCGTCTTGTTGCAACAACACTGTGTTCTAGGCGGTGGAATTCCAACACCAGAAAAATCCTCTGTTCTAAGGAATAAACCATGTTGTCTACAGCACACTTGCACGTTGTGAACAGCACACGCTTACAGCAGAAAGACGACGTACAGAATGGCGCACCCACAGACTGCGTTGTCTTCTGTATCTTTCACATCACTTGCAGCGCCATCTGTACTGTAATTTCGAAAGTTTGTCCGCCCGAAAATGTACTGTTGTCCCAAGCATATTGCAACAAACGGTGTATTTCTATCGCTGCTCGTTTAGTTTTTATTGCCGTTTCAAATGTACCGGTCATTTTTGAAACACCCTGTATATTCCGTTATTTGCCCACTGCACCTACACACTGAGGTGACAAAAGTCATGGAACACCTCTGAATATCGTGTCGCTCATCCCCCTGCCCGGCGTTGTGTATCAACTAGACATGGCATGGACTCAAAAAGTTGTTGGAAGTTCCCTGCAGAAATACTGAGCCATACTCTCTCTGTAGTTGTTCATAATCAAGAAAGTGTCGCCAGTGCAGGATTGTGTGCACCAAGTGATCTCACGATGATGGCCCGTAAGTGTTCGATCGGATTCATATCAAGTGATCTCAGTGGTCAGATCATTCGTCCGAATTGTCCAGAATGTTATTCAAACCAATCGCGAACAAGTGTCGCCCGGAGAAACGGCGCATTGTCATCCGTAAAAATGCCATCATTGTTCGGTCTCCGAGCAGCCGCGCATAACTGTTTCCGGTCACTGGTCAGCTGTGGCAGACGGTCCAGTCCATTCCATTACACAGCCCACACAATAATAGAGCTACCACCAGCTTGCACCCCACGCCCGGGTTCCCGGGTTCGATTCCCGGCGGGGTCAGGGATTTTCTCTGCCTCGTGATGGCTGGGTGTTGTGTGATGTCCTTAGGTTAGTTAGGTTTAAGTAGTTCTAAGTTCTAGGGGACTGATGACCATAGATGTTAAGTTCCATAGTGCTCAGAGACTTTTGAACCATTTTTGAACCAGCTTGCACAGTGTCATGTTGACAGCTCGGGTCCACGGTTTCGTGGGGTTTTGCGCCACACTCTAAGCCTATCATCAGCTCTTACCATCTGAAAGCGGGGTCGTCTGACCAGTCAACGTTTCTTCTGTTGTCTAGGACCCAACCGATGTGGTCACGAGGCCATGAGAGGCGCTGCAGACGATGTCGTGCTGTTAGCAAAGGCACTTTCGCCCAACATCTGCTGCAATAGCCCATTAACCACGTATTTCGCTGCAGTGTTCTTAACGGATACGTTGGTCGTCATTTGCGCAGTTATTTCACGCAGTGTTGCTTGTCTCTTAGCACTGACAACGGAAACGGCGCTGCTCGCAGTCGTTAAGCGAAGGCCACAGGCCACTGCGTTGCCCGTGGTAAGAATTAATGCCTGAAATTTGGTATTCTCAGCACACTCTTGACATTGTGGATCTCGAAATACTGAATTCCGATATGGAATGTCCAATGCGTTAAGCTACTACAATTCCCCGTTCTAACTCCGTTACTTACCGTCGTGCGGCCTCAGCCACGTAAGTTCAAATGGTTCTGAGCACTATGGGACTTAACATCTGAGGTCATCAGTCCCCTAGACTTAGAACTACTTAGACCTAACTAACCTAAGGACATCACACACATCCATGCCCGAGGCAGGATTCGAACCTGCGACCGTAGCAGTCGCGCGGTTCCGGACTGAAGCGCCTAGAACCGCTCGGCCACCGTGGCCGGCAGCCACGTAGGAAACCTTTTCACATGAACCACTTGAGTAAAAATGACAGCTTCGCAAATGCACTGCCCTTTTCTACCTCATGTACGCAATACTACCGGCATATGTAAATCTGCATATCGCTGGCCCTTGGCATTGGTCACCTCACTGAATATTAATAGCTCAAGGGTGTGCTCACCATAGAATTTGTTCATCGTAGTTCCGGGACGTGTGACTAGAAATTTTGTTTATCATCACGTTCTGAATTAAATAAACATTACAGATAATTTGTGTTTTGAATACTGTGTTTCTTAATTTGGGCATGGTACTTACATACTGCGTGATCAAAAACTCACCATAAATTTAAAAAATGTATAAATCACGGAATAATGTAGATAGATAGGTACAAATTGACACACATGCTTGGAAGAACATGGGGTTTAATTAGAACCAAAAAAATAGCAAATTTCACACAATGTCCGACAGATGGCGCTTCATCTGATCACAATAGCAGTAATTAGCATAACAAAGTAAGACAAAGCAAAGATGATGTTCTTTACAGGAAATGCTCAATATGTCCCGCACCATTCCTCAACAATAGCTGTAGTCAAGGAATAACGTTGTGAACAGCACTGTAAAGCATGTCCGGAGTTATGGTGAGGCATTGGCGTCGGATGTTGTCTTTCAGCATCCCTAGAGATTGAAAGTGTTGTTGCTATAACTTCTATATTTAAACTAGACTGAACTACATGTGACTGCTCTAGTCTTTAATAAAACTTGCATCTGACTGCGTATTTAACTGAACTGAACTTTATCTGACTGCATAAAAATATTGTTGGAAAATTAATACTCAAAATACAAATCTGACTGCTTCAAAGTTTAGTGGCAAAAATAAATGAAAGTCACCAACCTGCATCTGACTGCGTCTGTGGACTTAGCTCGTGCACTCCTTCCCGTTTAGCCGATAATAAAACATATATTCAACTCAGCCGTAGTGCCATGGCATAAAATTGTCATTCTAGATAACCTTACTCATTTTGGCCCTGTTTGTTACGTAATAAAAATTCTGTCCTGATCTGAATAATTTGCCAAATGTGCAATGGCATATAGATTATTTTACTCTGATAAATGAAGTTATTAGCTTTACTCGAGGGAACTTTACTTTAATGTACCTTTTGGTTCAATGCAAGCACAGGATGCGGAGAACGACATAAGGTGTGAGATAAAACTCTAATTTTATCCAAAAAATATTTATTGTTCAAACTTTTAAGGCACATGTGAAAAACTAAAAAAAACTTCTATACCATGGATTTACGAGAAAGTTTCACAAAACGCTTATTGCATCAACAATGGGATTTCTATCTAGCTTTTAGACATTATTTAACCAAAGAAAACCTATTTTATTAATTATTCTTTCTAGTTTCCCCAGGTACGTGCCGAGTTTCGCTCAATATATAGCTTATTATGTGCGTAGCGCCAATTGTTACTTTGATGCTGTCACGATCCGGCTGCCTCCTGCAGGCATCTAGCTCCGACTCGAAACACGTCTGCTGTCTCTGCGCATCTCCTCACTACCACTCAAACTTTTACCGCGTGCGCCTAGCTCTGTTAGCTGTCAAAGATCTTACTACTCGAAGATGTACTACTCGTCCAACCTTGCGGTTGGGAACTATCGACATTTTTCACTGGCTCTATCCTGATCGAATCTCAGCACATACCTTTCAAGATATCGGTCGATCACGATACACTTGCGACTTCAGGTAACCCCAAAGTCAATAATCGCACGGACTGAGGTCTAGGGACCTGGGAGGCCAAGCATGACGAAAGTGGCGGCTGAGCACACGATTATCACCAAACAACGCGCGCAAGAGGTCTTTCACACGTCGATCAATATGAGGTGTTTTTTTTCTAATAAAACCCATGTCATTCCAAGCATGTTTGTCAATTTTTACCTCTCTATCTACATTATTCAGTGGTTTAGTAAGTTTTTTTTAACTTATACTGACTTTTTGATCACCCGGTATTTGTACCTTATGCATATTTCTTTGTACCACTGTTTCATGATTACAAAGGTGTTTTCAGGAAAATACGGAATTGAAATTTTTTCAAAGTTACACTAAAAACACAATAGATTTTTGTTTTCGTTTCTAACAGGAATTTGGTAATATGAATATCCTGGGTAATGCCAGGTTTGTCAGATAGTAGTACTATAAAATGTGTTATTTTTCTCATCGAAAGATAAAAGATAAAGTCTTTTAATTTCTTTGTAGGAAACAGTCAACGCGCAGCATGTTCGCACCTGCCACAGCGCGAGTAGCTGGATCCACACGCCGAGGCCCGTCGGTGCGCTATTGGTGGGATGGCCACCTGCTAATGGAGGTCGTCAGACAGGACGTGCGCCCCACATTTTCGCAATATTGATCCCAATACGCGCCGCTGATATTAGGGAGGGATTTGCAATTCAACGACAGGACCACGTCGCCAATTTGTGCGCCAGTTCCCAGGGCGACGCATCCCGGAGCCCTTAGATGCACGAGCCGAAACACAGCAGCGCCACCGCACCGTAATATCCCGTCGTGGGAGCAGAAAGTAGGAGCAGTAATGATTTGTGCGTTCGTAGGGCGCTGGTGGTACAGGAAACAAAAAGAAAATTCCGGGCTTGGCGTCGCGTCGACGACAACGTCATTAGAGCCGGAGCACAAACTAGGACTGGGGGAGGGAGGGGAAGGAACCCGACCGTGCGAGTCGAACGTAACAAACCTTAGCATTGACGTTAAGCGAGTAAGAAAAGTCACGGAAAACCGAAATGTAAATGATCAAACGTGTATTTTAAAAAGGAGCCCATTTGAGGCGTACTTTGTCAAAACCTGGCACCTTTTTTAAATTAGACGCAGTTCTGGGTATACAGAGTGTTACAAAAAGGTACGGCCAAACTTTCAGGAAACATTCCTCACACACAAAGAAAGAAAATATGTTATGTGGACATGTGTCCGGAAACGCTTACTTTCCATGTTAGAGCTCATTTTATTACTTCTCTTCAAATCACATTAATCATGGAATGGAAACACACAGCAACAGAACGTACCAGCGTGTCTTCAAACACTTTGTTACAGGAAATGTTCAAAATGTCCTTCGTTAGCGAGGATACATGCATCCACCCTCCGTCGCATGGAATCCCTGATGCGCTGATGCAGCCCTGGAGAATGGCGTATTGTATCACAGCAGTCCACAATACGAGCACAAGGAGTCTCTACATTTGGTACCGGGGTTGCGTAGACAAGAGCTTTCAAATACCCCCATAAATGAAAGTCAAGAGGGTTGAGGTCAGGAGAGCGTGGAGGCCACGGAATTGGTCCGCCTCTACCAATCCATCGGCCACCGAATCTGTTGATGAGAAGCGTACGAACACTTCGACTGAAATGTGCAGGAGCTCCATCGTGCATGAACCACATGTTGTGTCGTACTTGTAAAGGCACATGTTCTAGCAGCACAGGTAGAGTATCCCGTATGAAATCATGATAACGTGCTCCATTGAGCGTAGGTGGAAGAACAAACTAAAATGAGCTCTAACATGGAAATTAAGCGTTTCCGGACACATGTCCACATAACATCTTTTGTTTATTTGTGTGTGAGGAATGTTTCCAGAAAGTTTGGCCGTACCTTTTTGTAACACCCTGTATAATACTACTCGAGTGCTGTCTATAAGACATAGAGCAATAGAGGGCCATCCATCGATTCTGGTTTTCTTATTATAGCGGTTGGGTGTTGCGAAACACGAAGATTTATTTATTCTTCGTAAATTGTAACGTTTGTAACTGTGCAGCTTTAGCGTCAGAATACACTGAAGCGCCAACGAAACTGGTATGGTCGTGAGTATTCAAATACAGAGATATGTAAACGGACAGAACACGGCCCTGGGGTTGGCAACGCCTGTGTAAGACCTCCCATCACGATTGCTACTCAGATAGAAACTGTAGTGCTCACGCGCAGCTCCGTTTCCCACAAATCCCTTGTAGCGGCGCAGTGGTTAGCACACTGGACTCGCATTCGGGAGGACGACGGTTCAATCCCGTCTCCAGCCATCCTGATTTAGGTTTTCCGTGATTTCCCTAAATCGTTTCAGGCAAATGCTGGGATGGTTCCTTTCAAAGGGCACGGCCGATTTCCTTCCCCATCCTTCCCTAACCCGAGCTAGCGCTCCGTCTCTAATGGCCTCGTTGTCGACGGGACGTTAAACAACACTAACCTAACCTAACCTTGTAGCGGTCGAAAGCAGCGTGACGGCCCGCAGAAGTCAGCCCGTGTTTAGATCTTGCCCCGCCTGCACCCGTAACAAGGGATCTATCTGCACAAGTTGGGCGCCTGGCCACTCTAACTTGGCGGGCGCTTTTGTTTGGAGGACGAGGGGTCGCGTAGGCGGGCAGTGGGAAATGGCTGCAAAGAAAAGTGGGCGCGAGGCGGAAAGCCGGAGCCGGAGGTCCGTTTCCAGGTGACTGCCCTGGAACTGGTGAGCGCCGCCATCACACTTCCACACACACGACTCGTATCTCTCTTCCTGTGCTTCGGCGGATCAGAAACAGAATTTGAAGGATTCCGTACCGTTTCCTTCTGCTTGGTGACTTAGCAACGACTAAAACTTTTGGGTTCTGTGGACACCCGAAGAATCGCTCGCAAGACTAGGGGAAAGTAACAGCTTAAACCTTCCCTGGGTGCCTTGTCACTCAGGAATTAGTGGTAATGAACAAGACGATAGGCTTTCCAAGGCAGGTGCGACGACTCATTTGTTGGACCGGAACCTCTCTTTGCCATCACTAATGCGATAGTAAAATCTGAGCTAAGTAGCTAGATCAGGAGGTAGCACGTAGAATACTGGACTAAATTTGAAACCGAAGGCGTGGCAAGCTATTCACGACCGAATCAAGTTTTAAGAGTAGTTCTGCAATCTTTGGTTTAAACAAGAGGCGGATTAAACGCACGGTCGATGTAATGAACTTGAGGAAACAATTGAACAATATGCGTATAGAGAAAGAAACCCCCTAAGAGTAGACTGTATGGTGTGGAGGATAAAACAGCACCATATTTAATCTCCCAATGCTTTGCGTCACTAATTCTTGTAGAGATTGTGTCTGACGAAGACCATCTACTATTCTTATAGGTTGCTAGCTGGCTGTAATGAGATGGCAGTGAGATGAACTGCACATTAGACTCAGTTTTGGTGCGGGCAACAAGAGAGTGAGACAAATGTTATTTTGTCTCCCTTGTTAGACCACATCATATCAAATCAACAGGCGCCCGAAACAAACACACACGTTTCCACGCTTTCCCCTTTATACAGTCTGTTACCTATTATACGTACAAATGAAAGGAACGAGTGGAGCAAAATGAAACAAGCAAGTGTATTTAATGAACGTACATCAGGAAACCAATGATTTCCCAGGTACGAAGTATTACGAGTAAGTACATGAACACATTGTAACAGATTATTTTGATGAAGTTCCTTTTGTGAATGGATGCATAAGAGAACTGTGTGTGGAACGGGAGACTTACTGTTCAGCAATTTTTGTAAAATAGGTAACGCAAGAGAGCACTTCTTTAAGGTATAAGAAAAATCTCATTGTAATACAGCCCACAGTAGATAACTTGAAAATCACTTAAAACTGACCGAGCGAGGTGGCGCAGTCGTCAGCACACTGGACTCGCATTCGGGAGGACGACGGTTCAATCCCGTCTCCGGCCATCCTGATTTAGGTTTACCGTGATTTCCCTAAATCGTTTCAGGCAAATGCCGGGATGGTTCCTTTGCAAGGGCACGGCCGATTTCCTTCCCAATCCTTCCCTAACCCGAGGTTGCGTTCCGTCTCTAATGACCTCGTTGTCGACGGGACGTTAAACACTAACCACCACCACCACTTAAAACTGTATCTCATTTTTTTACATTTTTTCAAGTAAATGATTACATATTTTCCGTTCTGCCCTGTCCACAGGGCAGAATGGGTTAAGGAAGATTTTTGTGAAATTTTTGCATAAACGTTGAAATTATTGGGAACTTTGCCCTGAAACAAAGACATAAAGTTGTTTAATGAAGAATTTGGACTAAGAAATGTGCAATACTAAAACATTATTAACAATAAGGAAATATTTTAATGTTATTTTGAAAAAATTACTATTTTTCGAATGCTTAATACAAAGTGACTGATACAGTTCCTGTCATTGTTACTTTATTGAATTCCATCGCTCGTGCACCACGCTTTTTCAGGCATGCGAATACACAACGTATGATGCCCAGTAATAAATCCCATACTTCAATCCTGCCCGGAAAGACAAGTTTCTTTGTCAAATCTGTGTGGTAAGCAACTTCTTTCTCCTTGTTGATAAGCTAATGACATAACACAGAGATGTTTCACCATGCGACTAAATTGTCTGATCTCCATTGACTTCAATTATGTTACCACTTCGTCTTCTTGTTATACAGCGAACACATTTCTTAAATTTACCATTTTATTTCTGAACTCTACTGATGAGACTTTTTCCTAGCTTTTCGAACATATTTTTCCACCATTTATTTGCGTACGTTAACATTTCAAAAAAACACAGCTGAAACATTCATTATATTGATTTAATATCCCATTGCTATCCATCAATGTTTCTAATATAAGTTCACACCACGTGGAGCAGCAACGAAAAAACGAAATATTTAGTTTAAAATCTACTTACGCGAAAAAATGAAGGGGGAGAATGGGATATTATCCCATTCTGACTCGTCCCGTTCCGCCCAGAAGCACGTTTCATGGAGCATAAGTGACCGATTTAAATCTATTATGTAACTAATGCATAGTGATCTTCATGCACTTTAATGTTACATGTCATTTAAGAGCGACAGTTAACGGCTTTCCTTGTGATGTAAATCACCAAAACTTGTGAAAATACAACTGGAAGGGCCAAACGTTCACTAAGAAGTCTCACTCAAAACCAAGTCAGAATAGCTGTCGCACCATCCCTTCGCATAGTTACGTATCATTACAATAGGTTGCAGCGTTCTCCAGTCTAGAAAACAGATCCATCTTGTTGCGCTCAGCTATCCCATTCTGCCCCGAGTTCCTCAATGTGGTACATGCTTGATAGGTCACCGATGTGCCTATTAGTAGATACGTAACGTAGCACGAAGCTCCCACGGGTGTATTGGTAGTGGTTCGTGAATGACACGGCCTCCCAGGTCTCCCCAACTTCAACCCGTCGGAGTTATTTGCATGGGGATATTTAAAAGATTTACTGTGTTACATTCATGTTTGGTAATGTCGATGAACTCCGGAAACGCACGCTGGATGACTGTCAATGCATTTAGAACACGTCTACGATTCTTAAAAGTCTATGGGAATTGATGAGGTGATGTGCTGAATCCTGTCTTCACATGAAAGGGGGACTTGGGCAACACTTGTTGCAATATTTTTGTCCTCAAGTCCGTGTCTGCAGTGTGGATCCTTTGAGCTTGATCAGGTACTCACTCGTAACGTGTAGCATCGGGGAAACCAACGGTTCCAGAGCTATGTTTATTACGATTATTTACGTTTTTACTAGTCTTCTTCTCAACGCTTTTGTTTCTACCTACAAAAGCCAAAGGTCAATATAAATGATGCGGGAAACCCTCTTACTGTATGAATGAGAGTTTATTTTACATAACGAAAACGGCTTTCCGCTAACAGTCACTTTATACATTTTGTCTTCCCTCCTGAAACGCACGACGCATTTCGAGATTTTACTATCTTTCTCATGTATTTACCCTTACATATTTTACGTATTATCGTCTTACTGCGTGATATTCCCTAACTAGTTGTTGCATTTACGGTCTGTTTCATCCTTTATTTACTTGTAAACAAAACAAACGTAAGACTACAATTAAATAGTGGTAGTATTTATTTACCGTATTGTACAGTCTACGCAGTGCCTCGCTATGGCACACCATCATCATACTAAGCATAATACGAGGTGCATTCAAGTTCTAAGGCCTCCCATTTTTTTTTCTAATTAACTACTCACCCGAAATCGATGAAACTGGCGTTACTTCTCGACGTAATCGCCCTGAAGACGTACCATTTTTCACAACGCTGACGCCATGATTCCATGGCAGCGGCGAAGACTTCTTTAGGAGTCTGTTTTGACCACTGGAAAATCGCTGAGGCAATAGCAGCACGGCTGGTGAATGTGCGGCCACGGAGAGTGTCTTTCATTGTTGGAAAAAGTCAAAAGTCACTAGGAGACAGGTCAGGTGAGTAGGGAGCATGAGGAATCACTTCAAAATTGTTATCACGAAGAAACTGTTGCGTAACGTTAGCTCGATTTGCGGGTGCGTTGTCTTGGTGAAACAGCACACGCGCAGCCCTTCCCGGACGTTTTTGTTGCAGTGCAGGAAGGAATTTGTTTTTCAAAACACTTTCGTAGGATGCACCTGTTACCGTAGTGCCCTTTGGCGCGCAATGGGTAAGGATTACGCCCTCGCTGTCCCAGAACATGGACATCATCATATTTTCAGCACTGGCGGTTACCCGAAATTTTTTTGGTGGCGGTAAATCTGTGTGCTTCCATTGAACTGACTGGCGCTTTGTTTCTGGATTGAAAAATGGCATCCACGTCTCATCCATTATCACAATCGACGAAAAGAAAGTCCCATTCATGCTGTCGTTGTGCGTCAACATTGCTTGGCAACATACCACACGGGAAGCCATTTGGTCGTCCGTCAGCATTCGTGGCACCCACCTGGATGACACTTTTCGCATTTTCAGGTCGTCATGCAGGATTGTGTGCACAGAATCCACAGAAATGTCAACTTTGGAGGCGATGTGTTCAACAGTCATTCGGCGATCCCCCAAAACAATTCTCTCCACTTTCTCGATTATGTCGTCAGACCGGCTTGTGCGAGCCCTAGGTTGTTTCAGTTTGTTGTCACACGATGTTCTGCCTTCATTAAAGTGTCGTACCCACGAACACACTTTCGACACATCCATAACTCCATCACCACATGTCTCCTTCAACTGTCGATGAATTTCAATTGGTTTCACACCACGCAAATTCAGAAAACGAATGATTGCACGCTGTTCAAGTAAGGAAAACGTCGCCATTTTAAGTATTTAAAACAGTTCTCATTCTCGCCGCTGGCTGTAAAATTTCATCTGCCGTACGGTGCTGCCATCTCTGGGACGTATTGACAATGAACGCGGCCTCATTTTAAAACAATGCGCATGTTTCGATCTCTTTCCAGTCCGGAGAAAAAAAAATCGGAGGCCTTAGAACTTGAATGCACCTCGTACACTCTAGGGGAAAAAAAGAGGGACGCATGATGAAGGAATTATCCGAATCGAATGTGATGTACATGTATAGGCAAACAAATCATTACGGTTCCAGAAAGATTGGATAATTTATTCAGCAGAAAGAGCTTTATAAAACGAACGACTCAATAATGCGTTGGTCCATTGCTGACATGGAGTTATTCGGCTAGGAACTGTCTGATAAGAGTTGTTGAATGCCTTCCAGAGGGATGTTGTTGTTGTTGTCGTCTTCAGTCCAGAGACTGGTTTTATGCAGCTCTCCATGCTACTCTATCCTGTGCAAGCTTCTTCATCTCCCAGTACCTACTGCAACCTACATCCTTCTGAATCTGCTTAGTGTATTCATCTCTTGGTCTCCTTCTACGATTTTTACCCTCCACGCTGCCCTCTAATACTAAATATCCTGAGGGATATCGTGCCAAATTCTGTGCAACTGACGAGTTAGATTACCAAACTCCCAAGCTGGTTGGAAGCTCGTGCCCATAATTCTCCAAATTTTCTCAAATGGGAAGAGATTCGGCTACCTTGCTGGCCAAGATAAAGTTTGAAAAGCAAGAAGACGAGCAGTACAAACTCTCTACATGCATGGGAGGGCATTATCCGGCTGAAATTTAGGCCCAAGATGGCTTGCCACGAAGGGCGACAAAGCGAGGAGTAGGAAACCGTTGACGTGCCGCTGTGGTGAAAGGGTGCCGCTGATGACAACCAGAGAGGCCTGCTATGAGAAGAAATGGCACCCTGGACCAGCACTTCAGTCTGTCGGCCAGTATGGCGTCGAAAGTCAGTTTGCTGTCCCACCGATATCCGGACGTCTCCAGGTACGTCTTCGCTGGTCATTGAGGCTTATTTAGAAGCAGTGCTCAGCACTGAAGATAATTCTACTCCAGTCGGTGAGATTCCAGACCGAAGACGCGTTATTTATGTTACACTTCTGTAATATTTATTTTCCTGCCTCTTTTACCATTTCCTACTTAGGCCTGAAGATGACCTGCAGTGATGATCTAAAAAAACGGCTCTGAGCACTATGGGACTTAGCATCTTAGGTAATCAGTCCCCTGGACTCAGAACTACTTAAACCTAACTAACCTAAGGACATCACACACATCCATGCCCTAGGCAGGATTCGAACCTGCGACCATATCGGTCACGCGGTTCCAGACTGAAGCGCCTAGAACCGCTCGGCCACTGCGGATCTAAACCTGCAGTCAGTAATGAAAGGAAGTGTGATCCAGACTGTGTTTTTTACTCATTACTAAAATGCTTGTTGTCTATCACAAATGTAGAGTAATTGCAATTTGCACGTGAAACCCGTGACATATCTAAACACAAAAAATAATTAGGATTAAGAGAGAGATGTTGCATTGGTTCGTATGGTATTTTTCTCGATAAAAGCGGCGGCAATTAGTAGGATACCAAGCAAAATTTTATTTTTAATTCTCAATTAGTACATCTGTGTTTTACTCCTATTGCAGCTATTTGTGTCATCGTCTCTTTATCACTGATTATGGTAAATTAAAAATGCATTTAATGCAGTAATTTAGGGCTGGAAATAGTAATATTGTTTCATGGTAGCTATTCGTGGCAAAACCGAACAGTGCAATTAATGTAGAACTTGATAACAAAAGTTGTCTCTCTCCTTTCAGTTGTGTTTCTGCTACGGAAATGCATATTTCGAAGTCACAGTGTCATAATTAGGGCTTCAGCTGTAGTGTAAGGACACTTATTGCAAAAGCTTTTCCTAGCTACGAGCTTCTGGTGTGCTGACATCGCACTGAAGCCCTAAATAGCAGTTTAAATCCTGATGATGAAGCTGTGAGCTGAAAACATACATCTGGTTTGTTAAAACGCCATTTAAAATTACAATAAGTGGGTTTCCAACAGTTTTTCAATAGTAATGTCCACATAAATGTTTATATATTGTACAAAACCACGATATTATTGCTGAAAAACTTATATAATTGTAATTACATGTCATCATTCATCAGTTGATTGTTTGCCACTGAATATGCAATTCACTGACGAAACATGTCTTTATAATCAAAGAAGGAAAGCACTTTAACAAATGCCAGATTTCCAAAATCGTAAGAATACACAATTTTTATGTCATTGTGTCACAATCTGTCATCCGTAAATGTCTTACGGTTTATTTAGTATTATATTTACCGAAGAAGCACTACATTACGATAACCATATTGTAGCAAGACCGTAAAAAGAAATAAGACGACAAATGAATGCTACGTTCTGAACTTTGGAACAAATTTCGAAAGGAACACCCAGAAGAAACATTTTGAGTACGAAAATAAAGGTGTGCATGTGATATCTGTGTTTCCTTTATATCAGAGGTGTTGTATCCCCATACACAGGGTAGTCAAAATAAAATTGGCCCTGATAATATTTAACGTACTTTAAGATAGGCAACCCAACTTACATCACGTGTACCTCGGGCAGGTGACGTAAGCTGGGTTGCCTATCTTAAAGTACGTTAAATATTTTTAGGGCGAGCTTTATTTTGCTGAGTTCTAATAATGGAGAAAAACATGGTTAACTGACATTTTGCCAAGTTGATGAAGCCAACATTCCTTTAATCAAGAAGATTAGTGACCATTAATGCGAAGGTGCAAGCTGAGAGAGTAATTTTACCACTGGAGCTCCACACACCCCCAGATATCTGGCTTTATTGCTGCAGTGCAACACTTTACGGAAAAGAGATCTTAATTCAGTATTACTAGTAGGTTACACATTCCCGCCCATCCAGTTTTGTGGGTGAACACAGGCGGATGTGCATATTTCCACGCTTCGACCATAGCTCGAGGCTTTCATCGTCAGTGCGTGCAGTTTGTCTCTCTGCACGGTCCTCACGCCTCTATTCACACAGAGAAGGGGATTCCCCACAAACGCTATGCGTTGCTCCTACGTCCACCAGGCGTATTTACGGGCCCCTAAACAAAACCGAATCGCAAGTCAATCTGTCTGCAGAGCAGTCAAAATATTTATGGCCCTGCTGCACACAAAAGAACGCCCGTGGCCGGCCATTGTGCAACTACGTCAGTGTAAAGGACTTTACTCTGTCGCTGACACGGAGTGGCATCACGGAGCTCAGCTGATGTGAAGCTATTGTTTCGAAACTGTATGCCAGTGATCTACGCATGGTTTCGCATGAGAGGTGGAGGGAACAGGTTTCTGAGAAAACAACACTCAGTACAAGCTTTGCATAGACAAAAGGCGGTATTTTCACATTACTGCGACCTCTGCTAAACGAATTTTGTGGCGGTTTCGTCTCTGACATTTCCACGGATGGGGAACAAACATTGTTATTACAATACTGTCCTTTATTGTTCTCCCTCTGCGTGTCTGTCATTTCCATCGAAGGTTTGAGGTTACTACGTCACGTATTTCGTCACTTAATCAATGATACAGCTGCTGGACATTGCTGATAATTAGCCTTCGTTTAGCGTGACTTCATTCGCTGTTCCATTCGACCCCTCTTTGGCTCCATACTATCCTTTGTATAATCTATTTCATTAAACTGCCGGTAGAATTAATTTCATTGACATGAAGCGTATGGGATTCATGTGGTTGATCTCAATGTAACGATATGAAGTTATTTCAGTGAAGTATGCTCAGAAAATGCTGACCTCTAACGTAATGCATATATCGTGACTAATAAAAAAAATTGTGCCAGACTGTGATAAAATCGGTATGTACTACTTTTCGTGATGAGTCCCAAGAACAATGTTTTCCTCTCGACTAAAGGTTCTTGAAAAATTAAATAATAATAATAATAATAATAGCAGTTATAGTAGTAATAGTAGTCTAGTGTGTGAAATTGAGAGGTGAAATTTCTAGAACGTTTGAGATCAAAACTGGAATGAGGTAAGGAGATGGAGTCTGCCTGCTGCTCTTTAATTGTGTTCTAGAAAAAGTCGTAAAGAAACAGAGAATGTTATTAGAAGAAAACCGAAGCAAAGAGTGGGTTAGTTTAGATTACAAAAGTGACAACCTACAAATAGACTGTTTAGCGTTTGCGGATGACCTAACAGTTTTTTCAGATTCTGTGGAAACAGTCACTACACAAATGGAATTATCTGGAGAACAAGCAGAGAAAGTAGGCTTACAAATCTCCTATGAAAAACCGAATTTATGACAAACATTAACGTAACCCAAAACATAATGAAAACTAAATATGGAAAAACTGAGAGAAGTAACAAGTTCAGATATCTAGGAGAAGTTACTGAACAAGACATTTCCGGAAGGAAGGCATTAAAGCAAGAATCAATAAAGTGGAAAACGCATGTTACCTCAATAACGACGTATATAAAAGAAATCAATACCCGTCAATGCTAAATGTACAGACTGTCCTATAGTTGTTTGCCCAGAAGTGCTTAATGTAGAAGAATGTTTAACTGTCAACAAAACGGCGACGGCGTAAGCACTGGATATCACTGAAATAAAAATACCAAGGGTAATATTCGGACCAGTTAAAGAGCAAATACAATACAGAATACTTCATAATAGTGAACTTTATATATACATTGAATAAATTTTACACATGATTAGAAAAAGAAGAACAGCTTTCAACGGCCACATCCAAAGAATGAATCCGACAGACTGACAATAGGCTGTTCAGTTACTTCGGTAAATTAAAAATGGATAATACATGGTACAAAGGATTTGGAAGGGATACGGATGAACTCCATATTACTCCACAAGTTATTGGGGAACGACTACCACTCAGGAAGAAATTACAGGACTACAGAGATTTCCATGGAGGAACCAAGATAAAGACTCGAGCCACTTGGAAAGAAGAAAGAAGACAAAAACATCGAGAAATGTGGAAGAACAGAAAGGAGGAACAGTGAAATAGTCGTAGTCCATAGCGGCTCGTACGTAGAAGAAGAAGAATTTCGTTTGGTTCAATGGTTTGGTGCGAGTCTTTTTGTTGGAGACTACTTCGGCAACTTGTGTGTCCATCTACTCTTCTTATCCAACCAGGCAAAGGGGTCTTATGGTTTAACAATGGGAACAATGTGTCGTTTATGCGATTTCTCGCATCGTTGAGAGGTGAAAATAAAGGATGAACATAAGTCTTTGCCATTTGACATGAGAGGCAAAGGAAAATTAATGAATTTATTCGGAACATGATATGCTTGAGAGCTAAGAAGAAATGTTAAGGGACTAAAAGAAATATGTCCTTATTTAACGTTGTGCCTATCGTGATTCAGCATCTCCGCTATATGGTGAGTGGCAACTTTGCCGCGCGGTATTAGCCGAGCGGTCTAGGGCGCTGTAGTCATGGACTTTGCGGCTGGTCCTGGCGGAGGTTCGAGTCCTCCCTCGGACATGGGTGTGTGTGTTTGTCCTTAGGATAATTTAGGTTAAGTAGTTCAAATGGCTCTGAGCGCTATGGGACTTAACATCTGTGGTCATCAGTCCCCTAGAACGTAGAACTACTTAAACCTAACTAACCTAAGGACATCACACACATCCATGTCCGAGGCAGGACTCGAACCTGCGACCGTAGCAGGCGCGCGGTTCCGGACTGGGCGCCTAGAACTACGAGACAACCGCGGCCGGCACAGGTTATGTAGTGTGTGAGCTTGGTGACTGATGACCTTAGCAGTTAAGTCCCATAAGATTTCACATACATTTGAACATTTGAGTAGCAACATTCCATCCTGGATTTTCCACTGTTTGATATTTAACGTAATTATTAAACAAAAACCTCAGTTATGAATAAAAGAGCGCATGATACTGGCGTAGTATGCTACAGTATATTGTAGAATATTACAATAGGGTCGCGTATTTCTCCATTCTCTACGAACAACCAATGTAACAATCAGTTTAAGCAAAAACTTTAGTCTTATGGAGTGAAGTCTGTTAATATTCAAAGCTCTTATGTAAAACTTGACACTTGCCTTTAACAACCGAATAATGCTTCAAGTAAAATGATGATTATTTAATAACGTTTTGTACACGCCTGAGGCATCATGATATTGTGTAGTATTCAATAAATAAACAATAATCAAAAACCTGTGGGACAGTGCGTGTTTGCACTGAGTTTTGAGGAAACTAATACAGTGTGTACAGATGATGCCACATTTGAACTGATTTGTAAGTGTGCTCCTACGTTTGTGGTTCTACGTCTGCGGATGCTGGTGTGTTTAAGATCCACGCCTTATCTCACGCGTTTTTTCAAAAATGGCTCTGAGCACTATGGGACTCAACATCTTAGGTCATAAGTCCCCTAGAACTTAGAACTACTTAAACCTAACTAACCTAAGGACATCACACACACCCATGCCCGAGGCAGGATTCGAACCTGCGACCGTAATAGTCCCGCGGTTCCGGACTGCAGCGCCAGAACCGCTAGACCACCGCGGCCGGCCCACGCGTTTTTTGGCGAATGCTTATTTGGAGAGTACTACATAGTTTGATGATGTCCCAAAAGGGTGAAACGCATTATTAAATATTCATTATTTTGCAATCAAGACTATTTTCTTTTTGAAAAGACCAGCTAGGCAGTGTAGTGGAAACGATTTGATGTTTCGAGTTTTATGGCTTCTGAAGTCCATCTCCACCTACATATATTACTTAGTTCAGAGACGTTGGATTGTTACGTATTCAGTTTCTCAAGTGATAGAGCTATGAGAATGAGACCTAGATTTTTTCTTTGAATTTTCTTATGAAAATATTTTTGGAACACCCTGTACATTTGGAAACTGTATCAGTCACAGTAATAATGGTTGAACATACTTCGTCTTGATTCACTTGCGTGAAGCAAAGACGAGGTAAAGCAAAAGTGAAGCCTATCCTAAGAAGCGACATAGGTTAGCTTTAATTCGCCACGTATTAACGGAATACTATTGTCTTTTCCCTACACCCGCCAGGTTAGCCGAGAACGCTTTAACACCGCTTCCTGGACTCGGGTAGGCGCGCCGACGTCGACCGGGGTGCCGGCCAGCCTGGATGTGGTTTTTAGGCGGTTTTCCACACCCCACTAGGTGAATACCGGGCTGCTCCCCACGTTCCGCCTCAGTTACACGAATCGCAGACATCTGAGCAAGTTCGCGCTATTCAATGGCTTACACTAAACGCAGACAGCCGGGGTACACTAATTCCATCCCAAGGGGAGGGGGGCGGGGTATGGTATGGCGACAGGAAGGGCATCCGGCCACCCATTAACATTAACGTTGCCAATTCCGATCCTAAACGTGCCGACCTGCGCAACCGTTGGACAAGGCGCCGCCAAAAGCAACGTAGGATTGTCTTTTCCCCATCTTAGTCTTTTCGTCCTCCCTTCACCTCTCTTTCTTCCTCATTTTCTCTCTTGGCTCTGACACAAGTCCTCTCTGTTTTCGCGAGTGTGTGTGTGTGTGTGTGTGTGTGTGTGTGTGTGTGTGTGTGTGTGTGTGTGTGTGTTTTGTCTGTTTGTTACATTATCTACTAATTTTAGATTTACGAATGCGCAGCTGAACAATGTGAACAATGGTAACCATTGTAAATGAATGATAACTGTGTTAGGCTATTTTTTGTAATGGAAGCAGAAGGGGATGTGGAGGAACATTGAGTAATAGGGGAGTGGAGGCGAAGAGGAAAACAAGACTAACTAACGTATTTAATGCAAAGTTACAGGCTTACTATGTTAGCCTGAAGGCAGACAGCTTGGATCAAGTTGGACGCAGGATATTCAATTTAATGTTCCCTTGCTCTTCTACTTTCAAAGGACCCCGGTGAAAGTGCGGTAACGAATGTGACGCAAACATAGACTTGGAGCTGTAACTTTGGGAACACCCGCAGAGGCATTACAGATTCAGTGCAGATACTTTCCCCCTCGCGCCAACTATCTGCGAAGACGGCCCGAGAATGAAGTCCCACAAAGTCCCACAACGTATTTTCTGCATCAAACTTTCATACGAGTGATGGGTTGCAAAGGCGAGTGTAGCGAACTTGTAAATAATTTCGAAACTTGAGGGAGTGCATCGGCGAAGGTAGCTGGCGACCGTGTGCTGTGAAGCTTCTGACGTTCTGCTAGGAATCCTATAATTAGACGTCCGTCGCGATAGACACAGCGCCGCATACGCGCTTGCGAAACTCTCTTGGGGCCCACAGTGACCCAGAAAGAGCGGGTGTACGTAGCATGCCGCTTAATTGTTCAGTTGTTACTCAAATACGAGTAAGACAATGTCATTTCCAGTTACACGACAGGTGTTGTAGACAAACTAACGGCCAATGTATCGGTTCCGTCTTAGTCCAATTGTGCCTGAAATGTTTATGGACAATTTTCGACACGTTTTCTTATAAAACGAGCAAGTGCTTTGTAAAATTACACTGAATGGTGTAGCTGGATGATCTGCTGTGTTCGTGGAGTCGTATCACTACACCATTAGATACAATGCTACATCATTTAAGTTCCCAGCACAAGAAAATTCAGTTAACAAGAGGTCTGCGAGGTTCTTCTGTAACTTTTCTTGGGCAGCGATACAAAAGTTAGCACAAGAAAGCACTCATTTGACATTTAGATAAAGTTATAGTTACAGATTCGGCAATCTTCGTAAGCTTCCACCACCCAAACAAGCAGCTTTCCAAACGGCTGTGTGTCGCTCCATATCAGGTAAATTACCTTTAACCTTTGAAACCGAACTACAGACTATCAAATTTATAGCTTACAGTAATGACTGTAACACTGCCCAGATTGATAATATCCTACGAGCAAAGAAAATACGTAATATTACACCTCCAATGTACGATGGCCAACAAGAACAAGCCAATAGTAGTTAGAAGCATTTGTGTATCGTCCTAGAATATGATAAAATTTCATATGATCTCGAGAATAGTTGAAGTCTCGTAACTGCAGATCTGCGTTTTACAATAAAAAGAGAAGATGAAAACTTTTATTCATTGCTGAAGACAAACTGCAATCTTTCGCACAGCATGGTGTGTATAAAATCACACGTGTGCACTGAGGAAAAGTTAACTGTCCAGTCACATCAATGAGACCTATCTGTCTAAAGCCCGAATAACCACCTTTCGATTAGCCGAGCGGTCTGAGGCGCTGAAGTCATGGACTGTGCGGCTCATCCCGGCGGAGGTTCGACTCCTCCCTCGGGCATGGGTGTGTGTGTTTGTCCTTAGCATAATTTAGGTTAAGTAGTGTGTAAGCTTATGGACTGATGACCTTATCAGTTTAGTCCCGTAAGATTTCACACACATTTGAACATTTTTGAACCACCTTTTGCAGTGCGGTTCGCTGTGAGACGTTCAGGAAGAGAGTCAATGACGTTGTGAAAGGCACCAACAGTTATGTGGAAGCATGCCCACCCTAGTGCCGTAACCAGCAGCGCTAGGTGTCTCGACCGGGAACCCATGGAGCAAACAGTCCGGTCGAGGTGGTCCCAATGGTTCTCGATTGGGTTTAAATCCTGGGAGTTTGGTGGCCAGGGGAGCACAGTAAACCCACCTTGGTGCTCTCCGAAACACGCACGTTCACTGAGAGCTGTGTGCCACGTTGCATTGTCCTGTTGGTAGATGCCATTCTGCCGGCGAAAAACAAAAGGCATGTAGGAATGGACGCCTTCCACAGGGATAGATGCACACTTCTGTTGACTCACTTGACCTTCCAGAATGACGGTTATCACCCAGCGAATGCCACGAAAACATTCCCCAGACAATAAAGCTCCAGCGATTGTTGCAGGGTATCTGCATTGAGGCGTTTCGCGCCAATGGCTACGTGTCCAGTGAAGCATAAAACGTGATTCATCTGAAAAGATTTCCTGGGCATGTCCACCTGCAGTACTGGCCTGCAAATTCCAGCTTTCGTAGCCGATGAACAGTACTCAGCATGGGTGAACGAACCAGGAGACTACTACGGAGGCCCATATGCAGCAACGTTCCCTGAACGGTTGTTGTGAAGACACTGTAGACATCCCCAACTCATCTGAGCGGTCAGTTGCTCAAGAATTGCACGTCCATTCGCCCGTAAACATCTCCAGCCCTGTCGCCTTTGGTCAGCGGAGCAATGTACACTAGTGGCCATTAAAATTGCTACACCATGAAGATGACGTGCTACAGACGCGAAATTTATCCGAGAGGAAGAAGATGCTGTGATATGCAAATGATTAGCTGACGATGGCGTAAGAAGCAGCAAGCTAGTTCATGACAGTATAAATATACACTACTGTCCCTTTAAAATTGCTAGACCAAGAAGAAATGCAGATGATCAACGGGTATTCATTGGACAAATATATTATACTAGAACTGACATGTGATTACATTTTCTCGCAGTTTGGGTGCATAGATCCTGAGAAATCAGTACCCAGAAAACCACCTTTGGTCGTAATAACGGCCTTGATACGCCTGGGCATTGAGTCAAACAGAGCTTGGATGGCGTGTACAGGTACAGCTGCCCATGCAGCTTCAACACGATAGCACAGTTCATCAAGAGTAGAGACTGGCATATTGTGACGAGCCAGCTGCTCGGCCACCATTGACCAGACGTTTTCAATTGGTGAGAGATCTGACGAATGTGCTGGCCAGGGCAGCAGTCGAACATTTTCTGTACCCAGAAAGGCCTGTACAGGACCTAAACATGCGGTCGTTCATTATCCTGTTGAAATGTAGGGTTTCGCAGGGAACGAATGAAGGGTAGAGCCACGGGTGATGACACATCTGAAATGTAACGTCCAATGTTTAAAGCGCCGTCAATGCGAACAAGAGGTGACCGAGACGTGTAACCAATGGCACCCCATACCATCACACCGGGTGATACATCAGTATGGCGATGGCGAACACAAACTTCCAACGTGCGTTCACCGCGATGTCGCCAAACACGGATGCGACCATCATGATGCTGTAAACAGAACCTGGATTCATCCGAAAAAATGACGTTTTGCCATTCGCGAACCCAGATTCGTCGTCGAGTACATCATCGCAGGCGCTCCTGTCTGTGATGCAGTGTCAAGGGTAACCGCAGCCATCGTCTCCGAGCTGATAGTCGTTGCTGCTGCAGACGTCGTCGCACTGTTCGTGCAGATGGTGGTTGTCTTGCAAACGTCCCCATCTGTTGACTCTGGGATCGAGACGTGGCTGCACGATCCGTTACAGCCATGCGGATAAGATGCCTGTCATCTCGACTGCTAGTGATACGAGGCCGTTGGGATCTAGCACGGCGTTCCGTAATGGCCTCCTGAACCCACCGATTCCATATTCTGCTAACACTCATTGGATCTCGACCAACGCGAGCAGCAATGTCGCGATTCGAAAAACCACAATCGCGATAGGCTACAATCCGACCTCTATCAAAGTCGGAAACGTGATGGTACGCATTTCTCCTCCTTACACGAGGCATCAGAACAACGTTTCACCAGGAAACGCCGGTCAACTACTGTTTGTATATGGGGAATCGGTTGGAAACTTCCCTCATGTTAGCACGTTGTAGGTGTCGCTACCGGCGCCAACCTTCTGTGAATGCTCTGAAAAGCTTATCACTTGCATATCACAGCATCTTCTTCCCATCGGTTAAATTTCGCGTCTGTAGCACGTCATCTTTGTGGTGTAGCAATTGTAATGGCCAGTAGTGTACATATCCGTAATGGAGGAGAACACATGCGGACAGATCAAATTAGGTGACCAGTAGCAGTGCCGTATTTGCAGTGTGGGAGGAATTTGAAAGGCAGGAAGTAGGAGTAGAGTTGGCGAGTCCCTTGCGGGGCTTTAGAGCGCGCTGCCGCCCGGGAGGCACCGCCCCTTCCACGAACCACTGCGGGGCGCGTCCTAGCCCGCTGGCGACGGCTTAATGACGTCATCCGACAACAGGCGCCCGGCGCCTGAATAATAGAGTAGTCTGAGCGGGCGTCGCAGCCAGCTGCAGCGCCCCCTGGGCATAAGCAGCCTCGCCTTGTACTTCGTGCTCGCGAGTACCGTGTGGACGCAATTCATTCTTTTTCTCTTCTCTACGGCAAAGCCTCTCTGCTGTAATCCTGCACCCTGGCAGAAATGCCTAAGCTGCGCGTTCCTCCCTAAAAAAATCTCGCTTTCTTCAACTTTATCTACATAATTTTTAAAAAACATTTTATTTAGAATTGAAAAAAATTAAGCGTTATTGAAAGTTATTACATAAATGAGATTTATGGACGAAAAACGTTGACCATAATTAATTAGATTGATCACTGAAGCAAATACATTGACTAAAAACTCGCAACGCAGAAAATTAATTAATGAAATTCTGGAATACATTTGTCTATGTAACACATTTCAGTGATGAATATTGCAAGATCGCAGGTTAATGGACACGCGAGATAATCCACTGCAAATGTGAAACGCTGGTACATTAATAACCGGTGTAGTCGCCAGAATTTTGAATGCAAACATGCATACGTGCATTCATTGGTTGTGCAGGTGCCGGATGTCAGTTGTGGGATGGTGTTCCATGCATGTTGCACTTGGTCGGTCAATAAAGGGTAGGTTAATAGTGTCTGTGCATAACGCTGGAGTTTTCATCCGTTGATGTTCTGTATGTGCTCAACTGGAGACAGATGTAGTGATCCAGAAGGACGAGGGAACATATGGACAGTCTGTAGAGCATGTTAGGTTAAAACAGCGGTAGCCGCGTGGGATTAGCCGAGAGTTCTAAGGCGCTGCAGTCGTGGACTGTGCGGCTGGTCCCGGCGGAGGTTCGAGTCCTCCCTCGGGCATGGGTGTGTGTGTGTTTGTCCTTAGGATAATTTAGTTTAAGTAGTGCGTAAGCTTAGAGACTGATGACCTTAGCAGTTAAGTCTCATAAGATTTCACACACATTTGAACTTTTTTTACAACAGCGGTATGTGGGCGAGCGTTATCCTGTTGGAAATCACCTGTTGGAATGGTGTTCATGAATAGCAGCACAACAGCTCGAAACACCAAATTGACGCACAAATTTGCAGTAGGGTTGCGTGGTATAACTACGAGAGTGCTCCTGCTGTTATACGAAATCGTACCCCCATACTCCAGGTGTAAGTACAGCGTGTCTAGCACGCGGACGGGTTGGTTGCAGGCCTTCAACTGGCCTCCTTGTAAACAGTACATGGCCATCACCGTCGCCGAGACAGAATCAGTTTTCGTCTAAAACACAACACGCCTTCACCCTTCCCTCCCCTGAGCTCTCTCTTGACCCAACTGAAGTCGCAAATGGCGGTGGTTTGGGGTTAGTGGAAAGAACGCTACAGGGCGTCTGGCTGCCCTTGAAGTAACCGATTTGTAACAGTTCGTTGTGTCACAGTGGTGCCAGCTCATGCTCAAATCGTTGCTCCAGAGCCATACGACGAACACGATGGTCTTCTCTGTCGGTAGTCTCATGTGGCCTTCCACAGCCTGGTCTTCTTGCGATCGTACATTCTCGTAATCACGACCTCGTTCTAGCTCAGTGAGATATTGATAGTGACGTCTTTGTTGTCTTAAACGCATTTCTGACTAACATCAGCTGATCATGTCAAATCTCGACGGTAACTAACGCCCACGACGGATTTCAAGCAAACCAAATTGGCAACATCTTAGTGGCGTTACTAGCACCACTCTTATGCGGCTGGCGCGAAATTTGAGCAGACATCATCTTTCAGGCGTTGAAAGATGTCTACTAACTTTCGTTTACGTCACGCAACTCCTTCTTGGTGTTATGATTTTCTTCGGTGAGTTCTTTGTAGTTTTTTCATTTGACGCTTATTTCGTGAGATATTAGGCCCGGTCAATATCAATGGACCACCCTGCATATTCAATACTAATGGAAATCACAGTGACACATTACCACAGAAAAATAAATTAAAACCATGGGTTTTGTCTTACTTGCCCATTTTGTTTTTGGCTTACTTGCCCATTTTGTTCCCAGTAGATAATAATGGGAGATTACACAGAGAACCCATTTTAGTAGCCATTTCCTATATTCGCTACTAGCACATTTCTGAAGACGAGAATGTTTCTGTTGCTGTAATTTATTATTATCGCCGTGAGAGGTTATGTTACAAGTTTTCTTCTGTCTTTCGTTAGTTAGTCGGATATGGTGGGCGGTAAAGTGTAACTGGTCACGAAAAACAAATCCTTACTAACACTTTTGCTCTTGGTATTACGACAGTTCTATATCTTAATAAGCTCATTTTGCTCCTAATTAATGTATGCTACTTCATCTATTGATTTATCATTAAATGCCGTAAATACAAGATCGAATATAAGGATTTGTTGGTTCAAATGGCTCTGATCACTATTGGACTTAACATCTGAGGTCATCAGTGCCCTAGACTTAGAACTGGTTGAACCTAACTAACCTAAGGACATCACACACATCCATGCCCGAGGCAGGATTCGAACCTGCGACCGTAGCAGCAGCGCGGTTCCGTACTGAAGCGCTTAGAACCGCTCATCCACAACGGCCGGCTATAAGGAATTGAGAAACTGTGTTTACACCTCACTGTAAACGCCGCGAAACCGTCCCAGTTGACGCAAATGTTAGCTGTAGTCACCGAGGGTGGATCGACAACAAAGCCAAGAAGCTGAATTCCGCGTGAGGGAACGAAGGTCGAGGTGAGAGTCAATCTACGGGGGAGCAGAGGGTCCGAACGCCGCGGAGAGAGGAGCACGGAGGAAACAAAAAACCGTACCAGCGCGAGCGACTGACTGGAACCATTAAGCGTGCGGAACAGCCCATCGTCCAAGGCGACGGTCAGGTTCGAGGTAACTGACGCTAGCGTAAGAATTGACGGCCCTGGCCTATCGCCGCCGACAGGTAAACCATTGGGTCAATGGTTCTGCCCATACAGTACTTCTTGCGCCGCCCGTGAGAGCTTCCCGCATTACTCGGCCGCAAGATCCACGCTACAACATCTACGTCTATACAGAGTGTGTTTCCGTAAGAGCGTGCAAAAATGTAACAGGGCACAGAGGATGCTCCACTGAACATTTGTGGTAGTGAACCTAGGGAGAAGCCAGCTCAGGGTGATATGGAAACAAATTTGTCTGTCGCTTCGTCCAGCATTACTGTTTCCCAGCTTATTTATAACTAATAACATGCGTACAAGTTTACACGTGCTGTGCGTTTATTTACATTTACATTTTTTATTTCCAGTAAGGAAACAAGGAGGACGAGCCTGATTACTAAGAAGTCACGATGCGGGTTTTGTTTGGTTTACTCGTCCATAAGGTGGCTCTGTTGCTTTGTATTTACATTGTCCCATAACCTAACGTGCTAAGAATCAACGACAGTACCGGTACAACTTCACAAAACTCACTGACACGCACCTTGTGTATGGGGAAGTACGTTGCAACGCTGTCGCAGCTGAAAGGCTGTACAGCGAATGATTCCCTAACAAGCATCATTCCTTATAAAGAGGAGTTGCTGGAACGCATTGCAGCGGACCTCACGACAAGAAATCTTCGTACTGCAGGTGAAATGGGCGCTGCACATTCCAGCGTGTGGCGAGTATTCCACAAACAATTACACTCATGTCACCCACAACGAGTCCAATCATTGCTTGTGACTGACCTTACCCTAATGGTTGCATTGTGTCAGTGGTTGCTCCAACCACGGATTGATCGACCAGATTTCCTCCAAATCGTGCTGTCTGCTGACGAAGCCTCATTTGACCGTGATGATATTTCGAACAGCAGGAATAGCCATGTGTCGGGCGAGGAAAACCCTCAAACTATAGTAAGGTCTACATCTACGTGATTACTCTGCCATTCACAATTAAGTGCCTCGCAGAGGGTTCAATGAATCACCTTCAAGCTGCCTCTCTACCGCTCCACACTCGAGCGGCGCGCGGGAAAAACGAGCACTTAAATTTTTCGCTGCGAGCCCTGATTTCTCTTATTTTATCGGGATGATCATTTCTCCCTATGTAGGTGGGTGCCAACAGTCGCACCATCATGTACGTTTTGCTGTGAATATCTGGGTCAACATTGACATTGGGCCATATCTTCTATCTGACTGTCTACCTGGCCACCTGTACATGCGGTTCGTGCAAAGAGCTCTACCTGAGTTGTTGGAGAACGTACCCTTGGTTGTTCGTGAGAGGATGTGGATACAAAATGACGGTGCGTCGCCTCACTTCAGTGTGGATGTCCGAAACCATCTTCGTGCTGCATTTCCTGTTCGCTGGGTTGGAAAGTGAGGTCCTATTCCACGGCCTGTGAGGTCACGTGGCCTGAAACCCTTTAAATATTTCGCGCGACCGCTACGGTCGCAGGTTCGAATCCTGCCTCGGGCATGGATGTGTGTGATGTACTTAGGTTAGTTAGGTTTCAGCAGTTCTAAATTCTAGGGGACTGATGACCTCAGAAATTAAGTCCCATAGTGCTCAGAGCCATTTGAACCTCGAATATTTCCTATGTGGGTATCTAATGTCACGAGACCCCCGTGGGACGGAGATCGAATTAGTTACCAGAATTGTAGCTGCCTGTGATGTGATTCGAAACGTATCAGAGATATTTGTCAGAGTGAGTCATAATCTTGTACGGCGATTTCATGCTTGCACTGAGGGTGACGGCCGTCACTTTCAGTACATTTTTTAAAATACAGTACAAATGGTACGTCCATTGTGTCAATAATGGTATTTACAGTTACCTGTTAAAAAACAGCACCCCGCATCTCGTGGTCGTGCGGTAGCGTTCTCGCTTCCCACGCCCGGGTTCCCGGGTTCGATTCCCGGCGGGGTCAGGGATTTTCTCTGCCTCGTGATGGCTGGGTGTTGTGTGCTGTCCTTAGGTTGGTTAGGTTTAAGTAGTTCTAGGTTCTAGGGGACTGATGACCTAAGATGTTAAGTCCCATAGTGCTCAGAGCCATTTGAACCAGCCAAAAAACAGCAATCCGTCGTTAGGCCACGAGTGGCCTACCGGGACCATCCGACCGCCGTGTCATCCTCAGTAGAGAATGCGGATAGGAGGGGCGTGGAGTCAGCACACCGCTCTCCCGGTCGTTATGTTGGTATTCTTGACCGAAGCCGCTACTATTCGGTCGAGTAGCTCCTCAATTGGCATCACGAGGCTGAGTGCACCACGAAAAAGGGCAACAGCGCATGGCGTCCTGGATGGGCACCCATCCAAGTGCCGACCACGCCCGACAGCGCTTAACTTCGGTGATCTCACGGGAACCGGTGTATCCACTGCGGAAAGGCCGTTGCACACAGTTAACTGTAAGTAATGTAAATAAAAAATCACACACTAACGTGATTTTATTCCCATATCTCCTTACGCTGGCTTCTCCAACTACAGGTTCCCTGCCTCAAATTGTTCAGTGGAACATTCTCTTTATCCTATTAAATTTTTGCACGCTTTTAGGGGAACACCCTGGAGATATCCACTGGCGAGGATACTAAATCTCTCATTAGGTTACATTTTCATTACCTTTTCCATTATTATAATTTCTTCGTTTATTAAGTAGCACAGTTAAATAGATTCAACATAATTTTGTCTCCATAAACATAGTTTCCACATTATCATCTTAACACAGTAGTCATTTCACTAATTCACCAATAAACGGTGACGAGTTTCCCCTGTGGCATCCTGATGATACACTGCTACTTGTGTTATAGTATTTCCTTTTCCTATTTCACATCCACGTACTGCTTTAAAATACATAAAGTTAACAACATGGGCAGAGTTTATCTCGTCGGAGAATGTTTGACAAGCTAAAATTAAGTTGAAAAAACAAAAATTAAAATCGCAGTACACCCACTGCGTGCGTTCCCGTTGAAAATGAAACCCAGTTGTCCGACGACGTGATTAACACCGCTAGCAGCGACTTTCGCGGAGGACAGCTAACTTCGATTTCTCTTCGCCCGGCGCTCTGATTCACTTCGTTAGGCTCCGGCACTTCACGGACGCTGCGAATTGTCTCGGGGAGAATTAAAGCATCTCATCAGTTACGTTAACAGGGCACAGCCATGTTTAATTTACGGCGCAAGTTTACTGCCGGTAATGAAGTACACACCTGCAGCTGCGCACAAGTTTTAATGAAGCATAATAATTAAAATTAATTACGACCAACATCGCGGAATGTGACGCGGACAAGAGCCTAGGTAAGGTAATAAGGCCACAGAGTGACCCACTGGCGAACAACGCACAGCAACATTCCAAATGCCACAATTATCTGATTAAAAAAACTATTCAATAGGTGCATTTGAGCACCAGATTACGGGCAAAATTCATGCAGCTAACGGATAATGAAAAAGGTATTTGCTCATTATGTGCACGTTAATGTGATATTAACAACGAACAGTACGAGATACGACTAAGTTCGCTGGATAAATGGTTAAAATGGCTCTGAGAACTATGGGACTTAACTTCTGAGGTCATCAGTTCCCTAGAACTTAGAACTACTTAAACCTAACTAACCTAAGGACATCACACACATCCATGCCCGAGGCAGGATTCGGACCTACGACCGTAGCGGTCGCGCGGTTCCAGACTGTAGCGCCTAGAACCGCTCGGCCACTCCGGCCGGCTTCGCTGGATATTTTTTCTTCTTTTCATACTAGGACTTATCATTCTTCTCCTCCCCCTTTTCTCAAATATTTCGGAACACCGTTTATAGACAAAAATACATCCGTAGTGTGAATTATCCTTTTGCTTTTTCAGAGAGAACTACGACCCCAAAGATATGTCGATATTGCCTGATAACAACTGAAAGTAATACTGCAAAGAGAGACGACAAGTGTATGGAATTCTGCGAATTCTGCGTTAACTGTTATAAATTATTAGATTAACAAATTATTAACTAATTCTTCTGTCACTTCTTGGTAGAACAACATTAATAATAAATGGAGAGCACAATGTTATGCATTTTTTAGAGAAATCATATACTTAGATAACCGGTTTTTGAATTGCCAACGGCCTTGTCGCAGTGGTAACACCTGTTCCCGTCAGATCAACGAAGTTAAGCGCTGTCGGGCTGGGCTAGCACTTGGGTGGGTGACTGTCTCGTCTGTCGAGCGCTGTTGGCAAGTGGTGTTAATTCAGCCATTGTGAGTCAAACTGAGGAGCTACTTGGTTGAGAAGTAGCGGCTCCGGTCTCGTAAACTGCCATACGACCGGGAGAGCGGTGTGCTGACCACATGCCCATCCATATAGGCATCCAGTGACGCCTGTAGGCAGAGGATGACACGGCGGTCGGTCGGTGCCGTTGGGCCTTCCAAGGACTATTTGGACGGAGAATATATTTAATGAACCTACTTAATAATTTGAAATGCTGTTATAATCTACTCATTAAGAGGTAAAATCTTGCATCAGAGTTTTAACACGAGAAGTTAAAATTTCTTACAAGTTTGTTGGATGGTTAATTTTAGGGAGGATACTAAACGAGGTCATCAGTCCCATCCGATTAGGGAACGATGGGCCGTGCCCTTTCAAAGGAACCATCCCCTCATTTGCCTGAATCAAGGAATACCTAAATCAGGATGGCGGGTTTGAACCGTCGACTTCCTGAATGGGAGTCCAGTGTGCTAATCGCAGCTCCACCTCGCTCTATTCGTGTATCTTGAGGCAGTATAGCCCACAGTCCGCAAATTACCGAATATCTGAGAAGCACTTACCTTTCTTCCAATAAATTTTTCAAAACATCTTGTCACAGCCCCCCCCCCCCCACCCCCGCCCACACACACAAATACACACAAGCAAAATAATGAAAGGAGAAAATTTATTGCCCACTGATCACGGAGCGTAACTTGAGCGCCTGGCACGACGTTTTATTATATTAAACTAACTTCATTCCCAACAAATTTTGCAGACATTTTCCGCTTATATCACTGCACAATAATAGCTCAAGAAGAGAAGTATCACATAATAAACACTGAGATGCATGAGAAAACAACTTTTCTTAAAACGGTGCACAAATTAACCGGAATCGTCTCAAATGAACATATAAAAGAGCAATTTTATTTTGGTTTACTTTTCATTGGTCTATGAGTGAGTAACCTGAATCTAATAAAACCAACTTAATTAAGATTTTTCGTCCTCAATCACAGAGGATTTACATTTTAACATCAAATATTTAAGACGTTTATTCACCTGTGAGGTACTCGTGCCTTTCTATCTGTTTTATACATGGAAGATAAAGCTATTAAAGGCAGATTATGACTGCATGGATGAGCATGCGAGCTGGAAATGCCCAGTAAGGTCTACTAACAGAAAAAAAACTCTGGACTTTTAAAGAAAAGAACGATGTATTGGAAATACATTTCAAGCTTCTTCACCCCGTCTGGTCTGCAACATCTATCTGACAAGGGAAGTTCGTGACCTCGACCGCTCAGAACCGCCCGGTAATGTGCTTAGGACATAAATATAAGAATAAAGTAGAAGAATATAAGAATAAATATAAGAAAGATTAAGGAAAGGCAAACCTACGTTCCTAGCATTTGTCGACTTAGAGAAAGCTTTTGACAATGTTGACTGGAATACTCTCTTTCAAATTCTAAAGTTGGCAGGGGTAAAATACAGGGAGCGAAAGGCTATTTGCTATTTGTACAGAAACCACATGGCAGTTACAAGAGTCGAGGGGCATGAAAGGGAAGCAGTGGTTGGGAAAGCAGTGAGACAGGGTTGTAGCCACTCCCCGATGTTATTCAATCTGTATATTGAGCAAGCAGTAAAGGAAACAAAAGAAAAGTTCGGAGTAGGTATTAAAATCCATGGAGAAGAAGCAAAAACTTTGAGGTTCGCCGATGACATTGTAATTCTGTCAGAGACAGAATAGGACTTGGAAGAGCAGTTGAACGGAATGGACAGTGTCTTGAAAGGAGGGTATAAGATGAACATCAAGAAAAGCAAAACGAGGATAATGCAATGCAGTCGAATTAAATCGGGTGATGCTGAGGGAATTAGGAAATGAGACATCTAAAGTAGTAAAGGATTTTTGCTATTTGGGGAGCAAAATAACTGATGATGGTCGAAGTAGAGAGGATATAAAATGTAGACTGGCAAGGGCAAGGAAAGACTTTCTGAAGAAGAGAAATTTGTTAACATCGAGTATAGATTTAAGTGTCAGGAAGTCGTTTCTGAAAGTGTTTGTATGGAGTGTAGCCATGTATGGAAGTGAAACATGGACGATAAATAGTTTGGACAAGAAGAGAATAGAAGCTTTTGATATGTGGTGATACAGAAGAATGCTGAAGATTAGATGGGTAGATCACATAACTAATGAGGAGGTATTGAATAGAATTGGGGACAAGAGGAGTTTGTGGCACAACTTGACAAGAAGAAGGGATCGGTTTGTAGGACATGTTCTGAGGCATCAAGTGATCACCAATTTAGTATTGGAGGGCAGCGTGGAGGGTAAAAATCTTAGAGGGAGACCAAGAGATGAATACCCTAAGCAGATTCAGAAGGATGTAGGTTGCAGTAGTTACTCAGAAATGCAGCTTGCACAGGATAGAGTAGCACGGAGAGCTGCATCAAACCAGTCTCAGGACTGAAGACCACAACACAACATATAAATCGTCCATCTATAAAACAGTGGTACCAATCATTCGCGTGCGAAATGCATCTGTTGTCTGCTAGCGCCGTTCATGATAAGACAATAAAAATCGTACTATGTTAGATGAAAGTTTTCCGAAAATACTTGATGTGTACTTCTTCGGCCAGTATAATCTCTACATGAGAAGTATCGCTGATTTTGTTAGACGACAGTGTGAAAAGCCACAACTAAAAGACACGATCGTCATTTCGTAATCAGACTATGCTATACAACCAACTTTCTGCAATGAAGTTCGAATCTATGTTACAACATGATTAGCAAAGGGCAGGTTATGACACAAGAATACGAAAATGAACGTTGGAAAATGTAATTAGTGTAGCGTTTGATACTGGACTGTTTGAAATCAGAAGTGACGTTGAATGTGAAAATGTGAGTTTAGTCAGATGTGCTTACTGACTAGTTCCACTTTGCTTTGATCGCTTTACTGAAATCCACCACCTGCACTTTGGAGAATGGATATCTGTTTGACACTATCAGGGGAGGGGTTAGCAGGAAATGTTTGCTACTCAGATAGTGTAATTATTTTCGCAGAGGGAAACATAACAGTAAATCACAACGTTGGTGACTGAAATTGCGTAAAAAGATCCCTCCGCAAAGACAAAATCCTTTTGTTTTAATGATTGCCACTTCAATTCGCATATCGAACACGTGGCATTCTCTCCCCTAATTCGTGACAATACAAAACATGATGCTTTCTTTCAACTTTTTCGATGTCCTCCGTCAATCCTTTCTGGTAAGGATCCCACACTGCGCAACAGTACTCTATGAGAGGACGGACAAGAGTAGTGTAGAAAATGGTTCAAATGGCTCTAATCACTATGGGGATTAACATCTGAGGTTATCAGTCCCCTAGACAACAGAAGTACTTCAACCTAACTAATCTAAGGACATCACACACATTCATGCCCGAGGCGGGATTCGAACCTGCGACCGTAGCAGCAACGCGGTTCCGGACTGAAGCGCCTAGAACCGCAGGGCCACAGTGGCCGGCAAGAATAGTGTAGGCAGTCTCTTTAGAAGACATGTTCCATCTTGTAAGTGCTCTGCCAATAACACGCATTCTTTGGTTCATTTTCCCCCACAATATTTTCTATGGGATCGTTCCAACTGAAGTGGTTCGCAGTTGGTAATTCATGGATATATACTTGCAATGGCAGCCCTTATATTTGTGTGATTTATCGTGTAACTGAAATTTAACGGATTCCCTTTCAGTATTCATTTGAATGACCTCAAAAACTTAATTATTTAGGTTTGATTACCAATTTTCAGACAAGACAGATATCTTGTCTAAATCACTTTGCAATTGATTTTGATCTTCTGGCGACTTTAATAGACCACATATGTTAGTATTATCTACAAACTAACTAACATGACTGACCAGATTGCCCCTAAATCATTTATATAGATTAGAGACAGCAGAGGGCCTAAAACACTTCTTTGGGGAACGCCAGATGTCACTTCCGTTTGACTCGATGACTTTCTGTCAGTTACTATGAGCTGTGAGCTTTCTGACAGGATATCACGAATCCAGTCGCACAACTGAGACGATACTCCACAGGCACGCACTTTGATCAGAAGTCTCTTGTGACGGAAAAAGAAACTTCATTTTTTACAATAGAACTGTGTAGTTTTTCCACGGCATCAGAAATCTGGGAAAATATGAATACAGTAGCAAAGTGTATGCTAGTCTTCATAGCGAAATGTTTCGGGGAAAAATCTGGATACTGTATAGATATGTGAGATTGAAGACCGCTAACGCTGCTATGCTTCAGCGATCCTCCCCCCCCCCCCCCCCCTCCCCCCTACGGTCACCCAAGTTTTTGTAAACCCTGCCCAGAACAGAGTAAAAAAAAGCGCATCTGTAGACAGACTTCTGTTTAACATTTAGCACAGATTCCAACTTCTTTACTGTGAAACGCTTCGCTTTGAGGGTTAAAATACGCTACTTCACTGTGCCCTTCTTTTCACTAGCTACGGAATACTTATAATATATTTTAAAAAAGTGATTATACTGCAGTGTTACAGGACGATCAGAATTATAAGCAAAAAAAAAAAAAAAACAACCTAGATACGGAGTTGAACTTTCGACCTCGAGAATTCTAAGACAAAACTCTACTCGCACCACTTCCTGTATAGCACAGCAATACGTTGCTGAATCAATATACGCTACTGGTCATTAAAATTGCTACACCACGAAGAAGACGTGCTACAGACGCGAAATTTAGCCGACAGGCAGAAGTTGCTGCGATATGCAAATGATTAGCTTTTGAGAGTGTTCACACAAGGTTGGCGCCGGTGGCGACTCCTACAACGTGCTGACATGAGGAAAGTTTCCAACCGATTTCTCACACACATTGAAACACATTATTGTGATGCCTCGTGCACGGAGGAGAAATGCGCGCCATCACGTTTCCGACTTTGATAAAGGGCGGATTGTAACCTATCGCGATTGCGGTTTATCGTATCGCGACATTGCTGCTCGCCTTGGTCGACATCCGATGACTATTAGCAGAATATGGAATCGGTGGGTTCAGGAGCATAATACGGAACGTCGTGCTGGATCCCAACGGCCTCGTATCACTATCAGTCGGGATGACAGGCATCTTATCCGCATGGCTATAACGGATCGTGCAGCCACGTCTCGATCCCTGAGTTAACAGATGGGGACGTTTCCAAGACAGCAACCGTCTGCACGAACAGTTCGATGACGTTTGCAGCAGCATGGACTATCAGTTCGGAGACCATGGCTGCGGTTGCCCTTGACGCTGCATCACAGACAGGAGCGCGTGCGATGGTGTACTCAACGACGAACCTGGGTGCACGAATGGCAAAACGTAATTTTTTCGGCTGAATCCAGGTTCTGTTTAAAGCATCGTGATGGTCGCATCCGTGTTTGGCGACATCGCGGTGAACGCACATTGGAAGCGTGTATTCGTCATCGCCATACTGGCGTATCACCCGGCGTGATGGTATGGGGTGCCATTGGTTACACGTCTCGGTCCCCTCGTCGCATTGACAGCACTTTGAACAGTGGACGTTACATTTCAGATGTATTACGACCCGCGGCTCTAGCCTTCATTCGATCCCTGCGAAACCCTACATTTCAGCAGGATAATGCACGAGCACATGTTGCAGGTTCTGTGCGGGCCTTTCTGGATACAGAAAATGTTCTACGGCTGCCCTGGCCAGCACGTTCTCAAGATCTCTCACCAACTGAAAACGTCTGGTCAATGGTGGCCGAGCAACTGGCTCGTCACAATACACCAGTCATTACTCTTGATGATCTGTGGTATCGTGTCGAAGCTGCATGGGCAGCTGTACCTGTACACGCCATCCAAGCTCTGTTAGCCTCAATGCCCAGGCGTATCAAGGCAGTTTTTACGGCCAGAGGTGATTGTCCTGGGTACTGATTTCTCAGGATCTATGCACCCAAACTGCGTGAAAATGTAATGACTTGTCAGCTCTAGTATAATATATTTGTCCACTGAATACCCTTTTATCATCTGCATTTCCTTTTTGGTGTAGCAATTTTAATGGCCAGTAGTGTACGTCTTCATAAGATTACAGAGTTGCCGAGGTGTCTTCTTTTGACGTCCATTGTCTACGGAATCCCGCACACAAGGTAATTTTGGTAGACACGTTTCTGTACTGTTAGCATGCATGGGACAGTACTCTGGTGTCCGTGTGAGGGAATTTTCGTTCGCCGTATGTACAGGGTGTTTGTCCGAAGACTCATCAGCAGCACTTTCTCTTGTGCTTCGGCAGATGTTTTCAGTTCAGTCTTCGCAATGTGTAAATGGGCTCTACCCAAGTAAATACTGCTCATCGCATGTCACACGTAATCCGCATTGTTTGTCAGCTGTAAGCGTCTGTTTGTCTCCTGTCAGGAATAAAATTATTTTTAAAGCGGATTTTTATATGCTCATTCGATTGTGCGATCCCAAAGTGCACTGAGGTGACAAAGGTCATGGGATACCCCCTAATATCGTGTCGGACCTCCTTTTTCATGGCGTAATGGAGTAACTCAATGTGGCATGGATTCAACAGATCGTTGGAAGTCCCCTGGAAAAACATTGATCCATGTTGCCCCTGTAGTCATCCATAATTGCGGAAGTCTTGCCAGAGCAAGAGATTGTGCAAGAACTGACATTTCTATTATGTCCCATAAATTTCTTTCTTCCTTACTTTCGCTGACGCCATAGTCCCGCAGCGATGGCAGGGTCGGCGTGGTTAGAACGGATTTGGCAGTGTTAGTGTTAGGGGTAGCCTGATGCCCTTCCTGCCGCCCCAAGTACCCCAGGGAGGGAATCAGTGTACCCCAGCTATCTGCATCTAGTGTAAATCGTGAAATAGTGCGAACGTGTTTCAAATGTCTGCGACGTGTCTAACTGAGGCGGAACGTGGGGACCAGCCCAGTATTCACATAGAGGGACGTGGAAAACCGCCTAAAAACCACAAAAATGGTTCAAATGGCTCTGAGCACTATGGGACTCAACTGCTGAGGTCATTAGTCCCCTAGAACTTAGAACTAGTTAAACCTAACTAACCTGAGGACATCACAAACATCCATGCCCAAGGCAGGATTCGAACCTGCGACCGTAGCGGTCTTGCGGTTCCAGACTACAGCGCCGTTAACCGCACGGCCACTTCGGCCGGCTAAAAACCACATCCATGCTGGCCAGCACACCGGCTCGCGTCGTTAATCCGCCAGGCGGATTCTATGTGGGGCCAGCGCGCCTACCCGAGTCCAGGAAGCAGCGCGTTATCGCTCTCGGCTACCCTGGTGGGTCTATTATGCCCCATAAATATTCAATGGAATTCTTGTCTGGTGATCTGGGTGGCCAAATCATTCGCTCTAAATGTCCAGAATGTTCTCCAAATCAATCGCGAACAGTTGTGACCAGGTGATATGGCGCAATGTGATCCATAAAAATTGCATCGTCGTTTGCGACCATGAAGTTCGCAAATGGCTGCAAATGGTCTCCGACATGACCATTTCCAGTGAATGGTCGTTCAGTTGTTGCAGAGCACCCAGTCTATTCCACGCAAACACGGTCCACACCATTTGGAGCCACCAACAGCTTGCACAGTGCATTGTTGACAATTGGATTCATGGTTTCGTGGTATCTGCGCCACACTCGAACCCAACCATTAGCTCTTACCAACTGAAATAGGGACTCATCTGATTAGGCAACCGTTTCCCAGTGGTGTAGGTTCTGGCCGACATGGTGACGAACCCATGGGAGCCACTGCTGGTGACGTGCTGTTTGCGAACGCACTCGCGCCAGTCGTCTGCTGCCGTAGCGCATTAACGCCAAATTCTACCACGCTGTCCTAACGAATATGTCCGTCGTACACCCCACACTTATTTCTGCGGTTATTTCATGTAGTGTAGCTAGTCTGTTAGTACCGACAGCTCTGCGCATACGCTGCTGGTCTCGAGGGTTACGTAAGGGCTGTCGGCCACTGTGGTGTCTGTGGTAAGAGTTAACACCTGAAATTTGGTATTTTCGGCGCACTCTTTACACCGTAGAATTCCCTGACGATTTCCGAAAGGCACATGAGGGACATGACGAGCAGTAACTGCTTTGTCTGACGATAGCTACACAATGAAAAACCAATTTACAGTCTCTAGCGAAACACCAAAGAAAATTCGCATAACGGCTCTTAGGAGAGACATACGCTAAGAGCCAAAGAAACAGGTACATCTGCCTGATATCGCGTAGGGCTCACGCGAGCACGCAGAAGTGCCACACCAGGACGTGTCATGGACTCAGCTAATGTCTGAAGTGGTGCTGGAAGGAACTGAATCCTGCAGGGCTGTCCGTAAATCCGTAAGATTACATGGGGTGGGGAGATCTCTTCTAAACAGCACGTTGTAAGGCATCCCAGATATGCTCGGTAATGTTCGTGTCTGCGGAGTCTCGAGACCAGCGGATGTGTTTACATTCGGAAGAGTGTGCCTGGACCCACTCTGTAGCAATTCTGGACGCGTGCCGTGTCGCATTGCCCTGCAGGAATTGCTCAAATCCTTCTGAATACACAATGGACATTAGAGCATGCAAGTGGTCAGACAGGACACGTACGTGTCTCGTGTCAGAGTCGTATCTAGACGTATCAGCGGTCCCGTATCACTCCAACTGTACACACCTCACACCATTACAGACCCTCCACTAGCTTGAAGAGTCCCCTGCTGACATGCAGGCTCCATGGATTCATGAGGTGGCCACAGCACCCGTACACGTCCATCCGCTCGATACAATTTAAACGAAATACGTCCGACCAGTCAACATGTTTCCAGTCATCAACAGTCCGATGTCGGTGTGGACGGGCCCAGGCGAGGTGTAAAGCTTTGTGTCGTGCAGTCATCAAGGGTACACGAGTGGGCCTTCGGTTCCGAAAGCACATTTCGATGATGTTTCGTTGAATGGTTCGCACGCGGACACTTGTTGATAGCTCATCATTGAAATCTGCAGCAATTTGAGGAAGGATTGCACTTCTGTCACGTTGAACGATTCTCTTCATTCGTCGTTCGTCCCGTTCTTGCAGGATGTTTTTCCGGCCCCAGCGATGTCGGAGATTCTATGTTTTATGGGATTCCTCATATTCACGGTACACGCGTGAAATGGTCGTACGGGAAAGTCCCCACTTCATCCTTACCTCGGAAATGTTGGGTCCCATCGCTCGTGCGCCGACTACATACCACGTTCAAACTCACTCAAATCTTGATAACCTGCTACTGTAATAGCAGTAACCGATCCATCAACTGCGCCAGACACTTGTTGTCTTATATAGGCGTTGCCAACCGCAGCCTGTTTACATATCTGCGTATCTGAATACGCAGGCCCATACAGTTTCTTTGGCGCTGCAGTGTATATGTAGAGTTGGATATGCCAGTCTGAAAAATATATTTCTGTATGAATCTAATAATGCTTTTGCTATCTTTCCTTCCTTTATTTGTAACGTTGCTGGTCCTTACTGTAAGTTTTTGTTACGTTACGCATCTGGAATAACCATAACTGTCGGCAGAATATGTATTCTTACGCCTTATATCCTAGAAATCCATGGTCTCAGTTAATTTCACTGCGACAAGATGACTTAGAGTACAGCCAGTGAGTCACTGAAATGTTAGAGCTAAAGACTTCAATAAACTTTCAAGGACATGTACTTACCTTTTATTTACCATCATAAACCTGTTCTTACTAAATATGCCGTGCTCCCACGATTAGTACTGGTCTGTTACAATGTGGTGATTTTACATCTGGCATTTCGTGGAGAGCTGATGTTTCTCTTAATATATAGCCAACATCGAGATTGACAACATGTTAAGTGTCCTGCAGTATGTGTTAAAAGCACAAAATCAAATATTTGAAATGGTATAAATGGCCGAACCCGCTGGGTTGTAATTAAATAAATTATAAAACAGTTAAATGGTGGTATGTTCCTTTAAAAACATTATTTAACTGTTGCTCAGCAACATAAAAAGCGGTTAACTTTCAAACTGTTAGGCTACTGGAAATTATCAACACTCTAGTTTGGCGATGCACTTTTTTCCATCTCTGTTTCTGTCCGCGCCTGCTGAGCACGTTGTAAACTCACCGATGAGAAATGTTCTCTGTGCACGACAAACGTGTCGTACTCAGTTTTCTGTAGTAGTGACGTTTACGTTAAATACGATATGCAGAGACACATGAGATAGTTGGTCTTGCCTTACTGCAGAATTAAGGGAGTCCCATTAAATTTCCGATTATGCTAATATGATAGCGGTTAGCAGCGAGTGCAGCTTATCATCTGGAGACTGGAAGTGAACGAGAAAAAATGGGGACACAGAAAACTGGCTGTTCAAATCTACCTCTCCTTTAAAAAGGATATTCCACGGAGAAACTGAAGGGACGAGTATTAAAACGAAGAAGAACTTATTCAGTTACGGTTCATTCAAATATAACATTGCTATGGCTCGTTTTGTTCCAACGTTTCTACTTTCGCTCACCTTTCTCTCTCATTTTTCCAGCGCTGGTGAAGAAAAGCTCCAAATGGTTCGTTGGCTGAACCGTATTAAAGACCAAGAGAAATATCATCTGTTGCTGTCCCTGTTCCGAGAGCAAGTCCTGCCTTACTATACAAGGAGATGACAAAAGTCAAGGGTTAGCGAGATGCACACACACAGATTGCGATAGTATCGCGTACACAAGGTATAAAAGGGCATTGATTCATGTGAAGAGGTTTCCGAAGTCATTATGACCACACGACAGGAGCTAACAGACAATGAACGCGGTATTTGGAGCTAGACGCATCAGACATTCCATTTCGGAAGTTGTTAGGGAATTTAGTATTCCGAGATCCACAGTGATAAGCATGTGCCGAGAATACAAAACTTTCATGCCATCACCTCTTACGACGGACAACTCAGTGGCCGACGGCCATAAGGACCAAGAGCAGCAGCTTTTGCATAGAGTAATAATGCTAACAGATAAGCAAAAATGGTTCAAATGGCTCTCAGCATTATGGGACTTAACTTCTGAGGTGATCAGTCCCCTAGAACATAGAACTACTTAAACCTAACTAACCTAAGGACATCACACATATCCATGCCCGAGGCAGGATTCGAACCTGCGACCGTAGCGGTCGCGCGGTTCCAGACTGTAGCGCCTAGAACCGCTCGGCCACTCAGGTCGGCTAACAGATAAGCAAAACTGCATGGAATAACCGCAGAAACCAATGTGGGACGTACGACGAACGTCTCTGTTACGACGGTGCAGCGACATCTGAGGTGAATAGGCTACGGCACCAGACGACCCACGCGAGTGCAAAGGTGATCCGCATCCTCATAGTGGTGCTAACAGAGCCTCTCTTGTGCGACTGGAGTGAAATCTGAACAGACATCCTCCTTCAGATGTAGAAACACGCCAAGCAACTTTCATTTATGTCGCGCAATTCCTCCTTGATGTTGCGATTTTTTTTCCGTCAGTGTGTATCCTATCTGCTTCGACCAACGTAAGTTGTTATAACGAGCACTTCGCGAGGTTGTGAAGGCCCAAGGGCTGTCTACCGGCCGCCGTGTCATCCTCCGCCTTGTGACGTCATGCTGATGCAGTGTGGAGGGCTTTGTGGTCAGCATACCGCTCTCCTTGTCGTTTTGGAGACTTTCCAGACCGCAGAGCAGCAACTACTCGGACAAGTATTGTAAGTAGGCTGTTTAGGTTGTTATGTTGGTAACGCCACGTAGCGCTCTGTATGAAAATCACTGGCTGTGCTGTGTGCAGTCTGTGGCTGGTTGGCATTGTTGTAATACTCGCCATTGTAGCGTTGGGCAGCTGGGTGTTAACAGCGCGTAGCGATGCGCAGTTGGAGGTGAGCCGCCAGCAGTGGTGGTTGTGGGGAGAGAAATGGCGGAGTTTTGAGAGCGGATGATCTTGACGTGTGTCCATCAGAGACAGTAAATTTTGTAAGACTGGATGTCATGAACTGATATATATATTATGACTGTTGAACGCTATTAAGGTAAGTACATTGTTTGTTCTGTATCAAAATCTTTCATTTGCTAACTATGCCTATCAGTAGTTAGTGCCTTCAGTAGTTTGAATCTTTTATTTAGCTGGCAGTAGTGGCGCTCGCTGTATTTCAGTAGTTGGAGTAACGAAGATTTTTGTGAGGTAAGTGATTTGTGAAAGATATAGGTTAATGTTAGTCAGGGCCATTCTTTTGTAGGGATTATTGAAAGTCAGATGTCGTTGCGCTAAAAATATTGTGTGTCAGCTTAAGCACAGTCATTTATAATTTTTCTAAGGGGACGTTTCATAGTATCTCCTCTGTTGGAATCAACGAGGCTGAGTGCACACCGGACCCGTCCTCCCGCCTAAGAAAAATTCTTGACAGTACCGGGAATAGAACCCGTGTCCTCCACGTGGCAGCCACTCAGCTATGGAGGCGGCCCATCAGTTATAATGCTGATCAAACCACATCTACTGCTTTCAGTGCCTCATCTCCTAATTTAATTCCCTCAGCATCGTCTGATGTAACTCAACTACACACTGTTATTCTTCTTTTCTTTTTCGTGATGTTAATCTTATAACCTCTTTTGAAGACAATATCCCTTTCATTCAACTTCTCTTCCAATCCTTTTCCGTCTCTGACAGACATGAAATGCATCAATCAGTTCAATTATTTTTATTTATTCTCTCTCAACTTAAGTTCCCTTTCCAAAAATCTCCTTCGTTTCCTTTACTGTTTGCTCAATTTTCAGACTGTATAACGTGCAGGATAGGCTACAAATCTGTCTCAGTGGCATCCGAACCCCTGCTTCCCTTTGATCCCATTCTTAATTTGCGAAGACAGTCTGGTTTCTGTACCTTCTGTAGATAGTCTTTCGCTCCCTGTGTTTATTACCTGAAAATTCCAGAATTTCAAATAATTCGTTCTAATCTACATTTTCACAAGCTGTTTCCGTAAGTCAGAACTGCTGCTGATTATTATGTGTAAATTGAAGGTGATGAGGGCAACGGGAGGGTTTACCGCTGTCAGCTGCATTGGGACATGACGGGAATCTGGAGCGATGAGTGAAAATGTGTACCGGACTTGTATTCGAACCCGGGATCTCCTGCTTCGTAGGCAGGTGCGGCGATAGCTGCGCCACATTTTTTCCTATTTTTTTGTTGACCTCATTTTGTTCGTTAATTTTCGCTGCACTTTTCTGGGCGGACGTCCCATGACACCTCTTCAAGTTCGTAGTTGATCTGTTCCCTCAGTTTCTTATTACAGAAGGCAGCTAACCCTCTAACCGAACACGCTGAGCTACCGTGCTGGCAAGCCATCCGGGACACAGTATTGTCGCAATCGCACAGACATTCTGGTCTCACCTCATGGCCGATCCACACTCCTATCGAGCGCCATCTATCGGCAGCCCCAGCCAATTTCCTCCATATTCGCTGTTCTGAGATTCCCACAGGAGGTCGGACGTATTTGTGCATCCTCACTGAAGAAAGTGGGTTTATTACCCAGCTAGGCCTATCAGATTATATGACTGTGTGATTATACGTAAACTGAAGGTGGAGAGGGGAAGCAAGGAAAGAGGAGGGGTCACTGCTATCAGCTGCACTGGGACATTACTCGGAATCATTCATATAATGCTATAAATACCGTTTTGACAGCTCTAACGTTGATCTCCATACCCTTGCCCGAGGTGGCTCCCGCCAACTCCCCCTCCCTGCTGATGGCCTCGTTCCTTCCATATACCTCTCCTATCAGATCTAATGCTCCCCTTCCTGTCCCCCTGACCCCCCCCCCCTTCTTTCTAACCATCCTTTCTTCCTCCCCCCTCCATTCTCCCGTTTTTCCCACTTCTTCCCCTCCCCCTCCCCAGGCTTTCACACCTCACCCTACTCTCTCCCCTCCCCTCTCCATCCTTTTCTCCCACTGGCTTCTTCCCCCCTCCTCCCCCCCTGCTTGTCCGCTATACCCAGTGGCAGCCTCCCCCCCCCCCCCCCCCCACCGCCACACATCTCATCAAATGTGTTTGTGTTTTCTGTGCCAAAGATCATCACCAGTGTTTAGTGCAACGGTGTTTTATTCGTTTCTGTGCGTCAGTGTCATCATCAGTGTGCTCCTTCGTTCGAGTATAAAACTGATTACCTGTTTGTGCGCACTGTGGACCTTGTTTCTGAAACCTGTGCCTTCTGATGAACGTCTTCATCACTATTTTTGTGTGTGTCTTCTGTTTTTAACATTCAAAAATTTCTGTTTCTATGTCTCCATGTTTGGTGTATGTTTTTTCCTGTTGGCCGAAGAGCGGCATATGTACGCCACTGCCAGCCCACCGGTGTATAAAGGGAAAATACAATAAAGAAAAAAATATTCTAACGTTTCAAGTGTGATCGGTGGGAATGCCAATCGTCAACAGAAACAAGAATTACCCAATATTCATGAGAAGAAGAGAGAGTATTTATGATATATCAAGCGGGATGAAAAATACCGATTCTTTCAGCACATGATCGGAAGAGGAATAGGAAGAAAAAGAAAGGTTTATATGCGGAACATGAGGCACTGGACGAGACTATTAGATATGCAGTCACTGATGTCTCAAGAGCCAGAAAAGCTATTGTACTATGTATATATGTATTGAACTGGGGACCTAGAAACGACGGAGACGCTTCGTTCCGCCGTAGCCCTTTGTGGTACACAACTCCACAACAGGTTACAGCAGTCCACTCACTCCACCACCGCCCCACACCGAACCCAGGGTTATTGTGCTGTTCGGCCCCCAGTGGAACACCCCCCCCCCCCCCCCCCGACATAGCGTAACTGAGGCAGAATAAGGGGAACCATCCCGCATTCGCCGAGGCAGATGGAAAACCGCTTTTAAAACCATCCACAGTCTGGCCGGCACACCGACCTCGACACTAATCCAACGGGCGGATCCGTGCAAGGGACCGACACGCCTTCCCTCTCGGGAAGCAGTGCGTTAGACCGCGCGGTTAGCCGGGCGGGCTCGAAGCTACGGTTAATGACATCGCAACATCTGTTGGTTGATTTAATTGAAAGAAGGAGGATCAAAAAGTTTGCGTCTGAGGGAGTTGCTGTAGCGTATAAGCAACGTAGCGCAACAACAATGCGGGTGTATACGCACAGTCGTTTAGGCAAGCGATTAGTGTGGCATTCGTGCCTTTCCGACGTGCGTGCGGCCAATGTGGAAACCTGGCGTTATTACCAAATGCGTCCAAAGAGGCCCAAATCATTGATATTCTTTTCTTGGCTGCCGATGAACAAAAACCGGTAGACTTTCACAGGAGAATGAAGAATCTGTACGGAGCAGCATGTGTGTTGCAAACCACTATATTGTAACGGTTCGGCAATTCTGGTTTCTGCTGCTGCTTCGTGGTAACGCATATCTCCATATAGCAAATGTCGTTATGCAGAAGTTACGCCAATTCAAGTGAGAGTCACTCGAACATACGCCCCATAGTCCCTATCACTCCCCACGCGATTATCACGCCTTCGGCCCCTATAAAAGCCCTTGAAGAGGCGACGATTGCTGTCGGATGAAAATGTGCAGCAGCCAATTGTGGTCTTCTTCACGCAGCAGGACACAGTTTTTTACCAAACGGGTATCTTCAGCGTAGTGCGTAGATGCGATGGTTGCCTCAATGCTCAAGGCGATTTTGAATGATTGTCAGGGAGATTCTGGACTGTACGGCCTTCGAATGGGAGCAATTTCATCTCTCCTTATACGTTCTTACACGCTATGTGGCTCGTTTAAGTACTAGATGCGAAAGACTATGACATTTCCTTTGAGTACTGTTATTGCACAAATGTTCATATTTTCCTTTCAACGGCAGTATTTTCCGGTGACTCACCTTTGTAATACCACCGTCGGAGCGGTTTAAAATGCGAGTTACAACGAGGAAACACTGCAAAGCTGCAGATTTATGCCTCACGACCAACACCGAACAGATCTCAAATTAAGTGGCGAGCGACACTTTCGGAATTTTGCATCATTGGCGAACGTGAGCGGGGAGCGCTTTACGAAATCCTCTTAGGATCGTAGGCGTTGGTGCGCTCGCTTTCGCTTTTATAAAGCCGACGCTCCCGCTGCCGAATCCTAAATACTCCGAAAGGAAGCGACCGCGGAAATAATTAACGGCGCTGTTTGCGGGCAAAATGCAGGAGGGAGTAGGAGGGGTGGGGGGGGGGGGGGGGCAGAGACAGAGCGGTGTGTGAAGCAAGTGGAGGCGGGAAGCGAGGACTGTACAGGCAGCACAAGCCGGGAGTTGTGGGGGGAGAGTGGTAGGGGTGGGGTGGAGGGGGTATTAGCGAGCACGTCGCCGGGTTGCGGTCCACGTCTGCTACAATTCCCAGCCCACCTGCGTCGCGAAACAAGGCCCGCTGGCCCGGATTACGTCTTGCCTGTGGTACCACCGCTCCTGTGGCTGCGTCTCTGCCTCTTCCATTTATTTATATTTCCATCTGCCGCCAGTTTCAGCCTGTTTTTGCCTCTCTCCCTCGCAACCGCCCGCCTCGGTCTCAACCGCAGGGAGTGCGAGGCGGAATTAAATAGCGGCAAGTTTTATTGCCCCCGGCGAACGGTCACCCCGCTTCTGGTGACGGCGAGGATTTCGCGGCTCCGCCCGCACAGTGGGGGGTGCGTAACGGGCTCACGAAAAAGAGAGTTTACGTAGCGCGTGTTTTTAAGTGCTCCGGTAATGGCCCCGTTCTCCGTCGTAAAACTCAGCATTTGCAGGAAATTTTATAGCCTGTATTTGAGTAGTCTTTTCTGCGTGGCGACTTCTTTCCGAAAGAAAAACTTTTATTCCACTGTGTGCGTATTCGATGTAAGGTAGCTAAGATAGGTAACCCACCTTGTATCCACTACGAATAAATACGTTAAAGTGATATTTTCTCCAAGGTATAGCGATTTTAACTTTTGTGGCTGCCGAGTTATGACACCTACTTTTTCTTTTATATTTATTCTTCTAATGTAAATTTTGAAGCGAAGATTACTGCAACCATATAACACTTCTTTACAGACGAATGGAAAAGCTCGTAGAAGCCAACCTCGGGAAAGATCAGTTTGGATTCCGTAGAAACGATGGAACACTTGAGGCAATACTGACCCTAAGACTCATCTTAGAAGAATGATTAAGGAAAGGCAAACCTACGTTTCTAGCATTTGTAGACTTAGAGAAAGCTTTTGACAATGTTGACTGGAATACTCTCTTTCAAATTCTAAAGGTGGCAGGGGTAAAATACAGGGAGCGAAAGGCTATTTACAATTTGTACAGAAACCAGATGGCAGTTGTAAGAGTCGAGGGGCATGAAAGGGAAGCAGTGGTTGGGAAGGGAGTGAGACAGGGTTGTAGCCTATCCCCGATGTTATTCAATCCGTATATTGAGCAAGCAGTGAAGGAAACAAAAGAAAAAGTCGGAGTAGGTATTAAAATCCATGGAGAAGAAATAAAAACTTTGAGGTTCGCTGATGACATTGTAATTCTGTCAGAGACAGCAAGGGACTTGGAAGAGCAGTTGAACGGAATGGACAGTGTCTTGAAAGGAGGATATAAGATGAACATCAAGAAAAGCAAACCGAGGATAATGGAATGTGGTCGAATTAAATCGGGTGATGCTGAGGGAATTAGATTAGGAAATGAGACACTTAAAGTAGGTAAGGAGTTTTACTATTTGGGGAGCAAAATAACTGATGACGGTCGAAGTAGAGAGGATATAAAATGTAGAGTGGCAATGGCAAGGAAAGCATTTCTGAAGAAGAGAAATTTGTTAACTTCGAGTATAGATTTAAGTGTCAGGAAGTCGTTTCTGAAAGTATTTGTATGGAGTGTAGCCATGTATGGAAGTGAAACATGGACGATAAATAGATTGTACCAGAAGAGAATAGAAGCTTTTGAAATGTGGTACTACAGAAGAATGCTGAAGATTCGATGGGTAGATCACATATCTAATGAGGAGGTATTGAATAGAACTGGGGAGAAGAGGAGTTTGTGGCACAAATTGACTAGAAGAAGGGATCGGTTGGTAGGACATGTTCTGAGGCATCAAGGGATCACCAATTTAGTACTGGAGGGCAGCGTGGAGGGTAAAAATCATAGAGGGAGACCAAGAGATGAGATCACTAAGCAGATTCAGAAGGATGTAGGCTGCAGTAGGTACTGTGAGATGAAGAAGATTGCACAGGATATAGTAGCATTGAGAGCTGCATCAAACCAGTCTCAGGACTGAAGACCACAACAACGACATAACACTTCTGGAGCTTGATCAAACAGTAACAAGACGTCAACGACGTAAACCTCTGTACGGACGTAATGAAAATAGGTCTCACAAATGTCTGCCCCATTGCACTAAATGCAAACTAAAAATTAAACCCCGTCCGAAAAGGTCTCGGAAGGCCTAACGGCACCGACCGACCGCCGTGTCATCCTCAGACTTGGGCGTCTCTGAATGCGCATATGTAGAAGGATGTCGTCGGCACTTTACTCTCCCGGCCGTTGTCAGTTTTCGTGGCCGGGACAGATACGTCTCAGTCAAGTAACTCCTCAATTGGCCTCACAAGTGCGGAGTTCATCAGCTTGCCAACAGCGCACGGCAGACTCAGTGCTAGCCAAGCCCGACAGCGCATAACGTCGGTGATTTTATGGGAACCAGTGTTACAGCTATGAAAAACCCGCGAGGGTAGCCGAGAGCGCTAATGGGCTGCTTCCTGGACTCGGGTAGGCGCGCCGGCCCTGGATCGAATCCGCCGGGCGGATTAATGACGAGAGCCGGTGAGCCAGCCAGCCTGGATGTGGTTTTCAGGCGGTTTTCCACATCCCGCCGTGTGAATACCGGGCTGGTCCGCACGTTCCGCCCCAGTTACACGCGTCGCAGATATTTGAAACACGTTCACACTATTTCACGATTTACACTTGATGCAGACAGCTGATTCCCTCCCTGGGGGTATGGGGTGGCGGCAGGAAGGGAATCCGGCCACCCCTATAACTAACCTAGCCAAATGCGTTATAACCACGCCGACCCTGCGATCACTGCGGGACTATGGAGTAAGAGAAAGAAAGGAAGGAAGAAAGAAAGAAATAAAGGTGTTACAGCCACTGGTGAACTAAAAGTAAGCAATGCCGTAACTCAGGTAAGCTCTGTGTGTTTGTTATGAAGACTGTTGTATGAAGTGCGCAAAATATTGAGCCTGAGCACATGTATGTGGTAGAACGCAATTCCGAGTAGACAGCATTTCCAGATGAATTTCGTCCAGAATATTCGCCTCACATACACGTGTTATAAACGGCATTTCATGCCTTCGAAAGTCGTCGTTATTTGTTTCTAGAGCTCTTCTTTTAATTATCACCACAAATAAAACGACAGGCGTATTAGATTTCGTGAGAGTCAAAGTTTCTCGAATGACGCCGGCCACGGTGGTCGTGCGGTTCTAGCGCTGCAGTTCGGAACCGCGGGACTGCTACGGTCGCAGGTTCGAATCCTGCCTCGGGCATGGATGTGTGTGATGTCCTTAGGTTAGTTAGGTTTAAGTAGTTCTAAGTTCTAGGGGACTGATGACCTCATATGTTAAGTCCCATAGTGCTCAGAGCCATTTGAACCATCTCGAATGACTTATACAACGACCTCTAAATGTTTATTTACGAAGGTCTGTTTTACACTACTCGCCATTAAAATTGCTACACCACGAAGATGACGTGGTACAGACGCGAAATTTAACCGACAGGGAGAAGATGCTGTGAAATGCAAATGATTAGCTTTTCAGAGCATTCACACAAGGTTGGCGCCGGTGGTGACACCTACAACTTGCTGACATGAGGAAAGTTTCCAATCGATTTCTCATACACAAACAGCAGTTGACCGCCGTTGCCTGGTGAAACGTGGTTGTGATGCCCCGTCTGAGGAGGAGAAATGCGTACTATCACGTTTCCGACTTTGATAAAGGTCGGATTGTAGCCTATTGCGACTGAAATTTATCGTATCGCGACATTGCTGCTCGCCTTGGTCGAGATCAAATGACTAATAGCAGAATATTGAATCGGTGGCTGCAGAAGGGTAATACGGAATGCCGTGCTGGATCCCAACGGCCTCGTATCTCTAGTAGTCGAGATGACAGACATCTTATCCGCATGGCTGTAACGGATCGTGCAGCCACGTCTCGATCCCTGAGTCAACAGATGGGGACGTTTGCAAGACAACAACCATCTACACGAACAGTTCGACGACGTTTGCACCAGCATAGACTATCAGCTTGGAGGCCATGGCTGCGGTTACCCTTGACGCTGCATCACAGACAGGAGCGCGTGCGATGGTGTACTCAATGACGAACCTGGGTGTACGAATCGCAAAACGTCATTTTTCGGATGAATCCAGGTTCTGTTTACAGCATCAGGATGGTTGCATCTGTTTTTGGCGACGGTAAACGCACATTGGAAGCGTGTATTCGTCATCGCCATACTGGCGAATTACCCGGCGTGATGGTATGGGGTGCCATTGGTTACACGTCTCGGTCACCTCTTGTTCGCATTGACGGCACTTTGAACAGTGGACGTTACATTTCAGATGTGTTACGACCCGTGGCTCCACCCTTCATTCGATCCCTGCGAAACCCTACATTTCAGCAGGATAATGCACGGCCGCATGTTGCAGGTCCTGTACGGGCATTTCTGGATACAGAAAATGTTTGACTGCTGCCCTGGCCAGCACATTCTCCAGAACTCTGACCTACTGAAAACGTCTGGTCAACGGTGGCCGAGCAACTGGCTCGTCACAATACGCCAGTCACTACTCTTGATGAACTGTGGCAACGTGTTGAAGCTGCATGGGCAGCTGTACCCGTATACGCCATCCAAGCTCTGTTTGATTCAATGCCCAGGCGAATCAAGGCCGTTATTACGGCTAGAGGTGGTTGTTCTGGGTACTGATTTCTCAGGATCTATGCACCCAAATTGCGTGAAAAAGTAATCACATATCAGTTCTAGTGTAGTATATTTGTCCAATGATTACCCGTTTGCCATCTGCATTTCTTCTTGGTGTAACAATTGTAATGGCCAGTAGTGTACATAGTTGAAGACCTCTTCAATACCCACAAAAAAAGCTTCTTCTTTGAAGCAGGGGAAGTAACAGCTATTCAAATTAAAGAAACTGAAAGTTAGGAGTTAGGACCTTACCTGAATTTTTATGCTAATGACGGCAAATGTTAGAATGTTAGTTCCGTTTATTCCGATAAGAAACTAAGCGAAAAAACGACGCAAAAAAAAAAAAATGTACAGACTGTGTTTCCCCCGAATGTTTCGCTGATAAGGACGTTTTGTTTTCCACTGCTGACAGCAACAACATAGCAGTTACGGCATTGTAGCTGCCTGATATGCGTGTGTTACTGGAAACAAACCATGTAAACATGAACGTCTCTGGAATGTGATTTCACGAAACGTTGTCACTTTCGTATGTCACTTCTGCCATTGGGTTTGATCGGTACGTAGGACAGAAGGTGGCAGATCTTCAGTTTTCGATGATCACTTATTGGAAATTTTAACGCACGATAGAGAAGGTAACATCAGAGCTATGAATATAGAAGTATCTACTTCCTTTTTTCGCTAGTAACGGCTACATACACACAAGATTGTTCTCCTTTGGGCACATCTGCGGCAAAGTACCTCTCGAGTTATGAAAGTTTCATTGTCCTCCTTCAATAATTATAATTAAAAATCGGTTCTTCAATTTTCGTGTTAGCGGATTAATGTTATGACAGCTGTGTCATCTGAAAAACGAGGTCTCATAAGAAGTTGGTACCTCACGAAGGCACCATAAGTAAAGGCATTCGCTTCCAAACACAGCAATGAACTGGGGACGTCGGCGGAGACAAGCCCGCAACGGTTTCCTTTCCCCGCCGCAGCTGGAAAGTTATTCTCATGTCCGAGCGCAGAACCGCTCTGTCCCAGTCTTTATGAAATTGGCGATCACTTGGAAACATCGCACACGACGACAGTGTCGTCTTAGTACAGATTCGGTTGCGTACTAATAGAAAATTTATTCCGAACTTTATATCCAGTTGAAGTCTATTCTACTCTGATGTTGATACTATAATTATGCAGTGGCAAAGTGCTAAATGTTTTAAGCTTCAGCGGCAGTGTCAAATACATGTCATCTGTACTGACACTAACTGCTTTCGTAATTAAGCTTTTACCATGTTCAAGTTTTAATAAATTACTAATAATTCGTGTGAGTGTTGTAGTATCTGCTCCATCTGATACAGTACACCACAGTTATGAAGATTACTTCAGAAATAATATGCAGTTTATTTACTTCTTTTCCATCTCTTTCGTTTTCATTTCACTGATCCTTATAGTAGATGTGTTTTGTTATTTAGTCAGTAAAATAACTAAAGAGGGGCGAAGTAGAGGCGACAAAAAACGTAAACTGGCAATAGCAAGAATAGCATTACCGAAGCAGAGATATTTGTTAACATCTAGCCAATACATATTAAAATGTTAACCGAATCTCCCGTCGGTTCTTGCTACAGCAACATCATAATAAATGAAAAGCACCAGTTTGCTTTTGTTCTACAATATTGTAGAACAAAAGCAAACTGGTGCTTTTAACATACTGAAACGTCTGGGAGTCTTTTGTCCGTGTATCTGGCCGAAGTGAAATGTGGACGTTGAGCAGTTAAAACAAGAGGAGAAAAGGAGCTTTTTTAGTGTGGTGCTACAGAAGAGTACTAAAAATTAGATAGGTTGATCGAGTGAGAAGGTACTGAACCGAACTGCGGGAAGAAGGTATTTATGGCACAGCCTGAAAAAATTATTCCACCATTCTGGTGCATTAAGAAATCGTAAATTTCATAATGGAGGGAAGTGTGGCGCGTAAAACGTATAGAGAGATATAGTAAGCTGTGTCAAATTAATGGAGGTTTCCGTACATACATTTTTATAGCGATCTAGTTTGATGCGACCCATCACGAATTTCTCTCCTGCGAAAATCACGTCAGAGAAGCACTTGCACTCTAAGATCTCAATTATTTGCTGGATATATCACTTCTCTGTCTTCCTCAGTAGATTTTATTTTCTACAGCATCATGTCGGTTAATCCATAATCCCATAACATATCCTATCATTCCGTCCCTTCTGGCCGTCTGCTTGTCAGCGTTTACCTTACGTACCTTTCTTAGCTGATTATGCGGAGAACCTCTTCATTATTCATCTTATCACTCCACCTGATCTTCAACATTCTTCTGTACCACATATCAAACGATTCTCTTCAGATCCTGTTTTCTCACTGTTCATGATTCACTACCGTACAATAGTGTGCTCAAAACGTACATTCTCAGAAATATCTTCCACAGATCAAGCCGCGCGTCTGATACCAGTAGAATTCTCTTGGCTAGGATTGCCTTTTTTGCCTGCGCTAGCCTCCTTGCATCGTTCATAACGGATTACTTTGCTTCCAAGATAAGAGAATTCCTTGATTTTCACTACTTCGACACCACCAACTCTGATGTTCAGTTACTAGCTGTTCTCATTTCTGCTGCTTCTCATTACTTTCGCCTTCTTCCAATTTAATCTCAATCCACATTATGTGTTTATTAGACTGTTTATTCCATTCGACTGATCCTGTAATTCTTCCTAACTTTAACTGAGTACAACAATGTCATCTGGGAATATTATCACTGATATGAAACTGCCTGGCAGATTAAAACTGTGTGCCGGACCGAGACTCGAACTCGGGACCTTTGTCAAAGGTCCCGAGTTCGAGTCTCGGTCCGGCACACAGTTTTAATCTGCCAGGAAGTTTTCCGCTGCAGAGTGAAAATTTCATTCTGGATTATCACTGATATCCTTTCACCCCGTACTGTCATGCCACTCTTGAATCTTTCTTTTATTTCCATCATTGCTTTCTAGATGTGCAGACTGAACAGCAGAGGCAAAAGACAGCATCCCCGGTTTACACTCTTTTTTAATTCGAACATTTCGCTCTTTATCTTGCAATCTTATTTTTCCTTTTAGGTTCTTACGCATACCTTGCTTTAGTTTTGAACAGATAGAGAGATTTGCACAGGACAGAAAAACGTGGAAAGCTGTATCAAAACTCTCTTCGGACCAAAGACCACAAAAGCAACAACTTGAAGCACCTGAAAACTCGTATATTTTATTCTTGTAATAGCGCATCTGATCAGTATTTCTCAAAATGGCTCAAATGGCTCTGAGCACTATGGGACTTAATTTCTGAGGTCATCAGTTCCCTAGAACTTAGAACTACTTAAACCTAACTATCCTAGGGACATCACACACATCCATGCCCGAGGCAGGATTCGAACCTGCGACCGTAGCGGTCACGCCGTTCCAGACTGTAGCGCCTAGAACCGCTCTGCCACCCCGGCCGGCGCTTCAGTATTTCTGTTGAGCAACACTGTCAAAAGTACATCTCAATATAGAATTGTGTAAATCGATAATCTGAATCAAATTGCATTAATAATATAGGTGGCTGGATCACTCTGTAACAGTATACTAATGAAAGACAGATGTACATCTACATCTACATCTACATTTATACTCCGCAAGCCACCCAACGGTGTGTGGCGGAGGGCACTTTACGTGCCACTGTCATTACCTCCCTTTACTGTTCCAGTCGCGTATGGTTCGCGGGAAGAACGACTGTCTGAAAGCCCCCGTGCGCGCTCTAATCTCTCTAATTTTACATTCGTGATCTCCTCGGGAGGTATAAGTGGGGGGAAGCAATATATTCGATACCTCATCCAAAAACGCACCCTCTTGAAACCTGGCGAGCAATCTACACCGCGATGCAGAGCGCCTCTCTTGCAGAGTCTGCCACTTGAGTTTGTTAAACATCTCCGTAACGCTATCACGGCTACCAAATAACCCTGTGACGAAACGCGCCGCTCTTCTTTGGATCTTCTCTATCTCCTCCGTCAAACCGATCTGGTACGGATCCGACACTGATGAGCAATACTCAAGTATAGGTCGAACGAGTGTTTTGTAAGCCACCTCCTTTGTTGATGGACTACATTTTCCAAGCACTCTCCCAATGAATCTCAACCTGGTAACCGCCTTACCAACAATTAATTTTATATGATCATTCCACTTCAAATCGTTCCGCACGCATACTCCCAGATATTTTACAGAAGTAACTGCTACCAGTGTTTGTTCCGCTATCATATAATCATACAATAAAGGATCCTTCTTTCTATGTATTCGCAATACATTACATTTGTCTATGTTAAGGGACAGTTGCCACTCCCTGCACCAAGTGCCTATCCGCTGCAGATCTTCCTGCATTTCGCTACAATTTTCTAATGCTGCAACTTCTCTGTATACTACAGCATCATCCGCGAAAAGCCGCATGGAACTTCCGACACTATCTACTAGGTCATTTATATATATTGTGAAAAGCAATGGTCCCATAACACTCCACTGTGGCACGCCAGACGTTACTTTAACGTCTGTAGACGTCTCTCCATTGATAACCCCCCTAAAGCTTCATCCATAAAGTTGAATCACATCAAAATCGGATCTAACTTCTCAAGTGCGCCTCGTAAATCAGTGTAAGACGGTGTAGTATTTGCAAGACGTAGGAAGCAAAATTAAGAGTAGCAGGAAGGTGGGCGAATGTCGCTCGCAGGACGTGGCGGGATGACGCAGTGCTGACGCAACTTCAGTCTGAGTTAGAGGCGGGAAAACTTTTTACACCGACCGCGTCTTTGAGGAGGTACGGTCTTCGGGCGCCACAAATAGATGGTGGCGCTGCAGAGCAGCGCGCTGGCTGTAATTTTGCGGAGTACGTGCCCCGATTCCGCAATCGCACTTCCTGCATGCTCCACAAATTTCCCTCCCAACCTTACAAGCCCGTACTGCTCTTCTTTCATTACAACCATTGTGCGGAAGGATCGGAACTGTGCCCCTGTCTAGGAATATGGAAAAAGTGTGTATTTTTTAGTATCGAGTTTTTCACCTAGCTACGGATACTTGATTACTCGATACTTTTCAGCCGATACTTTTACTCATGTTGCTAGTCATGTGGTCTTCAGTCCGAATCCTGCTTTGATGCAGATCTCAATGCTACTCTATGCTGTGCAAGCCTCCTCAACTGCGTATAACTACTGAAACCCACATCTTCCTGAATCTGCTTACTGTATTCATCTTGTAACGGGACGTTCTCCTCTAGCATTACTTTTCTTCAATAGTAGTTGTCGATACCAATGTTATTTTTCGAATTTTGGACAGGTCAGTATTATCACAGTCGCTTTTCTGTAAACTTTCATATAAGTTTATATACAGTATGTTATATTCCAAGCTAAAATTTATGAAAAGGAATTACTTTTTCAATATTTTTGTTTCGATGGTGTAATCGATAATTACTTGTTCTGAATGTACAGTTAATTTTTTTCTTTCCTTTTTTTCTTTTTTGAAACGTTTGAAAATACGAAATATTTGCACACTTAAAGTTTCTATGATTAATTACGCAGTCCTATACTGTTCACTAGGTTTTTATGGATTCATTTATGAAATAATAATCGAAATTAATGAGGTAGCGAAAACTAGTAGGAATTCATTTGTTAAGAATAATTGTATACTCTTTGGAATATTGTTATTTCCGTTGAGTGTGAGAGTCGTAAGCTTGCCTCTGATGTAATCGGACGTAGTTTTGTGTAACAGGTACGGACAATGTAATTTTGGCTTTGTTAATGGGAACAATCAAAATACTGTATGATACAGTAAAATGTGAGAAAATATATTTACGTAAATATTCTGCAACAAGATCTTTCAATTTATCATAGTTCAAACCAACAGTAAGGGCCTGATGCTTTCAGCTTCGCCGGCCGGGGTGGCCGAGCGGTTCTAGGCGCTACAGTCTGGAACCGCGCGACCGCTACGGTCGCAGGCTCGAATCCTGCCTCGGGGATGGCTGTGTGATGTCCTTAGGTTAGTTAGGTTTAAGTAGTTCTAAGTTCTAGGGGACTGATGACCTCAGATGTTAAGTCGCTTAAAAATATATCAGTCTCATCAACATACTGCGAATATGCTCCAATTATAATAACAGAGCTCTACATAGGTTTATCAAATATGCTTACAACACTTGCTAAATAAAGTATCCGTAGCACCAATAACGAGTACAGGAGGAGTAACTTGTAAATCAGTGAAGATAATGCGTCGTCGATAACTCACGAAAATTTCGCATGCTCAGAGCCATTTCAACCATTCTTTTTTTTCAGCTTCAAGAATCATACCCCTAGACAATAAGAACTAGAGCCATCTCAACACGACAAGCTAGATAAACTTGAAAGTTCATTGTTCTTTGTTCCTCTCAAATCTTCATAATAGACTTAGCTTATTAATTACTTGAATTGGGCATTGTTTAATGTAGTCAATAGATGGAAGAAGGAGAGAGGAGGGAGATTATAATCTCTTGGTCTGCCTCTACAATTTTTACACCTCACAGTTCCTTCCATTATACAATTAATGATTCCCTGATGCTTCAAAATCATTCTGTCACCTATTACTGCGTCAAAAATTGAAATATCTTTTCTCCATAATTCTATGCAACACCTCTCATTAGTTGATCTTTAGCATTCTTCGGTGGCACAATATTTCGAAAGGTCCTATTCTCTTCCCGTCTGAATTGCTAATCGTCCAAGTTTAATTTCCATACAAGGCTATTACGCTCCATAAAAATGCCTTCAGAAAAGACCTCCTAATATTTAAATTTGTATTAGATGTTAACGAACTTCTCTTTTTCAGAAACGCTCTTCTTGCCATTGCCAGTCTACATGTCATACATATCTTCTCAATTTCAGCCGTCATCAGTTATTTTGCTGCTCAAATAGCAGAACTGGTCTACTACTTTTAATGTCTCATACCTAGTCTAATTTCCTCGGCATCGCCTGATTTAATTCGAGTACATTCCATGACCAAGATTTTACTTTTACTGACGTTCTTCTTATATCCTCCTTTCCAGACACTGTGCACTCCGTTTAAGTGGTCTTCCAAGTCCTTTTCTGTCTGTGAAAGAATTACAGTGTCGTCGGAAAGCCTGGAAGTTTTATTTCCTCTTCATGAAGTTAAACTCCTACTCCAAATTTGTCGTTAGTTTTCTTTACTACTTGCTCAATGTAATGACTGAATAACATCGGGGATAGGCTACAACTATGCCTCACTCCCTTCTAAACCACTAGTTTCCTTTCAGGTCCTTCACTCTTACAACTGCTATCTGGTATGAAAGCTGTATATAACTTTTCGCGTCCTGTATTTTAGTCCTGCCACGTTCAGAATTTTAAAGAGTGTATTCCACTCAGCTTTTTCAAAAGCTTTCTCTAAATAAACAAATGCTATAAACGTATACTAGCCTTTTCTTTATCTATCTTCTAAGGGCAGTCGTAGGGTGAGTACTGGCCTCGGTGTTCACATTTCTCTGGAACCCAAACTGATATTCGCCAAGGTTGGCTTCTACCAGTTAATCCATTCTTCTGTAAACAATTCGTGTACATATTTTGCAACTATGGCTGACTAAACCCATATCAGTACTTCATAGTTAAGTATCATATGGAATGACAGCTGTGCAGAGGAGGCAGTGAAAGATGAACTAAACAGGTAAACAGAACGCAGCGTTGGACAGTCTGAAAGTAATCATCTGGCTGCAATATCCTGCTTACTTCACCCGAGATTCAACTATGTACGTTTTATAATTAAAAAAATTAAGAGGAAGACTGATAGCTTCCCAAATCCAAAAAGAACGTATATATAGCGCAAAATTAATCTGAGATACCTTTTAGGTTGAATTTTGTTTAAGAATAAATGCTGGAACGGAAGCGCCAGTTACTGTCTCCCCCCTCTTGGCGCTTCCGCTGACTGCAAGCTACGCAGAATGTGGTTTCATACATCGTGTGTATTTTTGGTGATTACAAATTTGATTAGGTGCGTATAGCTCTTATTTATTACTTTAAACATTTCGTTCGCCTAACTCGTCTTTCCAAATATCTTTTCCAGCAATTATTATTGGAGAGCGTGATTCAAGTCGGAGTTTTAATATCGTGATGCCACTGATCGACCGCCATTTTAACAACTTTAATTGCAAATCGAAAGATCGGTATTAGAACCTGGCTTCACTTAGCTTTTTTCTATGATGTCCGATATTATTTTCAAGAGTCATTTATATACAAAGTGAGTCCTGACATAGAAATTCTTAATTGTGTTTTCACGGTCACGGCTACTATGAGTTAGCCGATTTTTTCCGCCTCATCACTCAATTATAATCTGCCCTTTCTCAGTTTATTTTCTACACTTATTACCATCAACATTCAGAATCGTACAAGAGGAAGGGGAAATTCCAGTTTCAACTACCTTACCAGCGGTTCTCTTCAGGGTGACTCGACTGCTTGAATGCAGATATTTCGCCATAAACAGGTCCAATGCAACGACGATCGAAAAGTCGCTTCTACAGTTGTTTTACAATGGAGCACCCTATAACCCAATACGATTATTAAAAAAATTGCCAGTTACCTATAAATATCATATCTCTCTCTCTCTCTCTCTCTCTCTCTCTCTCTCTCTCTCTCTCTCTCTAGCTACATTTTATCCTGTCGTACAGGATCCACTGTTATTCCAGAGTTGCAAAATTTCTTTTAAATATGTGACACGACGCCATTCCTATCACTAAAACTGTCGTTTAAGCAAAGGTAAGGTCGTCGTGCACGTGACATGTCTGAATCGTGTTAACTTTTTTCTGTCTTTCATCGTATTTTAATTGTTTGTGCATCCTACTTTTTAAATCTGAGTTTGGGGAACTGCCCAGCATTTACCTAAGGAAGCGTGGGAACCGCCTAAAAACCACACTCAACTGGCCGGTGTACCGGCTACTTTTCAGCTGCGCGGATTCGATTCGGTCCTGGCTCACCCCTCTACTTCGCCAACTAGCGTGCTGCGCTTTGAGCTATATCAGAAGGTCGTACATAAATTCTTGCTCCACCGGAGGTTAATAAATTTCCTAGTGATCCCTGCAGGTGTATGCACTGGCTGCGGATGACGCTAGGACGCGAAGCCAAAATCTCTCAGCGCTCTCTCTACCTCCTGCAAAGCCTTAGGGCCTGATCCTAGCACCTGGCTTCTGTGTTTGGCCGCATAACCTCCCTCCCGGAGGCGCATCCAGGTACGTACACACACACACACACACACACACACACACACACACACACACACACACAGCGCCGCTCGCCACAGAGAAGCCAGAGGCAAGGCGGGGCGAAGCGAAGGTCTTCCCCGGCTTGCGAAAACACTTTATACGCCGTCGGGCGCACTGAATATAAACGTGCGGTAAGCGAGCATCCAGAAGGGCACGGTGCCTGGGAGAAACACCCAAGCAAAACTGATCGGCGAGAGCTTTAACCGCCGAACTGATGGCCGAGTTTTTGCTTCGCTTTTTCACCGAAGTTCTTCCCCTCCACGTCTATCGTGTGCGTGCGCAGGCAAAATTTCATTCGGAGGGGGAAAAAAAATTATTTCCTCTGAAATTAAATTTACACACCATTGGTGGCAGCAGACAGCTGGGGGAAAACTTTCGACAGGCGTATTAAGCGTTGCTGGCTCAACTGAGTGACGTTTCCCGGATACCAGTTGGTGGCCGTGATTTGATTCCAAATCTCATCGCTCAGGAGGATAGCTTTTAGTGCGCAAATGGATTTAAATACGGCATTTGTGACCCGTCGGGTATTTTCGTCTACTACTTCACCGGGTTCAGTACACTATCCTCGTTACAATATGAAAACATCGAAATATCTGACAGGTCATTTAAGGGTTATTGTTATCTATAGTCGTATGATGCAGTCAGTAGTATTCCTTACACATTGCTGTTTCTACGGAACATTCAAGCACGTCTTTCCTGGCGTTCTTAGTTAGCAGGATCCGCAGACTAACTGTACTACTGTTCCAACAATTGTTAGGACTACCGTGAACAATTATAGGGGGTTATTTTAGTTTGGAAAAGCAATACAGCAGTAAGGAAGTTCAGTGTGAAACTAGAACAGTAAATACGTGCATGGTTGGGTTCAACCATTAGGAAGCGTGTTAACTTACGAAATCGACGAACGAAGTCAATTTTACGAGCTGTAATCCTTCAAGCAACCTTTATCCACTTAATAATGGAGAACATTATTATTCATTTCAGGCAACACGGTCAGGTTTCGTACGAAGCGTTCTCTCTCTGTTAACTATCACTTAACCATGTCCGATCGCTGGAAAAGCAAACTTTTCAATTAATAATCAACAAAATATAGCGAGAAGGCGTTTACAGTCTCATTGTGAACACAGCTTTCGTCACGATATCTCTAGCAAAACAATAAAGTGATACATAGCCGAGCATAGAAGGAGCAAAGTGATTGGTTAGTCTTTGTCAGCGCGCATAACATGGCTGCAACGTAAGCAGCTGCGCGATTCTCCTTTGGATAGTTACACATACTCCCCGTTAACATACTATAATTGCTTTGCTTGGTGGGCTGGTGTTAACCATAGCATCTTTCAAAAAATGGTTCAAATGGCTCTGAGCACTAGGGGACTCAACTGCTGAGGTCATTAGTCCCCTAGAACTTAGAACTAGTTAAACCTAACTAACCTAAGGATATCACAAACATCCGTGCCCGAGGCAGGATTCGAACCTGCGACCGTAGCGGTCTTGCGGTTCCAGGCTGCAGAGCCTTTAACCGCACGGCCACTTCGGCCGGCCAGCATCTTTCCGCGCACTTCCGCAACTAATATCACAAATTCAACCGCATAAAATAAACACACAGCACCGGGAAACAAAGCAAACAACGAAAACAAATTATACATCTGTTACACAATAAGACTGAAAATGTCGTCTTCAAATGGATGCACACTTCAGGTAGGAGAGTGAAATGACAATGTTGCACACGACAGGAGAAGTGATGGAGCATTCTCTCATTGGACGTTGCTATGGTAGCTATCCTGTAAACGAACTGGCGTCAACGATTTGGTTATTATGATTCAGACTTACACTATCGGTCAAACGTTTCCGGTCACCAATCACAACTGTGGATTTGTGGATAAAACAGGAATTTCGTTTCAAATAATCTATCATACACCAGCTCTGATAATACTACAACCATAAACATGTAAGGATTACGCGGCTGTGCTGTGTATTTGACTGGCTGCTCACCTACAGAAGCTCTGATGAGTATCAACAACAACTGTGACGGTTCCATCCGAATAGGTCTCATTCCTTCTGCTGATTAAGTAGCATCAGTTTACAATACGTTGTGTGCATCCAGCAGTGTTTTTCTATATCTGATCAGTTTAGTACCATATTACCTCGTAATGGGTTGGAAGCAGCAGACTCGAAATGAAAAACATGCTGTTCGGCTGGGTTGTTTGGGGGAAGAGGCCAAACAGCGAGGTCATCGGTCTCATTGGATTAGGAAAGGAGGGGGAAGGAAGTCGGCCGTTCCCTTTCAAAGGAACTATCACGGCATTTGTCTAGAGCGATTTAGGGAAATCATGGAAAACCTAAACCAGGATGGCCGGACGCGGGATTGAACAGTCCTCCTCCAGAATGCGAGAAAAACATGCTGTAATTGCAGCTTTGCACCAGGAATGCTGTTCTGGTAGGACAACAGCAGCAAAAGTTGGCACAGTCCAATCTACAGTGGTCTATACACTGCAACGGTTCAAGAAAAAACTGGTGCCAATGTAAGTTTTTCGCGATCTGGGAGGTCCCGAGTAACATCATACAGCACTCATACACGGATGCAGGGTTCGTACCCGCAGTTTGGCTACCTGAACCTTCACTAAGGCTTGGTTACCAGCTGAAGCATAACAATGCAAAATTCCGTCATACCAAGTAAGAATTTTCTCCTCTTTTGGACTAGAATTATGTTTTTACGTCAGAACGTATGTAGAACGAAAACTAAAACTTCACTGTTCGTTTTAAGGAGTTACATACCCCTGCAAACAAAGAGGTCACTAAACACTGACCAGAAGTTTCTTTTAGAAGTCTATAAAGAAGACTGAAGTGTAAATCTTTTTTAGTGCGTAAAATTTATAAAATGAATTTATCCCTGATGATATTTCTAGACAATAAATTGTACTATTTATAAAATAAAATGTATTTAAAATCGTAGGTAAGTGGCAGAAGACTTTCCCAAATACACTGGGTTTGATTTCCTCTCGGTGGTAGGAATCTTTCTGTCACCTGTTACTTCTTTCACCTCTGGCAAATATTTTGGTGGAGTTAAAAATTCTGGGTTGCATAGTAGTTTGAATTCACTTTAAACTGTATACCTGGCTGGGTCAATCAGTTTGAGCATCGGAGGAGGGGAAAGCCGTACCGTATGCATTATGAGCACGCCTAGCAAAACGCTGTGTGGCTCTAACCAACCCTCGAATATGACGAGAGCTTTAAATCAAAATTTTAATGCTTCCGTGCGACATCGGTAAGAATTGCGATAAAGGGGAAATTACTGTAGTAGCAGACGACTTTGGCCAGTGACGTAGTGAGGGTACGACAAACGACATAAACGACACGTCGTATCAACGGCGATTTTTGAAGCATTAACAACAAAGGCGAACAAAGACGATTTTGCTAGAACTTTGTTCGAATTAAAATTATTGTGATCAAATGAGACACATTTCGTGGAAAGAAAACTAATCCACTATCGTAAAAAAACTGTTTTACTGTTTAATGGGAATCATGGCCCTCAGTATGAACTAAAAAATTATTTATGGTAAAGTGTGGGCTGGTTTCAGAAAACCTCTCATATTTTACCCAGGTCTATACGTGTAGCTCAAGTGCAGCTTCTATAGCATATCGGAAAAGTGCTTCATAATATGAACTTTAACTATTTGTCGAAAGGAAACGAATATCGTGAAAACAACTGTACAGCTGTAGTGGGCACTACCATACACAATACTAGCTAAAAGAAAAATATTCATCTAGATATAGAAAAGTCAATATCCTGAGTAACTGACTCATCATGGCCCAGCCCGGACTGCTAAGTATAGAAACTTGAAATTTGGAGAGGATGATGCTCTTATACTACAATCATTTAGAAAGGTGTTCTTAAAAAAAAAAAAAAAAAAAAAAAAAAAAAACGTATTTACGGTTTTTGGAAGGTCGACCACTGGGGGATTAAATCTATGGAAATCTGTATTTCAATTTCTCTTAGAATTAGGAAATAAATGTTTCACTGCTTGTGGAATTTCAACCACTAGGATGGTGAAATAGAGGATGAAAAAAATTAAGAAAATATTTCGTTATATTAAAAAAGTTTTAAAGCTAAATAAATGAAAGTTGGTATCTGACTTCTCCGTTAAATGTAAAGAAATACGTGCCAAGGAATGGAAGTCTCTACGGAAATATACCCGCATGAATGCAAGTCACATAACTAACAAAAGCCTTTGACTTCACCTACCAGATTCGCGTTTTAGTCAGAACTAAATTCGGCAAATACCATGCTTCTACGCTAGTCGTAAGTAAATCGAAGCTAATATCGGAAAATATACATTATCCATAAAGCTCTGGTGCAGACGGCGCTGTGCGGTTACGAATACACGCACGAATGAGCGCTAACTCGAAAGGGATCTCACACAGGAATTTTTGCTATTCATCAGAAAGAGCAGGAATTAAGTACCACAAGAAAAGCCGTACGGCTGCGGTGGAGGACACGATAGGAAGTACGAATAAAAAGAAAATTATTCTAAAGAGAAACAGAGTGATAAATCGACTAAATATTAAAATTGTCTCCAAACAAAAGATAGTATCATGTCCCTCTCACACACACAGAATAGATTAAAAATTAAATTTCTTTCGAAGCCAAGGAAAATATGACAACAATGCAATAAAGAAATGCAATTCAAGCTGTGCATCAACAAATGACGTCAAAGAGAGCAATTAATGTTATGCAAAAGCTCGAAGACGCAAATTCGTGTAGACACATGAACTCTTCAGAACTGCAAAAGATACGTATTCAAGGTGCTCCTAAATTAAACTCACCTCTACATTCCCAGCTGTTGACTTCCTTCACCAAGTCAGCCGTTTAGCGCAATGCGTAGGCGTAATTTCGGTTCACAGGGCGTCACGAAAAATTGCAGCCACGCACGGATATCGTATTCCACTGCCGTTTGTAAGGCGTTGCCCATAGCATGATCTAAACTAAATCTCAAACACTGCTGGAGTCCTGAATGGTGGCGCCTATTATATACTGTCCGTGGCGAGACAGTAGAAAGCGCCCGAGCGTTTCTTGGCAACGGTCTCATCAGCGGTCAACACTGCAAGCTGGATCGGCCGAGCGTTCTAGCACTTCAGGCTGGAACCGGGCGACCGCTACGGTCGCAGGTTCGAATCCTGCCTCGGACATGGATGTGTGTGATGTCCTTAGGTTAGTTAGGTTTAAGTAGTTCTAAGTTCTAGGGGACTTATGACCACAGCAGTTGAGTCCCATAGTGCTCAGAGCCATTTGAACCATTTTTGAAGTACGTAATATTTGTAATAGGAACTCATGTTCTGAAACGTGCCGTTTCCGTTCTACGACGGTTTCATTTCTAATGTTTAACTTATCCACTTCTGGTTGAGGAACTGAATTAACGTACAGAACAGTACTGATGCATTACAACAGCGGCTCGATGTGGCGACCACCAACGTTGTTACAGATATTGTGCCTACGAAGTATGTTCTGGTACACAATCCCCATCGCACATGGTGTCTCTTCAGTGTCTAGTGCAGTGGCCAGAACTCGTGCCAGCAGATCTTCCTCTGTCTCTACAGGAGTCTCGTAAACTGAACTGGGCGTACATCAGGTGACCGTCTGACGTACTACACGTCATCCTGTCTACTCTATTAGATCCTAGGAAAAGCAGTTCTAGGACTTTTCTTTTTTCCCCCTCGGCAGACGTGGACGCTTTAAAAATCTGTCTGAAACCGTCATGGCTTCCTCTTCAAAATATTGTGTACTCACTCACCTCTAAAACTCCTAGAAGTTTGTAACGGGAATTTCCGGACCCACTGTACGAGAGCGATGTAGGGGAGAACGGGCAAGTTGACGATCGGGGTAAGTGGTTAATTACTTCGTTTCAGTGCGTACCTATTGACAGCATCGTCATATGGACACTATTTACGCTTCACAAAGTAAGACACTAAAAATTCGAACAATGAATCCACTGTTACCAGTTTAGTGTGCGTTAGATAATTGCCGCGTTATAGTTTTTAATACATTCAACGTCATCTCCTGTGAAAGAACTGCTGCGATATTTGGTTACTCTTCTTTTTTTATATCGGGAAAAAAAGACAATATGCGTTTCACAGTCGCTATATATTCATGCTTTTTACGTGTTAATCCCACTCCCACACTGGACTCGCATTCAGGAGGACGACGGTTCAGTCCCGCGTCCGGCCATCCTGATTTAGGTTTTCTGTGATTTCCCTAAATCGCTCCAGGCAAATGCCTGGATGGTTCCTTTGAAAGGGCACGGCTGACGTCCTTCCCTAATCCGATGAGACCGATGACCTTGCTGTCTCGTCTCATCCCCCAACCAACCAAAACCAACCAACCAAATACTACTCCAATAATCAAACACTTTTAACAAACCCGACTAGGGCAATTTGACGATTCGTTATCTGCTGAGCAGCAGGAGAAGTCACTAATTCAATAATTACGAATGCGACATTTAACAGTATGATGTTCTTGCGTTTAATGAACAAGATTTTGTTGTGGCGAAAAGTATATATTGCGCCGGGATGGTTCCTTTGAAAGGGCACGGCCGACTTGCTTCCCCATCCTTCCGTAATCCGATGGGACCGATGACCACGCTTTATGGTCCCCTTCCCCAAAATCAACCAACCAACCAAAACCATATATTGTGTTCCTGTTACGGACCGAGCCGAAACTGAATGGCTCTGAGCACTACGCGACTTAACTTCTGAGGTCATCAGTCGCCTAGAACATAGAACTAATTAAACCTAACTAACCTAAGGACATCATACACATCCATGCCCGAGGCAGGATTCGAACATGCGACCGGTTCCAGACTGCAGCGCCTAGAACCGCATGGCCACTAAGGCCGGCGCCGAAACTGAAAATACGGGTTGCTGCACTTGAAGGTTAATCCACAGATATTTCTAACTAATCTCCTTATGAACATCACTTCGAGCGTAATTAAGAACCAAGACATTCAAAACCTGCTACTCCCATTAACCAAAACGCCCGGCGGATTTGTGTCGAGGTCCGGTGAACCGGTCAGTCTGTGGATGGTTTTTAGGCGGTTTTCCATCTGCCTAGGCAAATGCGGGCTGGTTCCCCTTATTCCACCTCAGTTACACTATGTAGGCGATTGCTGCGCCAACAAGTTCTCCACGTACGCGTACACCACCATTACTCTACCGCACAAACATAGGGGCTACACTCGTCTGGTGTGAGACGTTCCCTGGGGGGTCCACCGGGGGCCGAACCGCACAATAACCCTGGGATCGGTGTGGGGCGGCGGAGGGGTGAAGTGGACTGCGGTAGTCGTCGTGGGGTTGGACCACTGCGGCTGCGGCGGCGAAGGAGCCTCTCCGTCGTTTCTAGGTCCCCGGTTAACATACAATACAATATCAATATTGAACCATTGCATAAACAAAGGCCATGTGTAAAAAAATGCAAAGGGCAAGTGTTTCAACAAGCTCAACGACAAAACTGGAATCACACAAGGTGGAATAAGATAATTTAAAACAACAAATAAAAACTTTCAAGTAAAGTTTAATAGATGTAACGAATTCTACGCTGAACCCCAAGTAGAAGAGTTGATAGCGTATTGAAAATGCCACGCAGGACGGGATGAGGTCTGTTCAAACTTTGAGGAAAATAAAGGGGGTGGGGAGACGGCAGGCTGCAAAGACGGTGCCACATCAGAATTTCTCTATACCGCCTAAAGCAATTTACACAAAACGTAGTACACGTATGGCTTTCTGTGCACAAAAGAATTACTGTGACAGTCAGACACTTGCAACACATCTATGGCCGAGGGTGTTGGTGACCAGAAGAATAACTCAGGAACGCCTGGAACAACTGGTTGACCTTATCTATGTTGTCAGTGCGCCAACCAGGATATGAGGATGGGCACTGCAAAGAGCCAATAATTCTGTCAGCGTACTTCAGGACTAAATACCGTAGATGCATTTAACTTTCACTCAGGAGTCGCATAGCGTAAAACATCGGAGAATCTACACGAACAGTGTGACGACGTTTGCAGCAGTATGGACTATCAGCTCGGAGACCATGGCTGCGGTTACCCTTGACGCTGCATCACAGACAGGAGCGCCTGCGATGGTGTACTCAACGACGAACCTGGGTGCACGAATGGCAAAACGTCTTTTTTTTTATGAATCCAGGTTCCGTTTGCAGTATCATGATGGTCGCATCCGTGTTTGGCGACATCGCGGTGAACGCACATTAGAAGCGTGTATTCGTCATCGCCATACTGGCGTATCACCCGGCGTGATGGTATGGGGTGCCATTGGTTACACGTCTCGGTCACGTCTTGTTCGCACTTTGAACAGTGGACGTTACATTTCAGATGTGTGACGACCCGTGGCTCTACCCTTCATTCTATCCCTGCGAAACCCTACATTTCAGCAGGATAATGCACGGCCGCATATTGCAGATCCTGTACGGGCCTTTCTGGATACAGAAAATGTTCGACTGCTGCCCTGGCCAGCACATTCTCCAGATCTCTCACCAATTGAAAACGTCTGGTCAATAGTGGACGAGCAACTGGCTCGTCGCAATACGCCAGTCACTACTCTTGATGAACTGTGGTATCGTGTTGAAGCTGCATGGGCAGCTGTATCTGTACACACTATCCAAGCTCTAGAAAGAATTTTTCACTCTACAGCGGAGTGTGCGCAGATATGAAACTTCCTGGCAGATTAAAACTGTGTGCCGGACCGAGACTCGAACTCGGGACCTTTGCCTTTCGCGGACAAGTGCTCTATCGACTGAGCTACCCAAGCACGACTCATGCCCCGTCCTCGCAGCTTTAACTCCATCATTATCTCGTCTCCTACCTTCCAAACTTTACAAAAGCTCTCCTGCGAACCTTGCAGAACTAGCACTCCTGAAAGAAAGGATATTACGGAGACATGACTTAGCCACAGCCTGGAGGTTGTTTCTAGAAACTGTGTCTGCTGTTATTACTTTACTCTAAGAGTTAGCTTGTGATTTCACACAGACATGGTCACATGATGCCAAGTTTCGTGAATATACCTTCTATAAACTACCTTATATAATAGTTTCGTTGTCAGTCCCTCCTGCCGCAACTCAATTTCGGAAATGTGCAAAGGAATGTCATCCATCCCTCAGCTCAGCTTATCCACCGCTAACTGAGGCATGTTCGCACACACACGTCAGCAGTTTTCAGCTACCAGGAAACGCGATACGCGCCCGGATAGCGTGTGCCGAAAACTGCGACGGCGAAACTTGGGTGCCGGCGACTCGACTACAATGGGTTGCAGTCGGCCAAGTTGGAAGCCCTGTGCTGCTGTGCCGGCTCCATCACAAAAGAATGCGCCTGCCACAACGGCCCATAAAAGTAGTTTTACGAGGCAGCTTTCGGCGCTCCGAGAGACTTCTAGGATTTCCAACCGAGACCGGGGGTGTCGGTGAAGTGTAGAAGCTGGAAATTAGCATACAAAGTAAGCTGTCCGTTTCCGGCTCAGGTACTGCATTCAATTCCGTGAAGGACTTATTATCTCGCTATACTTCTTGATTTTCCGTACTGCGGAGAGAATTGCAAAACGGAGGCGCTCAACAGCTTTAAAAGCTCCAGAGTTTCCATCCCGGGGATTTAGAGGTTGTTCATGGAGCATATCGCTCCGCAACGCAAAACTCCGCGCAGTATTTCATTGGAATCCAGTATTTTTGTTCCAGCTGGAGAAAATCTCGGAATTAACTGCCACTGAGTACTATAGGAGGGACTGAACGGGAGTAACACGGTAGAGAAACGCTTCTCAAACGGTTCACGGTAATGGCGGCGGGTCAGAAATATTAGATATTTCGACAGGTAACTTCCTGGTTACTTTTGAAGAATGAACTTGGGTGCCACTTTACAATGGCAAAGATGTGACTTCTCGGCATGTCAGTGTCACACGAACTCCGCAACCTAAACCTGTTTATCATCCGATCTGTTGTCCAAAACTGGTATTACAGCTTCTATTCTACTCAGTAACTTCCGGCAGACCTGTTATTTTTGTCTGCGCTACTTCCTGTAACACTTCAGTAGGCCATCCAAATACTACATGTTTGTGCAACTTCATGTTTTCAAGTCGAATAACAGTTTCTTACTGCAAAGATGTCCCAATTCGGCCAAACTTTGCAGTCTGCCTCCTATTCGAAGTTCCATCATTAATATGATGGACACTAAAATACGGTTTTAGGCAAAGGATTAAGTTTCGCACCCACGCGAAACATTTTGCAAATATCTGCCATCATCGTCTTTGAAGAAGCTATTTGGCTACTATCCATGGATTCAGCAGAAGAAATAAGACGTAAAACTTTCCGAGCTGTTATGAAGGCTCGCCCACAAAGGAGTAATATATCTGCGGCAGAGAAGACTGCACTACGTAAGCTTCGCCAGGATACCAACCGAGCGAGGTGACACAGTGGTTATCACACTGGACTCGCATTCGGGAGGACGACGGTTCAACCCCGCGTTCGGCCATCCTGATTTAGGTTTTCCGTGATTTCCCTAAATCGTTCCAGGCAAATACCGGGATGGTTCCTTTGAAAGGGCACGGCCGACTTCCCTCCACGTCCTTCCCTAGTGCGATGAGACCGATGACCTCGCTATCTGATCTTCTCCCCCAAAACAACCCAATCCAGGATAACGATCGGTGGTTCTTCCCGTTGGTAAAGGTAACGCCACTGTTTTAATGTCTCGTGACGACTATCACTATAAAATGTAGTGTTTACTGAGAGATGGCATACACTGGTAGCACATATTGGAGGATCAGTAAAGACCCCACTGACCAGGTGGCAAGGGTGATTGCTTCGCATCTGAAGACCTCCTTTTTTTCACCATAATTTCTGGGAAGATAGGAACTAAGTGGTGCAGTCCGTCCGAGGACTTTATGGACTGCCAGACATCCGTAGATGTTCCCATGCGTCCAATAATGAGTAATTTGCTCTCCAACCCTTAGTGTCGTTTCTAAGGTCTGTTGTGGGAAAGTATCTCAGCACATACGCTTCTCTGTGGACTTTGTTGGCAAGTTGCAATCACTGAAACGGAATAGTTACGATTTGTTGGTCATCTTTGATCTGGTGTCTTTATTCACGAAGGTTCCACTTTCAGGTTCCTTACCACTTACTGACAGAAGTTTTGATAAAGAGTATTTAATAACGGATTTTCAAGAGACTGACGTTGTCGCCATGAGTATTCCCTTGGCCAATTTATTTATGGAGGACCTCGAAGAAAAGGCTCTGGAATCTGCTACTTTGAAGCCTACAGTATTTTGGAGGTATATTGACGACACGATTGTAGTGTGGCCCCATGCTGAAGATAAATTAGAATAATTTTTAGATCATCTGATTACCGTCCGTGGACAAATCCAGTTTACAATGGAAATTGAAAAGGAGGGATGATTTCAATTTTTGGTGCTTTCGGTCAGTGCAGAGATGGTGGCACATAGGGACATGTAGTGTGTCGGAAACAGAAGAGTACAGATTTACATGTACGTGCAAATGGCAGCCGCCATCCTTCCCTGGTGATGAGTGTTGTCACAACTTTGGTGCACAGAACACATATCATTACTGATGAGAGCAGTCCACAGGACGAGAATCTACAATTACGGACAGTTTTTGAAGCTAAGGTTACTCTGCTCACCAAATACACAAGGCGCTACGAATGAAAACAAAGGTGGCCATAAGTAATACAGAAGAAGATACAGAAGGATTTAAATCTATGGTTTTCCTGCCAAGTGTGGGAAGACAATCGTCAAAAACAGTGCGGAATCTCTTCAAGCAAAAAGTAAAACAGATTTTCCTTGCCCCACCGAAGACAGCAGCACTCTTGGTTTCCGCTAAGGATGATTTGATGCCTCAGAAGGCTAGGGTTTGCAACATCCCCAGAGAAGGAGGCCCTCCATACATCAAGAAGACGATTCGTACAGTCCATGAGAGACGTACGGAACACTGCAAATACACCCAGATTTCACAGCCAAATAAACTGGCTGTGGCAGAGCACTGTATTGATTCTGGTCTCTCTACGTTGTTCGAAGACGTCGAAATTTTTGCGTCTGTATCATCTTTCTGGGACTCAGACAAGAAGGAACTAAAATTCGCTTGGCGATTAATTTCATTAATAGAGATAGCGACTTTGGCTTGGAAAGTCACGGACTCCAACTTACAAAGGCGTCGGGCGGTGCAGCTCACAGTGGTACATCGACATCCCAGCCTGGATCGACCGCGTAGCTACAGACCTAGTTCATGCATGTGTGTACTTCTTTGGCGACGATCAGCGTCTCTGGAGCCTGTGTATCAGTGGCCGCATGTGCAGTGGGGCGTTCCACGAGTGTAAAAAGACGGAGTAAGTACTGAAGCGACAGTCTTACGGCTCACTCTGAAGATGCCAGAACTTATAGCAGAAGTATCATAAAAAGAACCTGAACTCATGCGGCTGAACGCCTGATGTTTAGTGGAGCTATTACATTTTTATTACAAAATTTAGAAAAAGGTAAATTATTAACTTTAATATGGTAACTAACAGACGAATCACGGAAATGTGTTTAAAGAAAATGTGTAATAACAAGCTTTAACTGCAAGTACTTACATTCAGAACGTATTTTTACGCTAAAGATACTACATAACATTTGTACAATGGACACTTCACACAGTACAATAATTCGTTTTACCACTTTGTCATGGAATATTATTTTATGGTTTTCCTATCGGTTTTTGGTACAGAACCGGCGCCGATTTTATTTAGTTGAATGCAAGAGACTATTTATGTTCTTCTCAACTTACTGATAAAATCTTAAATGTCGATGTTACACGATTAAAATAAACAGCTAAAAACAGAGTGAAAACGTTTGCATGCATTTTAGTTCCCCAAATAGAAGACTTATCTGCCCAATCATACTTACTCCTTCTTCTGTCTGATGGGCAGGTTATGGATTCCGGGTGAAAGGAGTAGCGAAACTTTCCTCCAACTTTCCTGATTTGAGACAGTTCGTGTCCGCTCGACATAACGGCCAGTTTCCGATGAATTTCAGTCGAAATCAAACAAGCGCTCAGCAAGTTAGCGTTCCAGTGCAGGCGGCTGGCCACTAGTTGAAACTTCAGAGATGTAATCATGTCTGTAGAAAGTAAGTGATGTGAACAAGGCGATCTGAGCCGCGAAGGACCGAGAATCAGATTGGCTTGAACTTTTTAGAATTTCCGTCCTAGCGGACAGACGTAAGAACTCATCTCCTCCATTGTGTCCCGATGTGAAGACAACTACAGCGTCCTATGATTCGGCACTCGTGTTTCTCACTACAGGGACGGCCGGGAGCGAGCTTGATTTCTGGGGGGAAAAAATGACAACGGAGGCGTATCGCATTTGTTAAGATGCTTCACGCCATTTCTTCTTATGGGTACGGTCAACGGTAGTTGTGGAGGCGTCCAAAAAGCACAAAGTTCCTAAAATCAGTTGTCAGACGTCTTAGGTAATTTCTTAAATAATTGACTGTAGGATGAGAACTTTTTATAAATCGTGAAGGCAGTTCTGCATTTATTCACGATCATAATGATGTGTGTCTTCTCCTAAAGCACTATGCCTATTCTCATCTAAATACTCTGATGTTTTTGCTTGCTTCGGTCCTCCGTTTAGTGGACAGACATCGATATACGTCACTATTAACATCAGGGACAAGGAAGACAGGGGATTCGTTTCTCCCAATCTGGTATCACACGCAAATTACAAGGAGCAAATAATCCTAACCACGACAGGGGTAATAGTCTGCAAGTAAAAGGAAGGATGGGTGCTCAGAATTCTGGGATCTGTTCAGCGTGTACGTATATTCAAAGATTATCTTTACCGAGTAGAAAATTACACCGATCTGGTGAGACATCCAGCCTTTACTGTCTATTTTAACCACTGAGAAAAGTGTGTTCAGTATAAGTTTATTCCAGCTACCATAAGAAGTAACACAGGATTCATTATATACAGCATAAAAACCCAAAGCACACAGCGTAGAAACATAGCATAGAAACATAGCTATAGCACCTACCAGCATACTTCAACATATTGATGCCCGTATGTGCACGTTGTTTCCTGTAATTGTCATGGAAGGTTACAGAATAGAATATAAATGTTCCATAATTTACCTAAGTCCATAGGCTAGAATATTAGAATCTTCTCCCAGATGTAACCCAGCTCAGACGTCTGAGATCACACTGCCTACAAGTAATAATCTCAGCGACTGCAATGAATACTTACACTGTGCTCCCTCTTTTAATTTCCAACAGAGTCTCTTGTACCCAAGAATAACGTTAGTGTGATATGAATATTCTAATTACTAACCAATACCTGGAAACTTCCGCCACGTTTGTTTTGTAAGCAATAATGTCCGACCTATGAGCAGTGACAACGTGAATATTCCCTTACAGCGTTGCCCGTTAGATGTCCATTACGTGTTCGTCCTGATTTAAGAGTCCATTTCTTATGTGTCGTCAAGGGTATGATGCTATAGTTCAATTCTTTTATCTTGGCTGCTCGCGCATTCCCGCCCAGACGCGGGAGATTGCTGCGTTGCCAGTTGCACACGACGCATGCGCCATGAGAAGCAGCGCCATAGTATAGCATAGTTCGCAAGCTTACGTTTAGGAGGGAGCGCGCCACCACGGCCGCATTAACCCTTTCGTTGCTACAGACACGTGCTCCCTGCATTCCGCGCTGTGCGCGATTTTGTCACTGCACTGCTCGCCTGTGCTGACACATGGTGTTCCGACTGCTTTGACGCTCTTATCATTCGATTCCACAAAAACTATTTGGCCCAAAAATTAGATTTTTACACATCTTCTTGACTGATACCTTCCCCCAATAAATGACTTAATTTTGTTTCGCTGTTCAACGCAGGTATTATGCAGCATTAAATATAGTAAACCATTGCACGAGATTTTGAAGAGTTTGCAGAGGTAAAAGTCCATAGAGTATACTTTCCGTATGGTCGATTTTAGTTGCCACAATGTTGAGAATGAAATGTGGACAAGATACCTAAATTTCATAGAAAATTTACTGTATAACAATATCTCATTTAATTTAAGTACCACATAGGTGTCGTATGTAATATTGACAAATATTCCATCTTTCGCGACTGTAACAAAAGTTTTATTTACACAGGGCACGTTTGGCTTTATTTTAAAGCACTTCAATCAATCAAAAGGAAGTAGACAAAATACATTAAACAAAACTGTGGACTTACAAAAACATTAGGACTTCAATATACCGTCTGTCAGTGAAGTGCTCTGAGCTATGTCAAATATAATTTTTGTGTGTGGCACACACAAACATCATTTATTTGCTAAAACACTGATCAGCCAACACAAACGTTGAATATTGTGTTACCGCAGCACAAAACTACGAAAGGTGACTTGGCAATGGAGGAGACAAAATACTGTCCACTGAAGATGCTTCAAAAGAGAGAAACGCGTCTGGTCTAAATAAGTCGCTTATTACAGTTACAGAAGAGTAATATATTTCAGTACCATTGGTAAAACTGCGACTGTGGAACAAAAACAAGAAAGAGAACATGAGTACCATTGTGTATGTGCCATACCTTTCATTGATTGAAGTGCTTTAAAATAAAGCCAAACGCTTCCGGTGTAAATAAAACTTTTATTACAGTCGCGAAAGACGGAATATTTCTCAATATTGCATACGACACCTATGTGGTACTTAAATTAAATGAGATATTGTTATACAGTAAATTTTATATGAAATTTAGGTATCTTGTCCACATTTCATTCTCAACATTGTGGCAACTAAAATCGACCATACGGAAAGTATACACTATGGACATTTACCTCTGCAAACTCTTCAAAATTTCGTGCAATGGTTTACTACATTTAATGCTGCATAATAACTGCGTTGAACATCGAAACAAAATTAAATCATTTATGGGGGGAAAGTATCAGTCAAGTAGACGTGTAAAAATCAAATTTTTGGGCGAAATAGTTTTTGTGAAATCGAATGATAAGTCTGTCAAAGCAGTGGGAACACCATGTGTCTGCACAGGCGAGCAGTGCAGTGATGACAAAATCGCGCCCAGCGCGGAATGCTGGGAGCACGTGTCTGCAGCAGCGAAAGGGTTAATGAAGAGACAAAGCACTAGAAATTTCAAAAAATTGCATTCAAACGAATATAATTCGTGAAATAAGGCACTTCGATATTATTTTTAAGTAATGAAAATATTAGGCACCACACAAGGTTTGAACTCATAACCTTTGGCATAGAAGGCAAACACATTAACCAATACGCTAACGCAACACATGTTGCTATAGAACGACATGAGGACTCTAACACGTCACGCAAAATACTGACAAACATTGTTGGTATGACTATGAATTAATTACGCTTCGTCAAAGTGCAATAGCAAATAAACAATTACCGCTGTTCTTTATTGCGAAAAAGCAGTTCGTGAGATTGATACAAACATCTTTCCTTGCTTTCGCCTGAATTAGGAGTCTTATTGCTTGTTTGGTTTAATTAATTAATAGAATATGAAGCAACTGGTATAAAGAACGCTTTTTCCAAACTTTCTATAAAAGAAAGTCTGCTATCAAGACATTACTTTTGTTCCATTACTTTATTTATGACTGAACAATTTCTAAAACTGAAGACACTCGTCCATGCTCTGCACTGCAGTCGAGATCTGGCAACGTCATTCTCTGTTCATTGGCTGACTGTGTCTTGTGACGTCCGATGCGCAGAACGAACCTAAACTCGGCCGCCAACATAAATGACGCGCACTTTAGAACTGCTTGACACTGTTTGAATTCTGAATAGCAAAAAATTCAAATGCGTTGATATTCTACGCGACAAACTTTAATATATGTTTATTTGCCTGTATACGTCACTGTACCTATAATTATATGACATGTAGCTGTTTGATTTCTGATTCTTTCAACTGACTGCGAAGTTAGCCGATCTATTTTTCTTTCTTTTCTTAGGTAATGAAGTAATTAAAATTTTAATTTGGGTCAACTGTTACGCATTCGTTAATCTCTCAAAGAAATTAAGTTTCACTACATCATCACTTTAAACAACCACAAGACCAAATGTTCCGTGAACATACAAACTGACGCTAAGCGTTAGGCGAATGTGTACCCAACACTCACGAGTGAAGTGTGTAACTACCTCACTTGGATATGCTACTAATACTTCATACATGCATTTCTAGTGAGCGTCACTAACGTTGGCATGTCTATTTAATGTTGCGAGAGGAAGTGTTACATGAATACTTTTCTTGGTTTTGGCACCAACGTCTAGGGGATGGCGTCCAATAAAAATCTTGATAATAAAACAATTCGACAGGGTTGTTGGTTATTCAAGATTGGGGCACGTGTTTTATATTTACCATTTATTACTTTGAGTTTTCTCATCACACGTTTTTTAACAAGCAACTTTTACTACATAACAAAACACACAAAATGTTAGAATAAAAGCAAACATTTAGACCTGCAATGTCTCATATTAACAAAACACATTCCATTTCCGTTGTATAAGTTCGTACAGATCGCAGAGTGACCAAATCACACAAATGACTTTCATAAAGCGTGTACTTTGGCGCGCATTTAGATGTACGTATAAAACAGTATTGCTTCCATAAGTTTCTAAAAGCTTCAGTCCATCAAATTAGTAACTGTAGAATATCCACTTTTTGAGTAGTAATAAATTTAAAAGAAATCGTATTTATTATGTTGTATGTCCGAAAGAACAGACATCACGCGGAATCCGCAGCTCGCTACATATTAAGTAGATTAACGGTGGAGAGGGCAGAAAGGACAGGAAATCATATTTTTTATCACTGAAAAATTCTAATACATTGAGGGTCATGAGAATGAAAGCGCAGTTACTCACAGAGGTCCATAGTAGGCTGTAATTATCGTATGGCAGCGAATCTTGGTAGATAATGCAGAACCAATTGGCGCTGGAAAAAATTAGTTCCAAATTTGGCCACCTGGTGCAAATCTGGCGCTGTGAATGGGAGAAAGATGTACAGAAATGTTTCCATACATAATGAATTAGTAACAGTATGTGGGCAAAAAAGATCAAACAAGTGATAAAGGTGAAGAAAAAAGATAGCTGGAGTTGAGAATAAAATTGATGTTTTTCATTAAGTCACCGGCTTCTGAATAATACCCATTTTCGAACCAACGAAGTTTGGAAAATTAAATGCCCTTTCAAAATCAGTAATGTTCGCTTGAGAATTGACATAAATGTATAGGCATCATTTTAAGCTACGCAGTTTGTACAGTATGAGCACCAGAAACGTCGAGGAGATGCTGTACAGCGCCAGATTGGCACCTGGTTGCCAGAGCTGGAACTAAATTTTTCGGTTCCATATCAACGCATCAGCATATCAGCCAAGATCTGCTGCTACACGATAACTACAGCCCGCATGGACCTCCGTGAGTAACTGCAAATTAATTAAAACCACCCAGTATAATAGAAACAAAAGGTGTTTATGAAGTAACTAAAATAAATTCGATAATATTAAAATACGTATCGTCACGAGGTGTGTTCATATTTACCTTTCACAAAATATTTATTTATAACAACGTTAAGTGTATTTCTGGAACATGTTAATACGCACATCAAGAAAAGTTTTGCATCACCCAAGTTCCCAGAACTCCTGAAGATAGACGTTGACTGTGGATATTGTATCACAGACACAGTCCCTTTGACTGTTCAGAGATGTCATTAACCCGCCCAAAGATGTAAACAACCATGCATGAGCAGCTGCCTATTAGACGGAGGGTATCCGAGAGCCGATCAGTTCCAGTCATTCCACCACGGCTCGTGTTGTCTGTAGTTCAACCATGCCAAGACGGTCAATACCCGCGATTCGATCGCGTCCGCATTGTTACTTTGTACGAGGAAGGCTTTCGACAACCGAAGTGCCCAAGTGTCTCGGAATGAATCGAAGAGATGTTGTTCAGAGATGGCGGACATACAAAGAGACAGGAACTGTGGACGACACGCCTCGCTCAGGCAGCCGATGAGCTACTACTGCAGTGGATGACAGCTACCTGCGGCTTATGGCTCGGAGAAACACTGACAGCAACGCCACCATGTTCAATAATGCTTTCCGTGCCGCCACAGGACGTCGTGTTACGATTCAAACTGTGCGCAATAAGCTGCATGATGAGCAAATTCACTCCCGATGTCCATAGCGAGGTCCATCTTTGCAACCACGACACCATGCAGCGCATTACACAGGGGTCCAACAACATGCCGAATGGATCGCTCAGGATTGGCATCACGTTCTCTTCACCGATGAGTGTCGGATATGCTTTCAACCAGACAATCGTCGGAGATGTGTTTGGAGACAACCCCTTAGATACACTGTCAAGCGAGTGCAGCAAGGTGGAGATTCCCTGCTGTTCTGGGGTGGCATTATGTGGGGAAACGTACGCCGCTGATGGTCATGGAAGGAGCCATAACGGTTGTACGATACGTGAATGCCATCCTTCGACCGATAGTGCAACCACATCAGCAGCATATTGGCGAGGCATTCGTCTTCATGGACTACAATTCGCGCCCCGTCGTGCACATCTTGTGAATGACTTCCTTCAGAATAACGACATCACTCGACTAGAGTGTCCAGAATGCTCTCCAGACATGAACTCTATCGAACATTCCTGGGATGGATTGCAAAAGGGCTGTTTATGGAGGACGTGACCCACCAACCACTCTGAGGGATTCACGCCGAATCGTCACTGAGGAGTGAGACAATCTGGACCAACAGTGCCTTGATGAACCAGTGGATAGTATGCCACGAAGGATACATTCATGCATCAATGCAAGAGGAAGTACTACTGTGCATTAGAGGTACTGGTGTGTACAGCAATCTGGACCACCACGTCTGGAGGTCTCGCTGTATGGTGGTACAACATGCAATGTGTGGTTCAAAATGGTTCAAATGGCTCTGAGCACTATGGGGCTCAACTGCTGAGGTCATTAGTCCCCTAGAACTTAGAACTAGTTAAACCTAACTAACCTAAGGACATCACAAACATCCATGCCCGAGGCAGGATTCGAACCTGCGACCTTAGCGGTCTTGCGGTTCCAGACTGCAGCGCCTTTAACCGCACGGCTACTTCGGCCGGCCGCAATGTGTGGTTTTCATGAGCAATAAAAAGGGCGGAAATGATGTTTATGTCGATCTTTATTCCAATGTTCTGTACAGGTTTTGGGACTCTCGGGACCGAGGTAATGTAGTTTTCAATGTAGTGAAAAATAAATTTCTATTAAATATTACATAAATTACACATGGAAAAATAGTCGATCCATGCGCCCATAGAAACTGATATCTGTAGGATAACTAATTTTCCTGACCAAAACCTTAAACACTGAAACATACAGATAATGGTTAGACAGTTTGCGAAATAATTTGGAAATGTATAGAATTCTCGCAGATACTTTAGTATAATTTGTTGGTCCAGCAGAAATTAATCCCGTACTTCATAACTGATATTAGAATGAACAACGCCAAAAACAGAGATAAGGTAGCAATTTCCGTTAAACCGTTGATGGTATCGGAAACTGTAGTTGAGATAAGAATCCCATTATCTTTGTTTATTATACGGGCCAGTGCTCTGATTTATAGTCTAGCGCCCTGCTTACGTTCCCCTTGGCAACCACTCTGGTGTGACGCATTCGCGCTACTCTCCACTCCCGTGTTCAACGGAGCACAACCGTCCCAAGCGACGGCGCTGCATCCTGAAGTGACATGGCGAGCCCTCTTAGGACCTCAGCTAGCAAACAGCCCGCACAAAGGTATATTCCTCGCCAAGAAAGCTCCCGCCCGTCTTGTTAGACAGCGCCCGACGTCTTCCCTACGTGCGAGCTTGAGGGCCGAGACCCACCACAGACCTGGAAGCTCCACGAGGTGCTTTGCGTTAAATTCAGTGCAACACTCGGCGCATCGAGACAGCCAGGTGTCACGCATGTGGAGCGTTCATACCGTGTGGCGAGCACGTTAGCATGTTTCCTTTGCCACAGCAAAGCCCTCTGGGCTATGTACGCGGGGTAGTGAAATATTTTAATTTACATCTCGGAAAAAAACTGCGTAATTAATTTTTCGTTTGTTTTCAGATGCGTGTCTACAGTCCTGAAACACATTACGGAGGTTTACCGGTCTCCAGGTTCACAAAAATTTATAATTTTTTTTTCCTCCTTGTGTTGTTAAGGGGGAAGGACGTCAAACGGGCCGACTTGGAGTAGGAGAGACACCGCAGGACATTTTAATTTCCACTGTCTATACTTTTACAAATAAATTCATAGACCTTTCTCAGTATGACCAGAGAGGATTCAGGATTCACGCTCGCAGCAGTGCAAGTTCCAAAACATAGCAAAACAATTTTTTTACATGTGAAATTTCATCAATTTTTCACTTACTTTTGGTTGAATTTGTTGCTATGAGTTCACTTTTCTTTACAAGTAAGAGAGATTCAGCGATGAATTTTGCACAGCATACAAACAATACTTACAGGTGTACAATTTATTTTATTCATGAAAAAATGAATGAGTTGTTACATTTTCAACTTCATGTTTAGAAAACTCAAATTTTGTAGTTAATTATGTCAGATTTTACCACAATTTTTAAGAGATTTCGAAAAATCTAGAGTTTTGCATTAAGGAGTTCGTGTTTAATAAGCAGTGCAAAATTCATCGAAGAATCTCTCTTACTTATTAAGGAAAGTGTACCTATAGCAACAAATGCAGCCAATAGTAAGTGAAAAAATTATGAAATTTGCATGTAAAAAAATTTCTTTTGTTATGTTCTGAACTTCCACTGCTGTGAGTGTGAATCCTGAATCCTTCCTGGTCATACAATGTTTCATGAATTTATTTGTAAAAGTACAGACAGTGGAAATCAAAATGTCCTGTGGTGCCTCTTCTGCTCAAAGTCGGTCCGTTTGACGTCCTACCCCCCTTAAGAATATGTGATCAAAAGAGTTTGGACGGAAAATTATTCTTTATACCTGAAAATCATGTTTCAATAAAAGCGCGCATACGTCCACTATAACAGCTCTCGACGAGTGGGCCCTTTTCGACTCCTATCGATACCTCTTTCCCTGTAAACCTATTGTAACAATTTTGGCCGAAGAAAATTTCGATACGGGTGTTCTAATTTCTCACCAGACTTCTTAAGTACATGTTTTAGATAAAAGTGAGATGAAAAAAGCTGTTATGGTGACTTCTGTCTCTAAGTTGGTCGTTGGTTGTGTTCCAGAAATGAACAGCATAGAGAAAGAAGTGATGACACTTCCTGCAGGACAATGCTCGAGAACTTAAAGTGCAAGCTCTTACTGATTCGTTTGACTGATGGGGGCTGCTAAGTGCTTTACCACCTACTGCACTCCCCTGACTTAAGCCCTCGTGAATTCAACTCGATTTCTAAACTGAAGGAAACACTTCACGGCATTCGCTTCAGAACTGCTACAAATTCGTTGGGCAATAGACCGCGCCGCTCGAACTGTCAACACAGCTGGCATTGCTAAGAGTATCCCACGACTTCCACATCGCTGGCAACGGGTTATACACAATGCTGGTGATTACTTTCAAGTTCAGTAAAACTCTGAAACACGTGCCTAATTTGTACGAGCTGTAAATAAATAGTTGCCACTATTAATGTTCCAACCCTCGTACATCATAGATGTTAGAGATTTGAAAATGTTTCTGAAATCATATACTTCCATTAGATGAAATGCGAGGAGATCGGCAGGTCGGACTCAGAAGCAGCATGAACGCCCTGAATAAATACATCCGTTCAAAAGGAGAGAGAAAAAGAAAATGAAAGTCCAGTTTCCTCCGATATTGGCTTTTAAAAGCGAACGCGTTTTTCACATTCCACTACCTAAAGGGATTACTCCTCTCTCCCGTGGGCATTGTAAAAAGGACTGTCAGTCAGAAATGGTAGATTGCCGAGTCAGCCCTACATGCGGGAAATCACACCGGGAGTGGTTGCAGAAGAGTGGGGAAAGCGGCGAGGGTAGGGGGAAGAGCTGCCTTGTGTTTCTTCCTTTAGAGGAATTTAATTTTAAGTGGCGAATGGCTTCAGACACGACGGTGTCAGAGCCAATTTCAACAGATATGGAATGCAGCCCCATCCCAGTGTGGCACTCCAAGCTGAATCTGTCGATCGTATGGAGGTGTGGCAGGGGAGAGGGGTGAGTGTGCTGCCGGAGGAGGATGGAGGGGGGAAAGTGAGGGGGTTAGAGTAGGGGTGGTGGACGAGGGGATATCGTCTCGTTGGGAGGTGGAACGGCCGGCAGTGGAAAGGGAACTAGGGCGGACGTCTAATCCAGTGAAAGGACACTGGGGCGCGTGCAGGCGACGGCGTTAGTGGCAAGAGGAGGCGCGACACAAAGCCAGCCCCTCCCCAACGTGGACAGCACAATGCGTCCGACACCGCCGTGCTAGCGAGCTTCGACTTTCGCTCTCCTGACCTCTTCGTTCGCCAGAAGCGCCTCGGGACGCGCTCCCTGTTGATAAGATAGGTTTTGTCCTTTAGCTGCCGTGTAGGAGAGGCCTAAAAGAGAAGAACTGAGTCAATTTCTGTGGGACTCCCTGTAAAGTTGACTCGTGGACACAATGAATAAACTGCTACAGACGCGAAATTTAACCGACAGGAAGAAGATGCTGTGATATCCAAATGGCATTCACACAAGATTGGCGCCGGTGGCTACACCTATAACGTGCTGACATGAGGAAAGTTTCCAACCGATTTCTCAGACACAAACAGCAGTTGAACGGCTTTGCTTGGTGAAACGTTGTTGTGATGCCTCGTGTAAGGAGGAGAAATGCGTACCATCACGTTTCTGACTTTGGTAAAGGTCGGATTGTAGCCTATCGCGATTGTGGTTTGTCGTATCGCGACATTGCTGCTCGCGTTGGTCGAGATCCAATGACTGTTAGCAGAATATGGAATCGGTGGGTTCAGGAGGGTAATACGGAACGCCGTGCTGGTTCCCAAAGGCCTCGTATCACTAGCAGTCCAGATGACAGGCATCTTATCCGCATGGCTGTAACGAATCGTGCAGCCACGTCTCGATCCCTGAGTCAGCGGATGGGGACGTTTGCAAGACGACAACCATCTGCACGAACAGTTCGACGACGTTTGCAGCAGCTCCTCAAACCACTGTAGCGCAGTGCTGGTTGCGAGACAAGCACAATTATACTGCTGAAAGGTAACATCGCCAAAGGAAGGGATGCAGGTGGTTGGCAGGAGAGTGTCTCCCACAGCATAATACTGCCCCCAGTAGCCTACGTCAGTGGCGCGCTGTGCGTTTCGAGTAGCCGGTCATCTCAATGACGGCGTTTGTGGAGACGGGCATCGACCTTGTGTACCAAAAATGTGATTCACGGGAAGAGTTGACGTGCCTCCATTGATGTTTTCGATGTCTTTGCATCAGCATTTGAACAGGTATGGGTGGTCCGATGCGAGGTTAAAAAATAAATGGTTCAAATGTCTCTGAGCACTATGGGACTTAACATCTGAGGTCATCAGACCCCTAGAACTTAGAACTACTTAAACCTAACTAACCTAAGGACATCACACACATCCATGCCCGAGGCAAGATCGAACCTGCGACCGTAGATTCACGCGGTTCCAGACTGAAGCGCCTAGAACCGGACGGTCACACCAGCCGGATATGCGGGACTTCATGCTGAACAATGTATAGTGCTGTTTCGTCAGAGATACCACAGATCACACTATCGCTTTACAGAGGAGACAATCTTCGAGTCCCACGTTCTGTTTCCCTGTCCTAACTTTTTCTTTGGATCCTCACGACAGTAGCGTGTGAACATTCGACCGACTTCGCTGTTTTAGAGATATTCGTTCAGGGGCTCTGTGTAATAATAACCTGCCCTTTGACAAAGATGCTTATCTGAAAGGATTTCCCCATTTGCGGCCCATATCTTTGATAAGGTAATCCCCCATCAGTGTCAGCTCCGCATCATAATTACTGCGTCACGTGCACTTAACGACATCAGGCCATATTCAGCGTCGCTATGGGTAGTGGCCATAATGTTCTGGCTTATCAGTGTACATAATCTGCAGCTGTGGCAGACGATGTAAGGCTGGTTGCCTTACTCGAAGTGCGTGGAATATTTTCCGGAGCAGTTTTACTTCGCGCATCCTATACATACACTGAGATGCCCTTGTTAACTCTACGCAGAATTTCTAAGGTTTCACCGGTTTATCAATTATGGACCTGCAAGTAACAGTCTGCTGGAAAGGAAAGGAAAGACGGTGGAAAGGATTAGCGAAGGTGCTGGCGAGAGAATAAATTACGAAGCCAACAGCGAAGAGCGGCTGGCTGGCTTTGGCGGCGCACAGACCGCTACGCCTGGCAGCCCTGGATTTGCGGATCCTGTTTACAGGCGACAGGTAATCGCCGGCAATTACTTAGCTTCGACTGAGCCGCTTGTCGAGCTGCAGGCAGCCGCATTGGCTTCACTTCGGTTCTGTGCACCGAGCACTACTCCGGCTTTGGCGCTCGTCGCAGTGCGAAACCAATATATCGACAAGGCAGGTAATGCTGTGTAACAATGTTTCAAACGCAACAAGGACGCTAGAGCGGCAGTTCTGACACTGCGCTTGATAAGGGACGCAAAGCTTAGGAAAAATCTAGAAGCGTTCATAGGATCTAAAAAATTGCGAAAAGCATTCCACTACGTAAAATGGTGCAGGATATTAGAAATTATCAGAAAAGTAAGAGGAAGCTATAAGGAAAGACAGGTAATATACAAGGGCTATCCAGCTAAATTACGCTAAAAAATTTAGGAAAAAGTGATGTCTTATTCATTTGAAAGCGACACTACTGCCCAGCATACACTCCTGGCCATTAACATTGCTATACCACGAAGATGACATGCTACAGACGCGAAATTCAACCAACACGAAGACGATGCTGTGATAAGCAAATGATTTGCATTTCAGAGCATTCACACAAGGTTGGCGCCAGTGGCGACACCTACAACGTGCTGACATGAGGAACCGATTTCTCATACACAAACAGCAGTTGACCGGCGTTGCCTGGTGAAACGTTGTTGTGGTGCCTAGTGTAAGGAGGAGAAATGCGTACCACCATGTTTCCGACTTTGATAAAGGTCGGATTGTAGCCTATCGCGACATTGCTGCTCGCGTTGGTCGAGATCCAATGACTGTTAACAGAATATCGAATAGGTGGGTCCAGGAGGGTAATACGGAACGCCGTGGTGGATCCCTACGGCCTCGTATCACTAGCAGTCGAGATGACAGGCATCTTATCTGCATGGCAGTAATGTATCGTGCAACAACGTCTCGATCCCTGAGTCAACAGATGGAGACTTTGCAAGACAACAATCATGTGCACGAACAGTTGCAAACGTCCCCATCCGCTGACTCTGGGATCGAGACGTGGCTGCACGATTCGTTACAGCATGCTCTATCAGCTCGGAGAACATGGCTGCGGTCACCCTTGACGCTGCATCAAAGACAGGAGCGCCTGCGATAGTGTGCTCAACGACGAGTGCACGAACAGCAAAACGTCATTTTTTCGGATGAATGCAGATTCTGTTTACAACATCATGATGGTCTCATACATTTTTGGCGACATCGTGGTGAACGCACGTTGGAAGCATGTGTTCGTCATCCCCATACTGGCGTATCACCCGGCGTGATGGTATGGGGTGTCATTGGTTACACGTCTCGGTCACCTCTTGTTCACAATTACGGCACTTTGAACAGTGGACGTTACATTTCAGATATGTTACGACCCGGGGCTCTATCCTTCATTCGATCCATGCGAAACCCTACATTTCAGCAGGATAATGCACGACCGCATGTTGAAGGTCCTGTACGGGCCTTTCTGGTTACAGAAAGTGTTCGACTGCTGCCCTGGCCAGCACATTCCCCAGATCTCTCATCAACTGGAAACGTCTGGTCAATGGTGACTGAGCAACTGGCTCGTCACAATACGCCAGTCACTACTCTTGATGAACTGTGGTATCGTGTAGAAGCTGCATGGGCAGCTGTACCTGTAGACTCCATCCAAGCTCTGTTTGACTCAATATATCAGGCATATCAAAGCCGTTATTACGGCCAGAGGTGGTTGTTCTGGGTACTGATTTCTCAGGATGAATGCACCCAAACTGCGTGAAAATGTAATCACATGTCAGTTCTTGTATAATATATTTGTCCAATGAATGCCCGTTTACCATCCGCATTTCTTCTTGGTTTAGCAATTTTAATGGCCAGTAGTGTACAATCAGGCCACAAAGGTCATGGGATAATGATACACACACACACACACACACACACACACACACACACACACACACACACACACAGATGGCGGTAGTACCGCGTACACAAGGTATAAAAGGGTAGTGCATTGGCGGAGCTGTCATTTGTACTCATGTGATTCATGTGAAAGGGTTCCCATCGTGATTATGGCCGCATGATGTGAATTAACAGACTTTGAACGCGGAATAGTACTTCGAGGTTGTCACATGGGGCACTCCATATAAGAAAACGTTAGGGAATTCAGTATTCCGAGTCACACAATATCAAAAATGCGGCAAAAATACCACATATCGGGCATCACCTCTCACCATGGACAACGCAGTGGCCGACGGTCTTCACTTAGTGACCGAGAGCAACGGCGTCTTCGTAGAGTTGTCACTGCTAACAGACCAGGAGCACAGAGCGAAACAACTGCAGAAATCAACGTAAGGAGAACGTATCGCATAGGTCAGTGCGGCGAACTTCGGCGGTAATGGTATGGTCGGTGGCATCAAACGGCTGTCGCGGGTGCCTTTGCTTACAGTGCGAAATCGCCTGCAGCGCCTCTCGTCGACTCGTGACTGTATCGACTGAGCCCTACGCAACTGGAAAACCGTGGCATCGTCAAAAAAATGTTTCAAATGGCTCTGAGCACTGTGCGACTTAACTTCTGAGGTCATCAGTCGCCTATAACTTAGAACTACTTAAACCTAACTAACCTAAGGACATCACACACATCCATGCCCGAGGCAGGATTCGAACCTGCGACCGTACCGGTCGCGCGGCTCCAGACTGGAGCGCCTAGAACCGCACGGCCACTCCGGCCGGCTGACCTCGTCAGATGAGTCCCGATTTCAGTTGCTAAGATCTGATGGCGCGGTTCGAATGTGGCACTGACTCCAAGAAGCCATGGAACCAAGTTGCCAACAAGGCACTGTGCAAGCTGTTGGTGGCTCCATAATGGTGTTGGGTCTATTCGCATGGAATGGACTGGATCCTCCGGTCCAACTGAATCGACTGTTCATAGGAAACGGTTACGTTCTGTTTCTTGGTGACCATTTGCCACCATTCATGTACGTCATCTTCCCAAACAACGACCTCGCTGGAGCACAATTGTTCGCGATTGGTTTGAAGACCATGCTAGACAGTTCGAGCGAGTGATTTGCCCATCCGTATCGCCCAACGCGAACTTCATCGAGTATTTATACGGCATAAGCGAGAGGTCAGTTCGTGCACCAAATCCTGCACCGGGCCAAACTTTCACAATTGTGGACGGCAATAGAACCAGTGTGGATGAATATTTTTGCACGAGACTTCCAATGATTTGTTGAGTCCATGCCCAATCGAGATGCTGCACTACGCTGGGCTAAGGAAGTCAGACACTGTATTGGGAGGAGTCCCATTACTTTTGTCGCCTCAGTGTAGTTTCCACTTAAATTCAGGCATTTATCGTAGGGAGGAACAAGTTCTGAAATTCCATTGCCATGAAAGTCTGCCGCGTGAGACTTCAACTAGTTAGTCACGTCCTCCGGTGGCTTTGCGTCGTCGTCAAAGCGCTGCCTTGCGAGCCAGGTCTTCATCGCTCGGAACAGATCACTGGCTCATGGTCGGTACTGTACGCCACATGAGGAAGCACCTCTCACTTGCAAGCATCAAGTATTTCTAAGGTGCTATTTTCGGTGTGTGGTCCGGGTTTGTTGTGCAGGAAAGAAATTTTTCAATTTATAATACCAGAAGCTAAGATCGCTTGACGTGAATAGGTTTATTTCATGACTGTGTTCAAATGTGTGTGAAATCTTATGGAACGTAACTGCAAATGTCATCAGTCCCTAAGCTTACACACTACTTCATCTAAATTATCCTTAGGACAAACACAAACACCCATGCCCGAGGGAGGACTCGAACCTCCGCCGGGATCAGCCGCACAGTCTATGACTGCAGCACCTTAGACCGCTCGGCTAATTCCGCACGGCATTTCATGACTAGTTTAGGCAATAACTAGCTGTCAACCTCAGACATTCAGATTTACAATACAGTAAACAAAAACGTTAATATAGTAATCTACATGATCATACAACAATTACACACTAGGAATCATATTATCTCAATAATGAAAGGAAATTACGTACCTCCCAGAAATATAATTACACATCAAACATACTGAGAATATGCTCCAATTATAATAATAGAGCTCTATATTGGTTTATAAAATATACTTAAATAACTTGCTAAATAAAGTATCCATAGCACCAATAAGGAGTACAGGGGGAGAAACATGCACATCAGTAAAGATAATGTGTCGTCGATAACTCACAAAGCCTGAGCAGATGCGCTTAGAGCACATACTAAGTCGTTTCAGGCCTGGTCACCTGGCGGCGCCACTGTACGTGCATGATTATTTTGACGATTGTAGAAACCAACTAATTACGCAAAATACGTTTTAAACTATAGACAGGAACGTATCTCCAACTGTATATTAACACTAACACGGCTCATGGAACAAAACAGTTACATAACCAGGCATAGGATCGAACAGATTACAGATACTTATGATGTATTACATGTATATGACGGTCGGCACTTCGCTTCCCACCTTTCCGAGGTCTTCTCAGTCCCTGATGGTCCCCCACTTTGATCTTTCTCTTTTCCCCACTAAGATGGAACGCGCCGATACCTTGGTCGCTCCACTTGCTCCTAGTCTCCAGTAATTGGGGCAGTTTCCCCCCACCGACATCAACACTCCAATCACATCACAAGACATTAAACTTATCCTCTGGTCCAAATGCAACACTGCTCCTGGTCACGACTGTGTCACATACTGCCACCTTAGAGAAAGCTCTTATCCTTCCTGACTGCCCTTGATAATCTGAATAACGTTAACCTCTCTACCAGCTTCTACCCCGACATGTGGAAGACATCCTGCATCCTCTTATTCCTCAAACACTACAAACCCCTTTCGTTACCTCTTCCTATCGTCTCATCTCCGTCTTCAGTAAGGTCTTCAAATCCATCCTCTCCCATCGTATCCATCAGCACCTTAATCAACACCACCTCCTCCACCTTACCCAATGTAGCTTCCAACCCTCCTCCTCCGCCGAAGACTAACTACTTAACCGCGTCCACCTTGTCTCCCTCTAGCTTAACTACCGTCACTCCGCCGTTTTGTATCCCTCGACCTTCAGAATGCTTGTGACCGCATATGGTATCCCGGTGAACTCTTTAAACTCCAAACCAACATCCTGCCTATCAATTTTGGCCCTCTGGTCGCTTCCTTCCTCTCACACCATCCTTCCTATGTCATACTACACAACACCAACTCCTGTATCTTTATCCCACTGGTGGTGTCCCCCAGTGCTCCATCCTCTCCCATCTCCTCTATCTCCTGTACACCACAGATATGTCCAAGCCATCCCATCTGTCAACCTTCTCCAATATGCTGATGACACAGCCTTCCTGGCTCTTTATCCTACCCTTCAACAGTCCCAGTGCACCCTCCAAATGCACCTTGACCAGTTCACCACTTGGTGTAACCAGTGGTTCCTTTGTCTCAACTCCTCCAAAAGCCAGGCAATAATCATAGGCTGCACCCCTTCCGTCTCTGTGATTTATACCTCATCATTTATGGTAGTCCCATCCAGCTCACCCCCACCCTGAGATACCTTTGCCTCACCCTCGACTGTCACCTCACTTGGACCCCTCACCTCCTGACCATCCAGCAGAAAGGACATTCCCGCCTCTGCCTCCTGAAACTCTTGTCTGGCTGGACATGGGGATTGCATCCTTCTACCATCCTCCACACCTACAAATCCCTCATCTGTCCTATCCTCTGTTATGCCAGCATTGCCTGGATCTCCACACACACACACACACACACACACACACACACACACACACACACACACACACACTTTTGCAAGGCCCTCCAAATACACAAATGCCATCCGCTCTGCCTTGTCTTCAGTATCTGCCTTCCATCCCCCACATGGTTCCTGTATGACCTCATTCCCTTCCCCCACCTCCTCCTTTTCCACCAACACCTCCACATCCTTTACACTGTCTGCAGGCTTGATCCCCCACACCCCCTGGATTCCTCCTTCCTCTCTACCCCCTGACTGTTGCCGTGCCTCTATCGCTGTATACCTCTCTCTCTCTCTCCACCTCCACATCCTCCATCTCCTTCATCAGGGCAATTTCCAGCTCCTCCCCCTCCGCTGAACTTCACTGTGACATCTACCCTTCCTCCCAACTGTAACCTGGCCTTGTTCTCCCCCTTCCCAGGGCACCCTTTTTCCTCTCCCCTCCTTTTCCCAGAGTGGGTTTTTCTTCTTCCCTCCCTGAGTCTCTACACCCCGTCCTCGACTGCTTCCCTCCCACGACCTTCCCTCACCGGCCCACTTCGGCGCATCCCCCGCCTGTCTCCCCCCTCTCCTCCCCTCCCTCCCTTCTTCCCTCCTCTCCCCTCTTCCCTCTTCCCTCGTCTATTTGCCCCTGGCAGATCCTCTCTGTTTGCTCATCGTCATCAGTGTACTGTATCTGTTCTGTGTTAACGCATTAGAATATCTACCAAGTTTCGGTGCCATACAAATAATTACACCCCACACTGGACCTCCACGGGCGGCTGCACTTTAGTTATAAAACCAGCTAAATTGTGAACAGTAATTGTCCCGTAACACTTACTTTCTTTAAGTATGAGTATAGCTACTACTACAGATGTTGCTTTCTGTTCGATAAGAAACCACAGTGTATTCCATTTGCTAGGAACTCTTCAATCCAGTCACAAAGCCGGTCGGATATCCTGTGCGCCTACATGTGTCTAAAGCGCTTTCGGGACTCAAGGAACACAACGCCAGTCCAGGCACAGACAGCGACAGCCTTCAAGGTCTCGTGAACGAAGCTGAGTTCCACACGAATGCTGTCTGCAGAGTCCATGTTGATTCCTGCAGAGGAAACTACTGTGTCCAGAATGGTCACAATATGCTACCATAAAACGTGTTCCACAGCCATACAAAGGTCTGACGCCAGCGATACAAGCCTACACTCATGAGCATCTGCTCGTCGACGCTTCGTGAAAACGAGAACGGCCTGCCTGTTTTTCCAATCGATCTTTCTTCGTCTGATGAGGACGTTAAGCTTAGTGCCCCCGTTGCAAAGTAGCAGTAAGCTCTATGCCGGCACTGGGCTGAATACTCTCCCAACCTGTCAACATGATATGTTAATACGGACGCGACACTACATTGCACACACTCATCACCGACGCGCACGCGATACAGTTGAAGTTAATACACTAGATATGCAAGCGGTCCAAGTAGCATCAATGCGAAGTAGACTTGCACCGGTCCATCAGCCAAATGAGTTCACTACCAATGTCCTCGAAATTACTGCTTTCAGTTCAACACATCGTTTTAGTCTACGGTACCGCTAAGACTGCTTTCAGTAATTACTCGGCTACTCAGTCGCACTGACCGTCAAAATTTGTAGGGTAAAGTTTTTCCTGTGTATAAGCACTGATGCGTGATATTGCATTGGAAGCGAACGAATGTTTCTCGACAGAAAGCTCCACTGGGATCAGGTTCATTAAATTACGCCAATATTTCTAATGAGTTCGCTATCGAGTAAAATACAAAACGGAAAAAAAGAAAATTAATCAGGTAGGGAGAGATGCAGTTACAGGCCTACTCGTCGTACGGGCTAACGTATCGCAAAGCGAGCTTTAAAGTCGGAAAATGTACAAGGTGTTTTCCGCTCCTGATTTTCCCCACATGTGGATAATTACAACGTCATATGTAATTTAAAAAATGAGTGAAGAATGTTTCCTTTGAGCGCGCAGCACTTCCGTAATTAAAACTTGTATCATGGGACTTGACAGAGTAAACCGCAAAACCGGACTTCTCTGCGAAGAAATTCTTTTCATTCATCAGGTACGGTGCTTTTCATATAATCTAATCGGTTAGTGGTATTCCTCACAAGCTACACTCGTTTGGTAATTCGGTAGAAGTCGGTTTATTTTGGAATGAGAGTGCAGCCGACAATTGTCACAAATTTTCTAAGTAATCAGAACAGTTAATAATGTCACTTGTCTGACCCGATGCTGCAAAGATTCTTCTTCTTTGGTATACCTGCCGGTCATCAACTAAGGCTCTCGCCCTTCCAGGGTCCTAGTCTTCTTTCTTAACACTTTCACTACCACGGGGACGTATGTGCCCCACGAGGGGTTATGAGAGAGCCGAGTGGGAATTTGCTCCATGTTACTGCTATGGATCACTGACCCACTGGTAAAGGGACGCCTGTAATGGTTTGCAGGATTCTTATAGTTACAGACTGCACCTTTAGGCTGCGTTGCCTTTTGAAAAGCGGACTGCAGTCGCGCCTTCCTAGACAGCTCATGACCATGCACGTATTGAAGTTTGATTTTGCAAAGTCGTCTTCTGACAGCCTGGAGGTACTTATGAATAACCCTGTACCTCCCACTTCTTCATGATTCTTGAACCAGATGTTAGCTATGATTTAATGCTGTGTGCAAAATTCTACCAGACGGTTTCCTCTTTCACACAGTCTTTATTTATCCCTAATTTTTCCTTCTCTTCCTTTTCCTACTATCAAATTATTGTAATACTGCATTATGGCATACAAAACTTCGTAATTCCACAGCATATCAGTAGGTATTAAAGTTCAAAATAACGTCAGACGGGTGATCTACATCGACATATACATTACGCAAGCCACCTAGGAGTGTGTGACGGAATGTACTTCTAGTACCAATAATGTATCCCCTTTTCCCTGTTCCACTCGTGAATGGCGCCTGTGAAGGATGACTATAGGTAAGTCTCTGTATTAGCTCTAATTTGCACCAGTTCGTCTCATGCACTGACTATTGACAGTTAGTGTTGTGGCGTCTTGGTAAGCAATGGTAAGTTAAGTTATGGCAACGATGTTTTGACGAATTGCGATGTGCATAGAAATTTTAAGTTTGACGTGCCGACTCATCGCTCACTTCATGTTTCATGTGTCTGGGAATTCAATGGAAAGATCTTGTGTGTAGCTAGCACAAGATGTTTCTAATAACAGTTACGAAGATCTTAAGACGGTAAGTTAGTTATAACGTCCGCCCCCGGTAGCTGAGTGGATAACACGGCACGGTAGCTCAGCGTGTTCGGTCAGACGGCTGCTCGCCCTCTGTAATAAAAAAACTGAGTAAAGGAATCAACGATCAACTTGAACGGATGTCTTGTGACGTCCGCCCAGACCAAACGCAACGAAGATTTTTCTCCGCTCAGGGACTGGTTGTTGTGTTGTCCTAACCATAATCATTTCATCCCCATCGACGCTCAAGTCGCCGAAGTGGCGTCAAATCGAAGACTTGCACCCGCCTAACAGTCTACCTATTATTATTCTTTCTTTCTTTTCTCAGACGTTATGTCTGGTCAAAAATGGAAAGTGACGCGGGCCTTGATCAAGCGTGACTTCCTTTTAACTGTACGGTATATGTTATACTGCATTTAGGAACTTTCGGGTAATTGAACACGTATCAATAATTACGGATTTCTGTGGTTGTATACATACGTTTAGATGTAGCTGTATTGCGTTGATGTACTGGTGGATATTGTGTGGTATGAATCCTGTAGTTGATAGTATAATTGGCATAATGTCAACTTTATCCTGATGCCACATGTCCTTGACATCCTCAGCCAGTTGGATGGATTTTTCAATTTTTTCTCCTGTTTTCTTTTGTAAATTTGTTGTATTGGGCATGGACATTTCGATTAGTTGTGTTAATTTCTTCTTTTTATTGGTGAGCATGATGTCAGGTTTGTTATGTGGTGTTGTTTTATCTGTTATAATGGTTCTGTTCCAGTATAATTTGTATTCTTCATTCTCCAGTACATTTTGTGGTGCATACTTGTATGTGGGAACGTGTTGTTTTATAAGTTTATGTTATAAGGCAAGCTGTTGATGTATTATTTTTGCTACATTGTCATGTCTTCTGGGGTATTCTGTATTTGCTAGTATTGTACACCCGCTTGTGATGTGATCTACTGTTTCTATTTGTTGTTTGCAAAGTCTGCATTTAGCTGTTGTGGTATTGGGATCTTTAATAATATGCTTGCTGTAATATCTGGTGTTTATTGTTTGATCCTGTATTGCAATCATGAATCCTTCCGTCTCACTGTATATATTGCCTTTTCTTAGCCATGTGTTGGATGCTTCTTGATCGATGTGTGGCTGTGTTAGATGATACGGGTGCTTGCCATGTAGTGGTTTCTTTCTCCAATTTACTTTCTTTGTATCTGTTGATGTTATGTGATCTAAAGGGTTGTAGAAGTGGTTATGAAATTGCAGTGGTGTATTACTATTATTATTAGTAGTTATAACGAAACCAGTTATCAACCATAATTTTTATAGTGTTCTCAGCTAAGACGATCTTCTCCTTAGTAATCATCATAAAATGCTTCAGAGTCGTACCAAATGAACCCAATGCCTATCGAGATAGACCGGCATGCCACGTCGGTCATTCGGACGAATACTCTAGCAGCACACGCACATGCATCCCTACGGAGTCTCTGTTGTTCGTGCGCTAAAACTAGCAGCTGCTACTCAGTGCCCCCAGTTTTATGACTGGCTGTTCACTGAGATAACAGTTAATGGTTTGGACATGGATCTGTTCTTTACGTCTGATGAAGCCTGGTTTCACCTGAGTGATTGTATCAACTCACAGAATCATAGGTTCTGGGCAGCAAAGAATCCTCGTAACTTCCACGAAACACCATTGCACGATCAGAAGGTTGGGGTTTGGTGGCCAGTGTCTGCACGCCGCGTTATTGGTCCCATCTTCTTTCGTCAGACGCTGACTTCGCTGCGTTACGTTGCAACCATTTTGGAACCATTTGTCGCAGCATTAACGGAGGAGGAAAAGACGTACAGTTTCTTCCAAAAGGATGGAGCAACTGCCCATACAGCAGGCAGAACCTTGGAGCGCACTTACACATCTTCACGCCTGACAGAGCTGTTAGCAGCGGTCAGTCTGGTCGCGGTCCTAGCTGGCCGCCCAGGTCACCAGCTCTGTCAGTGTGAAATTAGTTTGTGTCGGGAGCCCTCAAATCTAAGATGTTTCGCAACAACCCTCGCAGTCATCAAGAACTGCAGCAGAACATTTGGAATGAGACTGCGGCGATTCCAGCAGTCCAGCTTCGATCCATCTTCAGCAGCTAGCTTACCAGGGCCCAAAAATGACGCTTTCAACATCTGCTGTATTCAGGTTAGTACTGGATTTCCGGAAGGCTTTTGACACTGTACCACACAAGAGGCTCATAGTGAAATTGCGTGCTTGTGGAATATCGTCTCAGTTATGTGACTGGATCTGTGATTCCCTGTCAGAGAGGTCACAGTTCGTAGTAATTGACGGAAAGCATGAAGTAAAACAAAAGTGATTTCTGGCGTTCCCCAAGGTAGCGTTATAGGCCCTTTGCTGTTCCTGATCTATATAAACAATTTAGGAGACAATCTCAGCAGCCGTCTTCGGTCGTTTGCAGATGACGCTGTCGTTTATCGACTAATAAAGTCATCAGAAGATTAAAACAAACTGCAAAACGATTTTGAAAAGATATCTCAATGGTGCGAAAAGTGACAGTTGACCCTAAATAACGAGAAGTGTGAGGTCATCCACATAAATGCTAAAAGGAATCCGTTAAATTTCAGTTACACGATAAATCAGTGTAATCTAAAAGCCGTAAATTCAACTAAATACCTAGGCATTACAATTACGAACAACTTAAATTGGAAGGAACGCATAGAAAATGTTGTGAGGAAGGCTAACCAAAGACTGCGTTTTACTGGTACGACATTTAGGAAGTGTAACAGACGTACTAAAGAGACTGCCTACACTATGCTTGTCCGTTCCCTTTTAGTATACTGCTGCGCGGTGTGAGATCCTTACCAGAAAGGACTGACGAAGTACATCGAAAAAGTTCAAAGAAAGGCAGAACGTTTTGTATTATCGCGAAATATGGGAGAGAGTATAATTAAAATGATACAGGATTTGGGCTGGACATCATTAAAAGAAAGGCGTTTTTCGTTGCGACGGAATCTTCTCATGAAATTCCAAACACCAACTTTCTCCTCCGAATGCGAAAACATTTTGTTGACACTGACCTACATAGGGAGGAGCGATCACCACGACAAAATAAGGGAAAACAGAGCTTGTACGGAAAGATACAGATGTTCATTCTTTTCGCGTGCTATACGAGATTGGAACAATAGAGAATTATGAAGGTGGTTAGACAGCCGCGGTGGTCTAGCGGTTCTAGGCGCTCAGTCTCGAGCCGCACGACTGCTACGGTCGCAGGTTCGAATCCTGCCTCGGGCATGGATGTGTGTGATGTCCTTAGGTTAGTTAGGTTTAAGTAGTTCTAAGTTCTAGGGGACTGATGTTAAGTCCCATAGTGCTCAGAGCCATTTGAATCATTTTTTATGAAGGAGTTAGATGAACCCTCTGCCAGGCTGTTAAATGTGATTTGCAGAGTAACCATGTAGGTGTAGATGTATTTCCTTCTCCTCTGCTTTGTTTATTTGTACGCTGGAACTCTGTTCTCCGGGCCCCCTTTATTTTTCCCACTCTTATTAATGTCTCTGTAAGCATTTTTGTTAATTCCGAGCAGGAAAAGTACACTCTTAAGAACGTCTTATTGATAGTGGGCGTTTCTGAATATGGCTGCTACATGTTAGATGCATATTGTTATAAAATACGACATAGTACCGCCAGCTGCACAAACACACTAGTGGCCATTGAAATTGCACACCAAGAAGAAATCCAGATGATAAACGGGTATTAATTGGACAAATATATTATATTAGAACTGACATGTGATTACATCTTCACGCAATTTGGGTGCATAGATCCTGAGAAATCAGTACCCAGAACAACCACCTCTGGCCGTAATAACGATCTTGATACGCCTGGGCATTGAGTCAAACAGAGCTTGGATGGCGCGTACAGATACAGCTGCCCATGCAGCTTCAACACGATAACACAGTTCATCAAGAGTAGTGACTGGCCTATTGTGACGAGGCAGTTGCTCGGCCATCATTGACCAGACGTCTTCAGTTGGTGACAGATCTGGGGAATGTGCTGGCCAGGGCAGCAGCCGATCAAATTCCGTATCCATAAAGACGCGTACAGGACCTGCAAATTGCGGTAGTGCATTATCCTGCTGAAATGTAGGGTTTCGCAAGCATCGAATGAAGGGTAGAGGCACGGGTGGTGACATATCTGAAATGTTAAGTCCACTGTTCAAAGTGCTGTCAATGCGAACAAGAGGTTACCGAGACGTGTAACCAATGGCACCCCATACCATCACGCCGGGTGACACGTCAGTATGGCGATGACGAATACACGATTCCAATGTGCGTCCACCGCGATGTCGCCAAACGCGGATGCGACCATCATGATGCTGTAAACAGAACCTGCATTCATCCGAAGAAATGACGTTTTCCCATTTGTGCACCGAGGTTCGTCGTTGAGTGCACCATCGCAGGCGCTCCTGTCTGTCACGCAGCGTCAAGGGTAACCGCAGCTATGGTCTCCGAGCTGATGGTCCATGCTGCTGCAAACGTCGTCGAATTGTTCGCGCAGATGTTTGTTGTCTTGCAAACGTCCCCATCTGTTGACTCAGTGATCGAGACGTGGCTGCACGATCCGTTACAGCCATGCGGATAAGATGCCTGTCATCTCGACTGCTAGTGATACGAGGCCGGTGGGATGCAGCACGGCGTTCCGTATTACCCTCCAGAAGGCACCGATTCCATATTCTACTAAGAGTCATTGGATCTCGACCAACGCGAGCAGCAATGTCGCGATAGGCCTCAATCCGACCTTTATCAAAGTCGGAAACGTGATGGTACGCATTTCTCCTCCTTACGCGAGGCATCACAACAACTTTTCTCTGCCTCGTGATGACTGGCTGTTGTGTGATGTCCTTAGGTTAGTTAGGTTTAAGTAGTTCTAAGTTCTAGGGGACTGATGACCATAGATATTAAGTCCCTTAGTGCTCAGAGCCATCACAACAACGTTTCACCAGGCAACGCTGGTCAACTGCTGTTTGTGTATGAGAAATCAGTTGGAAACTTTCCTCATGTCAGCACGTTGTAGCTGTCGCCACCAGCGCCAACCTTGTGTGAGTGCTCTGAAAAGCTAATCATTTGCATATCACAGCATCCTCTCCCTGCCGGCTATATTTCGCGTCTGTAGCACGTCATCTTCCTGGTGTAGCAATTTTAATGGCCAGTAGTGTACGTGTTTCGTGTGACAAGCAGCCAGCGGGTCGCATTTTGACGACCTTTGCTCTGGAGTACAGACGTACATTGGCTCAAGTTCCACATTATACGCCAAAGGAGCTCGTATGTTATAGTCAGAAGAAATCTAACAAGTTGTTATGAGTCTCACGATCTTTTAAGGCGGAACTCCTGTAGTTCGCGGAGCACAGCAAGACGAGCTGCCCGGTACGCAGACGGAATAAAATTAATATTGCAGGCGCTGTCGGCATCGTCGTGGGGAGACGGAGCACAAACAAGTCGCCCCGGCTTCAGACAGCGGCACGTCCCGCCCACCCCACGCCGGAGCAGCACCCAGCATCCACCGGCCGCGTCTGCCAACTTTTCTCGTTTCTGGGGAGGTTCCGCGCCAGCCAGACGGCAATTACCGACTCCTTTCAACACAAATACGGCCGCACGTCTGAGATAGAACCCTCGTAACGACGACCGCCAGACCGGAACGGTTGTGCTGTCCCTCGCATTGAAGACGCCGCGAACTTCATTCGGACGAGCCGGTGCGCTCGTTTCGCATCGTTGGAAACCTGCAGCGCTTTATTTACGCACGGTGTTCGCTAGTACTCGCTTTCGATGGGCGGTAGCATAGCTCACTGCTTAGTCAGTGCGAAAGACTCCCGGAAATGTTCAACAGTATCTGCCTCGAAACACCATGTTGTTGTTGTTTTTGTTGTGGTCTTCAGTCCTGAGACTGGTTTGTTGCAGCTCTCCATGCCACTCTATCCTGTGCAAGCTTCTCCATCTCCCAGTACCTACTGCAGCCTACATCCTTCTGAATCTGCTTAGTGAATTCATCTCTTGGCCTCCTTCTACGATTTTTACCCGCCACGCTGCCCTCCAATGCTAAATTTGTGATCCCTTGATGCCTCAGAACATGTCCTACCAACCGATCCCTTCTTCTAGTCAAGTTGTGCCACAAACTTCTCTTCTCCCCAATCCTCTTCAATACCTCCTCATTAGTTATATGATCTACGCATCTAATCTTCAGCATTCTTCTGTAGCACCACATTTCGAAAGCTGCTATTCTCTTCTTGTCCAAAATATTTATCGTCCATGTTTCACTTCCATACATGGGGCTACACTCCATACAAATACTTTCAGAAACGGCTTCCTGATACTTAAATCTATACTCGATGTTAACAAATTTGTCTTCTTCAGAAACGCTTTCCTTGCCATTGCCAGTCTACATTTTATATCCTCTCTGCTTCGACCATCATCAGTTATTACGCTCCCCAAATAACAAAACTCTTTTACTACTTTAAGTGTCTCATTTCCTAATATAATTCCCTCAGCATCACCCGACTTAATTCTACTACATTCCGTTATCCTCGTTCTGCTTTTGTTGATGTTCATCTTATATCCTCCTTTAAAGGCACTGTCCATTCCGTTCGACTGTTCTTCCAAGTCCTTTGCTGTCTCTGACAGAATTACAATATCATCGGTGTACCTCAATGTTTCTATGTTTCTCCATGGATGGATGGAAACGCCATAGGAAAGGCATTTTGAGTAGCACCACAGCTTACTCTTAAAATTCCAAGAGGATACGTTCAAAGCTTGTAACATGTCACAGTATATAGAGGAACGAATGTTCGAAATATCGTCCGCCACAATATGTACACTGTTGCGCGCAATGACTCTACATGTGATTATATATGAAAGTCCAGTGAGGCCACCACCCACTTCTCGAAACTGAATTGCAACGTACTTGCTTATCTCCCGTCCTTTAGACCTTGCCCCAGTTGGTTTCTTCTCCGTAGGTCGTGAACTCTAAAGTTTGTGCAGTAAACAGGGAACAGTGAACTGAAATGAAATGATCGTATGGCTTTTGTTGTGCGGGAGGCCCCATCCAGGGAAGTTTGGTCGCCGGCTGTAAGGCCTATTTCAGTCGATGACACATTGGGCGACCTACGTGTTTTTTTTTGTCACGTAATAACCTTTTATTTACAACTTAACAATTACATTGCTTCGATCAAAGTTACATTTAAGTTTCACACATACAATTTTCGTATCTTTTTTTTTTCTTTTGCTTTGGTTCTTTCTGATAAACAAGTTTTGTTTCTAATTATGTACTTGGTTATATTTATTTGGTGTGTAGCCTGATTTATGCCGGTGCTGTGGCCTTTTTGTTTTCAGTTCTAGTTCGGTATGCGATTGTTAGTGCTGTCTTAAAAAAAAACTGATGACATTTAGTGAGATTAATTTTGATTGGAGCCAAATGAAGGCGTCCTTTAAATTTGGTTTGAACTTAGTAACTATGACATACATCTATTGGTACACTCAACAAATATATACGCATTTGGATATTGCTTTTAGCGAGAGGTAGTTGTTAGATTGTTAATGGGGGGGAGAGAAAAAGAGACACGGTGATGACGATGAAAGGATGATGAGGCCAACACAACACCCAGTCCAAGAGCGGAGAAATTCTCCAATCCGGCCGGGAATCGAACCCGGGGTCGCTGTACGGGAGGCAAACACATTACCACTCAGCTAAGCAGGTTGACCGTGAATAATAATGTGGCAAGTGGGTGAGATTAAACGCTTAAAGACAATGAGAAATGTTCAAATGTGTGTGAAATCTTATGGGACTTAACTGCTACGGTCATCACTCCCTAAGCTTACACACTACTTAACCTAAATTATCCTAAGGACAAACACACACACCCATGCCCGAGGGAGTACTCGAACCTCCGCCGGGACGAGCCGCATAGTCCATGATTACATCGCTCTAGACCGCTCGGCTAATCCCGCGCGGCCAATGGGAAATGTAAAATGCTAGGATGCCAACTGAATTTGTTTTATCTGTCCAATAGGAAAATTAATAAAACGATTTCTAGAGCCATTCTCTCGTCAATATCCGCAACAAGATTTTCGGTCATTAAAACGCGTTTCCGAGCACCGCAAAAGTCACAAAATGCTTCACACGACTTTATAAACTGTTCTGGCGTAACCACAAGCGCCGGAACGAAGATGAAGAACGGAAGACCAGAGAAGGCGGTGGAACGACGTCGGCCAATGGTGCACTGATCACGACCGCATCGCGACAGGAACGCCCCCTGCAAGAAGCGAATATAAGCGCCGCCCCTGTCAGCTTCGGCCGCTCAGATCAGCTCGGTGTACGGACAATAGTGGACAGTATTAGCGAGGCGATATCAGATTGTAGTGTTCCATATCCATTTCTGTCTGAACATTACATACAGCCAAAGACTTTGTTTTATGTTGTATGTCGTTCATCGTTTGCGACATCTTCATAAAGACAAGTTAAATATTGTCAATTTGCTTTATAGAAATAAAACTACTAATGTTATTTGCGTGAATTGTTGTATAACATTCCGAGAACGCAGCTTCCTTTAGGCACCCTATACGAGACGGGCTGGCAATATCCAAAAGAAACTTCGTGAGATCGCACAAATATGTTTTCCTAGGCAACTTTAACGATTAATTCCATCTTTCCGCGGAGTTGCACTAAACACACTAATTCGCTTGTTGTCACCTCGAAAACCGATAGCAGACTGCCTCGTGAGTTACCTCAACAGTTTGGCGCCCGCCCTTTCAGAGCGCATTTATGACTGGCCCAGCCTTTCCATCAGTAAGCACTGACAGTAAGTAAAATTCGCAATTAACATTTCTTGATGAATTGAGTGATGTTGAAATTATTAGTTTCACAAGCTGCGGTATGTTCGCGAATTGAACATGACCCGAATATACAGGGTGTTTCAGAAGTGATTGTCAATATTCAAGGATATGACAGGAATAATCATTCGAAACAAGAAAGTTAAGTAAACATGGGGTCTAAAACGCATATCTTAAGAGCTATGAGCAATTCTTGATCTTCGATACTGTGAAACGAATCTCTTCCACTGCAACCTCTTTGCTTTCCATATTTTGGGAAGTGGTAGTATGGACTAAAACAAGAAAAACAAGTCCAGTAAACATGTGCCTTGAAACGCGTAACTTAAGAGCTATGAACACTTGTTCATCTTCGCTATTTTGAAACACAGCTCTTCTAATGAACAAGTGCTCATAACTTTTAAAGTATGCATTTTCGAGCACATATTTACTGGACTTTTTTCTTGTTTTGGTCCATGCTACCACATCCCAAAGTATGGAAAGCAAAGAGCTTGCATTAGAAGAGATTTGATTACAGTATCGAAGATCAAGACTTGCTCAAAGCGCTTAAAGTATGAATTTTAGACCCCATGTTTACTTGACTTCTTTGTTTCGAATGATCATTGCTGTTATATCCCTGAATATTGACCACCAATTCTGAAACACCCTGTAGAATAAATGTCCTGTACTTCACTCTGTGGTCACAATTTTTTTTTCATCAGAGAACCGATTTAAGCCTGTAATGACCATCTTCATAAAAACATGTCCTAATATACTGGAGCCATACTGGCATCGTCAAATGATAAACACGAAATCAGCACCAGCGTCCTCAAAAATATGTAAATAATAGTAAATACAAGAGTCATGTTGTCAGCAACACTACTATTTGTATTGAACAAACATTTTCATCAGATTGCCACAGGGTATAGCGCGATTCATCACTCCACATCACTTACACTGTTCAATGGCATCGGTATTAACGCCATCTGAAGTGCCGCTTATCATTGATTACAGCAATATCTGACTTTGACTTGAGGTGCTGAAACTCATTCTTTTTAATTCCCTACTCACAGTCATTGTCCTAGCTGGACTACTGGTACCGCTTTGGCACTTAAAAGTGATTCCTTCCGCTGATTTCAAGCGATTTTTTTATAGCCACCTTCCGTAATGCTCTACAGTCTCTGTTGTCAATACATGAATTCTGTCTCGTCTTGGTTTAGATGTGGCTGTTCCTTCGCATTTACACTTCACTATCGTGTCACCAACAACCGACCTGTGCAGCATTTGAACGGCCGAAATGTTTCTGATGGATCTGTCACACAGGTGACATCCAATGACGAGTCAATTTTCGAAGTCACTGCATCTTCCTGACCAACTCGTTCTGTTGTTAGAACTCCTCAACCGACAACACGATTCTTCCGCAACCTTTCATACTGTCGAAAACTAGTGGTCAGTTACGTATCACACAGCATATCCGGATCTTTTATTTAAACAGTGTAGGGCATTTAAGTTTAGTATGTATTATTTGCGAAAGATGATAGAAACTGGAAGAAAGTTACGGATACTCGACTAACGTGATACATGAGAATATTAAACAACAGACGTTGACGATTCCGGAAGATAACAGCACATTCCTATGGGCAGGTCAACTCGAGACGACTTTTGTATTTGGCGTCCAGATATAACAAAAATTGAGGAAGCTTAATTGTTACCTCCACAATATTGGTCAAGACATCAGCTAATGTTGAGAGTGATATACTCATTGTAATAACGGGAAGAATCAGGTACAGTAACAAGTCAAAAAAATTCGTATTAATCCTTTATAAGAAACCGCAAAGGGTCGGTTACAACAGAGCGAAAATCAGAATAAACACGAACTCTAGAAGATAAAATTTCAAGAACGTACGAGTTAAAGTAAGTATAAATAAATAATGTATGTTAGTAGCATTAGCATTCTCTTTAAATATCAACATTTAAGCCCATGCATGATCGTTACCTTATGAAAATTAAACGAAAATGCGAAATTCCTGTAAACTATCACATTTCTTATTATTCCAGCTGTCGTTTCGGGGGTTATAACGACATCGTCAAGTCGATTTACTTCCTCTAATAAGGCACAGATTGTTTGTACAACAATATATATATATATATGTTGAAGAACCAAAGAAACTGGTACACCTGCCTAATATCGTGTAGGGCCCCCGCCAGCACGCGAAAGTGCCGCAACACGTCATGGCATGGACTCGGCTAATGTTTGAGGTAGTGCTGGGGGAAGATGACACCATGAATACTGCAGGGCTGTCCATAAATCCGTAAGAGTACGAGATGGTGAAGATCTATTCCGAACAGCACATTGCAAGGCATCCCAGATATGCTCAATAATATTCGTGTCTGGGGTGTTTGGTGCACAGCGGAAGTGTTTAACCTCAGAAGAGTGTTAATGGAGCCACTCTGTAGCAGTTCTTGACGTGTTCGATGCAGCATTGTCCCGCTGGGATTGCACAAGTCCGTCAAAATGCACAATGGACAAGAATCGATGCAGGTGATCAGACAGGATTCTTACGTACATGTCACCTGTCACAGTCGTATCCAGACGTATCAGGAGTCTCATATCACTCCAAATGCACCCGCCCCACACCATTGCAGAGGCTTCACCAGCTTGAACAGTCCCCTGCTGACATGAAGGGTCCAAGGATTCGTGAGGTTGTCCCCATACCCGTACACGTCCATCCGCTCGATATAATTTGAAATGAGACTTGTCCGACCAGGCAACAAGTTTTCAGTCGTCAACAGTGCAACATTTGTGTTGACGGGCCCAGGCGAGGCGTAAAGCTTTGTGCCGTGCAATCATCAAGGGCACATGAGTGGGTCTACGGCTCCGAAAGCCCATGTCGATGACGTATCGTTGACTGGTTCGCACGATGACACTTGTTGATGTCTCAGAACTTAAATATGCAGCAATCTGCGAAAGGGTTGCACTTCTGTCAGGCTGAACGATTCTCTTCAGTCGTCGTTAGTCCCGTTCTTGCAGGATCTTTTCAGGCCGCAGCGATGTCGAAGATTTGATGTTTTACCGGATTCCTCATATATATATATATATATATATATATATATATATATATATATATATATATATATATATATACCTTCAAAATCTCGTACATAGAAATCGCCTGCTTTTTGTTAATGAAAATATAACCTCCTCATTATTGGAATATAATATTCCGAAACACATAGGGGGAAGAGCAGGAAACGGGATTGGCTACAATAATTTTTATGTTGTCATTACACTATGAACTAAATGAGAGACCTGATTAGCATTAATAATGAAGCTATGGCTAGTATTCTTGAATACGGGAGGTTTAAAACGCTGAGAAAAGGAAGGCTACGGACTTCTTTAATGTTATACAGTACTGCTGACGTCATTTATGACGAGTTCAGTGACTAGACGGAACGTAATTAGTTCCTGTTGATACCTGTTTGTTTGCCATTACCTATTCAACAGTATTTTATCCCATCCGAAAGGACATCAACAAAAAAAGATTAACAGACGGCATGTTGAACGAAACATAATTCACTATGGACTGGTGCCAGACTTTCAGACACTCTTTGACGTCAGAGAGAGTGACGTATTTTATGGAGGAAATGATAACGCCGTGTTCTTGTGGAGAAAGTTCTATGCAAGCAGGAGCATCTGTTGGCGATAGCGGAGGAGACGAGATCGCCTTCTACCGTATATCAACAGTTTGCCGCCAGACCAGGAAACGTCTTCCTATTCGCGTAAATCTTCCCAATACGCTCCTCAGGATTTAAAGTTTTCCATCTCCCCCCGGGAGATGGCGACAAGTTTTCCGATCAGAGGAGGAGAAACTTTATAACGAAACAAGGGCACTGACTGAGAATGGGCCGAAGTGCTTCGGCTTTTATCGTGAGCCTCTTGAACCATCTTAAGCGGAAAGAGGAAACAACTTCGTGACAAAGTAAAGTACGCCTCAGTTTATAAACTTCTCGGAGTGGATCACTGGTTCTGGTGACGTAGCACCGTTCCTTTATAGAATGAGGAATCATTTTTCTACGTTTTCGCTTTTCGATAGCCATATCAAGCGTAATTTCACTTCTATTTCATATTCGTATTGTGCGTCCATCTTACCCTTCACCCCTATATGATTCACTATAGTGTTTATTGTTTAACAAGTGCATTTTTACCAGTAGTTTCCATCGTATTAATAGTTTCTTGTTGTGATCTTCACTCTAAAGACTGGTCTAATGTACCTTGCGACGTGATTTCTTAATCGGTTATCGATTATTGTAGCAAAGTCGATTGCGACACCTACAACAAACCCTATGACTATCCTAAATTTGTATCTTATACCAACAGCAGAAAATAACTGATTGTTTGCTGATCCTATAAATAGTATACACTCCTTCTGAAATAGTATCTTATAATTCCTATAATAAATACTTATCTTGAACGTTGAAACCAGTTTAATTCATAACACCATACTTGGCTACCAGGAACTGAGGATCTATAGCACTGAAGACCATAACAGGATGATAGGTTTTATTGGGGACTTACTCATTTGGATAATTCCAAAATTCAATGGCGTATTAACACGACTATTATAAATTATTAAAATCAAATTAAACGACTGTTTTGAAAAGTATTATTTATTCAGCAGGTGCCAGAGGACAAAATGCCACGTTTTACACACACGAATGTAATTCAACACATCAGCTGAATTTATACAATTAAAATATACGTTATTCTATTAAATTATCCGTAACTTCGAAAATTTTGTTTTTCTCCAAACTCTTGAAATCCTTGAGACCGATATATTGGCAGTAGCAATTTCGAATACAGGCAAAACACATTGGGATTCTCGATTCCCTGGATGAATGAACTGTTTACGAACATAATGAAGTTTGTACGGAACTCTGTGTGCTCGAAGGCCTACTCCCACTGATCCGCAATTTGTGACCTCACATCTCTTAAACTGGCGTGGAGAGAAAGTTCTCTAAATCGATTTTAGAGACGCGACAAAAAGTGATTTCAGAGTGAACTGATGATGCGGTAGATCGTGTAAATCTCCAGTACTCCGAAATCTGTGAATGCCATCCAAATGTATATTAGCAATATTGCGGAAACATGTCCTACGTCTGTTGTCGCCATCAAATTCTATTGTAAGTTGTGTTTACTTAACAAATACAGTGCAGTAGAATTTTTTTTTTTGACTTATCAGTTTTTTCATGGTAGATACTAAGTGAAACATGGTAGCACGAGTGAACTCTGCGAGCGGAAACTTGGAATTTGACAGCAGGCACTGAAATTCATCGCATGAATCTGAGGAAATCCAGAACTTGGATTTGTGATTGTGTCAATGGGGGCTCAGAGTTTAATTTTTCTGTCCACTCAAAGCATAGAAACCGTCATAAATTCCAATGGATTTGCTCCCGATTATGAGGCTAAACGAAATTTTATAACCCACGGAAAATTCACTTCCCTGGCCTGGACTGAATAGTACACTATTCATACCTACATCTCCTCACAGGCAATATTGATTGCGGGCAGACAGATCGATAGTCCTGAACCATGCAAATGGTGTAAAATACGTATAAAACGAAGCTAAGATGATGAGGGATCAAGAAAACATATATATACAGGGTGAGTCACCTAACATTACCGCTGGATATATTTCTTAAACCACATCAAATACTGACGAATCGATTTCACAGACCGAACGTGAGGAGAGGGGCTAGTGTAAATGGTTGATACAAACCATTAAAAAAATGCACGGAAGTATGTTTTTTAACACAAACCTACGTTTTTTTAAATGGAACCCCGTTAGTTTTGTTAGCATATCTGAACATATAAGCAAATACGCAATCAGTGCCGTTTGTTGCATTGTAAAATGTTAATTACATCCGGAGATATTGTAACCTAAATTTGACGCTTGAGTACCACTCCTCCGCTGTTCGATCGTGTGTATCGGAGAGCACCGAATTACGTAGGGATCCAAAGGGAACGGTGATGGACCTTAGGTACAGAAGAGACTGGAACAGCACATTACGTCAACATGCTAACACCTTTTTATTGGTCTTTTTCACTGACGCAAATGTACATTAGCATGAGGGGTGAGGTACACGTTCGACGGGCGTTTCATAGGACATGGAGGACGCATAAATTGGCCAGCCCGTTCTACTGATCTTACATCTCTGGACTTCTTTCTGTGGGATATGTTAAAGGAGCCCACATCTCGTGGTCGTGCGGTAGCGTTCTCGCTTCCCACGCCCGGGTTCCCGGGTTCGATTCCCGGCGGGGTCAGGGATTTTCTCTGCCTCGTGATGGCTGGGTGTTGTGTGCTGTCCTTAGGTTAGTTAGGTTTAAGTAGTTCTAAGTTCTAGGGGACTTATGACCACAGCAGTTGAGTCCCATAGTGCTCAGAGCCATTTGAACCATATGTTAAAGGAGAATGTGTACCGTGATGTGCCTACAACCCCAGAGGATATGAAACAACGTATTGTGGCAGCCTGCGGCGACATTACACCAGATGTACTGCGGCGTGTACGACATTCATTACGCCAGAGATTGCAATTGTGTGCAGCAAATGATGGCCATCACATTGAGCATCTATTGGCCCGACATGTCGGGACACACTCTATTCCGCTCCGTAATTGAAAACGGAAACCACGTGTGTATGTGTACCTCACCCCTCATGGTAATGTACATGAGCGTCAGTGAAAAAGACCATAAAAAGGCGTTAGCATGTGGACGTAATGTGCTGTTCCAGTCTCTTCTGTACCTAAGGTCCATCACCGTTCCCTTTGGATCCCTACGTAATTCGGTGCTCTCCGATACACACGATCGAACAGCTGAGGAGTCGTACTCAAGCGTCAACTTTAGGTTACAATATCTCCGGATGTAATTAACATTTTAAATGCAACAAACGGCACTGATTACGTATTTGTTTATATGTTCAGATGGCCTAACAAAACTAACGGGGTTCCATTTAAAAAACTTACGCTTGTGTTAAAAAACATACTTCCGCGCATTTTTTTATGGTTTGTATTAACCAATTACACTAGCTCCTCTCCTCACGTTCGGTCTGTGGAATCGATTCGTCAGTATTTGATGTGGTTTACGAAATATATCCAGCGGTAACGTTAGGTGACTCACCCTGTGTATATATATTGTGTCTGTTCTTTCTGATATATCAGGGGAACAGATACCAATTTGGTCCTGCAGCTACTACGAATCAAGGCATAAATGAATTAAAGACGTTAGCTACACATGAACTTTGATTTATATCAATGGAGCAAGTCGAAAATGATGTGAACATTGATTCAGTACTAATATCGCTGCAGAACTTTCAACAGCACTTAAATTTGATTTGCAGAGTATACATGTAGATGTAGATACAGATATTGAAGGCCGATATTGCTAAACGTTGGAAGTAGGAAAACACTATTCAGGATCCAAGTACTCTCAAAAACGCTTATTTTGAGAAAAAATTTTGATGACGTGGCATGTCTAGAAAAGTGTGCCAATTATATGGGTGCGTTAACCCGCAAAAAGTAACGTCACGGACGATATAGCTTTGACTTCATGCGCTAGAAGCGCTGCTGTCGCGTCACGTGATGAGATGGTCCGCGAGCTTAGGTAAGTATGTGAATCTGGACGACGCGTCTCCAAAGACTGCCCGTGTCTGGTGCGTGTGCTTTCGTATGATAAATTATTTCTCTTATCTTTTCTTTGCGGTAGTTATGCGAGATGTATGCTGCTGGCAATAGGGTCCTTCTGCAGTCTGACGCAAATGCTGGCTCTCACGGAATTGTTCGAGGTCTGCGACTGTATTTTATATTAACGAAATAATTTTGATTGTTTCAGTCACATTTTACTAATTTTTATTAGCACGAACAGTTTCACTAGCACACTCCCATTATCAGGTACATCACAGCTGCATACATTAGTGCAATATTATATTGTTTACTGCGTGTACCAATGAGGTTATGCATCAAAATTTAACTCTCTGCGAATACGCACATTATTTTAGTGTGTACCATAGCGAGTGGTAACCATTTCATTAGTTTACTTACTTATATTTCTGCTGGATATTTATTGGTCTTGTAAGTAGGCTGTTTAGGTTTTTATGTTGGTAACGCCACGTAGCGCTCTGTATGAAAATCACTGGCTGTGCTGTGTGCAGTCTGTGGATGGCTTGCATTGTTGTTTACTATTGTAGTGTTGGGCAGTTGGCTGTTACAGCGCGCAGCGGTGCGCAGTTGGAGGTGAGCCGCCAGCAGTGGTGGATGTGGGGAGAGAGATGGCGGAGTTTTGAGAGCGGATGATCTGGACGGAGACAGTGAATTTGTAACACTGGATGTCATGAACTGATATATATATATATTATGACTTTTGAACACTATTACGGTAAATACATTGTTTGTTCTCTATCAAAATCTTTCATTTGCTAACTATGCTTATCAGTAGTTAGAATCTTGTATTTAGCTGGCAGTATCGGCGCTCGCTGCATTGCAGTAGTTCGAGTAACGAAGATTTTTGTGAGGTAAGAATTCATGAAAGGTATAGGTTATTGTTAGTCAGGGCCATTCTTTTGTAGGGATTACTGAAAGTCAAATTGCGTTGCGCTAAAAATATTGTGTGTCACTTTAGTGAATGTCTGAGTACGTTCAGTTTTGCTCAGCTGTTTGAAAATCAAATAACATAAGATGTTTATCAGCAAAATCATTCATAAATTTTTCTAAGGGGACGTTTCAGTCTAACAAAGAGTATGCAATAATAAACAAATCGTCTTCCCTTCACAATTTCACATTCAGACGTCAACTTCACTCCAGACTCTTAATTGCTAGGATAAATTTATTTCTGTTGCTACGATATTGCAACAAGGAGGACCGAATCTTTCTTATGTAAGTATATTTATATCAAGATACAAACTAAACAGCATGATTATTTGGTATTTCATAAAAATGTTATTTCATAAATCTTTAAATTTTGTCAATAGGGTTTCACGAAAAGAACGTCTTCTTATCTCCAAGACAACGTAGCGTGCCTCCCGTCAGACCCAGTAGTTGTGGTCAGCGCATCTGCCTAGTGAGCAGGAGACCCGGGTTCGAATCCCAGTCCAGCACAAATTTTCACCTTGCCCCACTGGTATTAATCAATGCCCACTTGTGCTAATGTCTTTAATTACTTTGTGTCTTGAGTTCAAAAATAATATTCAAAATAGAAGAGAGCAGTGCCTTTTAAATTCAATGACATATGTGTGAAATACACGTCGACACAAAGTAGTAGAGGAACCAGTTCTGTGGGGTGACAGGCGGCCAGGAGTCTAGCTGAACTTCACGCGTCGCCACCCTAGTTCGATGTCGACCGAACGCAGCTTCAGCTGCCCGTTAACCGCTCCCGTTTCGGTTGTGCCTGTTCTCGTTCCCTCCTACCAAGGAATTCGCAGCTGGGATGGCCGAGTACGCGGCTATTCCTATCGGCTCTCCGAAGCCGACCATCTATGTGTGGCGCTGGTGGGGGCCGTAACTCTATCACCGGCCTTTAAGTACTCGACCCCTCCCCTTTCCCCTCCCTCAGCTCGTTCTTCACCCCTCTCCCCATCTGCTGATACCATCGCACCCGGCCCCTCGAGGTTGACCATGCCGTGTCATAAAGAAGATATTGCCACCAGCACCGCGTTTGGCAGCATTATCTGCAACCTATCTCTAACGCAATCGGGTCGGCGAAAATATGGTCCTAGACGCGACCGTTCTGTAGACTGCTCCCTGTGTCTCCACTTCGGAGAATAACTTGTGCCGTAAAATAACTTGTTAGTGTTATGTGGTGACGAAACGAACGATGTGGAATGGGGAAGGGACTGTGTTACATGAAACGAAAATGCCATTTTAATTCATTTTAAACGTTTTTGTGGCTATAAAATAGCTCACATTCATGATACGCCTCTTTTTTTGGGATCATCAGTCTGCTGACTTCTGTGATGTGCCCCGCCATGACGTCCAAACCCTTCATCTCAGAGCAGGCATTACACCTAACGCCGTCAGTTATTTACCGGATATATTCCAATCTCTGTCCTCTTCTACAATTTTTACACTCTACAGCTGCCTCTAGTACCACAGAAGAAACCCCTGATATCTTAACACGTGTCATAACATCCAGTTACTTCTTCTTGTTAACGTTTTCCGCATATTCCTTTCCTCACTCATTTCTTTTAAGTTCATCAAAACGTCAACATCATTCCATAAAACGATATCTCACACTCTTCATATCTCCTTTTTGCTTTCGATTTCCCCGGTATACACAGTGATTGAGCTGCCCTACCGAAGTCGTTTTATGCAAACCGAAATGTCATACCTGGCCTCCAAAAACCACGCGCGAAATTTTCATAATCTCTCGCTAGTTACTCTCAAACTATTAGTCCTACATAAAAATGAACGGGACCTTTCTGTTGAAAATTTAATGTAGTTAAATTATGTAACAGGATACGTTTCGCTGGAGGTCACAGTATACGAGTTATTAAAAAAACGCAGCCCACCCCTACACTCATTCCTCATCACTCAGGATTTCTAGTATACTGTTCGTGGCTCTGTCTCCTACCACTGTACAAAAATTTCCGAGTATTCGACCATTCTTGGTCTCCAATGATTAGCCTATTCCGCCAACAACATAGTCGGCTGTTTCGTTAACGCTATTAATTTAAATGTGCTCTTCAAGGTAATGAAAGAAGAGAACCACTTTTGTAAGCGTTACGCTAAAACTAATTACTTTGAAAATTCGATCCAGACTGAACACTTGAAAGCACAGCAGTTTCGTTGTCTGAAGGACTGGCGAATACAAAGATGTAATTGTTTATTTCATACTGTTGGAATTCACAAAACTGTTAGGTCAAACTTACACATGCGTCAATTTCACAATCTGTAAGTGGTCGCCGAAGCCGTCAGCATAATAAGGCCAATCAAGGAAGGCAAAAAAAAAAAAGGTCGAATGTGGGAAACAATTTGTGCAGTCCTAATTTTCTATACAGTGGTAGAAGGGAGTGCTATGAACAACATACTAGAAATCCTGACCGTTGGGGGCAGAGTGTGGGAGTGGCAGTCTGTTTCAAGGTCGCTTTTGTACGTTTTTGTGGCATAACAACGGTCTGTAGTGAAAACGTATCCCGATTCAATATTTAAGTACAGTACATTTCCCACAATATAGCCTGTTCATTTTTGCTGTAGGACTAATAACTTGCACGTAACGAGCGAGAGATACGAAACCTTTGCGTGTGATTTTAGAAGGCGTTATACAATATTGCAGGTAGCGTAAAAAGACACCGGTAGGGGCGGCTAAATTACCGTGTATAGTTCATTTCCATACAAAGTTGTGCTCCAAATGTACATTCGCAGAAATACTTCCCTCAAATTAAGGGGCCAATGTTTGATACTAGTAGACTTCTTTTGACCAGTAACGACCTATTCGTCTGTGTTAGCCACAAACAGTGCCTCAACTCTTACAGGAATCGGCAAAAAGCCGTGAGTAATGAGTATAATGGGCAGGGGCACTATGAATATAGTGTGGGACAATGAGTTGGGAATTTGGGTCTCGCGGGAGGCGTGCCAGAGATAAGTCCCTGCAGTCGCACGCCGGCACGGTAACTCAGAGTGTTGGGTCAGGTGGTTAGCTGCCCTCTGTAAAAAAAAAAAAAAAAAACAAAAAAAAAAAACTGAGTTAATGGAACAACGACGAACTGAAATGGGTGTCTTGCGACGTCCGCCACGAACAAATGCAACGAACGAAAACGAACAAAATGAGATTTTAAAAAAAAGATGGATAGTGTGTCTGCCATGTAAGCAGGAGATTCCGGGTTCCAGTCTCGGTCGGTGCACACATTTTCAACTGTCCCCGTTGACTTATACTAACGCCTGAATGTAGCTAAGGGTATTCCTTTCATTGTAATTTCATTCTAACGAGCTGCATGGTCACCGATGGTATCTGTTCTTTCGGACATGTCCGAAAGAACAGATATACACTCCTGGAAATGGAAAAAAGAACACATTGACACCGGTGTGTCAGACCCACCATACTTGCTCCGGACACTTCGAGAGGGCTGTACAAGCAATGATCACACGCACGGCACAGCGGACACACCAGGAACCGCGGTGTTGGCCGTCGAATGGCGCTAGCTGCGCAGCATTTGTGCACCGCCGCCGTCAGTGTCAGCCAGTTTGCCGTGGCATACGGAGCTCCATCGCAGTCTTTAACACTGGTAGCATGCCGCGACAGCGTGGACGTGAACCGTATGTGCAGTTGACGGACTTTGAGCGAGGGCGTATAGTGGGCATGCGGGAGGCCGGGTGGACGTACCGCCGAATTGCTCAACACGTGGGGCGTGAGGTCTCCACAGTACATCGATGTTGTCGCCAGTGGTCGGCGGAAGGTGCACGTGTCCGTCGACCTGGGACCGGACCGCAGCGACGCACGGATGCACGCCAAGACCGTAGGATCCTACGCAGTGCCGTAGAGGACCGCACCGCCACTTCCCAGCAAATTAGGGACACTGTTGCTCCTGGGGTATCGGCGAGGACGATTCGCAACGTCTCCATGAAGCTGGGCTACGGTCCCGCACACCGTTAGGCCGTCTTCCGCTCACGCCCCAACATCGTGCAGCCCGCCTCCAGTGGTGTCGCGACAGGCGTGAATGGAGGGACGAATGGAGACGTGTCGTCTTCAGCGATGAGAGTCGCTTCTGCCTTGGTGCCAATGATGGTCGTATGCGTGTATGGCGCCGTGCAGATGAGCGCCACAATCAGGACTGCATACGACCGAGGCACACAGGGCCAACACCCGGCATCATGGTGTGGGGAGCGATCTCCTACACTGGCCGTACACCACTGGTGATCGTCGAGGGGACACTGAATAGTGCACGGTACATCCAAACCGTCATCGAACCCATCGTTCTACCATTCCTAGACCGGCAAGGGAACTTGCTGTTCCAACAGGACAATGCACGTCCGCATGTATCCCGTGCCACCCAACGTGCTCTAGAAGGTGTAAGTCAACTACCCTGACCAGCAAGATCTCCGGATCTGTCCCCCATTGAGCATGTTTGGGACTGGATGAAGCGTCGTCTCACGCGGTCTGCACGTCCAGCACGAACGCTGGTCCAACTGAGGCGCAAGGTGGAAATGGCATGGCAAGCCGTTCCACAGGACTACATCCAGCATCTCTACGATCGTCTCCATGGGAGAATAGCAGCCTGCATTGCTGCGAAAGGTGGATATACACTGTACTAGTGCCGACATTGTGCATGCTCTGTTGCCTGTGTCTATGTGCCTGTGGTTCTGTCAGTGTGATCATGTGATGTATCTGACCCCAGGAATGTGTGAATAAAGTTTCCCCTTCCTGGGACAATGAATTCACGGTGTTCTTATTTCAATTTCCAGGAGTGTATATATTACTTAGATTGTTCATTCCACTGAAGAAAACCTGTGATTCTTCCTTGTTTTTGCTGAGAATAGCAATGTCATCAGCGAATCTTATCGCTGACAGTCATTCATTCTGAATTTTAATCCTATTCCTGTACCTTCGTTTAACATCCGTCATTACTCCTACCCAGAGTATGTACCTTGAATATTGGGAGAGGTAGAATACATCTATCTCCTAGATCATTTTTAAACCGTCCAGTTCGTTCTAGGTTTTCCATTCCTGTTTTTCATTCTTGGTTCCTACAGCTATTGTATGTGGCCGTTCCTTCCATAGAGGTTACCCCTATGTTTTGAGAACTTTGAACATCTCGCACGATTTACCACTATCGAACCTTTTTTCTATGTTGTCTAAATAAATTTTGCAAAAAGACTAAATGTGCTGAAGCACAGCTGGAAGCCTCATTTGCTTGTGGAGCACAACAGTAAACTCAGTTGGGAATCTAATCTGGATACGTGTTACGTTGTCAAAATGGTATTCCGTGAAAGTCAAAGACTCGGAATGGCGCTATGTCCTGACATGAAGAATGATGTAACAGATCCAGATGTGCGAAATTTTAACGAATTTCCTTGGTTTGACAGTTTTCCGTCCTTTAATCTGGTGTGCTTTTCGGCTTAGGCATTACGCATGATTATGGTCGCATCTCGCGTTAAATGGCACAGGAGGAGTGGTAGGAGTGATAGAGGGGGAGGATAGGACAAGGCTTGCTGCATCAAGTTCAAGGTCACTGTTCACGGTCACTTGCTCTAGTACTACTGTTTCCACATTACACCGATATCCTCGCAATTCCATGTTCTCTGGAGTACAGAGTCATAGTTTCCACGCAAATGAAGTAAAATATGTGTAGTGCTGCAAAATTCTTGAAATCTCTCTCTTTTCTTCCACATTGTCGCGAACTGTTTCCATTGTCTCTGCTGCCAATATGCGTAACTATGATCTTTAAGTCCTTAAATGCGTTCAATTTCTCACAGGCGCCGCTGTTGATGCCTCCAACCAAACCTTACAGTCAGCTGTACAGAAACGCGTCACACTCCTGTTGGAATACCTTGCATTCTTTTCCCCCGGCGTTATCGTCTTTTGTCAGCGGTCCTAGTTTTGAAGTTCAGGAATATTGCACCTGCGAGCTTATTTTGGAAACACTTCTAACTGAAACCGCGCGTCGGAAGTAACCACTTCGGTTCTATTTCGTGGAATGCTTGACACACTTACGATGTGAAGACTGTCACTGATTTAATATCGCCTCTATTTCTATGCTCAGAAACCAGGGAATCATAACACCAGAGGAAGACTGATTCATCACCAGTACCTATGAACGAAAATAGTAACTGCATTATTTTCTCTTGAAATGGCGCATCCGTTCGCTTCATTTCAACAACACTAGTTAAAAGCTCAGTACAGGTTGCAGTTCACAACGCAACACAGAGGTCTAGCTGGAACAGTTACGCAAAGAATCAACATGACGAAATAGCACAAACTTGTTAGTAATGTCCAAGAATTCCCACCGTTGTCAAACACCGAACACAGTCAAGGCAGCGTAGGTCACTAACAAGAGGGCAGCCGGTACGTACGAGGGTTGAATGAAAAGTAATGCCTCCACCTTCGTTAATTGCGTTTGGATGGGAGTATTTTAATAAATTAGACGCAGATTAATCCTTAGAATGTGATCTTTAATTACCAGTATTTACTTTTCCACAGAATCACCAGCCATTTGGATACATTTCCGCCAACGATGAACCAGTTTTCTGAAGCCGTCACGGAAGAAGTCGACACTCTGTTTCTACAAACCCCGGTCTTACAGTTCTTTCAACGTCATCATCAGAAGCATAATGATGTCTCCGCAGATCGTCTTTCATTACCGGAAACAGATGGAAGACAGACTGAGCTACATCTGGACTGTATAGAGAATGCCGAACGGCGGTGATATTCAGTCTCTGAAGCTCTGCTGTGCTGGCACGTGAAGTGTATGGTTTGGCATTGCCATGCTGCAGGAAAACATTTCCCTTTTCATTTCGGACCCTTGTTAGCTGTCGTTTCAGAGTTGGCAGTATTGTGATGTAAAGCTCAGAATAAATCTGTCAACATTATGATTGCAGTCATAGGACGTCGAACTCTTTGTTTGTCACGCAGGTCAGATGTTCCCGCCTCAGCATCTTTAAACTTACTCGCCCAACGACGCGCAGTACTCTCATCAACACAATCGCCATAAACTGCTTTCATTCTCTGATGAATCTCCTTTAGAGTGACACCTTCTGCTGTCAAGAATTCAATGAGTGCACGTTGCTTAAATCGCATTGACCGACCGTCTGCGCAGGGTTCCATCGGCTGCTGTGGCCGAGTGGTTCTAGGCGCTTCAGTCCGGAACCGCGCTGCTGTCACGGTCGCAGGTTCGAATCCTGCCTCGAAAATGGATGTGTGTGATGTCCTTAAGTTACTTAGGTTTAAATACTTCTAAGTCTAGGGGACTGATTACCTCAGATATGAAGTCCCATAATGCTTAGAGCCATTTGAGCTATTTTACACTGTAAAAACACAACCGTTCAATGCTAAGGCTTCCCGCAAACTGGAGCTGAAGAGAAGAGGCTACATAGACAAGCCAGTACCTGCCGCATGGTTTAAATGGTTCTAAGCAGTGTAAGTAGGCTGTTTAGGTTTTCTTATTGGTAACGCCACGTAGCGCTCTGTATGAAAATCACTGGCTGTGCTGTGTGCAGTCTGTGGCTAGTTTGCGTTGTTGTCTGCCATTGTAGTGTTGGTCAGTTGGCTGGTAACAGCGCGTAGCGTTGCGCAGTTGGAGGTGAGCCGCCAGCAGTGGTGGATGTGGGGAAGTGAGATGGCGGATTTTTGAGAGCGGATGATCTGGACGTGTGTCCATCAGAAGCAGTATATTTGTAAGACTGGATGTCATGAACTGATATATATAGTATGACTTTTGAACAATATTAAGGTAAATACATTGTTTGTTCTCTATCAAAATCTTTCTTTTGCTAACTGTGCCTATCAGGAGTTAGTGCCTTCAGTAGTTTGAATCTTTTATTTACCTGGCAGTATTGGCGCTCGCTGTATTGCAGTAGTTCGAGTAACGAAGATTTTTGTAAGGTAAGTGATTTGTGGAACGTATATATATAATGTTAGTCAGGGCCATTCTTTTGTAGGGATTTTTGAAAATCAGATTGCGTTGCGCTAAAAATAGTGTGTGTCAGTTTAGTGTTGATCAGAATAGGTAAAGAGCGAAATGTCAGAGTACGTTCAGTTTTGCTCAGCTATTTGAAAATCAAATAATGTAAGAGGTTTATCAGCACAGTAATTCAATAATTTTTCTATGGCGACGTTACAGCAGTATGGGACTTAACATATGAGGTCATCAGTCCCCTAGACTTACAACTACTTAAACCTAAGTAACCTAAGGACATCACACACATTCATGCCCGAGGCAGGATTCGAACGTGCGTCCGTAGCAGCCGCCCGACGCCGGACTGAAGCTCCTACTCGACCACGGCACCTGCTGCACACCAAAGCTGCCAACTGTTGAAGAGTAACGAAGGTGGAGGCATTACTTTTCAGTCAATCTTCATACGTTGTTAAGTACATAGACGGAAGACCACATTGGCTTTATGCTGCTGTGCGGGCGGCTTTAGTCTAGTTATCACAGACGCTGCATATACCAGTGAATTTCTCGTCGTAAAACAGATGGAAGAGGATGAATTCGTTCGTCAAGGCACTACAAAGTTGCGAAATGACTGAATGAGGCACTTCGGGGGTTAATATACGATACCGTAACGTCCAGCTGATTGCCTCTTCTATAACGTTCATACTCTTAGCACTGAATGGCAGGTAGGTTTTTCTCCATGTCCAAATCACGCAGTTTCGCACCCTTATCACCGGTATGGCCTTCTGTAACGTTTCCAATTGGATAGAATGAAAAGGAACCCACGTCTCAGGAACTAGACTGAAAAATTACCCGACTAGAGAGGCGGACCCACAAATAAGAGTTTCTCACCAGCTGGTATCTATACAATCGCCGACAGCTGCCAACGGCGAAGAAAGTGCAGCCAAACCATTCGCCTAGTGAGTATGCATACAGGATACGACTACATTAGACCCGTACACTATCAAACCAAATTTACGCACAAATCCACACCAGTTTGTGCCATGCTACTTAGCCTGTGTGATGATAAGCGCAGAGTCGGCCGATCGAACCCAGTAACTTGGCCTCGACGGCGAGTGCCCATCAGAAACAACGATATCTTCAGGAGTACCCCAGTGGAGTGCGCTCTTACTCTCTATCAGCATAAAAGATGTAACGGACACGGTGAGCATCAGTTTATGCCCATTAGTGTTGTGATGTAAGGGAAGAAGTTTTCATCGACTGACTGTAGGAGTACACAGCATAACTTTCTAGTCCGGGTGACGAATGGCAGCTTGATTTAATGTACAGAAATACAAGTTAATGCTGATGAGCAGGGAAAACAATCTTGCAACATTCAATTACAGCATTTTAAGTGGGCTGCTCGACACAGACCCATCGATAGAATACCTAGGCATAACGTTGCAAAGCGACATGAAAGGGTACAAGCACCTCAGGTTGCTAGTAGGGAGAGCGAATGGTCGACATCGTTTTACTGGAAGAATTTCTGGGAAGTGTAGTTCATCTATGAAGTAGATGGCGTATAGAACACTTGCGCGCCGTATTCTCGAATACTGCTCGAGTGTTTGGGATCCCCACATGATCGAAGCAATTCAGAGGCGAACTACTAGATTTGTTACCGGTAGGTTCGATCAAGACGCCAGTATTACGGACGTGCTCCGTGAAGCCAGATGGGAATCCGTAGAGGGAAGACAATGTTCTTTTCGCGGGACACTGTTGAGAAAATTTAGAGAACGGGCATTTGAGGCTGACTGCAGAACGGCTCTACCGCCGCCAGTGTACGTTTCGCGTAAGGACCACGAAGATAAGGGAGGCATATAACAGGCGTTTTTCTCCCGCTGTATTTGCGAGTGGGACCAGAAAGGAAATTACCAGTAGTGATACATAGTACCCTCCACCATGCACCGTACGGTAGCTTGTGGAGTATTTGTGTAGAGCATCACCAGACTAATTCCTACTGACTACGGGTGCCAAAGAAAACGCACCCCAACAATACATGCGCCTCGCTCTATAAAACGTAGCATGTATAAAACAATTTTTCTTCTCGTAACTGCGAACTGTGATTGAACCGTGTGTCTACACATGTTCAACATTTCTTTTTATTTCCTGAAATATTTTAGGTTCTTAATATTACAGCCATAAAATTTTAGATCCTGAAGATTGTCAAGCATTAATTTTGTGTAAAATTAATTGTTTCATCAGTTATAATGATTTGAAGGTTTTGTTAGTTCATCACTAAGCAAAAATCTGCAAGTGAACGTTTAATCTTCAAAATCAACCATACGGCCAGTTTTGTAGTCTGATTTTTGGTGATACCGAAAATGTAGTTAGTTTCCGCCAAAATTTTATAAGTAATTGGTAAAATAAGATCCAATAAGGGGACACCACCCATTCTCATACCATCCTACATATCTGAAATCTGTTTCGGTAATACTGTAACCCGAAATAATCGAGCCGAGTGGTGTATTTACGTTTACAGTATCATGCATTTTAAGGGTGGTACTCTAAATTTTATCTTTTGTTTAATAATTAATAATAACCGGTCGCTGTACTGAAATTCTAGGAAACATTACTGCAGTCGTCAAAAAGATTGTATTATCTTTACAGGAAAATACCAGAATACGTATTAATTTGCATATGGAATTAACTTTTCAATATCTACTTCTGTTATTACTGAAATTACCAATTACCTACAATTAACGCAAAACATGAAGTTGCTAATTTCCGACAAAAGGTCCGCTATAAATACCGGGAGACTAGAGTCGAAAGGTCAGTAGTCAGTGTTCTTGCCTGAGTAAGACTATTTCATAAATATCGGTAGAATGGATGGTAATGTGTGGCGCGTATTAGTTCTGTGACAGAATACGAGCATCGTAGTATTGCAAAGAAAATGGCAGGTGAGCATCTATTAGTGTATGGGTGTATTTTTAAGGATTATGTTGCAGCGTCGTAATTTTTATTGTAAGTGATTAAATTGACCAGAAATAGCAGTTAATTTATGCCAGTGGTCTGTTTAGTTAACACCAAGACCGCAAACAATTCCTACCCGATACATCACAATTGATGTAAGTTTGGAAGTTCACAGTGCTCTCTGACTGTGAGTGAAAGGTCTAACATTTCTCTCACTTAGCCACGATTACATTCATCTCATCCAAAGGATTCTGCATGTTTTAACGAGCAGCTGACATCACGCAAAAGAAGTGATTAGTGTTTGCTGCCAAGAAAAGATACCACGTGTGGGTTTGCACACGGCCCTACAGTTCGCTGAACTCCTGCCTGTAACTGACGTGGAACCAGTGTGGAATGCTAAGCGTGATTCGCTGCAGAGCTACGACTTTACACCAAAACCTATTCCTTCAGTACTACTTATTTAATAAACAAGACGCCAAATAACAATTTACATTGGGGTAAAAAGTCTCTCTTCCTGGAACTCGTAAGGACGCACCTAGAGCACCTTAGTGCTAGCGTTACATCGCTACTAAACCATAATAAATTTCACTACTCCAAATTTTATTCAAAGGAAGTTATAATTTATAGCCTATGCACTAGTTAATTATAAAAGTTAGCTCTCCAACGGCACGTTACATACAAAATAAGTACAAAAGTCCTCTTTTAGCCCTACAGTGACTATTTTATTGCTCAAAATATTATTGGAGAAGACGTCATAATTTATGTTGTGCATAAACAACTCCAGGTGTATTTTACACAATAAATGAGTAGAGAGCCTTCTGATTTAGACGCTATTATTACAGTCTATTCACTACCTAGCTCGATCTTTCACACTCTTTTTGATCCCTTGTTTACCTCAGTTGGCGCTTCAGAGTCGGGGTCTGCATTACTGTTACCTGTTTGCAGAACATTATCTTCGTCTTTATTAAATTAAGCATTCTCTGTGTCTTTTTTTTATCTTCATCGGTCAAATCACCCACCCCGTATGTTAGTGTCAAAATCAAACTCATGCACACTGCGCTAATTTCACTAGCAGCGGACGAGATTAGCACTGAAGGTGTGCAATGTGATACGAAGTGACACTGTGTCTATTTGATATTTCGCCAAAAATACTATACCAAGATAAATTCTAAGCGATAAAACAAATATATCGACTATTTACAAAATGGTGCACCATTAATAAACATTCGAAAAGAGTACCAGTGTGGGTAAAATACTGGAGTCGGAGAATAAATAATTTAGCAATTGTTAACAACAATGTTTTTGCCATGAAGTTTCTCAAGAGTACGTGTAGCTCAGGTTTCCAGACTGGCTGGAGCCGGAAGAGATGGTAAATTTTACAGAGTTTTAGTAATCTAGGGTAAAAATAATCTGACAACAGTATTTTTGAAGTAAGAAAACACATGACCGAGAGCAGTTTGTGTTGTGTCGGGTCGCAATGAACAATGCTCCAGTGATCCGCACTGTCATATAGGTCATGAAAATAAAAGTACATGAATTCAAAAACTGATTAATTTGCTGAAAGGAAGGAAAAGAAAATTACATTCTGAGATTGTAAGGGAATAAATTTACCATTTAACTGATGTAATGTACTTACGAAAAGGACCACATCAGTTCTGCACAATGTCTTTCATAATTAACTTGTCAGTAATAAATTAAAAACAAGTTTAGTAATTATTAGTGACTTCCTTGGATCTGGCTTGCACGTCACAGTTTTTCGAAGGCATCGGCTGTGTTATTTCCCCTCTACACCCGGAACATCCTTCAAGTAATACATCAACTCTGTGAGTGGTACCTGTGACACAAACAGCAACAGAAGGCCATCCAATCAGGATTTTTCAATGTAGGGGATCGTTGCTGTGAAACAGCGTTAAATTTTTCTTCGTAAATTTTAAGGTATGAAACTTTGTAAACTTAGTGTCGAAATATACATATACGGGCGTAATTGGTACAAGTGCAGATATTTCCATTGGTGACTGGGGACAGTGTACTGAAAAAAGTTAAATCAGTATTTACTTCATTTGCGGAGTAATAATTGTAGCTATTAGGAATATTGTGTTTTTTGATTGGTTAGTACCACCAAGTACATGTGACAAGAGCACGCTATTAATATTTATTTCCCTTTGGGCAGCAGGTCAAGTGTTGAGGTGTCGTGCATAGAGGCAAAAGGTTTAGTCAATACTGACAGGCGTAGTTCACTCAGTGGTACAGTTATGACCGTGCAGAAAACACCAGGAAGAAAATTATGTAAGATGTTGATGGGAAGACTGTTCAACACGGAGAAAAAAGAACCAACACGCTGGCGTGTGTACGGGTTACATTACCACATATAAAAAAATCTGCGCTTATACCAAATGTAAAGGCAATTTCTTTTAATTTTGTGCACTTTATACATTCAATTTTCGTGTGTTGGTACACATGTTCCTGATGTATGTTTGCATTTTCAGCTGTTTTGAATATTTAGTTCACTGTTGACAGTCGAAAATGTTATACGTGTTTCCGAGTGCTTGGCGACTTTTTACGTTCGAAAAAGATGGACAAAAGAATTTGCATTTAATTTTGCTTGAAAAATGGAATAAAGTGAAGCACCGCATGTATACATTTACTTCAGGTCGTATTCCCAAGCAACCTTTGGGGTTCCTAAGTGAGAACGCATACACAGTTTAGTGCCGGAGAATGCGGCTTCTCTGATAGACTGTTTCGCAACAATACGGGGGTCGTTTGTGCCTCGACTCACGACGCTAGATGCACTGAAACCTTTTACGCATGCGCAGAGCGAGGTTTGTCGACCAGTCACAGCGCTCGCTGGCACGTATGCGGTCCCAGGCATCTTTAAATGTTAAACTTGCTTTGTCAGTTCACTACCTATGTCATAAGTCGATTTTTGACCAGTTTATTACTTCTAACATGAATCCGTGGCTGAAGTCTTTTTTTTCTTTTTTTTTCATTTTGTTCGTTATTGATCGTTGTGTTTGGTCGTTGCGGACGTCGCAAGACAGCCTGTTCAAGTTCGGTGGTTGATCGTTCCACTCAGTTTTTTATTACAGAGGCCAACCGGCTCTCTGACCGAACACGCTGAGCTACCGTGCCGGATGAGTCGGGATCATTGAAGAAGGGTCAGTTTCTCCATCGCCTTCACAACAAGGGAAGTTTCCAGTTGAAATGAATGAGGACGGAGGACGACCAAAGGAAGAAAATCACAAGAAGCGTCAAAGACTATTGATACTTTGGGAGGTGGCGTGGAGGGGGGGGGGGGGGGGGGTCATTGGAAACATGGTACTTGCATTAAGAAGCTTTCAGTTCAATTCCCATGGGTTTCGCTCTGAAATTTAAAGTTACTATGATCTTGACTGACTAGGGGTCCGCCATGTATTTTCAACTGTAGAAGAGGTCCGGCAGCTGAAAAGGTTGGGAAGCGCTGGGTTAAGGAATCGTGGGTGGGAGGGGGGATTACTGCTGGTGTGGCAACCTTTCCGTAATCAGAGTGACTGGACTGAGTTTTTAACCTGTATTCTTCCAAATGCAAGTCAGTGGTTTAAAGCACGGTGCTGCAGGGAGCAGACGCTGTTTCAAAACAGTGGGCGCGAACCGTTTAGCCTCTTGCTTGCTTACATAAAGAGCCGGACGAACTCCTATGGAGAAGAGCGGGCAGGAAGCGGCGCGCGCTGTGAGTGGTGCTGGCGGACCGCGGGTTTTTATGCCCGCCGCGCGCCTGACGTCAGCAGCGGCGTCGGAGGTGCCGAGTGGGAGCATCTGCCGTAAAGGGCTGCCACCCCACCCCAACCCGCCCCATCACTGCTTTTACTGCGAGAACGGGCCGGTCGGAGCGCGGGACGGTCAGCGCATCTGCGGAAATGAGACGACGCCAGGAGAGGCGCATATTTCTGAGAACGACCGTTTCTGATACGTCGCACTCAACACTGGCTGCGCGTCGAGTTCGCCAGAAGGAAGCGAGACAGGCCTGAGCCTACACGCCTGCGCCGTCTGCAGCTCATACAAAACGAAGTACTCAAATATACAGGGTGTTACAAAAAGGTACGGCCAAACTTTCAGGAAACATTCCTCACACACAAATAAATAAAAGATGTTATGCGGACATGTGTCCGGAAACGCTTAATTTCCATGTTAGAGCTCATTTTAGTTTGTTCTTCCACCTACGCTCAATGGAGCACGTTATCATGATTTCATACGGGATACTCTACCTGTGCTGCTAGAACATGTGCCTTTACAAGTACGACACAACATGTGGTTCATGCACGATGGAGCTCCTGCACATTTCAGTCGAAGTGTTCGTACGCTTCTCAACAACAGATTCGGTGACCGATGGATTGGTAGAGGCGGACCAATTCCATGGCCTCCACGCTCTCCTGACCTCAACCCTCTTGATTTTCATTTATGGGGGCATTTAAAAGCTCTTGTCTACGCAACCCCGGTACCAAATGTAGAGACTCTTCGTGCTCGTATTGTGAACGGCTGTGATACAACACGCCATTCTCCAGGGCTGCATCAGGGATTCCATGCGACGGAGGGTGGATGCATGTATCCTCGCTAACGGACGACATTTTGAACATTTCCTGTAACAAAGTGTTTGAAGTCACGCTGGTACGTTCTGTTGCTGTGTGTTTCCATTCCATGATTAATGTGATTTGAAGAGAAGTAATAATATGAGCTCTAACATGGAAAGTAAGCGTTTCCGGACACATGACCACATAACATATTTTCTTTCTTTGTGTGTGAGGAATGTTTCCTGAAAGTTTGGCCGTACCTTTTTGTAACACCCTGTATAGGAAGACAGTAACTCGTTCTCGGAAGAACAGTTACTGTTGATGACCGTGCAGCTTTTCCCTGGAATAAATGATGACTAACTGAAAACCTCAGCTGCCGACAGGTGTTGTTGATATTACTAGATGTGCACAGCTGAAAATGTGTGCACCGACCGGGACTCGAACCCGGGATCTCCTGCTTACATGGAGATCCCGGGTTCGAGTCCCGGTCGGGGCACACTTTTTCAGCTTTCCACATCGTGGAATATCAACAACACCTGTCGGCAGCTGAGGTTTTCAGTTAGTCATCATTTAAAGCACTCAAAATCATAAGCAATGCTCCGCGATACACACGCATCGCGGATCTTCACCGGGAATACCGACTTGAGACTCTCACGGAGCTAATCCACAAACTCACCACAAGACTATACACAAACTCCAGACATTCGCAGAACCCGTTCATTCTGAATCTGGGGCACTACTACCACAACCATAGATGGAAACATAAAAGACCAAAAGACATACTTGTAAGGACCTAACATCTATGGCCAAGCGCACGCAAACACAACGGTACAGGTGAGCCCCTGTTAAACAGACGCCATTACTGGATATCCAACTGGAATACACTGCCGAATAACTGGCCCCACGCAGGGAAGCTGTACCGTACACTGCATGCAGACAAGCTCCACACATCTCCACACATCCCCCACACAGTGAGATGATCTATGGCCGATCCCCCACTACTGTATAACGATCTTGATTGTTCCAGGAATGTAGCGGCTGCAGCAACTGGGATACATCGCCATCGCTTGCTACGGTAATGATGCATGATACCCATACTAACAAATCCAACCTTGCATGAACTATCGCAGCTAGTAAGCCACTACTGCTCTTACTACCCATCCCACTGTCGCAGAGGGCTTTCTTTTCCCATGGCACGAGCCTTGGCACTTTTTTCCCTCTGCTCTTCAAATCGCTACTCTCACTCGCGTTTCATCCACTATCACCTGATGGACCGTGTTAATGCGAAGTCTTACCCAGACTCACGGATAATATCACAGCCCAGCATCCTGTGATCCACTTACCAGATAACTAACGTCTTGACGGAGGTGACAGTAGAACTTTTGGTTTGGTCACCACGTTCCTGCGGGCGTGGAGGGGCCCCATCTCTATTTAAATACGGCATAAATGTTTGGCCGCCTCCGAGGGGCAGGATTTTCTTTCGGAGTAAATTCGTGTTTTTTACGAATCTGATGCTTCTAAGGCGAAGTCGAGAATTTTTAGCATGTGGAAGACCATTGCTTTTGCACCGACCTGCCTGAGTGTCGTTTATAGGCGGTTTTCTACGCTTGTTTAGGTAAATGTTGGTCTGCACCCCAGTTTCCGCCTCAGAAAACGCTATACACAGACTGCTAAAACACGTTTACAAACAGAACAAAGTTTACACAGTACAAAGACAAACGGTGCACACATTACGACTATGGTGACAGGAAGGGCATCCAGTCAGACAAAATACGAAGATGAGTCAAATGAAAACCTTACATTTCTAATAACAAACCGAAATTTCGCGCCGTTATCCTGTAAGTTGGTAAGCGTGCTAAAAACAGCGAGCAGAATGGCCTGTAGGTGGCAGCATAGTGTAGATGCACACATACTGTCGCAGTATCAGTATAAAGATGGCCGCCCCTCTTGCGACTTGCACCAGGGAAGAACAGCCTTCTGTTATTCGGTTTTTGCGTACTGAAGGTGTGAAACCTATTGTAATTCATCGACGAATGAGTGCTCAGTATGGTGATGCATGTTTGTCACAGCAGCAAGTCTACGAATGGAGTAGGAAGTTCGCAAATGGTGTGACTTCAGTGGAAGATGCTCCTCGTCCAGGTCAAGTACAACGAGTTTTGACTCCACAGAGCATTGCAGCAGTTGAAGCCATAGTGAAGGAAAACCGCCGAGTGACACTGAATGACATTGTGGCATGTTTACAGAGTAGTCATGGATCAGCGCACCACACTGTGCATGAAGCGCTCCAGTTTCACAAAGTGTCTGCTAGATGGGTGCCACGGCAGCTGACTCCTGAAATGAGAGAACGACGTGTTGATGCTTGTGAAGAACTTCTTCGGCGCTTAGGACGAGAAGGCGATGGCAACCTTGCAAGAATCGTTACTGGGGACGAAACCTGGGTTCACTTCCACCAACCGGAAACAAGGAGAGCGATCAAGGAATGGCGCCATTTCTCATCAGCAAAACCAAAGAAGTTTCGAACAGAACCAATCAGCAGGGAAGTATATGCTGACTCTCTTTAGGGACGAAAAAGGCGTCATTTTGGAGCATTACATGCCTAGAGGGACCACTGTCACCAGTGCACCATACACAGATCTCCTAAAAAATCATCTTCGGCCTGCAACCGAATCAAAGCGACGTGGATTGCTGTCAGCAAATGTCCTTTTGCAACATGTCAATGCAAAGCCCCACACTGCCCGTACAACAGTTGCAACAAACACAGACCTGCATTTTGAGTGTCTTCTTCATCCACCATACTCACCAAACCTTGCCCCAAGTGATTTCCATATGTTTGGACCACTCAAAGACGCAATGGGAGGAAAGAAGTTCCGTTCTGATGAAGAGGTACGCCACGTGGTGCTCGAGTGGTTGCGCGGACTACCAAACGATTTTGCACTTTGTAAGCGCTGGTGGACTTGCATGCAGCGTGGGGGAGATTATGTTGAAAAGTGATACAGCTTTGTACCACTTCTGCATAATAAATAATATTTAAAAAAGTATTTAAGGTTTCCATTTGACTCACCCTCGTAAATTTGACAAATCTTGAACACAGTGGTCACTGTACTGGACAGGATGAACACGAAGAAGGAGAAGGTTTATACGGAGTGTGCGAGGACAGTAATCGTACTGACAACACTGCGAGCGAACTGGCAACGCTCTGCTGTTCTGCTTGTGTAGACCGATGCGTACATCCGTTCCACACGCTCAGTCCCAGTTGTAGCTGTGTGCAGCCATCACGTTGTTTCTGAGAGCGCCATCGGTGAAGTTGAGCTTTTGTTGTGTGTTACGAAAATGGAAAAGGGAATCAGAGCAACTTCACGCCATCACGTTTCGTATTAAACTTGGGAAATCTGCTGGTGTGACGTTTGAAGAGCTGAAACAGACCTATGGAGAATGATTCCTCAACAAGAGCTCAAGTTTTTCACTGGCACATATCAATTTTGGCATGTCGAGAACTCGTTGAAGATGAACGTCGCTCAGGGAGACCAACTTCAAAAACAGACAGAAACGGCGAACGTGTGCGAGATTTTTTGAGATCAGACTGACGTTTGACAGTAAGGACCATGGGTGACCTGTTAAAATTTTTCACCGGACATCAAATTTTGAGCGAAGATTTGCACATACAAAAGGTATGATGCTGCAAAACCCCACAACTGAGCAGGAGGTGCTTCGAAGAACTGTGTGCGTTGATCCTCTTGAGAGGGCTGCCTGTGAACATGAATGGTTGAGTTGTGTGATCGCAGGTGATGAATCCTGGATTTTTTAATACGATCCTGAAACAAAGACGCAAAGTGAGAAGTGACACTGAGGAAACTCTTCGACTGAAAAAAGCTCGAATGAGCAACTCAAAGCAATTCTAATTCCTGTTTTGACAGTAGGCGCATCAGGGATTTGTTTCTCCAGGGCAGACTGAAAACCAAGACTTTTACGAAGATGTCACTGAAAGGCTCAGGAGAAGGAGGAATCGAGTGAGACCGGACATTTTAGACAAGTGGATGCTGCGTCATGACATGATACAAGACGACTTAGACAAAATTTCCAGTTTGTACTATGAATGGCAGCTAAGAAATGGTTCAAATGGCTCTGAGCACTATGGGCCTTAACTTATGAGGTCATCAGTCCCCTAGAACAGAACTACTTAAACCTAACTAACCTAAGGACATCATACACTACCATGCCCGAGGCAGGATTCGAACCTGCGACCGTAGGGGTCACGCGGTTCCAGACTGTAGCACCTAGAACCGCTCGGCCACTCCGGCCGGCGAATGGCAGCTAGACATAAGTGTGGAAAAGTGTAAGTTAACGCGGGATGAGTAGGAAGTTCAAACTTGTAATGTTCTGATACAGTATTTCTAGTGTCCTGCTTGACATAGTCAAGTCCTTTAAATATCTGTGCTAACGTTACAGGGCGATATGAGGTGGAAAGAGCGCGTGGGAACTGTGGTAAGCAAGGTGAACGGTTGTCTTTTGGTTTATTGGGAGAATTTTACGAAAGGAGGGCGCATATAGGAAGCCTGGCCCGACCTGTTCTCGAGTACTGCTCGATTGTTTGGGATCCGTGGCAGGACGGATTGAAGAAAGACATTGAAGCAATTCAGAGGCGGGTTGCTTCATTTGTAACTGGTAGGATCGAACGACACGTATAAGTGTTACGGAATTGCTTCGGGAACTGAAATGGGAATCCGTGGAGGGAAAGCGACTTCTTTTCGAGAAACACTACTGAGAAAATTTAGAGAACCGGCATTGAAGCTGACTGCCGAACGATTCTACTACCGCCATCATACATTGCACGAAAGGACCACGTAGATAAGATACGACAAATTAGGGCTCATACGGAGGCATACACAGTCGTTTTTCCCTCGCTCTTTTTGGGAGTGGAACAGGAAAGCGTATCCTCTGCCACGCACCGTACGGCGCCTTGCGGAGTATTTATGTAGATGTAGGTATAGTTCATGAATCAATTTCCTATGTTTCTTTATTTCCAAACCGTTTTCCGAAAGACAAATTGAACTAGAAATTTGTATACGATCTCGAGACTCTTCATAATTGAGAAGGATAAATCGACACACGAGGTTTTTTTTTTTTTTTTTTTTTTTTTTTTTGGCTCTGTAGTAAGTCTTTTCACCCAATTCCCGTTCCTTTAGTGTTGTGTTTTGTACGCCAGTTTCTACTTCTTATACTAGCTTACTGTTCCTTTAGCATTTACACGGAAATTTAAAACCGTGCAAAAAGATATGCCAAACAAATATTTGTCCAGTACGTGCATTTATGCTGTTAGCAACGAATTACAACATCTGCAATGCAGGCTCTGGAATCACTAAGCGTTGTCAAAATTTATGACTCTGGCTTAGTCCGTAATTTATTTAACGTTGCGTATCCCAGCAGTAGCGCCTGTCGCATTAGGTTTTAAAAGCCGAATGCAGCAGCAATAAAAAGTAATTTTTTTTATTAGAAAAAATGAATGTTTCAATGGAGCAGCGCTGTATGGATAGACGTAAAGCTATTAAATCGTCTGCACGCTCAGTAATATTTGGTAACTTTTTTTTTTTTTTAAACCGAATTCGTGAAGAGTGATTCTCGCGAAAATTCGCGCCAATGCAAGGGTGAAGGAAGGAGTGTCGTAAAGCAATGACACTACAGCAAAGACTACACCCAGTATTTTCAACGAGGACTCTCGACTCGCATCTGCCGAGAATTTAGGCGAAGGCAAACGGCAGGCGGGTCGTGTTTGATGTAAAAGTGGCGCCCCGGCCAGCCAGGGGATGTTTTCATTAGCAAGGGCTGCAACCCTTCCGCCACGCCGCCTTCTAGCAATTACATGTTGCTCAGAGTCTCTCTCTCTCTCTCTCTCTCTCTCTCTCTCTCTCTCTCTCTCTCCTCCCCCCCCCCCCCCTCTCTCTCTCTCTCTCTCTCTCTCTCTCTCTCTCTCTCTCTCTGTGTCTGTCTCTCTGTCTGTCTCTCTTTATCTCTTAGTCGCTCCTCCTACAGGCAACGCCACTGACAAGCAGGGACTCGGGTCTAATTTCTTTATTCCCTGCCTTCCTGATACGGCACCGTGCTAGCGAGGAAGGACAAATTGTAAAAGGCGGATTAAAGAGAAGAGAAACATCACGACACGCAAGATCAGTAGTTTATGAAGGCGATAAAAGCATTATTCTCGAGCCGATCCCAGAAAAATTAGTAGCTGATGTTTTTATTAAAATCATACAGACGGAGGTATAATAAAGGGAGATGTCATGGCATTAGCTTGAAGCTGACGTCTGCCATGTTATTTGTCCCAAAAATTAGCTTCTGGTGGAAATGTTTTGGCAGCTTTCATTTGAAAGTGGATTCTTCAAAGCGATTCTTTGTTTCACGTACATTAACTTTGATTACACTGTTACTTTTACTGTGGTGGTTTTATTTCTGTCATTAGACTTTAGAATTCCCATCAGCCCAACACGATAAGCTCTCTTTGTGATCGCTGTGGGAAGGAAAGTTTGGAAACCTACCAAACATATCAAAATATGCTCTCAGCTTTTTCGGGAAGAGGACATAGGTCGAACATCACATTCGTCAACACGTATTGAGGGAAATTATGGATTACGAAAGCAGCCTTCCCACATCACATACTTCTTTCTTGGTTATTTCAAACGAATAATGAAAATGGTTCTGTGCACTATGCAACTTAACTTCTGAGGTCATCAGTCGCCTAGAACGTAGAACTAATTTAACCTAACTAACCTAAGGACATCACACACATCCATGCCCGAGGCAGGATTCGAACCTACGACCGTAGCTGTCGTTCGGCTCCAGACTGTAGCGCCTAGAACCGCGCGGCCACTCCGGCCGGCGAATTATGAAAAAGAAAGTTATACTGATGATGGCAGCTGCGTCGTACTACTGATTCAGATACGAATTTAAGACCAAAGGAGTCTCAAAATGCCTTCCTGAGTGTATTATTCAGGGAATCACTGCACCATTTACTTTGTAAAACAACTGTTGTGGGCACGTGACAGAAATTAAGAACAAGAATCAATCGTAAACAGTAGTCTGCTAATGTATTGGGACATCTAACATGGTGTTAGTTTTATGCTCAAAAGAGAAAACTACACGTACTATGATATGTAGTCTGAAGAAAAGTGGGAAGTTCATATATATGCATACATATGATAAGTTACACGACCAATCCTGGTAAAACGTTTGGTTAATCATTATTGTCATAAGAGTGATTATCAATTTTGAGGGTATCGGTATCACTAACCTAACATATTTTGCATATTTTGCTTCAGTAAAGTTCTATGAGATAAATTTCTCCAGTTAAATTTGTAGTTCACGCTTGTGCACCTTCTTGGCGCTTGTTTAACAGTTAGGAATGTTAACAACAAACATTTCACCACATTTATTCTTATGAAATTTACTGTCAACAATCTATTGCAGTTTGAGAGTAGCAGAGATATTAACCAACGCAATATCAGAAGGAAAAAAGTGATCTCCACTTTCCTCTCCTTTTTCACAGAAAGTAATGCAATACTCAGTTGCAAAATTAATTTTTAAAATTCTTATCACCGCGAGACCTTTCACTTACTTTACGTTCACAGCAGTAAGTATTTTGTTTAATGAGGCTTTTGATGAGCCTTTTCTGTAGCGATAATTGTCATTAGTATTTTTTACCATGAGATCATGTTTAAACAACATTTCAAGTAACGTTCGGGTCCACTTAAAATGATCTTTTGATCGAAACTACTCTCGGCAATAATGTTGGTTGACTTGCGGAAGGGGACCAAACAGCGAAGTCATTGGTCCCATCGGATTAGGGAAGGATGGGGAATGAAGTCGGCCGTGCCCTTTGAAAGGAACCATCCCGGCATTTGCCTGAAGGGATTTGTGGAAATCACGAAAAACATAAATCGGAATGGCCAGACGTGGGCTCGAACTGTTGTCCTTCAGAATGCGAGTCCACTGTGCTGACCACTGTGCCACCTCGCTCGATCGGCAATAAGAAATTTATCCTTGCACATCCTGTTTGGTGACTAAAGTGCGCGTCATTTACGACGGCGGCCGAGTTTAGGTTCGCTCTGCGCATCTGACGTCACAAAACACAGTCAGCCAATGAACAGAGAACGACGTTGCCAGAGCTCGACTGCAGTGCAGAGCACAGACGAGTGTCTTCAGTTTTAGAAACGTTCAGGCATAAATAAAGTAATTGAACAAAAGCAATATCTTGAAAGCAGACTTTCTTTTATAGAAAGTTTGAAAAAAGCATTCTTTATACCAATTGCTTCATAATCTATTAATTAATTGAACCAAACAAGCAATAAGCCCTCTAATTCAGGTGATAGCAAGGAAAGGTGTTTGTATCATTCTCACTAGCCGCTTTTTCGCAATAAAGAACAGCGGTAATTGTTTATTTCCTATTGTACTTCGACGAAACGTGAGTACTTCATAGTCATACCAACAGTGTTTGTCGATATTTTGCGTGACATTTTAAAGTCCTCCAGGAGATCTATTCAATGACAAGCTGCGTTAGCGTAATGGTTAAGCTGTGTTATCGTAATGGTTAAAGTTTATGGCTGCTAAGCAAAATGTTCCGAGATCAAACCTTGTTAGGTGCTTAATATTTTCTTTATTTAATAACAATATCGAAGTGTCTTACTTTACGAATTTTATTCGTTTGAATGTAATTTTTTGAAATTTCTAGTGGCAACTAAAGTCGACCATACGGAAAGTATACGCTATGGACTTTTACCTCTGCAAACTCTTCAAAATTTCGTACAATGGTTTACTACATCTCATGCTGCACAATAGCTGCGTTGAACATCGAAACAAAATTAAGTCATTTATGGGGGGAAGGTATTAGTCAAGAAGATGTGTAAAAATCAAATTTTTGGGCCAAATAGTTTTTGTGAAATCGAATGATAAAGTGTGTCAAAGCAGTCGAAGCACAGTGTCTCTGCACAGGCGAGCAGTGCAGTGATGACAAAATCGCGCACGGCGCGGAATGCAGGGAGCACGTCCTTGTAGCAGCGAAAGGGTTAATGCGGCCGTGGTGGCTTTACTTCATAAACTGTGCGCTCCACCCTTAACGTAAGTTTGCGAACTATACTATGGCGCCGCTTCTCTTGGCGCGTACAACTGGCAACGCAGCAACGTCGCGCGTCTGGGCGGGCATGCGCGAACCGCCAAGATAAAAGAATTGAACTATAGTAGTTCTGCAAAAGTCACAAACCAGATGTAAATTTTTGGAGTTTTCAGTACACAAGTTGAATAAATGAAAAATTCATCTCTAGGGTACTCTAGACTTGGCAGTAACCAGGTAACGCGCAAATAGCTTTATGACCCTGCTGCTTGCTAAACCTTTGAGAAGGGTTCTCTGGGACAATCTTCTCCGACTGCTTGGTTCTCCCTTTTTCCGCCTCTGGCTCAGGTCTTTCAGAGGCGGACCCAGTAACGTCTCGCTTCTACAAGTCACCTCGCTGCTCTGTCGAAGTTTTCAGGACTCTCGGGAACTCTAGTTTTTCTATTCCCATCCAGCAACGAGCCGACCGTCAGTAAAAAGGTCTGCAGCAAAGTTCCTCTCTGACCTTTACTACAGCGAGCCGGTGTCTCTCTTGTGAAACTTTATTCCATTACAACACAAAGGCAGCTCTTATGATCATGCTTTTATATTTACATTTTTAATAGAGGGCTTCTACACATAATGCACTGATTACCCTGCCATTACCGGTAACATTGCACTCTCATTATCTAAAATCGAAGACATCGCACGTTTCTGTTCTACACTTTTTTAGCTCCTAAGTTACTAGCTATTTAATGAAATATTACTTCAAAGCTACAAAAATGAATATTCGTAAATCTATATTTATTTTTTAATCACAAACTGCCTACAACTAAGTCTTCCCTCATATGTGATCACAAATGTTCAAATGTATGTGATTTCCGAAGGGACCAAACTGCTCAGGTCATCGGTCCCTGGACTATACACTGCTTGAACTAACTTATGCTAAGAACAACACACACACCAATGCCCGAGGGAGGACTCGAACCTCCGGCGGGAGGGGCCGCGCAATCCGTGACATGGTACCTCTAACCGCGCGGACACTACGCGCGGCAGTGATCACACTAACAACTGGAGGATAAAGAATGTCACGTGCCGTCCAGTAGCTTACAATTATTCTCGTGTGGTCTGCCGAATATGTGCCATCTGGTGATAAGGTAACGTACTACAAAGATAGGTACTGTCAATTAAGCGTTGCCAATGGACCAATGGAAGACTGAGATCAACGTAGCCAGTTAAAATGCAATACGGATCGTAGTGCACGTACACTTGTTACTGGGAAGTCCTGTCTACTGTTAAGAGTGAGGTTTTTTTTTTGTGGTAAGAGTTAACGCGTTTCATTCATAATCTGCAACTATTTTTCCGTAAGAGATGAGGGTATACAGTGTTTATCAAAAAGAATCATCCTATTTTTTAAAAAAATATAACTATTATATCATTTGAGATATGTGTCAACATGAAACGTCCCCTTGGAAAAATTATGAATGACTGTGCTGGTAAACCTCTTACGTTATTTGATTTTCAAACAGCTGAGCAAAACTGAATGTACTCAGACATTTGTCTCTTTACTTATTATGATCATCACTAAATTAACACACAATATTTTTTTTTATCGCAACGCAATCTGACATTCAATAATCCCTACACAAGAATGGCCCTGACTAACAATAACCTATACCTTTCATGAATCACTTACCTCATAAAAATCTTCGTTACTCAAATTACTGCAATACAGCGAGCGCCAATACTGCCAGCTGATTCTAACTACTGAAGGCAATGATAGGCATAGTTAGCGAATGAAAGAGTTTGATAGAGAACCAATACTGTATTTACCTTAATAGTGTTCAAAAGTCATAATACAGATATCAGCTCATGACATGCAGTCTCACAAATTTACTCTCTCTGATAGACACACGTCCAGATCATCCCCTCTCAAAACTCCGCCATCTCTCTCCCCACATCCACCACTGCTGGCGGCTCACCTGAAACTGCGCAACGCTACGCGCTGTTAACATCCAGCTGCCCAACACTACAACAGCAAACAACAATGCAAACTAGCCACAGACTGCACACAGCACAGCCAGTGATTTTCATACAGAGCACTACGTGGCGTTACCAACATAAAAACCTAAACAGCCTACTTACAAATATACTGTTGAAAAGAGCAAACTATCGAGTTTTACACGGTTCCCGCTAGGGAGCAGCAGTATGCGCCCACTTCAGTTCCAGTAAAAATGGTGTCGGCACAACAGAAACCGTCTGATTTTCAGCGTTTAGCGCAGTGCGGGTCAGTAAGAACTGTTCAGCGAGACTTTCGTACTAGGTATGATGTGAATCCTCCTACATCACAGAGCATTAGATGATGGCACGAAAAATTCCGAGAAACAGGCTGTTTGTGTAAAGGCAAATCGCCGGGCCGTCCCCGAGTGTCTGACACAGATGTCGAACGCATCTACCATTGTTTCACAAGGAGAACTCAGAAGTCCAATCGCCGTGCTGCTCGACATATCAATATGCCCCCGATGTCCGTCTGGTGTGTTTTGCGTCGACGCTTACACATGAAACCATACAGAATTCAGCTACTGCAAGCTTTTCGTGAAAGTGACAAACAACAAGTTCTGTAATTTTGTTCTTGGCAAGATGGAGGATGTCAGTTTTCTTCCACGCTTGGTGTGTAATGCCGAGGAAACTTTCCATTTAATGGAAAGGTGAACCGTCATAATTTAAGAATACGGGGTACGGGATAATCACATGAAGTTGTACAACATGAGAGGTACTCTCCAAAATTTAACGTGTTGTGTGTAGTTTCACGCGAAAAGGTGTATGATCCATTTTCTTTGCCGAGAACACTGTTAATGGAAGCACATATCTCGATGTGCTTGAGAACTTTCTTTTCCTACACTTGGAAACTGATTCGAACAACTTAATTTACCAACATGATAGGTCATCGCCAAACTGGCATCTGGAAGTGCGGGAATTTTTAAATCAAAGGATTACTGAACGATGGATCGGTCGCACTGGACCAAATGATTCAGCCATACATTACTGGTCTGCAAGGTCACCGGACCTGACTGTGTGATTATTTGGCTCAAATGGCTCTGAGCACCATGGGACTTAACATCTGAGGTCATCAGTCCCCTAGAACTTAGAACTACTTAAACCTAACTAACCTAAGGACATGACACACATCCATGCCCGAGGCAGGATTCGAACCTGCGACCGTAGCGGTCCCGGGGTTCGAGACTGAAGCGCCTAGAACCGCTCGGCCACACCGGACGGATGTGATTATTTCTTGTGGGGGTTTATAAAAGACTCTGTTTATGAGCCTCGGTCACCAAGAACAAAGAATGAACTGAAACTTGGCATAACAGCATTTATGGAAGCTGTAACTCAAGATATGCTCGCTGCAGTGTGGGAACAATCTGTATACCGCAGTGACATACGCCGTGCATCTCAAGGAGGGGGAGGTGGCATCTTGAATACTTATGAAAAGGTATGGAAAAAACCTTTCTGAGTTTCCCGTTCATCATAAAGCAAAATTCTTTGTATATGTTTATTAGTTTCAGAACTATAGACGTGCCGATACACTCTGTATTATCAACATACGACAGAAATTATAACTTAAATTTTTTATTTTATAAGCTTGGTAAGAATTTAAGGAGTGACACTTATCGTCTTTTGTTGTCACTAAAACGGTAATGATTACGCTACTGAGATACAGACGATCCGAGAAAACTACACGAGTGCCATGTGGACGCAAAGGAGGGACACTTGAAAGGGACAGAAGGGAATCAGCGACGTCTGAATTATGTGGCGACATTTTAATTATGCGACATCGGCGGTGTGACGGTTATGTGCTTGTAAAAAAGAAAGATGTGTACGGTAAAAAGTTGTTTTCGAGATTGCTATGATGTGTCTTGTAATTTGTGCTAAACTGCAATATTTCATAGGTCACTGAAAGGAGCTATTATTAATTTTTTAGATTAGTATGGGATTTTGAGTTTTCTGTGACAATGAATATAAGTAATTTCCAGTCTATGCCCCGCAATGCACTTACGAGGGGCAATCTATGACTTTCTTCCCCGACAGCACCGTAGCTTGTCATTTTTAACGCACCAGTAAGTGAAGAGAAACCAACTTCAAAAAATTTGACTGGAATTTAATGTTTTGGCAGTGATGGTACAGTATTCTTATGGCATTATAATAAAAAGTATGCTAGCACGACGCTTTCTACAAAAACAGATATTCGTATGCTTTTCTACATATTTCTTGAAGTGGTTGCAATCACATTTAAACTTTAACATATTTTGTGACATTTATGGGAAGCAAACTGTTTCTGTTCTGCACCATCTCTTACATATTACGGGAAAGGCAGACTATTCTCGTGAAACAATAATCAGAAAAGATCTTAGCTTAACTGATCATTTCAGGTTGACATTTATGATCTCTACCAGGAAACTCACTTTATCTCGGGTGTAGGCAACCGAATTATTGATTCCAGTACAGTTCATTTAAACTAGTACTTAACTGAAATAAGAAATCTGACTCACTGTAAAGTTACTACTGACCTAGTAGCACTACAGTGATTTTGGAGAGCACAGTTGTAAATTAAAAGATTAACTGAAGCTAGAGGGCCACCATCGATACTACACACATCAAAAAAGTTTTGCATCACCTCGGCTCAGAGAGTTCCGGAACGTGTACAGAAAATTGGAATATAGATCAACATAAACATCATTTTATTGCTCATGAAAGCCAGACATTGCATGTTGTATCACCATACAGCGAGACCTCCAGACGTGGTGGTCCAGATTGATGTACACACCGGTACCTTTAATACCCATTAGCACGTCCTCTTGCATTGAAATATGCCAGTATTCGTCATGGCATACTATCCACAAGTTCATCAAGCACTTTTGGTCAAGATTGTCCCACTTCTCAAAGGCGATTCGACGTAGATCCCTCAGAGTGGTTGGTGGGCCACGTCGTCCATAAACAGCCTTTTTCAATCCATGCCAGGCATGTTCGATACGGTTCATGTCGGAAGAACATGCTGGCCACTAGCTGAGCGATGTCATTATCCTGAAGGAAGTCATTCACAAGATGTGCACGTTGGGGGCGCAAATTGTCGTCCATGTAGACGAATGCCTCGCCAATATGCTGTCGATATGGTTGCACTATCGGTCAGAGGATGGCATTCACGTAAGGTACAGCCGTTACGGTGGGTTCCATGACCACCAGCGGCTTACGTAGGCCCCACATAATGCCACCCCAAAACAACAGGGAACCTCCACCTTGCTGCACTCGCTGGACAGTGTGTCTAAGGCTTTTATCCTGACCGAGGTGCCTCAAAACACGTCTCCAACGAGTGTCTGGTTGAGGGCATATGCGACACTCATTGGTGAAGAGAACGTGATGCCAATCCTGAGCAGTCTATTCGGCATGTTGTTGAGCCCATCTCTACCGCGCCTCATGGTGTCGTGGTTGCAGAGATGGATCTCGCCATGGACGTCGGTAGAGAAGTTCCACATCATGCTGCCTATTGCGCACAATTTGTTTCGTAACACGACGTCCTGTGGCTGCACGAAAGAGTTATTCAACATGATGGCGTTGCTGTCAGGGTTCCTCCGAGCCATAATCCGCAGGTAGCGGTCATCAACTGCAGTAGTAGCCCTTGGGCGGCCTGAGCGAGGCGTGTCATTGACAGTTCGTGTCTCTCTGTATCTCCTCCATATCCGAACAATATCGGTTTGATTCACGCCGAGACGCCTGGACACTTGCTTTGTTGAGAGCCTTTCCTGGCACAAAGTAACAATGCGGACGCGATCGAACGCGGTATTGATCGTCTACGCATGGTTGAACCACAGACAACATGCGCCGTGTACCTCCTCCCTGGTAGAAGGGACTGGAACTGAACAGCTGTCGGATCCCTTCGTCTAATAGGCGCTGCCCCTGCATGGTTGTTTACGTGTTTGGGCGGGTTTAGTGACATCTCTGAACAGTCAAAGGGACTGTGCCTGTGATGCAACACGCACAGTCAACGTCTATGTTCAGGAGTTGTGGGAATAGGAGTGATGGAAAACTTTTTTTGATGTGTGTAAAAATAATTTAGCGTTCCCACTTGTTCAATTTCAGTGTTGTAGATTTAGAGAGTAAGATGTCTTGATCGACATCAAGTTAACTGAAAACGTCAACATTATAGGCAGCAGTGTTTCGAAGAATTTAAAGGGTTGGAGGAAGGAAGTGCTAACCCTCAGTTGAGTTCGGACAACACTGATCACTTCACTTGTTTCATTTTCAAAATCATTACATGCTAGCTACATGAAGTTCCATATGCATCACTAGAATGCGATTTCTGCTTTATGAATTGTGACTGACTTGCTGTATTTATGTCAATATTTTTTAATTTAAGCGCACGTATAACCCGAAAAAACTCGAAAAACGCTCTTGTAGGTTAGCACTTTCCTTTCATTGAGTCCTTTAATTAGAAGAAATAGTTCGCTCTTTTGAAAGACCTCCCTAGAACGATAGGTCATTTAAACGCCACTGCCCTTTCGATCCCTACCGAAATTAACTTCTCTACAATCATCCAGGTTACTCAACAACTTTCTTGATTTCCCATCGATTAAATGGTCTCTAGGCTCCGTGGAATCCAGTCCATCGCCTCAGAGCTCTTAAGAAAAGTCCTGTGAGTCACTCTGGAACTGCTGAGGTGGACTGTATAAGGAATGTCACTCTCCTAACCTAGGGCGGAGCAGTTATTGAACTGTCTGTTCTGCAATATAAATTTAAATGTTTCTTAAATTCCGGACAATCTGCGAACATCGATTATCTTTTTAAGTTATTTCATTCCTTGTCGCATTAAATAGTTTGATGATGACTGCTACGCTTCAACTCAAAATGAGACAGATATATCACTATATTTTATCGACATAGTCGCCATGTCCCTGTAAACAAGAGTCTGACGCCATAACCATCGTTCAATTATTCGACGATATAAATCCGCTCCTTCCTCACGTAATCATTCCATAACCGCTGGGTCAACGTCTTCAATGTACGAAAATTTATGTCCTACCAGATGTTCTTTCTGACTGGCGATAAGATGGATATCGCTTAGTGGAAGATCTGGACTTTCAAATGAGCATCTCCCACGTCCGTGCAGCTTACGTCAAATTTTTGGCGCCATTCACTACGACTGCAAGCGACATTGCATTTGGTCCATGTTCCGGCAGAATTTCAAGGTGAATCTCTGCACACTTCTTAAGTGTTGCCCCAAGTATAGTGATCTGCCACGTACTTCAACGTGGGAGCACTTTTTCGAACAACGTAGATAATCATAGGCACTTCCGGAATGTCTAAGAAAACCTGGCTGTGACCAAAACCACAGTGAATGGTTGGGACAGGTGTGCTACATCGTGCGGACACTCTCATTCGAGGTGATCGACTAATTACAATCAACTCGCTGCTCAACTGGGTGTCTTTGTTGGTAGTGCTGACACACCCAAGAACAGCTCACAAAACTTCAACCAACCCATTTGCCATTTAAGTAGCGCATAGTGATGCACTTATCCGCACTGCAGCGGAACTGTCTACGGAGGAAACCTGGAACTTATACTATCTTCTGATATAGCGCCAGTGTTGTTGGGCAATGGTCTCATCGTGTCCTTACCTAGTTATCACAGAAGCTTGTAGCTGTGTAGATCTTCATGTACGAGGTCGTTCAATATGGAATGCAACACTTTTTTCTGAAAGAAGGTTGGTTTTAATGAGAATTCCAATACACCACATTCCTCCCCACTCTTTGGGCTATAAACACTATTTGAAACGTAATTTCTGCTCAATGTGACGGCATTACGCCACCGTTCTGTGAGAGCTTGTATGCCCGCATGGAACAACTCTAGTGATCGACGTCGGAACCAAAGTCTTGCTGCATTAATAACCTCCCCATTATCCAAGTACTGTTTCACGCAAAGTACATCCATCATTGGGCCAGACAGACGGAAGTCGGAAGGTACGAGATGTGGTCAGTAGTGTGGATGAGGAAGGACAGCCCAATGACGTTTTGCGAGCTCTTCTCTGGTGTTTCAGCAGTACCAACAGAAACGCCCAGTTGAGTAGCGAGGCGTTTGATTGTGATCTGTCGATCACCTCGAACGAGAATGTCTGCAGCCGCGCGGGATTAGCCGAGCGGTCTATGGCGCTGCAGTCATGGACTGTGCGGCTGGTCCCGGTGGAGGTTCGAGTCCTCCCTCGGGCATGGGTGTGTGTGTTTGTCCTTAGGATAATCTAGGGTAAGTAGTGTGTACGCTTAGGGACTGATGACCTTAGCAGTTAAGTCCCATAAGGTTTCACACATATTTGAACATTTTTCTTGAGAATGTCTGCACGTTCCAACACTTCAGAAATCACAGCTGTGTTTGGTCGGCCAGCACACAGGAGATCGGAGAGGTTTGCGCGGCGTTGTTGCGATGGTGACAGACACCTCGCCCAACTAATCACCGTGCTTTTGTTCACTGCCAGGTTTTCGTTGACATTCTGGAAGTGCCTATGAATATCGGCATTGCTCTGGTTTTCCACCAAAGAAACTCAATGACAGTTCGCTGTTTGGAACCAAATGGTTCAAATGGCTCTGAGCACTATGGGACTTAACAGCTGTGGTCATCAGTCCCCTAGCACTCAGAACTACTTAAACCTAACTAACCTAAGGACATCACACACATCCATGCCCGAGGCAGGATTCGAACTGCGACCGTAGCAGCCGCGTGGTTCCGTACTGCGCGCCTAGAACCGCGAGACCACCGCGGTCGGCTGTTTGGAACCCACCGCCGTTACTGATGTCATTTTGAAGGATATATACAGTGTCTCCACCTATCGAAATTGAACGAAACTATACAGATTGAAGCAGGAATATTCCACCATGTCTCACAACAAATTCCGCATTTTTTCAAACGTGCTTGGCGGAAAGAAGAAGCTTGTAGCATTACTTATTGAACGCTCCTCGTGCACCAAACTACTATGATGTGTATGGTGGAAGATGCTCCCCAGTTTGCCCTATGTTAGGGTTTCTTACCATTCCACCTGCGTATGAAGCGTGGTAAATGACTGTTTGAAGGCCTCTGCGTGTGAGCACCATCTTTAGAAGAAATAAGGTAAGCAAGCCTCTCTTCCAACGATCAGCGAACTACCGAGCGCATACTGTAGGGTTTTACCTTCCCAGTTTAGTAAACATAGCCAACCTGTAATGCGTATGTGCCTTTCCTTCACGTGTTGAAGCCAAGAATTATGCAAATTTATGCGATCGCCGGCCGCGGTGGTCTAGCAGTTCTATGCGCTCAGTCCGGAGCCGCGCGACTGCTACGGTCGCATGTTCGAATCCTGCCTCGGGCATGGATGTGTGTGATGTCCTTAGGTTAGTTAGGTTTAAGTAGTTCTATCTTCTAGGGGACTGATGACCAAAGATGTTAAGTCCCATAGTGCTCAGAGCCATTTGAACCATTTTTTTTATGCGATCGGGAATGCTCAGTAGCAGCAACGCTACATGTACATTTAACAATTAAGCGTCAAGAAGGAGCATTAGAGACGAAATCATAGGAGGCAACGTTGTACAACCTTAGTAGGGACAAGATCCGACTATTTGGGAGTAGGATCTTACGATCTGAGACAGTGTTCCGAGACAAACTTCCAAGAAAGGTGGGGGGGGATCTCTCTTGTCCTTCGGGAAGACAGGACGAGTCAGTCGCGAGGAGCCACTCAAAACGCACGGTCAAGTAACCGGAGCGGCTCTAAAAGTACGGTCGCGAGTACACATGTCAGCTGTTAAACAAGCTAGAAAGGGAAATTAGTTGTAAGAACGCCACGTGTCGTGGGCAGTGTCTATCATTATGTAAGGTCAGAAAACGGCGTTAATGTGAGTAAAGGGTTGAATATAACGGCGTAATCCAGAGCCGCCATATAGCAAATGCTGATTCTGTGACGAGTGCGACAAAGCAATTTCTGTATTAAAACAAGTATAGTAACAACGTTGTTGACAATTAACAACTGGCATCCCTAAACACTCAAATTCAGCAGGATCACCACCTACATGGAACCTGGCGACTGAGCGCTACTACTGTGCGACGAGGGACTTACCGAAGCAGCAAGACACCAGGTTTGTGATACCGCCCAGAGAACTACTTCCTTCTCGCTACAATGCCACTGAGGGTGTTATAAACCCACTCGTAAATCACGTACAAATGTATCGCGGCAGAAAAGTTCCACTCTGTTTACAAATCCAAGCTTTCCTACACTGTCACCTAGTGAAAATCCAGCACGCTATTACGATCAGGCTTGCCAACCTAGAAGGCTGCTGTCGCTTTTTACCAATGATGTATCATATTTGTCTTTTGGCTCATTTTGTCATAAATATTTTTTTGGGGAGGTGGGACACTACCATGCATAAAGTGCGATCCAGTGTAATGTACGTGCCACAATCTGGTTAATGGTTCAGCGAGTCTAGAAATTTATAACCACGAGAACTTCGTCGCAGCTTGCAGCACACAAGGTTTAAATGCTACGAAAGAAACGAGGAAAGCGCGTGTATTTTTTTCCGTCTGACTCCGAGATTCGTCGGAAAGGACCGGACAAGAAAAAGCGCGCACACGCATCGTTTTCGCGGCCGGCTGCGGTGTTAAAATGCAAATTCTGGGGGCAGTGCGGAGTTTCGCAGCTTTCTGCGGCCGAGAGCTGGCTGGGGCCCCTCGCTCACAAGCTCGTATCCCCCAGAGCTCGCGCCCCGCCTCACCGCAGGCGCAATAAAACAGCGCCGAGCGAACCGCACCTGCGCCTGTGATGGTTGCGTAGCCGTGTTCCGGCGGTGGCTTTTAGGGCGCCGTGCGCAAAGCGGGCTGGGATGCTCACTCTGAACGCGCTTCAGCGTGGGGTATCCTTCCCTCCTGTCTTCGCGCTGGCGGTCAAAGTCTGCGTACCGGAGACTTGTTTCCTGGAACGAGAGCCAAGGTGAGACGGAGAGATACGACATCTCTTAGGAGGTAGGAGTTCTTTTTCCTTTTGGTTTCCTCTCCACGAACTCGTCTCCTGCACTAACCTCTTAATTTCTGAGTAACACACGTTATTACTTCAATTATTTGTAATTAAAGTTCCAGTATCACTGCTTCAAACATTTACGACAGCTGTTTCGGAATATTTCCATTTTCAATCACCTATGTTCACAAAGTTTATGAATTACAATGTGCCATAGTTCTATAGGAATTGTAGACATAGACATAACGGACACTTTAGACATAATTTTAGACATAACAGGGACTTACAAGTTGGGGGTTGGGTTGTTTTGGGAATGAGACCACACGGTGAGGTCATCGGTCTCATAGGATTAAGGAAGGATGGGGAAGGTAGTCGGTCGTGCCCTTTCAAAAGAACCATCCCGGCATTTGCCTGGAGCGATTTAGGGAAATAACGGAAAACCTAAATCAGGATGGCCATACGCGGGATTGAACCGTCGTCCTCCCGAATGCGAGTCCAGTGTGCTAGCCACTGCGCCACCTCGCTCGGTGGACTTGCAAGTACTGAGAATAGAAAATAGTGCATTGAGAATGGCTAGCTACTAGCCGAAATCTGGATTTGCGTAATAGAATCTAAAAAAGGACGACTCATTGCTGCGCTCTATAATTTATGTCAGATAACAGTCGCTGAGTGCACCCACTTTCCGAATGGACGGTAACCTGATCATTTTTTTTTTTAAGCGAAGAACTTCTTTAATTATTGAGGTGTAACTGAAGCTGCAGTCCTAATTTTCATTATCACGAATTACACACGAGTACAACTATGTTGTAATTAATTTTTATATTTGTAAATTATCTAAGTAAGAGGGAGACTTACATCTATGTAATCCCAACGTATATGTAACATCTGATGTGACCATATCTCGTGACTGTCCTCGTTATATTTAACGTGAAATTGTAAAATATCGTTTTCGTGTCGATTTTGTACTGTTTTATACAGTATACAATATTGCAAATATTTCCTGTAATTTTCTGACAATCCAAACCGTAGATATTTTATATTTACATAGTAACAGAATATGGTCTGAGTTGATTAGTAGTTGAGAACCAAAGATGAGATACATGTACTTGAAATACCGAAGGATCTATTCACCTCTGACTATAGTGTGTTGGTTCGTAAATAAAAAACATCTATGGTGTGAACTGTTAAAATATTTAATTTTCTGAGGGGTAAAAGAAAGGGAGGCGGGGTTCAATGGTGTTCTGGTACGAAATTAAATTATTTTTTAAAGGTATTTAATATTATCACTGTTTCCTTTGACTGTAATACTAATTACCAGACTTTTTTTACCGTTGCGTACTTCAGTTGGCAAAAACGGAACCGTTATAGGATCACAACATTGTCTGTCTGTCTGTCCGACTGTTAAAAGTACTTTTTTCTCAGAAACGGGTACACGCATCACTTTCCCAAGTCATTTCACTTGCCAAGGTCTGCGGTCCCTTGAAAGTGTAAAAATTTGAAGCTTCTAAGTCAATGCTACAAAAAATACGACCATTTATTTTACATATTTTGATACTCGCAGACTCACTCATCAAAACATATATGGTACTAACTGTTGACCCAGAATCATGAAATTCGTCAAGAAGGGAGGTTTCGGAGTAAAAACAAACTAAAAATTCTCAATATTGTTAATTTGTAATCGTACCACACGAGAAATGATTTTTTTTGTCACTTGTTACCAGACTGTCCGTCCGTCTGTCCGTTCGTATTTAAGGTGCCTTTTTCTCAGGAACGGGGACACGTATTAAGTCGAATTTTATGTCACTTAGTAATGGCTATGGTCACCTGGCGGTGTAAAAAATTGAATCTTCTAAGACAATGGTGTCAAAAGATACGGCCATTTATGTCACATATTTTGATACAAACTCACTCGTCGAAATACATGGGGTCTTCCCGTTTCACTGAACAAGTGAATAAAAAGTTAGAAAATTGTAAGTTTGTAATTGTAATACACTAAAAAAAATTATTTTGTTATTTGTTATTCGACTTCAAACTTGAAATTAAAACACACTCGAAATCCTTGGGATCCCTGCTAGTATCAATGTGGACAACAAGCAAAAATCGCGGAGAGTCTCGATTTCCGAAATGGATAAACAGTCTGTGTACATAATTAAGATTGTACAGAACACTCATTGCGCAAGTCCTGCTCCCAGCTGGCCAGTTTTTCCAAATACTAGATTAATGGGAGACACAGTGTTGTGGAGTCTACAACTTATGACATGCATTTATCAGCATCATCTACCTCACATTATCCCCTCACTATAAACATGCTTTTTACTTTGTACCACGCATGTACGACAGTGAAACTGAGACTTATACATCGGTAATGCCTAAATACCTCATGAAAATGCTCCCCCCGAGTCTAAGGTAGCTCTCAAAATAGATCAGATACTGTTTCATTATCCAATTCCCTGCAATAAACGAACTAACTGACAGCACAAAACAAAAGTTACTATGTGATGGCTATTAAACTACCCCACGGTGTCTACTATATTATTATTATTATTATTATTATTATTATTATTACTATTATTATTACTCTTAGTGTTCATAATCCGACACAAACCATTGGCAGCCTGACCGCTTCGACTTTCTGCCTGTTCAGAAGTAAGAAATTTAGTAACCAAGTGATTTACAAAGAGTAGGCCTAAGTATAGTGCACACATTTCAGTTTGGCTAATTTTAAATCGATTTGCGAGCTGTGAGTGAACCAAGCGTCGGCAGGAAAAGGAGTTATGCAGAGCGAGCACATTTCGTAGGAAGTGTCAAAAGTCAATAAGGATAGTTAGCTTCGACTTTTGAGGAAGTGTTGTAGGTATCAATAACGATGCACTCCGAATTGATTCAACATTTTATGAAATAAGGTTTTTAAGAAATAAGGAAAATCAATTGTCTCATGGACTCGTTAATTCGTGATTTAATAAAACACCTGCAAAAACAAAATAACATTTACCTTTCGTCATTTTCAGACATATATGTCTACAGGGACGATAACGATTTCTCACTGGTCAGGTCAGAACATGTGCGCCCTGTAAAACAAAACTTTAAAAATGCGCCACAAAACTAACGTAAATTTGCTTGAAAACTGCTTTTCATAGTTTCATCCATAATCATAAACGTTTCATGTTCCTTATCCGCCGGCCGGAGTGGCCGTGCGGTTCTAGGCGCTACAGTCTGGAGCCGCGTGACCGCTACGGTCGCAGGTTCGAATCCTGCCTCGGGCATGGATATGTGTGATATCCTCAGGTTAGTTAGGTTTAGGTAGTTCTAGGTTCTAGGGGACTGATGACCACAGCAGTTAAGTCCCATAGTGCTCAGAGCCATTTTTTTTGGTTCCTTATCCAACCCGTTCACAATATTTTCTATCTGTACATTGAGCAAGAAGAAGCAGTAGTAGTAGTAGTAGTAGTAGTAGTTGTTGTTGTTGTTGTTGTTGTGGTCTTCAGTACAGACACTGGCTTGATGCAGCTCTCCATGCTACTCTACCCTGTGCAAGGTTCTTCATCCCCCAGTACCTACAGCAACCTACATCCTTCTGAATCTGCTTAGTGTATTTATCTCTTGGTCTCCCTCTACGATTTTTACCCTCCGTGCTGCCCTCCAGTACTTAATTGGTGATCCCTTGATGCCTCAGAACATGTCCTACCGACCGATCCCTTCTTCTAGTCAAGTATGACACTGTAATTCCGTCCGAGGCAGCAAAAGTCTTGCTTGAGAGAGCACATCAATAGAATGGGCAATGCCTCGTAAGGAGGATGGAAATGAACACATACGATAAACAGTTTACGCAAGAAAAGAATAGAGCTTTTGAAATGTGGTGTTACAGAAGAATGCTGAAAATTAGATGGCTAGATCATCTAACAAAAGAAATTTGTGGCGCAAGCTGAATCGAAGAAGGAATCGGTTTTTAGAACACATTCTGAGACTTCAAGGGTTCACCAATTTAATACTGGGCTAAAAATCGTAGAGGAGACGAAGAGAAGAATACAATAAGCAGATTTTGGAGGATGTAGGTTGCAGTAGTCATTCGGACATGAAGAGGCTTGCACAGAATAAAGTAGCATGGACAGAAGAATAAAACCAGTCTTCGGACTGAACGTCACAACAACAACAACAATATTAATATTAGCACTGTTTCGTAAGACTGTAATGTTGATTACGTAAGTTACTACTAATTACGTCTATTTCAAATACTGGCATTAATGCCTGACACAGAATGCTGTAGGTTACAGATTATGACACGAACATGGTCTTCCTCACAAAGTCCACCCTCTGCAAACAATCTTTTTACTTTACATCATGTACCTATGACAGTAAAATTGGGGACATACACATCACAAACGCTTAAATATTTCATGAAATTGCCTTCACCAGCTTGTAAATAATTCAGACTGTAGACCAGACAGTTTCATTATTCAGTTCACAACAATAAACGAACTAATTGACATAACCAACCATTTATTATTATTATTATATTATTAGTCGCAAAGCTCCCAGAGTGGACGACACTAAGTAAAGATGGTTCATTTTCCGTTGTTCTTGTTCTCCTGGTTCTTTTTATTAGCCCACTAGTTTTTCATTGTTTGTGAGAATTTCGCTCTTCTTTCTTCGCTCAATTTTTTTCCGGTCCTTCGGGCTTTCGCTCTGGTTTAACCTCCCATTTTTCCACTTTTGTCCTAAAATTGTTGCTTACATCTATTTCTTCTCTGGTGACTTTGGATAATTCCAAATCTTTTTTAACATTTTGGATCCATTACCTTCCATTAGCGAGGAAATCTACGTATTTTTCTATTCTTTTTGTTAGTCTGTGTTCGGGAAGCCTCATGATGTGACCACAGAATCTGAGGCGTCTTTCCCTTATGTCTGTGTCTATGTTAGAATATTTTCACTTTTGGATGTTTTATGTAATTTATATCCATTCTAGGTCCAACTTGGTCCAAAAACTTTTCCTAATTATTTTTCTTTCTTCTTTCTTTAGATTTTCCATATCAGTTTTCCTGTTTAGTGCCAAGGTTTCGCTGGCGTATAACATCGATGGTTTAATTACTGTTTTGTAAATCCTTACGAGCTTTTTGTATTCTTTCTTGTTATGCATATTTTTTAGAGATAATTTTCCCGAGCGTAGAAAATGTCCGACCTAGCCGGGCATGGATCGTAGGCCCACCGCAAGGCAGTCAGACGGGCTGGCCATTTTTCTTCTTTTTTTGTCGACATCACTTTGTTCGTTACTGTGCGTTGCATTTGTACGCAGCACACGTCCCGTGACACCCGTTCAAGTTCATCGTTGATCCATTCACTCCGTTTTTTTTTTTTTGTTTTTTTTTTTTAAATAAGGCAACTAACCCTCTGACCGAACAAGGTGAGATACCGTGCCGGCACCACTCAGCTTAGAAGGTGGACTTTATTGTTTAAAAAGTATATGGTCTATATCCGTTTGGATGTTTATCATGCAAGAATTTGGAGTCTGTTAGTCGAGAATCTTCCCACTGTGCGTCGGAATGTTTATTACATCATCGTGTGAAAATCTGAAGTAAATCTATTAGGAACTTTTCGAAATTTTTGGAAATAACTTTTCTGTTTTATGTATTATAACATGCATTTACTTGTATATTTGGAAAAAACATAGCCTATATAGCCTATACCCGTCCAATTGTTTATTAGAGCATGATATAAAATGGTTCAGAAGTTTTCCAGATTTTTGTTAAAAACTTAAAACACCATCTTACCTTGATATAGTAGCACAGATTACTCTTCTGCGTCTACAGTTAACATATAATTTCCAATATTTTTTTTCAAAATATTGCAATGTTGAATTTCTTTTCAAGGTCGAAATGTCGTAAGATAGCGTCTCAATTTGTCTTAAGTCTTGCTTCCATTATCGAACCCAATGTCGTAACTGCCTATCTTGTGCCTTTACCTCTTCCTATTGCCAGACAGATCGTCTTCGAACAGATCATCAGTTTTCTTTCCAGTTATTCAGTAGATTATTCTTGTCAGCAGTTTTAGCACATGAGCTGTTGAGCTGATTCAACTGAGAATGTGAACAACGAAAGGGTTAATTGTTCCAGGATCGAGACCGCAGCGCTCCCAGTCGTTCCCTCGCAGATGCTGCGTACTTGTTGCTCGCGAGATGAGGCGCAACTGAGACGCGACGCGGCGCTTTGACTTGCAGATGGCGGCGGCATCGCAGCCCTGTCGCCGCAGCATCTGCCACGGCGCTGCAAACATCTACGCCGTCGGACAGTGCGACGCGGCCTCGCAGTAATGGCGCACCCCACCTGCTCATGCATATGCAGGCCCGCATCCCCGATACCAGTGGCCGCAGCTTCAAAGCACTCTGCCCACTAACTCACCAATTTTAGCGCTGAGCAACGTTTAGGAGGACCATCTTGCAGCCACTGGGAGCACGAATGTGTAATACATGTCCAGTCTATACCTTCTACGGATTCAAACCGTCGCTCGGAATATGATGTCGTCCGTAATTTGACAAATTTATTTGTCACGTCCATTATAATTATCCGGGCTGCTATGCCGTGGTCGGTTGATGAATTCTGTGTTAATTCCCAACGTTTCGTCTCCGTCTGCGGGAGACATCTTCAAGGGGGTCTGTGGCTCTATGGAAGCTGCAACACACCCACTGGCTCGCTACTTCAGTCAGTTGACTGCCTCTGCTACAGTACTTGTTGCTTTCTTTTCCTTAACAATTTACGCCACACATGCATTTGATTTCTTTGCTTGTAGGGCAAGCTAAGCTCGTGTTGTTGCACTGTCGGCTGCTGCTGGAAGACTGACTCTAATGCGCGAGCAGCGCGGCGTACCAGTTCTTATCAGCTCTTATCTTGCGCAACCAGAAGTGAATTATAGTGCAACACGAGCTAAGTAAATACACTCCTGGAAATTGAAATAAGAACACCGTGAATTCATTGTCCCAGGAAGGGGAAACTTTATTGACACATTCCTGGGGTCAGATACATCACATGATCACACTGACAGAACCACAGGCACATAGACACAGGCAACAGAGCATGCATAATGTCGGCACTAGTACAGTGTATATCTACCTCTCGCAGCAATGCAGGCTGCTATTCTCCCATGGAGACGATCGTAGAGATGCTGGATGTAGTCCTGTGGAACGGCTTGCCATGCCATTTCCACCTGGCGCCTCAGTTGGACCAGCGTTCGTACTGGACGTGCAGACCGCGTGAGACGACGCTTCATCCAGTCCCAAACATGATCAATGGGGGACAGATCCGGAGATCTTGCTGATCAGGGTAGTTGACTTACACCATCTAGAGCACGTTGGGTGGCACGGGATACATGCGGACGTGCATTGTCCTGTTGGAACAGCAAGTTCCCTTGCCGGTCTAGGAATGGTAGAACGATGGGTTCGATGACGGTTTGGATGTACCGTGCACTATTCAGTGTCCCCTCGACGATCACCAGTGGTGTACGGCCAGTGTAGGAGATCGCTCCCCACACCATGATGCCGGGTGTTGGCCCTGTGTGCCCCGGTCGTATGCAGTCCTGATTGTGGCGCTCACCTGCACGGCGCCAAACACGCATACGACCATCATTGGCACCAAGGCAGAAGCGACTATCATCGCTAAAGACGACACGTCTCCATTCGTCCCTCCATTCACGCCTGTCGCGACACCACTGGAGGCGGGCTGCACGATGTTGGGGCGTGAGCGGAAGACGGCCTAACGGTGTGCGGGACCGTAGCCCAGCTTCATGGAGACGGTTGCGAATGGTCCTCGCCGATACCCCAGGAGCAACAGTGTCCCTAATTTGCTGGGAAGTGGCGGTGCGGTCCCCTACGGCACTGCGTAGGATCCTACGGTCTTGGCGTGCATCCGTGCGTCGCTGCGGTCCGGTCCCAGGTCGACGGGCACGTGCACCTTCCGCCGACCACTGGCGACAACATCGATGTACTGTGGAGACCTCACGCCCCACGTGTTGAGCAATTCGGCGGTACGTCCACCCGGCCTCCCGCATGCCCACTATACGCCCTCGCTCAAAGTCCGTCAACTGCACATACGGTTCACGTCCACGCTGTCGCGGCATGCTACCAGTGTTAAAGACTGCGATGGAGCTCCGTATGCCACGGCAAACTGGCTGACACTGACGGCGGCGGTGCACAAATGCTGCGCAGCTAGCGCCATTCGACGGCCAACACCGCGGTTCCAGGTGTGTCCGCTGTGCCGTGCGTGTGATCATTGCTTGTACAGCCCTCTCGCAGTGTCCGGAGCAAGTATGGTGGGTCTGACACACCGGTGTAAATGTGTTCTTTTTTCCATTTCCAGGAGTGTATATAGGACGCTGTAGCAGAGGCAGCGAAAAATTTTAAGTCCCAATCAAGGTCACGCGCTGCTCGACGCGTAACACATATCTAACATGTAGTTAACGTATAGTTAACGTTAGCTTTATAGTATAACGCTTTTTCGCAAGTTGGTAGGTAAAAGGCTATACAATAGAGAGCAACCAGTCAAACTGTTTGTGGCTTATCAGTTCTACATCTTTAATTTGTTTGAGAAGCTGCTTGTGCCTATTTCGGGCATTAAAAACGCAAAACAATTAAATATCCGTTACTTTACCGTCAATGCTATTAACTAAATTGCCACTAGTTGTTATGTCCAGTTCCGACGGTCTGTATTTGTTTCAGGTCGTATGCCTCCCCAAAAAGAACTGGATAACATTCATATAGTAGGGAAGAACGTTGTGGCTGAAGGATTGTGCACTTAGGAACACATGTGATTTCTCTATCTCTCTATTTAAATCTGTAAGTAGGCTGTTTATGTTTTCTTATTGGCAACGTTACGTAGCGCTCTGTATGAAAATCACTGGCTGTGCTAGTAGGCTGCTTATGTTTTCTTATTGGCAACGTTACTGGCTGTGCTGTGTGCAGTCTGTGGCTAGTTTGCATTGTTGTCTGCCATTGTAGTGTTGGGCAGCTGGATGTGAACAGCGCGTAGCGTTGCGCAGTTGGAGGTGAGCCGCCAGCAGTGGTGGATGTGGGGAGAGAGATGGCGGAGTTTTGAAATTTGTAAGACTGGATGTCATGAACTACTATGTATATTATGATTTTTCAACACTATTCAGGTAAATACATTGTTTGTTCTCTATTAAAATCTTTCATTTGCTATCTATGCCTATCAGTAGTTAGTGCCTTCAGTAGTTTGAATCTTTTATTCAGCTGGCAGTAGTGGCGCTCGCTATATTGCAGTAGTTCGAGTAACGAAGATTTTTGTGAGGTAAGTGATTTGTGAAAGGTATAGGTTAATGTTAGTCAGGGCCATTCTTTTGTAGGGATTATTGAAAGTCAGATTGCGTTGCGCTAAAAACATTGTGTGTCAGTTTAAGCACAGTCATGTGTAAGTTTTCAAAAGGGGACGTTTCAAATCCGATTTCGAATCACATGAAGGGACGCGCACTACAGACCGCCATAAAACAGTTCTCCGCAGTTTCTACTGCTTTTGTTGTTGTGGGGCACGAGGTTGTGTTTTGAGTAGCATTCCTAAATATTAAGAATTCTACATAGTAAAGTTCCGTACAATATATTAAAGCTGTTTGGAGGATATTGGCGATTCTTCAGTTACGGAGTTTTATAACGTATATACGCAGAATAAACTTAAGAATGAAAATTTGTACCAAGGCCTAGATTTGATATCGGGCCCGGTCTTGGTCCAAATTTTCATTCTTCGCTTCAGTCAGCACACATACAGCATAGATGCTTGAGACTTAAAAAGATCTCTGGAACCATATAGTTTCATTCGCCGGAGCTTAAAGGTAAGTAAAATTCTGTATATTTTTTAAACTGGTGACATATGTATAGACAGTTAACCCGTATTTCGTCCGTCGTACACCTTGAACGGAAGCTCTTCAGTGATGGAACACGTGATATTTGAAGATGAGCTGTGTTTCTTTAATTCCTTAACAATTTTCCATCTTCAAAATGTAAATTTTTGTTTGTTGCTAACAGATTCCATTTCAAAACGTTTTATACTTTTAACGGGTTTTTGATAATACTTCTTCATAAATTTGATTTCAATTACTGATTATTTGGGTGCATGGAGTAATAATGTAACACGTAGACTTTTAAATACAGCACTGACAAGATTTGCCCGATTGAAACGCTTTTAAAACTGAACAGAATATTTGTACCAAGGAACATGACAATGTTGTACTTTCGAACAGTTTTTCACATGTGTAAATACTTAATTTTCCGATATAGCTTTTGTAATTTTAGATACTGACTGTAGCACCAATAAGGGAATTTATCATTTAAAATTTGAATTAGAAAATATATTAAATATTACAGGGCTGGCTGCTGAAGAAAGTCTTGTTAAAAATGCGTGCTGATGCGTAAATATTTTCGAACTTTGTTGCTACTTCAGGTGGCTGACGATTTAGATGTTGCACCGTTTCTGTTCTTGTCATGTGTTATTTTCTTAACGTCAGCTATAAGCCAATCATGCTGAAGCCCCCATACAGCAGTGAAATTTAATAATGTGGGTGAAAACTTATGGGACTTAACTTCGAAGGTCATCAGTCCCTAAGCTTACACACTATTTAACCTAAAGTATCCTAAGGACAAATACTCACACACACCCATGCCCGAGGGAGGACTCGAACCTCCGCCGGGACGAGCCGCACAGTCCATGACTGCAGCGCCTGAGACCGCTCGGCTAATACTGCGCGGTGCAGTGAAATTTTTTGGGTACAAAGCGTAGTAGCGATTTATATACAAACTCATTCTTTAGAAAGACGATGTTGCATAATCAGCCACTTCAGTCTCGGTGTCAAAATTATTCATCGTGGTTTGCCCAAGAAGATGCGATGAGAAATCTCACTATTGTTTTCCGGAGTGTTACATCTCGCCCACCGATCCGCGTGGCAACAGTGAGATACGGGAGAACTACTTCGAGGCCGGGAGTGACTTACTTTCGATAGCTGGGGTCAAGAACATGCGACGAAAAATATGCTAAGGATCAAACTGACTCACTCCAACCGTTGCAAAGTTCTAAGTAGTTCGGAGAAAAGCCGCTCCAGTATGGAAAAAGTAAACGAGGCGCAGATTGGAGAGACGATGATTTAATTACCGTTAAGTAGGCACAACATAACGATCCAGCTAGGAGAGCTCTGGTCGATGGCGGGCGCTGGCAACGAAGTGGTCCTCGCCGTTTTAATGGCGTGCCATTAGTTAATGAGACGTACATATTTGGTGATTAATAGCGCTGCGCAGAAACGATAGACTATCGGCGTGGTCGTTATATCTGTCCTTTGTGGGGGACTGCGCGCTGGCGTTGGAATTGAGAGGCCGTCGGCTTATGACAGAGAAGCTCACGCGGCAAAATACACTGCTGGCCACCGTAAATGCAACACCCTGAAGAAAGCATCCGAATCAAGTGAAATTTACACCATGGGTTTGCAGCGATGAGATATGCAACTGATTAGAATTTCAGCGCAGACGCACATCACGCGCGTCTGTGGCGCCACCTCATAGCGCCATTTAAGGATTGGCGATTTCGACGAATGTACGTCCGGCACGTGTGTTTACCTTGTGGTTGTTTCACAAGACGATCAGTTATGCCTCGTAGACAACAGCGAACATCTTTTGATCAAGTATCCGAGTTCGACAGAGGAAGGATAGTGGCTTACCGAGATCGTGGATTATCACGCAGAGAAATCGCTAGTCGTGTTGGACGAAACCAAACAACTGTAATGCGGATATGTGACCGTTGGATGCAGGAGGGTACGACGGACCGACGTAGTCGATCGCATTCACCTCGGTGCACCACTGCACGTGCTGATAGGCAAATTGTGCGCATGGCAGTGACGGATCGCTCATTGACATCCCGAACCATAGCACAGCACATTGCGTCCGTAACGCATCATCCAGTGTCTGCGCGTACCATTCGACGCCGTTTACAGCAGAGTGGTCTGTCCGCAGTCTTGCTTCGTCTACCATTGACGCAAACCACAGACGTCTCCGTCGCCAATGGTGTGATGACAGACGGATGTGGACGGCAGAATGGAATGACGTTGTCTTTACTGACGAGGCACGCTTCTGTCTGCAGCACCACGATGGTCGGATTCGAGTGTGGAGACACCGTGGAGACACCGTGGAGAGAGGATGCTGGACAGCTGCATTATGCACCGCCACACTGGTCTTGCACCGGGTATTATGGTATGGGGCGGTATTGGATATTACTCTCGCATGCCTCTAGTACGCATTGCCGGTACTTTAAATAGCCGGCGCTACATATCCGAGGTGCTGGAGCCAGTTGTCCTTCCTTACCTTCAGGGCTCGGCCACAGCCATATTTCAACAGGATAATGCGCGACCACACGAGGCACGCATTGTCCAAAGGTTCTTCGTCAATAACCAGATTGAAGTGCTTCCCTGGCCGGCTCGCTCTCCGGATCTTTCGCCGATAGAAAACACGTGGTCCATGGTTGCTCAACGAGTGACCCAGATTACATCCCCAGCTGCCACACCAGATGATCTTTGGCAACGTGTGGAAGCTGCTTGGGCTCCTGTACCCCAGGAACACATCCAACGTCTCTTTGACTCAATGCCGAGACGTGTGGCAGCGGTGATCTCCAACAATGGCGGCTACTCTGGCTACTGATTCTGGCAGGAACCACATGTCACAGACGTCTGTAAACGTAATCATTTGATACTTGGTCAACATGTTATCTACAAAATAAATTTTGTTGTGCTACCTCTTGTCTTTCTTGGGCGCTTTTCAGCGGTGCAGGTAGTTTACACTTGGCACCAGACGATCACGTGATATTCTACGGCTGACGTAAAACATGGCAGTGAAGTGCTGTGTTAGTGCCGTATGGACTCACCACAGGAAGCAGCGTCGACGTGGAGACACGACATAATGATAGAAAGGATCTATCGTGATTGGCTGTACCCATGACCATACCGAGAATGAAGCTGCTCAGCTTGTTGAAACAGAAACGCAGGCTGTCCAATCGCAGCCTTGCAAGAAGAACATGTAAAGTAGCAAGTAAGCAAGTTGCCACCTTGAATTGAAAGCGTAGCTTGCGATGGAGCCTGGAGGAGAGCAGATTTTGGTTCTCGCCTTGTCACAGCTGACGCTGTCTACTACCACAAGCTTGACTACCGCAGCGTGAGTCCAAAAAGTATTCGACTAGCTGCATGTCTTTCAGAAAACAAAGTCTGTGTAACATTAAAAGAAATGTATAGAAAATCTGAAGAGCCAATCTTGTAAGAAGTACCTCACTAAGTCATTTCTGTTGAAAAGCAGGGAAAGAAATACATCCAAATTGACAGCAAGCTTAACAAAATAGAAAATGTAATGGACGAGCTAGTTCATAAAGTATTCGATCACCATCTGAACATGTCGAAATTCTGCGCGCAGTGATTAAACTATAACGCTGACCCCCGGCACACACTAGAGTCAACTCTGCGCGGCCCCACTCTATCGCCTGTTGTGGTTCTGAACGGCGCTCATACAGTGTAATTAGCGCCGTGGGCCGTAAGGGTGGCGAGACGACGCTGATCGAAAGGTAACTTATTCTGCGCTTACATAATGAGTTCAAATTTTCTTACTAGATTGCTAAAGTAGTCGGTAGACCTAGATCGACGGCTCAGTCGATAATAGATCGATTTTGCGCAACAGAATCATTACGAAACCAACCACGTACCGGACAACATCACACTTTGACTGATGAGGGAAATGAAGAAGACACCTAAAATCAACGCTCCTAAGTTGGCTGGGGAGTTAGAGTCTAGGGGAAAGAAGATATTTGGCAACATAATCAGGAATACCTTCAAAACGTACCGGTATCATGGCCGGGTAGCGCGCAAGAAATTTTGGGTCAGTGAACAGAATCTAAAGAAACGTCTTCATTTTATGATGGAACATACATTCGAAAAGGAAGACTTCTGGAATAGAGTAATATTTTCTGATGAGAGCAAATATAACGTATTCGGGTCGGATGGCGTAAGAAGTTTGCGGAAATCCCAACGGTTAAACACAGTGGTGGCTCCCTGATGGTGTGGGGCTGTATGAGTGCTGGAGGTGTTGGAAAATTACATTACACAGAAGGTACAATGGATCACCATATGTATATCATTATTTTAAAGCACAATTTGAATCCTAGCACCGAAAAATTAGGTCTGCAAGGAAATTACATTTTTCAACAAGATAACAACCCAAAGGCTGTGGCTCCTGTACAATACCCCAAAACAACTTATCACCCTCCTTAGAGCCCAGACATTAATCTTATTGAACACCTTTGGAAAGTACTGGAAGATAGCACCAGGAGAAGACACATTTCTAACAAGAGAGACCAAAAGATGCACTTCAAGACAAATGGGACAAAATTGTTTAAGTCGGTGACCGTCTGGGCAGTAATAGCTGCAAAGGGAAACCCTCCTAAATATTAATTTTTGTAATTGAAATCATATTTTCATATTGTAAATCCAAAAAAATATGAGCGACGAATACATTTTGAAGTAGCCCGTGAATAAATTGTCCATTTCGCTAAATTTGTTATCGCTATGGATGTATTTATTTCCTTGTCCATTAATAAAAGTGACATACCAAGGTTCGTTATATATGACTGGATGTTCACATTTTATGTTCCCTTCCATTCACGTGACATTTACTTAGTTTTTTTTTTTTAATTACAACTATACGAATACTTTTTGGACGCACTGTACGTTACACATACAGTCTATGAATCTGAAGAAGTACTATTAAATATTAATCGGTCATTTTCATACTTAGTACATCAAAATCTATGGATAATACAACCATACTCTTAAAATTTCGAATCAACTTTACTACTTTCGGAGATATAAATTTTAAACTAGAACACACAATATCCAGTGTGGCATTGTTAAACGGAGTTAGGGACTATAATGTGTTCACCTATAGTATCAACTGAAACTACAATCAAGAGGATAGGTTCATATAATCTAATTTTCTGTAATTTTCTTTAGCTTCATTACCACAGATTTGTACGTAATTAAAAGTACTTTGGAAAATTATTTTTTCATAGTGTTTCGATTGTGCGAATGATTTGGAGAGAGTGAGAGAGTGAGTGGAGTGCGTAAGTAAAGTGAGAATGAGATATTTTATTAAAAATATGTAAATGTATGCGTGAGAAAGTTGTCGTGGGATAAGGGGAATTTGTGAATTATTTCCGAGTGATGCTACGGTCGCAGGTTCGAATCCTGCCTCGGGCGGGGATGTGTGTGATGTCCTTAGGTTAGTCAGGTTTAAGTAGTTCTAAGTCTAGGGGACAGATGACCTCAGATGTTAAGTCCCATAGTGCTTAGAGCCATTTGAACCATTTGCACGATTGAGCATGATTTTGTAAAAGGCAGTCTGAAGGGACGTTGAGTATTAAATTTATTATTAATTTATTTTATGTAAAGGAATCGTATTTTGTTTTCTTTAAATTCAACTTAGTTCTGGAATTACGAGATTTCTAGCCTAAATTACCTGTGGTAATCTGACTGGCTGACATTAGAAACGCTGCGACTATCGAAGTCCTCGAGATGATGTTATTGGCTGCTGAACATGATAGCCAATAGGAATTCAGCATTTCCCGCTGGTTTGAGTAGGGCTTTGTGCCTGATATCTGTGAGTAGATATAGTAGTTTGGGAGCTGTCTTCTGGTAAGCACTAACGTTAAACTGCGCTGATAAAATTTGGACCAAAATGAACAAATTCGCGCGTTTGATCGGTCCTCGTGTCGTTGACGAAACGCTACTACACTGTTGAGTATTTTGTGAAAGTTTGAGCGTTGTGAGTGGTATATTTTAGGAGATATCGCGTGTGAACATTTCATATCGTACATAAACTCCGCGTGGCGTGTTTCATGCAGATTACGGGACATTATGGCGAGCATTTCTTTACAAGAAGTCTGCTGATCGAGTGAATGTATTTACTCGCAAGTAGTCGTGACTCAGTGACTTTTTAGAACGTTCAAAATATCGGTTCGGACAAAATATCTTCTGGCTGCTTTCGGGTGTGAACTAGTAACGGTGACAGTATGTAACATTGCATAATTGATGTCGGTATATTAAATACGGATGTGATAGTCATTTTCTGCGCTATAAAGACAATTAAGCAACTTAAATGAAATTTTAGACATTTTTTTTTTCAAAGGAGTCATGCAAGAATTCCGAATGCTCGATAGTTTAACTAACTTGCACCTACTGCCCGTGGACTGGAGTTATGTGGCCTCTGCGTGGTAAGTATTTAGTCAAATTTTCGTCAACGCTGCTTTTTTCGGTTTAAACCAGTATTTACCACCGCAGAGTGAAGGGGGCAGACAATCTGAAACCTATCCAAATAGGTGGACTGATTGTTTAAAGGATATTGAGAGATCAACCCACGTCGCCACGAACATTAGTTGTAATAAAAATCCTAACCGACAGGGAACGAAGATGAGTTGAGGCGCTGAGAACCATACAGACCTGAAGCACACTGTACTTGATTTCGAGACTGTAGCATGTATCCATCCTCCTGACATCTGTTGATCCTGTGGTGAACTAATTTTGTAAGTGCTATATCCTTACACTGTGTATAAGAAAGTTATCGAAAAGCTGTCTTGCAGATTTCTGTGATGTTCACTTGCATAAGAGCCCAAAGTACAAATTTTCATCGCTGTAGGAACGCTCACTGGCTACAATGATGCCCATTCCTTCATAAAAGCTGGAAGCTCTGGAAGGAATGTTCACTCATAACGTCACGTGCCATGAATTCTATTTTCATATTAATTACAAACTACACAACAGTAAAAAAAAAAAAAAAAAAAAAAAAAACAGGTTTGCCACTAGCCGCTAAATGAAAATTTTGTGGATTGACATTTCTAATGATAATCCTACATATGAACTGGAATTTCAGAATATAAAATGCGTAAATGATTTTTTTATGCGAACTATAGGATACTGAGGCTTAGTTAAAAAGCATCAAATCTATGAGACTGGTAGGTTGCGTACCAATTTGATTTTCACAAACATCTGTTTTCCTCAAAACTATGTTTCTGTGCTTTGGGTCATTACGTTGACACTGCATCAATTGCATTGCCTTGTTAATGACAATCGTCTTCAATCCCGACAGTTATCAGGGCTGTCTGTGAATGTAAGTTTATCTCAACCAGGAGGGAATCACAATGTCCATTCAGTAAATAACCGGAAAAGTTGTATAAACGATAAAAAACTTCGACGAAGTTCGTCCTTCTTTGTAATTTTGTCGTGGTATCCCAAAAGTATTATCAGATGGAGTTGGCACACCTGCTTCGCGAACGGAACGCCGGGAATCAGTTAGCTGAAGGGTTGAAAACTATCGCAGTTGAACCGAACACAAGTGTACGAGTGGGCAGATAGGTTCAAATGAGGTGTAACAAGGTGCTGAAGATAGGCGACGCACAGGACGCCCTATCACTACAGTCATGAGAACAACATTTGAGAGTTGATGTGTTTATACCGTAAAATAGGTGTATTACGGAGACTGACAATCGTGCAAAGGTGAACACTAGTGTCGGACGAGCCCATCATATTGGTCATGACGTACTGGTGTTCAAGACAGATTGTGCGACGTGGTTTGACTTCAGAAATGAAAGAAAGACGCATGGATGTGAGCAGGGTGACCTGATTTGATACCTTCAGATTATCACATTTTTAACCCACTGAAAGAACCTATTAGTGGCTCAAGGGTCTCTGAAGAAGAAAAGTTCAGGCATCAGTGTATAACAGGTTACTCTCACGGCTCCAAGAATTCTTTGCACTTGCAGTTGAAAATCATGTCCAGCGCTGGCGGAAATACGTAGAACTCAAGGCAGATTACGTTGAAAAATAAATGTGTTGTATTCCATTCCCTTAATAAATTCTTTAGCATAATTTCCCGTTTTTTTATTGAATGACTCTTGTAATGCAACTGGCGTTAAGAGTTGGATACCTCGTAAATGCCCACGGTTTTCAACGCTGGTAGGAGACGTGTAGAATACTCCGAATAGTCACGATTTTTCCTTTTTTCTAATAATATAAGGTGTCGAGTGCACCAACGCTGCATACAGTCATTTAATCTGTAATGTACGAGGGTGTAGTTTACGTTGGAGGTAGTTCAGTGACTTTTTTCGTTCCATGACTTGGGCTCATTCATTAAGTGTGAAGATGTACCAGCGTAACTATTTCAACACTGTAGGTGACCAATTTGTAAGCGGTCGCAGGTTCGAATCCTGCCTCGGGTATGGATGTGTGTGATGTCCTTAGGTTAGTTAGGTATAAGTAGTTCTAAATCTATGGGACTGATGACCTCAGATGTTAAGTCCCATAGTGCTTAGAGCCATTTGAACCATTTTTGAGTACAAATAACAGTTCCGCCAAAGCACTACCCCTTTATACATTGTGTATGACGTGTTACCGCCATCTGGACACGTGTATATCGCTATACAGCTTTCACAAAGAGAGTATTTACTAATAGCTTAACAATCTGGATCATAATGTGTTTATATCTATTTAAACTGGTGCTTGTTTCAATGTGTTACTATGAGGGACAATCAATAAGTAATGCCCCACATTTCTTAAAAAAAAGCCGTTAATATACATAGACAAACGTCCTTGTTGGTGCTTCACATTTGATGTTTGTTCCGTGCGCCGGTGAAGTTTCCAACAGTTCTGGCAGATGGCAGAGATGTAGTACAGCGTCAAATTGGCGTCTATATACGACTCATGTTACAAGAATCGTGCTGTTATTGAGTTCTTGTGTGCAGAAAAAGAAACCACGGTGAACATCCATAAACACTTGTGTGTAGTGTATGGGGATGCTGAAGTTGATGGGAGTACAGTTGGGCGGTGGGTAAAGAAAGTTACAGCCTCAGGAAATGCAGGAACAGAGCTCCATGATCAGCCACGCTCGAGACGTCCTGTCATAGCCACTGCTCCAAACATGCTGAATCGTGCGGGTGCCATTATTCGTGCCGACCGGCGGATCACGACTCAACAATTAGCTCTACAGTTGACGGTCAGCATTGGAAATGTCTCTCCAATGATCGAGACTCTCGGATATTCGAAGAGGTGCAGACGATGGGTTCCGCGAATGCTCACAGCGGACCAAAAGACTGAAAGAGAGCCCATTGCATCTGAATTGATGGAGCGTTTTGAGACCGACGGAGAGGCCTTCCTGTCACGGATCGTTACAGGAGACGAAAGCTGGGTGCACAACTTCGCACCGGAAACGAAAAGGCAGTCCATGGAATGGCATCACCCTCATTCACTACAAAAGAAGAAATTCAAGACAGCTCCCTTTGCCGGTAAAGTCATAGTGACAGTCTTCTAGGATTGTGATAGCGTCATTCTCGTGGAAGTGATGCGAAGAGGGCCAACCGTCAATTCAGAGGCACACGTGAAGATTCTAATCAAACTCAAGAACTGTTTCCAACGTGTTCGATCGGACAGGAATTCAGCAGAAATCTTGCTCCAACACGATAATGCACGCCCAGACACAAGTCTGAGAACCCAGGAAGAACATCGCTAAATTCGGATGGACATCATTGCCTTATTGTAAGAGGTCCGAGCAGATGTAATTTTATGCGAGAGGTCCGAGCAGATGTAAATTTTTGTAAGATGTCCGAACAGATGTAATTTCGATGTATTGCTCACGCGCTGCCTGCGATATGCAAGGTATAAGAGAATCGCTGACCAGAGAGCCGTGTTGACTGCGGTAGGTACTGTGCAGCTGTAGCAGTAAGTTGCTAGTCTGCGCTAGTCTGGAGTCTGCTCTGGTCTGCTCTGGTGTATCGTGTTGGCTGGGCCGGTCGCGGTGCAGCGATGCCGGAGCCTGAGTATTAATTATTATATAAGGTAAAAAGCAGCCTCGCGCATATCTAGTAATGTATCTGAATTCCCTTGTAAATGTTTTAAAAATGTCCTAATAATAATCTTCGTGATATAAAGTAATTTCTAACAAACATTCATTTCAATTTAAAGAATTTACTAATTTCTTCAATCCATGATCATTCCTATCGTTGCAAAAGAAAAATCAGTTGCTTCCTTTCATAAATGACAAATCTATCGGCCAGCATTGCACAGAGCTGTGCCGGAAAAATTTTAGGTAAGAGCAGATATATTCGCCGTTTTTATTGAGGTAAGCATTTTTGCTTTTTTATTCAGAATGATCTTACAGGGCCATGACGCAGCACTGCTGTCGTCCAAAATTTACCAGGTTACTGAATTTATTTTTTATTACGTGGTTTAGGAATTTTTCTGTTTCGAACTTACATTAAATGAAAAAAGAATTTTGTGGGTACATTAAATGTGAATGCATTTCTGTACGGAGATTATAAATGGGAACCAATTTTGTTCTGAGGTTACACTAAAATTAGAATCATATTATTATTTAATGAATTTTGTTCTGAGGTTACACAAAAATTAGAATCACTATCCATAATATTCATTTTATTATTTTTTGTGGGGAGGTTACATTATCCACCCTACAGTGCAGACCTGGCATCATCGAATTTCCATTTCTTTGGGCCACTTAAGTATTCTATACGGGGAACACACTTTGAAGATGAGAGTATCAGACATGCAGTGAAAGCATGGCTACGCCTACAGGACAAGAGCTTTTACCAGCAGGAAATACATGCTCTTCCAAAACGTTGGCGTACGGCCATAGAACCTGATGGAGACTGCGTAGAAAAATAGAACACGGACAAAACATGCTGATGTATAGTGTCACCAAATTCTGGCTCTTAACAATAAATGTCCCGAGAAAAAAAAAGTGGAGTATTACTTATTGAACGACCCTCGTATTTTTATTTAAATATGCTGTCGAAGCATCTGAAGAAATTCACTGATTCACTTTTAGGTTTTTCGTTTAATATTTTGTCGTCATATTTTCTGAAATGCGAACATACTTCCAATTTTTGTAACAGATCCATTTTAATTCCTTTATTTTTTATTTAGTCGGTGGATCACTTTGACATTTTGCTCTACTTTTCCAAGTGGGCGTACAAATGGTTCAAATGGCTCTGAGCACTATGGGACTCAACTTCTGAGGTAATCAGTCCCCTAGAACTTAGAACTACTTAAACCTGATTAACCTAAGAACATCACACACATCCATGCCCGAGGCAGGATTCTAACTGCGACCGTAGCGGTCACGCGGTTCCAGACTGAAGCGTCTAGAACCGCTCGTCCACACCGGCCGGCTCCTATATCGTCTATGTGTGCGGCTGTTGCTGCCGATTTGTGTATGTTGGGTGTGTAGGCTTTATTGTACTATGTATATCTGATGTTGAAATATCGGCCGGTTTATCCCAGGTGGAGGATGTAGCATTCCTGGCATGTTATTTTGTATATTGCTGAGTATGAATATGGTTCGTAGTTATATTTCGTGTTATGTATTAATACGTAACATTACATGTAATCAAAGCCCGAAACACGGCGCGTAAAGTATAAATAAAACAAAATTGTGATTGGTAGCAGAAAAGTTATTTACGAACAAACCCCTGTGAGCACTTGTTCAGAAGAAGGAATGGGTTTCACAATAGCCAAGATGAAGAAGTTCTCACAGTTACTAACGTAAGATCTTTCATTCCTCCTGGGACATCCAGTATGTTAATGAAAACTGTATCAAAATCTTTACAGCAGTCACTGAGATTAGTCTTCTTACAAAAACAGAAACATGGGCCGCGCACTTTAATGTAAATTTTGTCAGAAATCTCTCAGCTGTATCAATGAGATGCTTTATTCGATAACTTCATTTTTTGGAGTAAATAATCAAAATATTACGACAGCTCCTCATGCTCAATGGCGTGAAGTTATGTGTATTCTCGTTCAGTTCTCTAAGCCCTTGGTTAATGACGCCTATACACTTAATAGCTAATAGCCGCGCGCGGCAACCACCGACGAGATCGACCGTAAGTGTGGTTGAAACGAGCGAGGCATGTCGAGCTTATATTGGAGCTGAGAGGTGCTTAGCTTGTGACAGCTATAAGGGCGCTGCCAGAGGACAAGATATGGGCGTTTCACGGTGACTGGCTAATTACTGACTCCTTACGCCCTTGTCTGTGGTAACTACGGCTTCGTGCGCAGAAGGAAGCTATTGGAGTCTCACCAGTTCTGCCCCACCCTCTCGTGTGCCTGTTAGGTTGAAATGACCGTGCACGGGAGGTTAGCGGTTTTGCGACGTCTCTCGCTCGCTTTCTCTCTCTCTCTCTCTCTCTCTCTCTCTCTCTCCCCCATTCTCCCCCTCCTGAGGACTGCAGTATGGTTCCGCTAACTCTGAGCCAGCGTCGGTAGCGCTGTTGGAAGTTAGGGATCGTTTATCTCCGGCCGCGTTTGCCTGCGACCGCTGTGGTCATTACGGTCATTTCCGCGCCATATTCCTGGCGTTAAATCGCATCCCAACACCACTTATACCCCGGAAGGGGGCTCGTTTGTGGAGGTAACAACTGAAATTAGATGGAAGGAACCGGCGCACGCCCGTTCGTCCATGCTAGCCAGGATTTTCCGCGCCCTGAAATGTACACGGTGCACTTTCTGTGATTGGTTCACTCCTCCCTATTTCACCATTTATATTACCACACACTTCTGATGATAATGTACTGCATGTTCTTTTGAAAAGTGGCGCTGCATGTCAAAACACACTTAAACACGTTTAAAAGTCTGCCGACCATATTCGTCTACTTTTATTTTTTTCTTAAAAAAAAAAAAAAAAGATACATTAGCAAGATATAATCACAAATGACGCCAGAGAATAATGGTATATCGTAGTTCAGGGAGTTTTAAAGAGTTAGGAAAAATCAAAAAAATGGCTCCGAGCACTATGGGACTTAACTTCTGAGGTCATCAGTCGCCTAGAACTTAGAACTACTTAAACCTAACTAACCTAAAGACATCACACACAACCATGCCCGAGGCAGGATTCGAACCTGCGACCGTAGCGGTCGCGCGGTTCCAGACTGTAGCGCCTAGAACCGCTCGGCCACCCCGGCCGGCTATAAGTGCAGGTACTTTTATATATGGTACCTAACATGTACACACAAATCGGTGTTTTGGTTTTTTTCTCCCTGCGGCGAACAGCCTTCCCACACACACGTCACCAAGATAACGAACTGATGTTTACTTCATGGTTCTAACTGCACCACTAAGTGGACTACGATTGACAGTACAGACAAACCATTTTGTGTCCATGTGTCCATACTTCGACACATGATTTGCCGCCGAGGGGAACTAAAGCGTTAATAGCTTGCTCTTACTACGAGTACTTGGAGGTACAACGCAATTAAGAAGCATACATCTTGTAACACCTGTGATTATTAGTCTTCAAATGACGTAAGTACTTATGTAATGTTGCTGAGCACGCAGTCCAATAAAAATATCTGCATTTACACCGGTAACACCCTTATATGAGCATGTCAGATAACTGAAGAGTGAAAATGGAAAAAATTCTAAGCGTTATTTTTCCACAAACGCGTTTGAGTGCTGTTGTACTCTTGGTACTCCACTGCATGTCCCTAGACTTGATCCAACTGCCAGACCCAGGAAAAAGTCTTTCAGACATGGATTAGTAAATGGCACATGGTCTTTGTGTCAATCTGGAGTTCCGAAATGCAAAATGTATGAAAAATTGGTTTCGCTGACTACTACTCTACTAGTCAGAAACATAATGCTGCATTTAAGTACTTGTATTATTACATATAAAAACAGTGCCTTAGTGTTAATGTTATTTGGAACAAAAACTTTGTTTCTGATGTTTTGTCAGAAGCTGACATTCTTGAGACCGTTGCTGTGTGCAAAAGAAACTGGATTATTACAAAAAAGAAAGCAGCAGCCAGCCACTGTTAGTATTGCTTACACTATCGCCGTTATTGGGTTTGAACCGATGTTTCAACGAAGTGTTTAAATTGATAGCTACAGCGTGCAATCTGCCACCTGTAAAGGACAACAGCAGTAAACGACTCTTCTAATATCGTGCATGTTTGGGCTGAATTAATAGTAGCATTTAGTTGTAACATCCCAACAACAAGAGACCTGTTAACACATCCCTAAAATAAATAAATGAAAGAAATTAACTTGTTTGTCTGTGTCGATTTAGCTAGCACCGTATTTCGATTAGACCTGCAAGAGTGTTTTACGATGGTGTCAGCTTGCGAATACCTAGCCTGTGTTTTAAAAAGCTTGTGATGTCGAGAATTGCTGAATTTTCTGCTCCTTGGAATAGGTCGATGTCCTCTTAGACAACTACTTTAAAGAAATTACGAAACAAGTTGCTGCATCAAATTTCGAATGTGCAACCGCACAAAATCAGATTCTTCTCCTAGTATTTCCGCTGTATATCGTTCAGTCATCTTCAGAAAGACTGATGCTCCAGCACCCGCTCCGTTCTTTCAAATACTCGGACCGTGCTACTGCGCATGCAACCTCGGATACACAGACGCTAGAGATGTCGGTCGGCGGCAAACACGTACAACGCGCATGAATTGGCTCTGAGCACTATGGGACTTAACAGCTACGGTCATCAGTCAGGCATGAACTATTTATGTGGCCGCGCACTCAATGCACCCCGGGACGTCGATGCACCACGGTGACCTGTCACTGTCGAGACGTCTTTGTTAAGTTTATTACAGAAAGCGCCGGATCCCGTGACTTATTCAAGCCGAAGCCGCTATCTCTATCAATTAAATTCATCGCCAGAGCGCTGTGAGTGCCGGAGTGTCAGTCTTTCTGCTCACTCTGAATAATATACTTACACGGATATGGTGTCTGTTCTTTCGGACACGTCCGGAAATACTAGGAGAAGAATCTAAATTTTTGCGGTTGCACATCCGAAATTTAACGCAGCAACTTGTTTCGTAATTTCTTAAAAGTAATTGTCGAGGAGGACATCGACGTAGAATAAGGACCAGAAAATTCAGCAATTCTCTACGTAACAAGCTTTTTAAAACACAAACTAGGTGTTCGTAAGCTGACACCATCGTAAAACACTCTTGCAGGTCTAATCGAAATGGTCATGTCCGAAAGAACAGACACCATATACACTCCTGGAAATTGAAATAAGAACACCGTGAATTCATTGTCCCAGGAAGGGGAAACTTTATTGACACATTCCTGGGGTCAGATACATCACATGATCACACTGACAGAACCACAGGCACATAGACACAGGCAACAGAGCGTGCACAATGTCTGCATTAGTACAGTGTATATCCACCTTTCGCAGCAATGCAGGCTGCTATTCTCCCATGGAGACGATCGTAGAAATGCTGGATGTAGTCCTGTGGAACGGCTTGCCATGCCATTTCCACCTGGCGCCTCAGTTGGACCAGCGTTCGTGCCGGACGTGCAGACCGCGTGAGACGACGCTTCATCCAGTCCCAAACATGCTCAATGGGGGACAGATCCGGAGATCCTGCTGGCCAGGGTAGTTGACTTACACCTTCTAGAGCACGTTGGGTGGCACGGGATACATGCGGACGTGCATTGTCCTGTTGGAACAGCAAGTTCCCTTGCCGGTCTAGGAATGGTAGAACGATGGGTTCGATGACGGTTTGGATGTACCGTGCACTATTCAGTGTCCCCTCGACGATCACCAGTGGTGTACGGCCAGTGTAGGAGATCGCTCCCCACGCCATGATGCCGGGTGTTGGCCCTGTGTGCCTCGGTCGTATGCAGTCCTGATTGTGGCGCTCACCTGCACGGCGCCAAACACGCATACGACCATCATTGGCACCAAGGCAGAAGCGACTCTCATCGCTGAAGACGACACGTCTCCATTCGTCCCTCCATTCACGCCTGTCGCGACACCACTGGAGGCGGGCTGCACGATGTTGGGGCGTGAGCGGAAGACGGCCTAACGGTGTGCGGGACCGTAGCCCAGCTTCATGGAGACGGTTGCGAATGGTCCTCGCCGATACCCCAGGAGCAACAGTGTCCCTAATTTGCTGGGAAGTGGCAGTGCGGTTCCCTACGGCACTGCGTAGGATCCTACGGTCTTGGCGTGCATCCGTGCGTCGCTGCGGTCCGGTCCCAGGTCGACGGGCACGTGCACCTTCCGCCGACCACTGGCGATAACATCGATGTACTGTGGGGGACCTCACGCCCCACGTGTTGAGCAATTCGGCGGTACGTCCACCCGGCCTCCCGCATGCCCACTATACGCCCTCGCTCAAAGTCCGTCAACTGCACATACGGTTCACGTCCACGCTGTCGCGGCATGCTACCAGTGTTAAAGACTGCGATGGAGCTCCGTATGCCACGGCAAACTGGCTAACACTGACGGCGGCGGTGCACAAATGCTGCGCAGCTAGCGCCATTCGACGGCCAACACCGCGGTTCCTGGTGTGTCCGCTGTGCCGTGCGTGTGATAATAGCTTGTACAGCCCTCTCGCAGTGTCCGGAGCAAGTATGGTGGGTCTGACACACCGGTGTCAATGTGTTCTTTTTTCCATTTCCGGGAGAGTACATGTAAGTATATAGTTCTGGCAACACCGGCCATGACATTCTTCTTCTGTGCGGATGCACACACATCCCCCGAACTCTTGTGGGACTTGGTAAGAATGTCTTCGAGTAATAAGTATGTTGGGGTGGGATACTACGAATGTAGTGTGTCGACATACAAGGTGAGAATGTGGGATCGCGGGAGGCGTGCGCGAGATAGTCCTTGCAGTTGCGCCATCCTCTGTGCTCTCGGTGGCTCAGATGGACGCCAGCACGGTAACTCAGCGTGTTCGGTCAGTGGGTTAGCTGCCCTCTGTAATAAAAAAACTGAGTTAATGGAACAACGACGACTGATATGGGTCTCTTGCGACGCCGCCCCCCGCAGATACAACGAACGAAAACGAACAAAATGAGATTAAAAAAAAAAAAAAATGATGGTTAGAGCGTGTGCCACGTAAGCAGGAGGTCCCGAGTTCGAGTCCCGGTCGGGGCACACATTTTCACCTTAGATTAGATTAGTTTTTCGTTCCATAGATCCGTGCTGAGGAGATCCTCGTGGATGTTTTTTAAGCTGAAATAACAATACTAATAGTATGAATATATACATCATTTGTTTCTATTAAAAAATTCGTCAATGGAGTAGAAGGAGTTGGAAACTAGTAAGTCTTTCAGACTCCTTTTAAACTGATCTTTATTTGTAATTAAATTTTTCATGTTCGCTGGAAAATTATTGAAGACGAGTGTTCCTGAGTAGTGGACCCCTTTTTGAACTAAAGTAAGTGCTTTTAAGTCCTTGTGCAGATTATTTTTGTTCCTGGTATTGCATGTATGAACTGAGCTGCTTGTTGGAAAAAGATATATATTATTTAGGACAAATTTCATTAAGGAGTAAATATACAGAGAGGCAGTAGTTAGTATACCAGTTCTTTGAAGAGGTTTCTACATGACGTCCGTGAATTTACTCCACAAATAATACGTATTACACGCTTTTGGACTCTGAAAACTTTTGTTTGACTTGAAGAGTTACCCTCAAAATATTATACCATATGACATTATGGAATGAAGGTAGGCTAAGTATGCAAGCTTTTTCATTTTTATGTCGCCTATGTCAGCTAACACTCGAATTGCAAATCCAGATTTGTTAAGGCGTTTCTGCAGTTCTGCGGTGTGTTACTCCCAACTGAATTGATTATCTAGTTGTAATCCTAGGAATTTAAGACTGTCAACCTCTTCTATCTGCTCTTCTTCTTAATTTATGCATATGCTGGGTGGAAACCTCTTACAGGTTCTGAATTGCATATAGTGAGTCTTTTCGAAGTTTAATGTCAGTGAGTTGGCTCTAAACCATGTATTAATATCCATGAAAATAATATTAGCAGCTCTTTCTAGAATTACACTCGACATACTATTTATTGCAATACTTGTGTCATCTGCAAACAAAACGAACTCTGCTTCTGGCAGTGTAACTGATGAGAGATCATTAATGTACACAAGAAAAAGCACTGGCCCTACGATGGATCCTTGTGGGATACCATATGTAATTTCTTCCCATTCTGATGATAACTGATGACTTGATTCACTATTCCCTTGCACTGACACCCTTCGAACCATTGAACCATTGAACCATTTTGCAGCACTGCCCGTGACACCATACAATTCTAATTTATTTAAAAGGATGTTGTGGTTCACCTGTCCCTGTTGATATACAGGGTGAGTCACCTAATATTACCGCTGGATATATTTCGTAAACCACATCAAATACTGACGAATCGATTCGACAGACCAACGTGAGGAGAGGGGCTAGTGTAATTGGTTACTACAAACCATAAAAAATGCACGGAAGTATGTTTTTTAACACAAACCTACGTTTTTTTAATTGGAACCCCGTTAGTTTTGTTAGCACATCTGAACATATAAACAAATACGTAATCAGTGCCGTTTGTTGCATTGTAAAATGTTAATTACATCCGGAGATATTGTAACCTAAATTTGACGCTTGAGTACCACTCCTCCGCTGTTCGATCGTGTGCATCGGAGAGCACCGAATTACGTAGGGATCCAAAGGGAACGGTGATGGACCTAAGGTACAGAAGAGACTGGAACAGCACATTACGTCCACATGCTAACACCTTTTTATTGGTCTTTTTCACTGACGCACATGTACAGTACCATGAGGGGTGAGGTACACGTACACACGTGGTTTCCGTTTTCAATTACGGAGTGGAATAGAGTGTGTCCCGACATGTCAGGCCAATAGATGTTCAATGTGGTGGCCATCATTTGCTGCACACAATTGCAATCTCTGGCGTAATGAATGTCGTACACGCCGCAGTACATCTTGTGTAATGTCGCCGCAGGCTGCCACAATACGTTGTTTCGTATCCTCTGGGGTTGTAGCCACGTCACGGTACACATTCTCCTTTACCGTACCCCACAGAAAGAAGTCCAGAGGTGTAAGATCAGGAGAACGGGCTGGCCAATTTATGCGTCCTCCACGTCCTATGAAACGCCCGTCGAACATCCTGTCAAGGGTCAGCCTAGTGTTCATTGCGGAATGTGCAGGTGCACCATCATGCTGATACCACATACGTCGACGCGTTTCCAGTGGGATATTTTCGAGCAACGTTGGCAGATCATTCTGTAGAAACGCGATGTATGTTGCAGCTGTTTGGGCCCCTGCAATGAAGTGAGGACAATGTTTCAAGCGTCAGCTTTAGGTTACAATATCTCCGGACGTAATTAACATTTTACAATGCAACAAACGGCACTGATTACGTATTTGTTTATATGTTCAGATGTGCTAACAAAACTAACGTGGTTCCATTTAAAAAACGTAGGTTTGTGTTAAAAAACATACTTCCGTGCATCTTTGTATGGTTTGTATTAAACAATTACACTAGCCCCTCTCCTCACGTTCGGTCTGTGGGATCGGTTCGTCAGTATTTGATGTGGTTTACGAAATATATCCAGCGGTAACGTTAGGTGACTCACCCTGTATATCAACGCCCGTTAGCAGCTGAAGATATTAATATAATTCCAATTTCACTCTGAATAAGGCTGAAGGTATGCAGCCGAAATATTAGAAGAAGAAGCTGAATTTATGCGGCTGCAAACCTGAAATTTAATAGAGCAATCAATGCGCCGCGAAAACATGAAGATGCATATGGAAATGTTCGTAGCTGCCTCCGGTCTGCTTCCTGCGGTTCACGGGGTGACTGTGAAGTATAAATGCTGAAGTAACAGGAAGTAGAAATCACGACTCGAGAAGAGCATAGGTCGAATCCTTGCAGCAAGCAGAAGCCGGTCAAGGTAGTAACTGGGCGGTCGGAGGCACACACGCCTCCATGGATTCCAATCCACTCCCGGTACTGGCGGCCAGCGTGCCGGCGGAATCGATGCGATGCGAAGCGATGCCCTGCGCTCGCCCCTGAGCAATATACGACCCATCCGCACTTCCGCCACAACTCTGTGTGTACGTCCCAACGGATACCCAATGCCCGTTGCAGCGACGTGGAGGTCTAGACCGCTGTCATCCCATTTAGTACCTCCTCCTGTGAACTAAAAATTCAGTTGTCAGTCTCTCCAATGTCATCAAAGTGACACTGCTACGAGGAGTGTTCCAAATATCACCTAATTTTTAGCATTCCGTATCTCAGTCGGTAAAAAGGAAACCTTTATAGGACCACGTTACTGTTCGCATCTCTGGCCGCCTGTTAAGACCCCTTTTTTCAGGAAAGGGCAGATGTATCATGTCGAAATTTACGTCAAATACTAAGGTCTATAGTCCGTTGTCGGTGCAAAAATTTTAAGTCAACACGGTCAAGAGATACGGCCAATTATGTCACGTACTTTCAAAGTCACAAACTCACTCACCGAAACCTGTTGACCTGGAATCATAAAATTTGTAATAATACCAATTAAAAAATATCTTTTTGCCACTTGAACATACATTACATTCATCAGCCGTGCCGGCCGTTGCGGCCGAGAGGTTCTAGGCGCTACAGTTCGGAACCGCGCTGCTGCTAGGGTCGCAGGTTCGAATCCTGCCTCGGGCATGGACGAGTGTGATGTCCTTAGGTTAGTTAGGTTTAAGCAGTTCGAAGTCTAGGGGACTGATGACCTCAGATATTAAATCCCATAGTGCTCAGAGCCATTTGAACCATCATCAGCCGTCAAAAGCATAACAGACGAACATTACTACATGGAAACAATAAATGTAAGTTGCTGTCATGTTTTAGTAACTAAATACATACATAAACTGAAGTCCCTAGCTCGCTTTCTTTTGTATGTCCGGGCTAGTGAGACGAACTATTGCAGAGATTTTGATACGGTCTCTCCATTCCAGAGACCAATATCTTGCCAGCATCGATATCGGTAACAGGTGAAAGTAATTGAAACTCTCTATTCCCAGGAATAGAGAGTTTCAACCTATACAGGTTGAACATTAATAAAACCGACTTAATGCAAGGACGCATTCCTGAGCGGAAATGAGGGTAGAAACGTCCTATACGTCCTGAAACGCCTCGTTGCCTTGGTAAGCGGCGCCGACGAATGAAATTTCTTCTGGCCACTTGCCGTGTGTCCCTTGTGTGTTGCAGGTGTCAGGGATGGTAGGGGCTGACATGCAGGATACACATAATCGTGCTGTGTCTTACACCATGTTGGCTGCTCATTTGACTGGAGCTTGTAGTAGGGTTTGTCTGGATATCCTACCTACTGCATGTTGAGAACGGGGGCTCCATCCTGCTACATCCAAAAGGGGTCAGAATACCTGAACGAAGGATGCATAGGAGGAGGACGAGGAGGAGGAGGTGACAAAACAATGAGCAGGAAAGCACGAAATTCACAGATAGTGCATTGAGTCAGGCCAGACGAATCAACAGTGGTACTGACAGAATTAATTGGAAGATAGTTATTACGAGGCGCAGGCAATGTAATTGTGATTTCTGAATACAAATCCTTTCTGTTCCACCCCATCGTTAGGTCACTTTCTCGAAGTCCTTCTCAGTTGCAGGAACCCGACTCTGGAATGACCTCCCGCCTTCTATTAGACAACTCCAGCTTCATAAGGTAGTAAATGACATATCTACTAAAGCAACAACAAGAATTACCAATTTCCCTGTACGCACTCGCCACCCCTCTACATCCTTCTTTCCAACCAAATCTACCTCATTTCCCAGTATTCTTAGCTAATGGAGTCTCCTTAAATTACCTTTCCCCAGAACTCGCTATATCAGGAAACATCTGTCTTCAACACCTACAAACTCTTTTCATATCTGCCACTGTCATTATTGTTGATTCGAGCCGTGCTGCCACGGGGCGTCCGTAGTGGCCGTGCGGTTCTAGGCGCTGCAGTCTGGAACCGCGAGACCGCTACGGTCGCAGGTTCGAATCCTGCCTCGGGCATGGATGTGTGTGATGTCCTTAGGTTAGTTAGGTTTAAGTAGTTGTAAGTTCTAGGGGACTAATGACCTCAGAAGTTGAGTCCCATAGTGCTCAGAGCCATTTGAACCATGCTGCCACGGGATAGTATGACCGCAACTGTTCGACACTGAGGAAATTTGATAATTTCTTTATTTTGTCCTTCTCGGTTACATAAATATACAATTTCTGGTGCAGCGGTTACCGGTTTCGGGCTAATACGCTCAAAAACGGTACCCGCTGCAGCAAAAGTTGTATACTGAGGAAACTGAGACGGACTAAATAAAGACATTATCAAATTTACACCCCATCATTACGGTTGTTATTGTCATTCTTATTGGCGTTCTTCTTTCTTTCTTCGTTTGGGTCACCTAAGGACCACGCACAAATTTCAATGCTTCCTTCTTTGTTATTTCTTTTTCCTCCATTATCCTTTTATCTTTTCACTATGTATCCTTTTCCTCTCCTGGGACCATTTTCACTCTGTCTTCTTCTCCATATAGCCTTGGAATCCCTACATTTTTAAAGGTTTCCTCTTGAAAATCTCACTTTCTGTTGCATCTTTTTCACTTACGTTATTTATTTCCAAATCTTTCCTAACTTCTTGACTCCAGGCTATTGTTGATTTCTTCTTCCAAACACATTTAAAAATCAGTTTGGTTAACCTGTTGCTGTTCATTTTATATAGGTGTCCAAAAAACAGCAGTCGCCTCTTTTGTAGTGTTTCATTTATGTTTTCTATGTTGCGATTAAGTTCTTCACTGCTTCTTAAGTTCCAAACCTCTGTAATTTTTGGTGGTCCATTATTATTACTATTTCTTTGTTTTCTCAGACTTTATGTCTGGTCAAAAATGGAAAGTGACGCGGACCTTGATCAAGCGTGACTTCCTTTTAACTGTACGATATATGCTATATTGCATTTGGGAACTTTCGCGTAATTGAACATGTATCAATAATTACGGATTTCTGTAGTTGTATATATAAGTTTGCATGTAGCTGTATTGCATTGATGTACTGGTGGATATTATGTGGTATGACTCCTGTAGTTGATAGTATAATTGGTATGTCAACTTTATCCTGATTATTATTATTATTATTATTATTATTATTGTCACTTATCATGACAGCAGTTGCAATTGTAGAAGTACTGCTAGTATTAACTTTATTAGTTCACAATCAGCATTATTTACTCACATTGCCTCTTCAGGCAGTCATATTGTTTTAATACTATTTGTCATATTAAAATTGCTATTTCTTAGAAAGCTATGGTGTACAAATAGTACTGTATGTGTGAAACCATGGTCGGATGTAAGAGAAGGCCTGTTGGCATTAGTCAGATCAGGTTAAATAAATAAACAAATAAATGTATGTGGCTATTTCTGTGTTCAGCGATTCATGGGCTTTTTTTATATAATGGGAATTATGAGTGACAGTTTGATGGTTATTTTATTTATATACTATTCAGTGCAGCTTATTTTTTTCATTTAATGACTGTTACGTGAAGCAGGGAGAATTGGTTACTCCTTGAGTTAACGCTGATTACTCTTTACATTATTAAACCCCACGAAACGCATAAATTTCAGCATTTTTCTAAGTTAGACACAATACGCCGCCACATCGCAATCTGTGGATTCTTTAGTTTACTTTAGTGAATTCTTTAGTTTAGTGATGTAGATCATGGTCTGTTCACCAGAAGCAGCGTAGCAAAACTGTTAATATGTTAGGAAACTGAAGGTTAGAATTGCATGAGCTAAAACCAGTCCAAACGTTGGAACAACACTTACAACTGCTTGCACTATCACCTTTTTTTTGCATTTTGTTCGTTTTTGATCGTTGTGTTTGGTCTTTGCGGACGTCACATGACATCCGGTCAAATTCGTATGTTGACCCTTCCACTCAGTTTTTTATTACACAGGCCAACCATCTCTCTGACCGAAAACGCTGAGCTACCGTGCCGGCTACACTGGACGTTCCCAAAACCCCATCAACGAATTTAAGTCTACTATTATCCATCCCTAACACTAATTTTAAGTATTTGTTAGCATTAAATATTTTAACGATGTGACCTCGTGCAAATGTTAGCTGCAGAGACGTCCGAGGGGAAGAACAAAATTTCAGATGTTCTGTGACTAAATTGACGGAGGAGATGGATCGGCCACGCTGTAACTACCTGAAAATAATGGTGGTTATGAACCCAGTTGCTTGCACCGAATGTAGGTATGGCAGTAAGCGTAGCTGATATACTCCAATTAGCTTGAAGGAGCTGGCGGAATGCTATCCCAGAGCATCGCATAGGAATCGGGAGATTCTTTATACCACGTAACAAATGGACGAACAGAAAGCAATAAACCCAGATAAAGAAGGGCGCTCCCCAAGGCGGACGGGCTGAAGGGAAAGAATGGGTATAGCTGATACAAAGGAGCGAGGTCTATAAAAGAGCCGTTATTTAAGGAACCAATATCCCCGGACTTTAGCCTGTCCTACTATAATGTCAATTTAAGGGGGGACTATGTGACAGAGACGAATTCAATTCTTCTGAGAGAAATTTCTGACAACGACCCGGGCAACTTAAGTATCAACGTATCGTCTTCTTAAGTGAAGACTTCGAACGTGGTCCTTCAACTGTGTATGACAGTTACTGGCCTTTGCACGAACCGCCAGTTAAAATGGCATTGTTGCTTCACCGTTTCCTCTGAAGACTAATCGCAATCAAATGTAATTAACTCAAATTGAAATGGGTTCCGTATAGAGACTCCATTCCAGTATTAAAGTAAGAAGGTATGTTTCCTAGACGAAGGAATTTGTATATCAGTGGTTAACAGCTGTACTAGAAAAACGAGTCTCTCCATATGCTTCTGAACGTAACAACTGGTACAAATAGCAAACATAGGTGAGCATAATTTTAGTGTGGTTTCACCCCCCGTACAGCTGAACTGCAGTCTTCATATAATTTACTACGCTGCAATTCACACGTAAGAGTGGAACAGAGGGTTCATGAAACCACTTTCAAACTATTTATTGACCTGCAATCTCAAACAAAACATGGAAAAAATAAACACCAAAGTCTTCCTGTTCGAGTTCTTATTTCTCATTTTATCCCGATGATCGTTTCCCTCCATGCAGATGGCAAGCAACAAAATATTTTGAAATATTGTGAAACGATATCGGCGCAACGAAAAATGCTTTTTGTTAATGATTACCACCCCAATTCCCTTATCATATCAATGACATTCTCTGCCCTATTTCATAGAAATACAAAACAAGCTGTCCTCCTTTGAATTTTTTCCATGACCTCCGTTTTATAGTATCTGGTATGAATCACATGCCGCGCAGCTATACCTCATACGAGGACGACGAGCCAAGTGTAGGCAGTATCTTCTTTAGTAGAATTGTTGCAACTCGTAAGTGTTCTGTCAATAAAACGCAGTCTTTGGTTCATCTTTACCACAGCAATTTCTGTTTGAGGGTTCCAATATAAATTTTTCATGACTGTAATCCATACCTATTTATTTGAATCGACAACCTTTAATTATGTGTGATTTACCGTGTAATAGAAATTTAACTGGACTTTTTATAGTACTCACGAGGAGGACTTCACACTTTTTTTTGGCTGGAGGCAACTGCTAAGTTTACTACCAGCCATTTATCTTCTCCAGCTCATTTTGCAATTCGTTTTCATCTTCTGATGATTTTACTAGAGGGTAAACGACACCATAAAATGCTGAAGTAGTCTCCTACAACGTTTATCTAGATTAAGAGCAGCAGAGAACCTATAACACACAATACTCCTCATGCACCCAATCTGAACCCTCTTCTGAGGGAAAGGGTTAAACGCCTTCTAGATATGTAGGAAATCCGGTCAATAGCATCTATTACTTCGTGCTTCACTAGAACGTCATTGTCTGAATCCTTGCTCCTTTTGGGACAACATATTGTTTTCTTCGAGGTACTTCATAGTGTTGGAACACACAATATATTCATAAATCCTACTACAAATCAATGTCGATAATATGGTCTATGGCTCAGCGGATTAATCCCATGCCCTTTCTTGAGTACTGCTTTGACCAGTGTTACTTCATATTACAGCTAAAAAGGATGCTACGTGTAAAAATCATTAGTAATCACTGATTTTAATCTCTCCTTTTTACACATATGGGAAAACTATTTTTGAAAACCCCATTTAGTTCACCAAAAGTAGTCTAAGTCATTTGTACTCTATATATTTCATTTGATGTACATTCAGTCGTTGTTTACAGTCACCGAAGGAAAAGCTGTAACTTGTTCTCGCTAAACAGAAACTCTATTCCTTACAATTCTTTCGTGTACCTTCTCATCTGGCTTAACTCACAGTGGAGGAGGTGGTAATCCAGTCGCGACTAGAAATCGTCTCCCTGTTTTAGTACACAGACTAGCCAGACTGTGGTTTTACACTGTTTTACACGCTCATTTTACGAACTACTAGGCTGGTCTTCATTTTCTGTTTCAGAGAATAAGATAGGCAAACAGTTGAATATACTAAAATTATGAACATAGCTGCTGATCATTAACGGTGTATGTAAATGAATGATTTGAGAAAATCAGCCAAACATTTGGACTTGTGAAGGTTTATTGGCAACCCTTAACAAAGCTATCAACTATTATAAAATTGTCTTCTTGAGAAGTAGGTGGACCAATTCAGGAAATTTTTTATATCATAAATAAGAAGAATTATCAAGTTGTATAGGATGCACAAAATCACAGGATAAAGATCTAATGAACAAAAACTACTTACACGTAAAATTACATACTGGAGACGACAAGTTTTAGAGCAAAGAAGCTCCTGTCGAGTAGCATGCTGTGTGTGACTTTCAGTAAAACTAAACAAAATCCATTAAGAAACATTTCCATTGGTGGTGGGCTAAGCGTTGTAGTGTCCACATTAAAAGTATCTGGAATTAATTGCAGAGAAACGGACCGTATGTGGCTGGGGCCATGCGGCTATTGACAAAGTTGTCTCAGTCCACGAAACAGGAAACATTGGTAGGTTGCGTACCTGCGCGAAAATTTATGCGCGTAGCAAACAGGTGACGTGTAAACAGTCAGTCGCCACTTTATATCGAAAAGCGACTGAGAACATTTTTAGGTAGAAAATTGGTGGAAGATGAGAGGTAGAGAGGAGGACGGGAAATTTTAAAATGAATAATAATAGTGAAAAAGAGGAGAAGTAGAAAGAGATTTATCTGTTTATTATGCACATATGATTTCGGGGGCTACGCCACCTACCGATGTTTCCTATTTCGTGCACTGCGAAGACTTTGTCGGTCGCCACATGGGACCAGCCACATACGGTCCGTGTCACTGCATTTTAATTCCGTATACATTTTAATGTGAAGGCTTTTACACGTAGCCCAGTTCCACTGGGGATGTTTTTAATGGATTTTATTTGGTTTTACTGACTGTCACACATAACATGTTACTTGGCATGAGCTCCTTTGCTCTGAAATTTGTAGTCAGTATGTGATTTTACATGTAAGTAATTTTTGGTTATTAGATTTTATCCAGTGGTTTTGTGCATCGTGTATTCCTACCGTCAATAGGTCCATATACTTGCGTATAAGACATTTGTACAAATGTTGAAACCAGGGTCAAGGGTTGTTACAGTTCAATTCTTTTATCTTGGCGGCTTGCGCATGCCGGCCCAGACACGGGAGATTGCTGCGTTGCCAAGTTGCAAGAGCCAAGAGAAGCAGCGCCATAGTATAGTATAGTTCGCAATCTTACGTTTAGGGGGGAGCGCGCAGTTTATGAAGTGATGGCTTACCACGGCCGCATTAACCCTTTCGCTGCTACAGAGAGAGCTCCCCGCATTCCGCACTGTGCGCGATTTTGTCATCACTGCACTGCTCGCCTGTGCAGACACGTGGTGTTCCGACTGCTTTGACACACATATCATTCGATTTCACAAAAACTATTTGGCCCAAAAATTTGATTTTTCACATCTTCTTGACTGATACCTTCCCCCCATAAATGACATAATTTTGTTTCGATGTTCAACGCAGTTATTGTGCAGCATTAAATGAAGTGAATCATTGCGCGAAATTTTGAAGACTTTGCAGAGGTAAAAGTCCACAGCGTATACCTTCAGTATGGTCGATTTTAGTTGCCACTAGAAATTTCAAAAAATTACATTCAAGCGAATAAAATTCATGAAGTAAGACACTTCGATATTATTTTTATAGAAAGAAAATATTAAGCATCGAACAAGGTTTAAAGTCAGAACCTTTTGCCTATCAGCCAAACACCTTAACCATTACGCTAATGCAGCTTATCATTCCACTGAATTACTGGAGGACTTTAAAATATCACGCAAAATACCTACAAACACTGTTGGTATGACTATGAATAACTCACGTTTCGTCGAAGTACAACAGGAAATAAACGATTACCGCTGTTCTTTATTGCGAAAAAGCAGTTAGTGAGAACGAATTATTGCTTGTTTGGTTTAATTAATTAATAGAATATGAAGCAATTGGTGTAAAGAATGCTTTTTCCAAACTTTATTTTATAGAAAGTCTGCTATCAAGACATTGCTTTTGTTCAATTACTTTATTTATGACTGAACGTTTCTAAAACTGAGGACACTCGTCCGTGCTCTGCACTGCAGTCGAGCTCTGGCAACGTCGTTCTCTGTTCATTGGCAGATGCGCAGAACGAACCTAAACTCGGCCGCCATCGTAAATGACGCGCACTTTAGTAAATCTTTATACCAGCAACTTGTTGGCTGAATTACTCACATCATTCAGTACAAAATGCGATAACATACAAAATAAGGTTTAAATAGTTCAGTGTTGTTGCACACCTTACCGTCTCTTAGATGGCGACAGAAAGTTCGTCCGATAGTAAAGATAAAAAAAAGAACATCCAGCAAACAGCGGACTCTGTAGGATGGGACAAAAGATAGGGAAGAAAGAGACATGCTTATATTGGCGCCCTGGGATATTTATTAACCCCAGTTAAACATTTTGCCTCTGTACCTATCCAGGCAGCGTGCTGCTTGCTCAAGATTACCGCCTCAGTAAGCAGAACTATTCGAGTGTAAATTAAATTTCAGAGACGACAGCTCTAAGCCATTTCTCGAGTCGCAGCCGTCTACGAATTTGCGGAGGCGATGCCAGTTGCAGAGTACAGACCTAGTTAAAATTGAGAAATGTGTCAGGGGGGAAGGCGAGAAATTCATAGATGAGATCGAGACGAATAAGAAAAAAGAAATTATAATTTCAACAGAGAATCTGGTGGCAGAGGAAAAGAAGCGAACCTGTCTGCAGCAGACACGGCCGCAAGTAACGACTCAGTATTGACAGGCGTGAGTGTCATTTGCATCGCAGCCGCCCGTCTGCCATCTGGGAGGGTACAGTTTTCCTTCCGCCCTTGAGGCAAAGGCGAGTGGGCTGCTCTGCGGTCACCCACCGCCCCGATTCCATTTCTTCCACCATCGCCGCCAATCATCTCAGCCGGCAGACTGACACCTAGTTTCGTAACTCCGCCACTTCACCCCTCTTTCTCCTCTGCCACAGTCGCCAATTCCCCCCCACCTCCCCCCCCCCCCCCCCAACACCCTTGCACTCTTCCCTCGCCGGCGGCGCCAGCTGCTACAGCCACGAGACGCACCACAAGACTCTCTCACTTCCTCTTGCTTCCTTTTTGCTGCCTCGCCTTTCGTTTTCTTTTTACTTTCTTTCTTCCCCGCTCCCACTCCAGTAGTTCGTCGCCGAGTAATCAAGTATTGCCAACTGGCTAGCTGCTTCAAATGAAGTAACGTCGCTTAGGGAGGCAGAGGTTGTGTGGAGAGATATCACCGATTACAAAATAACACCACCCGAATTAGGGTTGCCAGGTGTTCGGTTCTACCACGAGATGCCCGGCTTTTTACGGTTGCCTCAGGAGAAACATATAACACTTTAATTTAGCTTCGATGTAAATAAATCTCTTCCACAAGCGCTTTTGTTGCTATTGTCAGTCTGCATTTTATATCGTCGCTACTGTGTTGATTGCCCATTGTCAGTTATTTTGTTGCGTAAACAGTGAAACTCGTCGTCTCTCTTAGTACCCTACACTAAAGGGAATAACTTGCATCGTACACTGAAGGGAAAAAAATCCCAACATCAAGAAGGAGCTGAGCGAGATAAACGAAAGTTGGTAGGCGTGCTCCTGCAACTGAGAGATGACGTCAATTCCAATTTCGCGCCAGGCGCAAAGAGTGACGCCAGTAGCGCCACTACGAGGATCGAGAGACGTCTACAGACGTTAAAGTAACCTCTGGCGTGCCACAGTGGAGTATTATGGGACCATTGCCTTTCACAATATATATAAACGACTTAGTAGATAGTGTCGGAAGTTTCATGCGGCCTTTCGCGGATGATGCTGTAGTATACCGAGAAGTTGTAGCATTAGGTAATTGCAGCGAAATGCAGGAATATCTGCAGCGGATAGGCACTTGGTGCAGGGAGTGGCAACTGACCCGTAACATAGCCAAATGTAATGTATGGCGAATACATAGAAAGAAGGATCATTTATTGTATGATTATATGATAGCGGAACAAACACTGGTAGGAGTTACTTCTGTAAAATATATGGGAGTATGCGTGAGGAACGACTTGAAGTGGAATGATTATATAAAATTAATTGTTGGTAAGGCGGGTGCCAGGTTGAGATTCATTGGGAGAGTCCTTAGAAAATGTAGTCCATCAACAAAGGAGGTGGCTTACAAAACACTCGTTCGACCTATACTTGAGTATTGCTCATCAGTATGGGATCCGTACCAGGTGGGGTGGACAGAGGAGATAGAGAAGATCCAAAGAAGAGCGGCGCGTTTCGTCACAGCGTTATTTGGTAAGCGCGATAGCGTTACGGAGATGTTTACCAAACTCAAGTGGCAGACTCTACAAGAGACGCGCTCTGCATCGCGGTGTAGCTTGCTGCCCAGGTTTCGAGAGGGTGCGTTTCTGGATGAGGTATCGAATATATTGCTTCCACCAACTTATACCTCCTGAGGACATCACGAACGTAAAATTAGAGAGATTTGAGCGCGAACGAAGGCCTTCCGGCAATCGTTCCTCCCACGAACCATACGCGACTGGAACAGCAAAGGGAGGTAATGACAGTGGCACGTAAAGTGCCCTTCACCACACGCCGATGGGGGGCTTGCGGAGTATAAATGTAGAGGTAGATGCAAATCAGATTTGCTTTAAACACACATTGCAACTCTCGCGACCGTTTGCTCCCTTTGAGACGGATGTTCGTCAAGAATGCAGTCAAGACGACGAAGACCTCTTTATCAATAGCTCCATGAGTTTGAACGAGGCCGCGTACTAGGGCTGCGGGAAGCTGGATGGTCCTCTGCGATATTGCAGATAGACTTGGCAGGAATGTAGCCATTGTACATGATTTATAGCAGCGGTGGTCACGAGAAGATACGGCCTCAAGAAGATGGGGCTCCGGACAGCCACGTAGCACTATCGAGAGGGAAGACTGTCGTCTGTGGCTTTTGGGTGTGGCCCATCGTACTGCACCTGCAGCACCAATTCGAGCAGTGACACAACTAAATGTTACGAATGGGTTACTTCAGGACAGCTCCGAGCCATACGCCCCTTAGCATGCATTCCACTGACCCAAACAACCGCCGTCTGAAACTTCTGTGGTGTCGAGCGAGAGCTCATTGGAGGACAGGATAGAGGTCTGTTGTGTTTTCTGATAAAAGACGGTTCTGCTTCCCTGCCAGTGATGGTAATATGTTGGCTATGAGGAGACCATTTGAGGGCCTGCTGATAACCTGTCTGCGTGCTAGAGGTATAAGATCTACATCTGTATATACGTCTGGGGTACGATTTCGTATGACATTAGGCGCACTCTGTTAAGTGAATCGGAAGAGTAACAGGTGGTGTAGGGCGATTTCTGGAGGAGAAGAAAACTATTTCTGAAAACAGAATTTCTCCTTTTAAAATATTTGTTCTGTTTGTTTGTGGCAACTCTGATGAGATATTCTATACGGCCGGGGGGAATCTTATTTGCTTTGTAACATACTGAGAAAAGAAATGTTCCCTACTCCCTTTAATCATTCGACTGATCAGATGACAGATAAGCTACTCATAATATCTGCAAACTACGTGTAACACAAGATTTTTTTATGTGGAAGCTGAAAAACGTCACCTCCTTGCTTCCATAACACCGAATAACGGAGCCTACAGCTGTTTTGCTTTGTTTTGGAGCACACAAGCTATTTTTCCACTCAGCTGTTTCTGTTGGTTACTTTATTTGCAATCTGTTTGGAAGCCTTTAATGGCTTGATCTTCACGTACTTTGGTTCAAATATCGGAAATAAATTCCAGTCGCAAGTGTGTTCTCCAACGCAGTACTACATTTCTTTTCGACGACTGTGCCTAGTTATCTACCTCAAGAAAGGTGTGTTCAAATGGTACAAAAGGCTCTGAGCACTATGGGACTTAACATCTGAGGCCATCGGTCCCCTCGAACTTAGAACTACTTAAACCTAACTAACCTAAAGACATCACACACACCCATGCCAGAGGCAGGATTCGAACCTGCGACCGTAGCGGTCGCGCGGTTCCAGACTGAAGCGCCTAGAACCACTAGGCCACAACGGCCGGCAAGAGATGTGTAATATTGTCCGAAGGAACAATGCATCAAAGACATTGTCCGATACGGACACTGCATTAATGTACAAATACATTATTTTCTGAGAAATTGAAACTTGTTTAACTTCGTAAATAAGCGAACTACAACGATAATAATATAACACAATTGCCACATAGAGTTTCAGTCACCATGGCAACCCCTTCCCTCCACATTCTTTAAATATGATCGTATTATTGTCCTAGGATTGCGTAACAACTTCAGACCCTGCAATTCCCTTGTGTTCCTATGCTGTACAGTATTCCCCTGAATGCATTTCCCGTTTTTGTGTACATATTGTCCTTGTTTTGTTTTTTCCGCCACTCCCATAGCAGCCTTCTAAGTTAAGGAGCCTCATTCTAAAAGAGTTACTACCTATCGTTACCGATTGTACGGCGTTATTTCTTTCCAGATCTTTTATTATTACAGAATTCCAGGCTGTCTACCAGGCTGTCTAAACTTAGGAATATTTTACATCCTTAGTCGGGGCTGTACAGACGGTAGAGATCACAAAAAGCTGCATTTTTCCATTACATCCGACGTTTTATAGATACAGTATTGGACATTAAAATTGCTACACCACGAAGATGACGTGCTACAGACGCGAAATTTAAGAGACAGGAAGAAGATGCCGTGCTATGCAAATGGTTAGCTTATCAGAGCTTTCACACAAGGTTGGCGCCGGTGGCAACACCACTAATGTGCTGACATGAGGAAAGTTTCCAACCGATTTCACATACACAAACATCAGTTGACCGGCGTTGCCTGGTGAAATGTTGTTGTGATGCCTCATGTAAGGAGGAAAAATGCGTACCATCACTTTTCCGACTTTGATAAAGGTCGGATTGTAGCCTATCGCGATTGCGGTTTATCGTATCGCGACATTGCTGCTCGCGTTGGTCGAGATACCATGACTGTTAGCAGAATATGGAATCGGTGGCTTCAGGAGGGTACTACGGAACGCCGTGCTGGATCCCAACGGCCTCGTACCACTAGCCGTCGAGATGACAGCCATCTTATCCGCATGGCTGTAACGTGCAGCCACGTCTCTATCCCTGAGTCAATAGATAGGGACGTTTGGTATCAGCTCGGAGGCCGTGGCTGCGGTTACCCTTGACGCTGCATCACAGACAGGAGCGTCTGCGATAGTGTACTCAATGACGAACCTGGCTGCACGAATGGCAAAACGTCATTTTTTGGGATGAATCCAGGTTCTGTTTACAGAATCATGATGGTCGCATCCGTGTTTGGCGACATCGCGGTGAACGCACATTGGAAGCGTGTATTCGTCATCGCCATACTGGCGTATCACCCGGCGTGATGGTATGGGTTGCCATTGGTTACACGTCTCGGTCACCTCTTGTTCGCATTGACGGCACTTTGAACAGTGGACGTTACATTTCAGATGTGTTACGTCCCAGGGCTCTACCCTTCATTCGATCCCTGCGAAAACCTATATAATGCACGACCTTATGTTGCAGGTCCTGTACAGGCCTTTCTGGATACAGAAAATGTTCGACTGCTGCCCTGGCCAACACATTATCCAGATCTCTCACCAATTGAAATCGTCTGGTCAATGGCGGTCGAGCAACTGGCTCGTCACAATACGCCAGTCACTACTCTTGATGGACTGTGGTATCGTGTTGAAGCTGCATGGACATCTGTACCTGTACACGCCATCCAAGCTCTGTTTGACTCAATGCCCAGGCGTATCAAGGCCATTATTACGGCGAGAGGTGGTTGTTCTGTGTACTGATTTCTCAGGAGCTATGCACCCAAATTGTGTGAAAATGTAATCACATGTCAGTTCTACTATAATATATTTGTCCAATGAATACCCGTTTATCATCTGCATTTCTTTTTGGTGTAGCAATTTTAATGGCCAGTAGTGTATTTGCGCTGGAAATGTGAGGATTATCCTGGGTTATACGTAGGCTGTGCAACTCCCTTGCTTTATGTGTTTCTGCTGTTTGCTGATCACCAATAGTATGAAACGGGAGTTCTGTAAGAACCACTCCCTATCGTCCGCTACAACGGAAATTTTTCGCGTTGTTACCTTGCACAATGTTTGTGAAAAAAGCCGAACCGCAAATCTGACGCACGACCTTAACTGGATTCCAAATCAGGCAAGCAACGCGGAAGTGGTGAGGTGTTGTACCGCGAGCATGGAAACGCTCTCACCTCGAGATGCGTGGGCGTGGAAAGGCTCACAGTTTTCCAGTTGGAAGAGGAGTGGCGCGGACGCCTGCTCCCCCACAACAAACAACCACGCAACCGCAAGGGGGCGCTGCTCAATACGCAGCGTCCTGTGTACATGTGACAGAAGGCGGGGGAAGGTGCGCATTCAGCTGCGGTGAGCCCTGACGCTCTTGTCTCCATGGCAACATTGATGAATGACCTGCCCCTTCGAGTGCACTGGACCAAGAAACGAGAAAAGCAATGTTCTTTGTCGCCACCCGCAAATTTTGTTTTGACGGTCGCATGTCTCCGTGGTCACACTATCGTCTTGAGGGGGAAACCGTATGGTACTAACACCAGTGTCCGTAAAACATAGCTATTGTAAAATCTCTTCGTGACCACAACTTCTGGTTTGATTTCTTCCATCCTTATTCTTATCGGCACTAAGCTATTTTCAAAGGAACAAAATCCTGTTGATAGAAAATACTGCATACAACTTAATGGTATTAAGCATCAAGTAAAAGTGTACTTACGTTTAAACTGGAGGCAACAAATTTTACTAGCAGGATTTTGTTCCTCTGAGAACGGCACTGCCGAAAGCCGTAAAGATAAAAGAATAAAGTAATTACGTGTGGTAAAGATGAGAGTTTTGTTATAAGAGCAGGATATGACCGCCATGTGTCAAATGGTTCAAATGGCTCTGAGCACTATGCGACTCAACTTCGGAGGTCATCAGTCCCCTAGAACTTAGAACTACTTAAACCTAACTAACCTAAGGATATCACACACATCCATGCCCGAGCCAGGATTCGAAACTACGACCGTAGCGGTCACGTGGATCCAGACTGAAGCGCCTAGAACCGCTCGGTCACATCGGCCGGCCGCCATGTGTCATTAAGATTTTTTGCGGTATGTATCGAACGTGGCAATCGGACGCAGACTGATATAATTTCACAACGATTATCTATCATCGAGGTATATTCGATGTCGAAACCAAACAATACACGCACTGACCCGATATATCATTTGAATTCCATATTTTCCTTGTACATAACACACAGTTATGTCAATAGCACAAAATTGCTGACTGCACAAATACCATACAATCCTTTCGAAATTCTTTTGCGGGATTCCTCTAAGGGATCCAAATTTCTAGTGTTGAAACAACTTTAGTACGTTACCCCACATTTTGGGGGTTTATAACGACTAAAGACAAAAAGAAGACAATACGTTTTACTAGGGACTAGATTACTTGCATAATTCCAAAATTATATCCCTCCCATACAAATAAAAGGTGTTGCCTAATATTCAAATTCAATTAAAAGACTATTTTAGAAACGAAACGCGTCACCCCAATTAGTGTTACTAAAATATAAATCATAATACTAAATTCTCAGCAATACTCGAAACGTTACTGACTCGTAAACTCTAAGAGCAGTTTTGAAATCAGAACGAAAGTTCCCTTGTTGAGTTGAGACCCCACAAATTATCATTAGTTGTAAACTTCGAAAAAAATTTGAATTACTTTGTTTCTCTCAGATGTCTGACAGCTTTCTGGAAGTAATAGCTTTCTAGAAAGTATGATTGTTACCATACGAATATAGAATAGATAGATAGATATTCAGCGATCACAGGCCCTGCAGACCACACGCTGCTTCCACAAACTGCCTCCATTCCTTCCTGTGTTGTGCCCGGTTCCTCCAGGTGTCTTCAATTGCCAGGGCTGCTAGCTCCTTCGCGGGGTCGTGCATCCAGCGCTGCCTTGGTCGTCCAATGGGGCGTATGCTGTTTGGTTTCCCCGCTGGTGCCATCTTCGCCTGTCTTCCATCTGGCATACGAATAAATATTCAAATAAATTTATTATGTATAAGAAACTACCAGCCTCGATTGCGGTAACGAAACCAACCTTTACCTAGATTTCAGCCCAAATAACTGAACCTTCTTCAGAAGATATACCTGAATCTATAATTTGTCTAAGAGAGCATGGTCTAGAAATAAAACTAAAACAGCCTGAATAGGCAACAGGAAAACACTTTTAAGCTAGAATATTGTAGATTTTATTAAAACCTGTACTTGGGAAAGATCGCAATGAAGAAAACACTGGTTTCAACCGTTTAATGGGTCATCTTATAAAAGATTACAGTGATATTGCGAAGTACAACAGTATACAAAAGAACGCTGATGCAAAAGTTGTTAGGAGTTGCAGATCAAGAGAATAAGTAAGACACCTAGTTATTACGGTGTTAACATCCTTAAACAAATGTGAAAAATTGAAAAAAAAAGAATAAAATTACACTGATGTGATGCAAAGTCAATAGCTCGAAGCAACGTGCAACTGTTCTTTGCAATACATTGTTGTATCAGAAAACGATATGCACAGTCCGATTGCTTTAATCCTTTAGACTCGCGTTAACGGTCAGTACATCCTGTGAAAGTATATAATTTCTTAGCCTGCATTAGCTTTGAGTGTTCCGTGCTTTTATAGTAACGTAAGTCACAGTGCTATTAGCATAGGCCTACTTAATTAGTGCTCAATAGGTCATGTGTTAAGGCATCATGGGGTAACTTCCACGCTGTTAGAGGGAGCTCTAAGAGGTAGAAACTGTAGGAGAAGACAGAGATTGGAATACATCCAATAAATAATTGAGGGCGTATGGTTCAAGTGGCACAACAGAAGAATTTGTGGCGGGCCGCGTCCAACCAGACCAGAAAAAAAAACCAAATGGTTGGTTGTTAATGGTCTGATACGGTATTGAACGCCTTTCGGAGATCTATAAAAACACGATTGACAATTTTTATGCACCTTTTGTTTGCAAGATGTCACTTATGAATAAGACAAGCTGTCTTCAGTTAAAACTTTCGGGCTGAGAGGCTGTGGTCGATATATAAAACTCCTTCTGACGTTTCGCCTCCAACTGCGGGAGACATCTTCCGAGGTACAACGGCTACTGCCACTAAGACTTGAGAAGCTCTCACATTTACAGAGATCATAGAGGGAACCACCATACGTCACGAGATGCCGACTATGTGACTGTCTCTGGACAGCGTCATAATTCTGGATTAAAAGTAATCGATTGTCATTCTGTTGGCACCAAGTCGACGTCCATATTTTAACTAACTTCAAACGTCCTTCTTTCTTATTACAATTATTAGAGTGTTTATGAATCTTTATTGATTCTGGATACATGTGAGCATATTAATGCGATGTCCTTTTATTTCGTTGTTCCCATCTCGAAAAACACGTTCTGCTTCGGCCGATTTTTCAGTATGTCCTAGACGACAGTTCTCTTGGTATTCGGGTACGCGGCTGTTGACACTTCTTTTCATGGTTCCAATATACACTTGACCGCAACTGCGCTGAGTTTTATACATCGCAGGTGTTCAACGACATAGCATAATCATGCACATATGTATAGAGAATCAATAGAGATTCATAAACGGCATACAATTTTAAAAGAAAAGAAGTATGACCATCGATCATTTTTACTCGGGAATGATAACACCATCCAGAGATAATAACACAGTTGGCCTTGCCGCTCTGTGCTATTTATGAATGCGAGAGGCCCTCAAAGCCTTGGTGATCCGGCCACTCACTATGTGAAATCCTTAGTACGACCTCCACCATCACTACTTGTGTAGCTGTGTTACTTCTTACCGGCAAGCTTTAACTTCCATAGTCGGAGGGTCGTACGCAACCTCAAGTCCCACTGCCACACCTCCAACGTGCAATAAAATGATGTCATCGTAATATATGAAGATTTTATTCCTACACCAAAACAGTTAGACCACCCTAAACCGGTGACGCTGTACCTAAACCTAAAAAAAGGTCAGGATGCAGTTTTATACATCGACCATGGCCTTAACTACGGAAGACGTCGGCCGTGAAAGACTACACCGTATGGAGGCAAGCCGTGTTTCATACCAGTGTATTTTCCGGATTGAATCCTAAAGCGAAACTTGCTTACCTCCAGGGAAGTCACAGTGCTTGAGCATAGGATATGTTCCTCGCAGTAAAGAAGTTAGACCCGAGAAACTGAAATGGACAGATTACCACTACGCTTTGCCACTGAGTAACTGAAAACCGCCCCATAGACGTGACAAGAGCGAAAACGATAAAATTTGCTATATGCAGCGCAATAGTCAGTCCACTGCTGTCAATTATCGGCGTGTAATTTTACGGATATGTGGATTCATATCTCGATTCCGCGTCTAACTGATTCCGGGTCGCGCTCAACGACCATTAACTGTCACCACTAACAGGATATTTACGTCTTCGCAGCGTATCGAGCAACACGTGGTACGTACGTGACTAATGGTCCAATTTGATTTTGTTATTAAGTGATAATATGACAAATATACAACAGTAATAGCCATCTCTGTGATTGACAGCTGCAGCAACATTTCTTGCTGCGTAAAAGCCTTGCAGATACTTCCAATAATGACTCGAAAGGAAATTCCTGAGGTCTTCGCTGGTCGACAATAACCGTTAAGAAGCTCAGAAGCGAGGGCGTCTCGAGGCTCGCCGTACGGGGGTGGCCGGCAGTCTTGTATCACAATATTGCTCAAGTTTCTTGCTTAACGCAACAGCCCGTTGCCTCTCCTTTCCAAGCGCTGGCTCTTTTGTCTACAGAAAATAAACGAGGAACCTGTTGTTCTCCTGGAGCTGAAGGGACGGGGGCAGAACCCTTTGATCCCTACCTGCGTCGGCCCTCCATCTTCATTCCTGCAGGTCGTCTGGGCTCCGTCCTTTCCTACTGGTGCTGCGGCGTCCATCTCGAGATAAATCTTAAAGCAGATCCCGCCACTACGATAGAAATGAGAAAGGGGCTACGAACACGGCATACACTTCAGCATTCATTTGCTCGTAAATACGTCTGAGGCTTATTCACGTCTAGTCGGAGAAATGCGAAGATAGGAATAAAAGGTCGATTAACAGTAACACACAGTTGTAAGAGTTGAAGGGCATGAAAGAGAAGCGGTTGCTGAGAAGGACTTAGGACCAGATTGTAGGCTACTCTCGATATTACTCGATCTGTACATTGAGCAAGTAGTGAAAGAAACCCACAAAAATGTTGGAATGTTAATTAAGGTTCAGATAAAGGAAATCAAAACCTTGTGGTTTGCACACAAACACTGTAAATCTGTCTGAGACAGCGATGGACTTGCCAGAGAAGTTGAACGGAATGGATAGCTGATGATGATGATGTTTGGATTGTGGGGCGCTTAACTGCGCGGCTATCAGCGCCCGTACAAATTCCCAAACATTGCTCTGTGCAATCTCGCCACTTGAATGAAAGATGATGAAATGATGAGGACTACACTAACACCCAGTCATCTCGAGACAGGTGAAAATCCCTGACCCCAGCGGGAATCGAACCCGGGACCCCGTGCTCGCGAAGCGAGAACGCGACCGCGAGACCACGAGCTGCGGACTGGAATGGATAGCGTCTTGAAAAGGTGAATATCAACATCATAAAACGAACGTAACTGAATGTAGACCAATTTAATCAGACGATGCTGAGGGAGCTTGATTACGAAAATGTAGAGACTTGTTCTGCAAGGAAGAAAGGGAGAGGATGTTGTATCCTCTACCTAAAACACAAATGCACATGTGGTTTAGTATTTACTTACTGTTTATTTACTGGTACTGGATACTTAACTGGACTAGAGTCCATCTGTTGTCGTACAAGCTCATCGGCAATAGACCTCTTCCAGACGATATCGCTAATCTGGCTATTACCAGCCTTAAACTAGCTACAGTCATTAATCTGGTCTCTATGAACTGTCACAGCCTGCGATGAACTATACCCATTCTGCGAGTGGACTGACAAACGCCAACTTGAAGAGTGAGTCAGTGAGGCCCTCCGGTTAGCGGTGGTGACATAAATACATGCTATATAATTTCTAAGACTTTCCCGGCGATTTGTCATCTTCTCGTAGAATCGGGTGTACTGCCGGTGGTCCACGTCTTCCCAACACTATATTTCGACGTCGTAACTCGGCGTCTTCATCAGGTGTTCCCTGAGACTGGTTGACGAGCTGACCTTGTCCCATATATTTATGCCTGGACGGTGTGAGGCGCTCCCCATGACGTCCGCGCCCACCGTGGCCATTTCTGGCGGTGGTATCAGGCTCCAGGCGCTCCATCTTCGGTCCGCGGCCGTTGCAGCTCTCTTCTGAGGTAGCGGACTTCCCAAGGCATTCCCTATTGAATCCGCGCCCAATAGGCGCGATCCTAACACTATCACGGCTCTGTTGAAGTTCCTTATGCTATTCGTGACCGCGGCGAGTTTCTCTCGTGGCCGAGCCATTCTCCTGGCCTTCTGCACCTGGTATGCGCCTGTGAGGTGCGCTTCCTGCGGCATCCGGCTGCTGTTGGAGCTGCATATTATGATGCTGTCGAGAGGGCGTTGGCTGGTTGTCACAGGTCAGTGTGTCTTTGGCCTCTCTCGTTATAGGCGCACTTCATCCAGCGCCTACTATCGATCTTCGCGCTACATTTTTGCCGACTGGTATGCTTTCGACAGCTTACTCAAGCATAGAAATGAGGCAGTAAAAGTAGTTGAGTTTTTCTGCCTGGGCAGCACAATAAATGACGATGGGCCAAGTGGTGAAGACATAAAACTCAGACTGTCAATAGCAAGACAAACATTTCTGAAAGCGAGACATTTGTTAACACATAATACAAGTTTAAACGTTACTAAGTCTTTCTGCAAGGTATTTGACAGGAGTTTAGCACTGTACAGAAGCGAAATACAGACGATAAATAGTTCAGACAAAAAGAGAGTTGATTCTCTTTTCTGGCAACCAAAGCAGAATACCAAGTGGCCATCATGCAGTGAGAGCAAGTATCTCAATTAAAGTGTTCAGCGTTCTATGTTAGACTTGTCCTTTTTGGGAAAGAAATGCTTTTTGTAGGTAAGGTGAAGCTGTCAACAATCTGAAGGTTTTGACCTTAACAGGCATGAACCTATTGAAGATAGCATGCCACTGACTTCTTCTGACCTTTGAACTGATCGACCAAGCAAGTTATTGGATGGGGAAGGAGAGAGGGGCAGCGTCCTACAATTGCATGCAGGCAATGGTGTAGCACTTTTAATGCTAACAAATTAATACTGGAAGTGAATTAAGCTGTAAGTGAAAAAGGCCTTGGACCATGTGAGAACTAAGTCCATGGTATTCAGGTTTATAGGTGTCATTTAACTTTTTTTTTACTAAATTTTCTTTCACAAATTATAGAGTTTCACAGCACACAGATACTAAGTTTATAAATAATAGTGTAGGTTGTAACACATTCTTAATTTGTCTGTGTGGAAGTTGTGAAAGTACGACTTCACTTGTTTTGCAGCTTATTTTCTCCTCTGCAGCATTTTTTAACCTTCTTCTCTAGGCTGTTGCTGTCCTTATTTCATTTCCTTGAGTACTGCATTTGATTACAATTTGGCAGCCTAGTGCGCTGTAGGTGTAGTTTAAAGACCACATGCCGTAAGATGAACTTGGTATTCCGTGATGTCTCCTAAAATGTTTACGAGAATATCGGTTTCAGGCAAGGATGGCTCTCTCCACCGGTTGTCTTCGTTCTTGGTGAATTTCGCTGCTTGTTTGATCGTTGTCCATGATACTTTTCAACGCAACGAAACGTCAGGAACAGGAGAGCTTCATGGACCACGAACATGCAGCCAGGAAGACTCAGCAAAAACGAAGACAATCGGTATGGTTTCTCTCGACAAGGACACGACTGAACTCTTTCCTCATTCGGCCTCAATCGGATCTTGAAATCATTCCTTAATGACTTCTTCGTTGGCGAAATATTAAACCATAACCTTTGCTGAAAGAAGGGTCAAGCAACATGTTACTTCTTCCAATACGGATTTGATAAAAATGATTGTCACACTGAAATAAGAGCAAATCGAACTAGAACAGTGATCTGCGAACGTCAGCGATTGAAATGCTTGGTGTGGGAAGATTTTGTGTGTGTTTACGCCACCGTCACACCATATACAATGAGTAGTTACATATGAACATAAACGAAAGGCTGAGGTTACAATAATTTTGTCTTTGACTGCAAGAAATCATATTCAGCTTCTATTCACTGTATCTTGATCGAGCTGGTAGCCCATTTTACATGCATCTGTTCACTTAAAATTTTTTTTAAAGAAATGCGTGGGAAATACAACAGCATTACTCGCTGATTATATGTTACCAATTTTTGGAGCTCTTCCGATCGTGAGATCAGCGAATGTTCTTCTGGTCGACCCAAAATGTCCAAAAGATACAATTCCACATAGTTATAGGCAAAAATATTAGTACAAGAACACATACAAAAGAGTACCATAAAACAGGGTGATATTTCATTATAATAATATAATCTTTTATGCTACATGGGCTGAAATTAGTTATGTCGTTTACCTGTCGGGACAAACATAAGTTGCTAGAATCAACGGGATACACTATATATGATCTTATTTTGACATGTGTTTAATCTACATCGTTGCAACTATTCATGCAATCATATTATACATGTGAAAGTCAGAAAGGTACAGTCAGGTAAACTGACAAAGTGCCAGTACGTAGTCCCCAAGGTTTAACAAAAACGGATGGATCGGGTTTGGTAACCACCGCTACACAAGTGTCTGCTAACTTTATACCCCATCCTCCATCCTGGGACTGCCTGGCGAAACCCTCCTGTCCGCATATGTAATAAATAACATGATAGTGAAATAAGGCATTGAAGATGCACTCGCTTATGGTCATATGAACTGTACAGCTGAAAGCGGTAACAGATACGCTGTCAACAGAGAAAGCCTACATTAATGACTTGGGGTTATCCATAGCAAGAATGTGCCATATTTACCGCCCGTCTGTCAGATTGTACGGTCACACAGTGATTATAAGCTGATTAGCACGAATGAACAGATATTGAAAAACATTTTTGCAGTCGAACACGAATTTCCAAGAGATAATTTCGTCCTTCTGACCGTCGTCCTGCGTGTTCAGAGAAAACTCAACTATGGAATACCAATAAAAAGCCTACTCTTATTCATAGTAGTAATTTCCACCATTATTACGTGATAAATAAGGCTCCTAAAACTCAGTTTCATTTTCCCTCTCTGAAATACAGAGGGAATGACATTTTAATTAGTCTGTGAAATAAAAGAGCACAAGTTGTGCACTGAATTGGGTTAACTGCATCGAATAATTCAAGCAAATTGTTTGGCGTATTCTATTCTCGCCACAGAATATATGCTCAATTGAGGAGCCACGTAGTGGTGGCGTCGCAGACAAATAGTCGGAGCTTTGCAAGAACGGGACCAGCCAGAACCGCAATTGTTCGTGAGGACGAAAAAAATTGTATTAATAATGACTAAGACAATGCGGTGAATTAGGCGGGCGGGCACGTCTTTGGAAGCGAGGAACAAAACCCCGGTTTAAGCAACGTAATATACGGCGGTGATAAATCAGCGGCTCTGCAGACTGTTCCTGCGGCGAGAGTACACTCTGTTTCAAGATGCAAGTGCCTTGAAAGGGACTGTTCATCTCCGTAACGGATGTATCCAGTAGGAGACATCACCTATCGATCGTACCGTAAACAACAACTGTAACAACGAAAACATGCGAGCAAAATATATGGCAGATTGTGCTAGACAACTAACAAACAGGCAAGACAGTTTTTCAGATCCTTCCTCATGTCATGTTAACACGGTAGCGACTTAATTCTAGCTATTGTTTATTGGTTATTTTAATTTACAAAAAAGGAGAGCCACGTCTGCTCGTTTCCAGATGCATAACATATCTGGGTATGCAGTTATCCTGGTGCTGTTGGTTACCAACACATATCATGAAATTTACCATACTATAAGGTGTTTAAAAAAACTTTAATATTAAAATTGTATGAAAATTGGTCTTTATACAGCTTATGAATTACGATTTTAATGTATACATGTTTAATATTCGTATAATTAAATTAAATGAAACATAATATATTAATTTTGTAAACTCATTTGCATAAATATCTATGTAGACTTTTGTAACATTTAAATGGCGGTTTATGCGAGAAAAAATTTAAACAGTTCTATTGAATACGTATGATAAGCACTAAATTCTTAGAGTTACATGTATAAGAAAACATTTGTCCTTCATCTTGCTTGCATTTGGCTGGAAGACATGTATGATCGTATGTTGGAAAGTGAGTTGTGAAGCATAGTCATGTTTAGTTGTAGAAAGAAGAGTTTTGTAAAACCATTCGTGAGGCGTGTTTTGTTATTTAATAATCTATACAATTTTGAGTACAGAAGATTCGATGAGGAAACTTTTATTTGGCAGTTAGCAAAGTACCGCAAACCCGGAAACAGTCTATTTTCTTTCAAATCCAGAGACCGAAGTCATACCCTGAAAAGAAGTCGAGGCCTACTTCAAGGCAATCAGCTAAGTAATAAATTTATATTTTACGAAAGAGAACATGTCATTCAGTTTCAGTTTTTTGAAAATACTGACGAAAGTCCGTTGAGGGGACACGTCGTTGTTGACGTGGCGTGTTATAGTGTCAACAGTTCCGTTATACGGCGCGTTCAACAATTCCTATTGTAGGCTTCTAGTGATCGCACAGACGACTTACAAGGGAACCTCCCCATCGCACCCCCCTCATATTTAGTTATATGTTGGCACAGTGGATAGACCTTGAAAAACTGAACACAGATCAATCGAGAAAACAGGAAGAAGTTGCGTGGAACTATGAAAAAATAAGCAAAATGTACAAACTGAGTAGTCCATGTGCAGGCAACATCAACGATAGTCTGAGATTAGCAGCGCCATGGTCCCGCGGTTAGCGTGAGCAGCTGCGGAACGAGAGGTCCTTGGTTCAAGTATTCCCTCGGGTGAAAACTTTAATTTTTTATTTCCAGTTTATGTGACAAACTCTTATGTTTTCATCCACTTTTTTTGGGAGTGATTATCAAATGGTTCTGAGCACTATGCGACTTAACTTCTGAGGTCATCAGTCGCCTAGAACTGAGAACTAATTAAACCTAACTAACCTAAGGACATCACACACATCCATGCCCGAGGCAGGATTCGAACCTGCGACCGTAGCGGTCACTCGGTTCCAGATTGTAGCACCTAGAACCGCACGGCCACTCCGGCCGGCGGGAGTGATTATCACATCCACAAGAAAACCTCAATCGGGCAAGGTAGAAGAATCTTTTTACCCATTCGCCAAGTGTACAAGTTAGGTGGGTCGACAACATATTCCTGTCATGTGACGCACATGCCGTCACGAATGTCGTATAGAATATATCAGACGTGGAAGAATCGGTTGACCTATGACCTTGCGATCAAATGTTTTCGGTTCCCATTGGAGAGGCACATCCTTTCGTCTACTAATCACACGGTTTTGCAGTGCGGTCGCAAAACACAGACACAAAACTTATTACAGTGAACAGAGACGTCAATGAACGACAGACAGATCATAACTTTGCGAAAATAAAGAAAGAAAATTTTTACTCGAGGGAGGACTTGAACCGAGGACCTCTCGTTCCGCAGCTGCACACGCTAACCACGGGACCACGGCGCTCCTGAGGTCACATTGTCTTTGATGTTGCCTATCTTGCACATGGACTACTCAGTTTGTATATTTTGCTTATTTTTTTCGTAGTTCCACGCAACTTCTTCCTGTTTTCTCGACTGATCTGTGTTCAGTTTTTCAAGGCCTATCCATTGTGCCAACTTATAACTAAATCTGAGGGGGGTGCGATGGGGAGGTTCCCTTGTTAGTAGCAAAATGTTTAGTAAGGAACTCATCTGTAGAAATGTACCGTTTGGATCTGAAGATCGGATCACTTTCAGATCTCACTACACGCACACATCGGAAACAATGAGGCCTGATCGGTGTGTTCTGTAGGAGTTGCTCCACGTGGCCACACTGTTATTCGTTGCACATGGTGTATCCGTGGCGAATGCTTTCAAACGCACAGCCCACAAATCGTAGTGAACGATGAATAATTTCTGCTGCCGCCGTAAGTCGTGCGGGGATATCTTCTTGCAACTGCACGGTAGTCTCGACCACAAGACTCTTCATCTGGTCCCGCAAAAAAATAGTCGAGAAGAGTTAAATTTGGAGTTGATCCACCTCGATGTGTCCACTTTTCGAAGTTCGAGGGGCGTTCAATAAGTAATGGAACCTGTCTTTCCTCCAGTTTAAGTTGAAAAATGCGTAATTTGTTGTGTGACATCGTGGACCATTCCCACTTCAGTCCCTATAACTTCATGAAGTTCCGAGAGGTGGGGCTCCATATGTAGCCTTCAAATTGGCGGCTTTAAAGGAGGTGCATTGCAAGCAAAGAATTGTCCTTGAGTTTTTTTTTGTTTTTTTTTTGTTTTTTTTTGCGGAAAACCAACGCATCGCCGACATTCATGGGCGCTTACAGAATGTTTACGGAGACCTTGCAGTGAACAAAAGCACGGTGAGCTGTTGGGCAAGGCGTCTGTCATAATCGCCACAATGTCGCGTAGACATCTCCCGCTTGCCAGCAGGCCGCACACAGATTTGACCCCTGCAATCGTGGAACGCACAGACACTCTCATTCGTCGCTACAAAAATGCGAAAGAATTTCTCCTTCTCCATGACGACACAAGACCTCACACAAGTGCTGCACCTGAGAGGAGCTCACAAAAGGTCACTGGATTGTTCGTCCTCGTCCACGCTACAGCGCGCATCCCGCACTTTCCCACTCCCATCTGTCTCGCCCAATGATGGATGCACTCCGCGGAAAACAGTACGTGGATGATGAAGTTACTAATGCAGCAAGACGTAGGCTCCAACGACGACTAGTAGAGTGGTACCATCACGGTATACAGGCTCTCCCTGCAACGTGGTATAAGGCCGTCGAATTGAACGGAGATTATGTTCAAAAACAGAGTTCCGTATGCGAAAGAGTGGGATATTGGAATCTCGGAGAAAACCAACCTGCTTTCAGAAAAACAGTGTTGCATTACTTATTGAACGCCCCTCGTATGTCTGGTCGAGGTGTCCTCGGATGACACGTGCAAAATGAGCGGGTAGGCCATCATGTTGGAACTACATTTTCTGACAGAGTGCTAGTGGCAAATCATCCAACAGCTCTACCAGGACCTCGTAGGTGCATACCATCAAGCGGGAGACTTGAAAGTGAGAAGACCTTCAAATTTAAAGCGCACGTCATTCCCCTTTCCGAGAAGGGTCGTGTGACAGATGAATATAATTATAGACCTATATCGTTGACGTTAGCCGGCCGAAGTGGCCGAGCGGTTCTAGCCGCTGCAGTCTGGAACCGCGCGAACGCTACGGCCGCAGGATCGAATCCGGCCTCGGGCATGATGTGTGTGATGTCCTTAGGTTAGCTAATTTTAAGTAGTTCTAAGTTCTAGGAGACTGCTGACATCAGAAATTAAGTCCCATAGTGCTCATAGCCATTTGAACCATCGTTGACGTTAATCTCTTGTAAACACATCAAAAAAAGGTTTGCGTCACATCGGGTCCGAAAGTTCCGGAACCTGTACAGAAAATTGGAGTAGAGATCAACATCGTTTCCGCCCTCTTTATTGCTCATGAAAACAAGACATTGCATGTTGTACCACTATTCAGCGGGACCTTCCAGATTGCTGTACACACAGGTACCTGTAATAGCCAGTAGCACGTCCTCTTGAATTGATGCATGCCTGTATTCGTCGTGGTATACTATCCACAAGTTCATCAAGGCACTGTTGGTCCCACTCAACTGCGATTCGGCGAATATCGCTCAGAGTCGTTGGAGGGACACGTCGTCCATAAACATTCTTTTTCAATCTATCCCAGGCATGTTCGATAGGGTTCATGTCTGGAGAACCTGCTGGCCACTGTAGTCGAGTGATGCCGTTATCCTGAAGGAAGTCATTCACAAGATGTGCACGATACGGCGCGAATTGTCGTCCATGAAGACGAATGCATCGCCAATATGCTGCCGATATGGTTGCACTATCGGTCAGAGGACGGAATTCACGTGTCGTACAGCCGTTACGGCGCCTCCTATGACCATCAGCGGCGTACGTCGGCCCCACATAATGCCAGCCCAAAACAGCAGGGAACCTCCACCTTGTTGCAGTCGCTGGACAGTGTGTCTAAGGCGTTCAGCCCGACCAGGTTGCATCCAAACACATCTCCGACGACTGTCTGGTTGAGCCCATGCGACACTCATCGGTGAAGAGAACGTGATGCCAGTCCTGAGCGATCCATTCGGCATGTTATTGGGCCCATCTGTACCGTGCTGAATGGTGTAGTGGTTGCAAAGATGGACCTCGCCACTGACTTCGGGAGTGATGTTGCGCATCATGCAGCATATTGCAAATAGATTGAGTAGTAATATGACGTCCAGTGGCTGCACGAAAAGCATTATTCAGCATGGTGGCGTTGCTGTCAGGTTTCCTCCGAGCCATATACGTAGGTAGCGGTCATCCATTGCTGCAGTAACCCTTGGGCGCGCTGAGCGAGACATGTCATCGACAGTTCCTGTCCCTCTATATCTCCTCCATGTCCGAACAACATCACTTTGGTTAACACAAAGACGCCTGGACACATCGCTTGTTGAGTGCCGTTCCTGGAACAAGGTAATAATGCGGACGCGATCGAACCGCGGTAATGACCGTCTAGACACGGTTGAACAACAGACAACGCGAGCCGTGTACATCCTTCCTCGTGGTATGACAAGAACCGATCGGCTGTCGGACCCACTCCGTCTAATAGGCAATGGTTATGCATGGTTGTTTACGTCTTTGGGCGGGTTTAGTGACATCTCTGAACAGTCCAAGTGGCTGTGTCTGTGATACAATATTCACAGTCAACGTCTATCTACAGGAGTTCTGGGAACTGGGTTGATGCGAATCTTTTTTGATGTGTGTAGAATTATGGAATATGTTTCGTGCTCATGTGTGATGACGTTTTTAGAGAACGGAAATCTCGTCTTTAAAAATCAACATTGATTCGGCACACATAGATAGGTATTCCTAGATATTTTACAGTAGATATTGTTTCCAGCAATTTGTCATTTCGCATTCATGAAAAGAGCGGCGAGTTAGATAGAAATACATGGCACGATCAAACAAGAGACAGAGCACTCTCACGATGTATGTGCGATTATCGATTTAGGAAAACCACAAGAAACAATTCTGGATTTCCGGACTGGGGTTTGAAGAGGCGTCCGCCCAGAATGAGATTTCAATGTCAGAGCCGATGTACCGCATCGTTCGGAAGCATCTACATCTACACTCCCCAAACCGTCTTAATGGCGTGTGGTGGAAGGGTACACTGTGTACCAGTGTCACTGATCCACCCTCCTTTTCCTGATCCTGCTGCGAACGCTCCGTGGTGGAGACCGATTGTTTGCAAGCATTTGTGTCAGCTCTAATCTCTCTTATCTTACCTCCGTGGTATTTTCGCGAGATGTACGTTCGAGGAAGAAATACATTCGTTGACTCTTCTAGTAATGTACGCTCTCGGAATTTTAACAGTAAACCACAATGAAACGACAAAGGCCTCTCTTGTAGCGTCTGTCACTCGAGCTGGACGAACTAAACGAACCTGTGACGAAATGTGTTGCTCTTCTCTGGATATTCTGTAATAATTATATCAGTCATATCTGATACGCATCTCAGCTTGACGAGTAATACTGGTCGAATGAGGTTCTTGTACGCTACCTCCCTTGTGCGATATGGATACGTGAAATATTCTTCAGTGGTGTGCTGAAAAACTAGCTTCTCTTCTAGCAATGGATTACCGTAGATCGTTGGACGAGTGAAAAGTTCCCAGTGACTGGAAGAATGTACTGGTCGTGATCAGTTTTCAACAAGCATCGTCGAACAGACGAATCGAATGTCGGCCGAGGTGACCGAGCGGTTCTAGGCGCTACAGTCTGGAACCGCGCGACCGCTACAGTCGCAGGTTCGAATCCTGCCTCGGGCATGGATGTGTGTGATGTCCTTAGGTTAGTTAGGTTTAAGTAGTTCTAAGTTCTAGGGGACTGATGACCTCAGAAGTTAAGTCCCATAGTGCTCAGAGCCATTTGAACCATTCTGAACGAATCGGTATCCCTGAAATCATATTCAATGAAGGATTGTCTAATCTAGAACTTTTAACAAGTTACATGTAAGTGTAATATGACATTTCTGGAGACAGAAAATGTACTCTGTAGGAATCTACATGGATTCAGTAAACAACGACCGTGTTTGATATCTAGTTCATGAGACCAAGACGACACAAAATACCATCACTCGGACTGATACCATTGTACCTTAACAACTATACGGCGTTAGATACAGTTCCGGCTTAGTAAGGGGACTGAAGGTTCCCAGTAAACAGAAAACAGCATGCCATTATCAACGAATGAAAATCTTCACATGTATAATTTAAGCGTTCGTCAAGAGAGTGTTATAGTACCATACGAGATTTAAACTCACCACAATGGAGTTTCATTGCCTTCAACTTTACAGTAAAACGACAAAATAATTAAAGTAAATAACAACTGACCATACGACATTTGCACACGACACTTTGCTACATGACACGATAGCTCAGTGAATTAACATCCAATAACTGCGTCTCAGGTGTGTGGCAGGCGGTCGCGTGTTATTTCTCTTGTTTTTCACTCCACCAGTCGCAGAAAAAGCGAACAAGCAGAAGTTAATGGCGTGGGTCCGGCGAGCCGTAGCTACGGATATCGCTTCCCTCTGCCACGCTGGAAGTGAAAAATTTATGAGTGAGCAAAAAGTTTTGCAGCGAGTTTGGCTGAATTGCCGTTCCCAGTTTTCCGGGCAGCTCAGCAAAAAAATCTGCGCTTCCTGGTCCGGGAATTTTCACACGCTGAGGTATAACAAACGATAACGCTGTTGGAACGACTTTTGAAGCTGACATAATGAGGTCCACATTCGTGTGGGTACTATCCTCGTCCTTTACACTGATATCAGGGGACAACCATCTAAGCTGGTAGATACTGTCGCCGCTAGTGCTATTGGTGTAAGTGTGTGTCGAATTACGCTCCAAATTTTAATCGGGCCATTAGAACCGTTATATTTGTAAACGACGCCGTTGTGTAGGGGGAGAGAAGTCTAAAGTGTTTGCAGAGATTGTATCATCACATGGGACAAAAAATTGTTCAAACGGCTCTGAGCACTATGGGACTTAACATCTGAGGTCATCGGTCCCCTAGAACTTCGAACTACTTAAAACTAACTAACCTAGGGACATCACACACATCCATGCCCGAGGCAGGATTCGAACCTGCGACCGTAGCAGTCGCGCGGTTCCAAACTGAATCGCCTAGAACCGCACGGCAACACCGGACGGCACATGGGACCTGATTTATACTTCCACAAGGTATAGAAACACCACGAACAACAGACTGCTACGCTTAATACGGTGAAAGAAAGTCGTTGGAATTTAAAACAGATTCCGGTCGTCCCCGAACGGGTAAACACATGTCTTGTACTGTTTTGAAGGGACTCGTATTCCATTCTTCCTACAAAATCATAGGGCGTTACGTCAACAATGATGAAGGTGCACAGCGATGGCACACCCTGCTCTCCAAAATAGATTACAAAAGCTCATGGAGAGACGTCTACAGACGTTAAAGTAACACCTGGCGTGCCACAGGGGAGTGTTATGGGACCATTGCTTTTCACACTGTATATAAATGACCTATTCGATAGTGTCGGAAGTTCCACGCGGCTTTTCTGAGATGATGCTGTAGTATACAGAGAAGTTGCAGCATTAGAAAATTGCAGCGAAATGCAGGAAGATCTGCAGCGGATAGGCACTTGGTGCAGAGAGTGGCACCTGACCCCTAACATAGACAAATGTAATGTATTGCGAATACATAGAAAGAAGGATCCTTTATTGTATGATTATATGATAGCGGAACAAACACTGGTAGCAGTTACTTCTGTAAAATATCTGGGAGTATGCGTACGGAACGATTTGAAGTGGAATGATCATACACTCCTGGAAATTGAAATAAGAACACCGTGAATTCATTGTCCCAGGAAGGGGAAACTTTATGGACACATTCCTGGGGTCAGATACATCACATGATCACACTGACAGAACCACAGGCACATAGACACAGGCAACAGAGCATGCACAATGTCGGCACTAGTGCAGTGTATATCCACCTTTCGCAGCAATGCAGGCTCCTATTCTCCCATGGAAACGATCGTAGAGATGCTGGATGTAGTCCTGTGGAACGGCTTGCCATGCCATTTCCACCTGGCGCCTCAGTTGGACCAGCGTTCGTGCTGGACGTGCAGACCGCGTGAGACGACGCTTCATCCAGTCCCAAACATGCTCAATGGGGGACAGATCCGGAGATCTTGCTGGCCAGGGTAGTTGACTTACACCTTCTAGAGCACGTTGGGTGGCACGGGATACATGCGGACGTGCATTGTCCTGTTGGAACAGCAAGTTCCCTTGCCGGTCTAGGAATGGTAGAACGATGGGTTCGATGACGGTTTGGATGTACCGTGCACTATTCAGTGTCCCCTCGACGATCACCAGTGGTGTACGGCCAGTGTAGGAGATCGCTCCCCACACCATGATGCCGGGTGTTGGCCCTGTGTGCCTCGGTCGTATGCAGTCCTGATTGTGGCGCTCACCTGCACGGCGCCAAACACGCATACGACCATCATTGGCACCAAGGCAGAAGCGACTCTCATCGCTGAAGACGACACGTCTCCATTCGTCCCTCCATTTACGCCTTTCGCGACACCACTGGAGGCGGGCTGCACGATGTTGGGGCGTGAGCGGAAGACGGCCTAACGGTGTGCGGGACCGTAGCCCAGCTTCATGGAGACGGTTGCGAATGGTCCTCGCCGATACCCCAGGAGCAACAGTGTCCCTAATTTGCTGGGAAGTGGCGGTGCGGTCCCCTACGGCACTGCGTAGGATCCTGCGGTCTTGGCGTGCATCCGTGCGTCGCTGCGGTCCGGTCCCAGGTCGACGGGCACGTGCACCTTCCGCCGACCACTGGCGACAACATCGATGTACTGTGGAGACCTCACGCCCCACGTGTTGAGCAATTCGGCGGTACGTCCACCCGGCCTCCCGCATGCCCACTATACGCCCTCGCTCAAAGTCCGTCAACTGCACGTACGGTTCACGTCCACGTTGTCGCAGCATGCTACCAGTGTTAAAGACTGCGATGGAGCTCCGTATGCCACGGCAAACTGGCTGACACTGACGGCGGCGGTGCACAAATGCTGCGCAGCTAGCGCCATTCGACGGCCAACACCGCGGTTCCTGGTGTGTCCGCTGTGCCGTGCGTGTGATCATTGCTTGTACAGCCCTCTCGCAGTGTCCGGAGCAAGTATGGTGGGTCTGACACACCGGTGTCAATGTGTTCTTTTTTCCATTTCCAGGAGTGTATAAAATTAATTGTTGGTAAGGCGGGTGCCAGGCTGAGATCCATTGGGAGAGTGCTTAGAAAATGTAGTCCATCAAGAAAGGAGGTGGCTTACAAGACACTCTTTCGACCTGTACTTGAGTATTGCTCATCAGTGTGGGATCCGTACCAGGTCGGGTGGACAGAGGAGATAGAGAAGATCCAAAGAAGAGCGGCGGGTTTCGTCACAGGGTTATTTGGTAAGCGTGATAGCGTTACGGAGATGTTAAGCAAACTCAAGTGGCAGACTCTGCAAGAGAGGCGCTCTGCATAAAAAAAGGCCTCTGAGCACTATGGGACTTAACAGCTATGGTGATTAGTCACCTAGAACTTAGAACTACCTAAACCTAACTAACCTAAGGACATCACACAACACCCAGTCATCACGAGGCAGAGAAAATCCCTGACCCCGCCGGAAATCGAACCCGGGAACCCGGGCGTGCGCTCTGCATCGCGGTGTAGCTTGCTGTCCAGGTTGTGAGAGGGTGCGTGTCTGGATGAGGTATCGAATATACTGCTTCCCCCTACTTATACCTCCCGAGGATATCACGAATGTAAAACTAGAGAGATTCGAGCGCGCACGGAGGCTTTCCGGCAGTCGTTCTTCCCGCGGAAACATACGCGACTGGAACAGGAAATGGAGGTAATGACAGTGGCATGTAAAGTGCCCTCCGACACACTCCGTTGGGTGGCTTGCGGAGTGTAGATGTAGATGTAATATAGAGATTGTTGACTACGGTGGCCAAGGGAGATGTGAAAATTAATACTCGTACTCACAAAACCAGTACTAGACGATGCGAGCTTTATGAACAGTGACCCTATCGTCTTGGGTCGCAGCATAATCATTGGGGGACAAATTTGGAGTCATGGAATGGAACTGATCAGCGAAAATGGTCACATAACCCTTGGAAGTAATGCAACCATACAGAGTAACCACAAGGTCCATGGAATATCAAGATATGACTGCCCATGTCGTCCGGATATCTTACGATATACGGTGAGGAAATATTATAACAGACCATACTGGATAGTGGTACATAAATGAGACACCTTATAAATGATGGGCTAAAACTTAGACATGCTTATTATGTCGACAGTTGTGTCACTGTATTATGAGTTCTGGCTGTAAAAGCAATGAACTTCAGATGAAAGCTTCAGATCGTGTAAGTAAACTAACAAATTACTGAACTCTCAAATAAATTCTACATCAGCTGAATTCAAAATTTCAACGGGACGCGAGGAAAAGTGTAACGCTAGCGAATCATCTATAGTCACGTCGCTGAAGACTCAAATTAATAAAATCAAAATTCCTCCAAGCAAAAAACAGAAAGAATAACTAAGAATAACTATTAAAAGTCTGTTGTACTTTAACAACGCTAGTACCATACTGTTCAGTGTTTGTTGACTGTGCACATGAATACTGTGTGTGTGTGTGTGTGTGTGTGTGTGTGTGTGAGAGAGAGAGAGAGAGAGAGAGAGAGAGAGAGAGAGAGAGTCAGCTAGCAAAAGGTACATTATCGTAATGAATTCATCGTGGAATCACTGAGCAGCACAATCGCCAGGATACAGCTGCACATAGCACATAAAATAATGTTCCTGTAATAGTTCTATATGGTCATGAAACAGCAGTACTCGGAAACTAGTTATTGCTACAATAAATCGTATAAGGTTCAAAAACAGTCTGCTTGCCTATTACACGACCACATATCCGCTGATTTAAATCACAGTTGCAGTTCGTCGTCCACAATGGAATAAATCAATGTAACGCTAGTTTCTGCTCACGTTTCGATTAATTAATAATGAAAACTGCATTAGAGCTGGCTCAAAATGAGGTTTTTCGGACGTATACATCCATCTGTTCCAGCTGCTGCTCCAAGAACTCCCTTCTCGTTACCTCACTCCATCCACGCTCTTTCTCCTTGGCACATATCCTAAATACTACAGTAATGTAACTTCTCCCGACAGCTGGTGCCAACATATTCACTAACGATCGGCTTGACTGCAGAAACTGGTTCCCTACCCCGCATTGGCGCTGCAGCACGGTAATGTCAGACCTGGCATAATTTCGTGAACATTCTGCATTTTAGCTATAGTTTGAATTTTTCCAGCCCTTGACTCAGGTTCGTTACATCCAGCTGAAAGTCTTGTTTTTCATTAATTTCTTTTCCTTGCATATTTAAGCTGCCAAATAAAGTGTATTTACAAAATGTAAAAGAAAAGTATTAATATACTGCACCTCGATGCCCTCAAATGAATTCACTCTTTATATATATGTGTCTTTCGAACCAGTTGTTTCAGACGACATACACAGGAATTTAAGTTTTGGAGTGTGTGTTTGTTGTTGGGAGAGTGGGTAGTCTATGTGTATAGGAACCCTGACTAAATGTTAAATTATATTTGTACAAACTGGATAAACCCCCAAAAAAATTTAAATGAAGAAAACGTGATGCAAACCTGGAAATATAAGGACATAAAAATATGGACAACGTATCTTAAGTACGACATCTTATGTAGGTGAACTTTACATTCAGCTATGTGAACAGGATTAAAACATGCATCTTAAACAATATTTCCTTAAGGTAACGTAAATTCAGAGCCATAGCAGAAAGCTTTATATGCACTATCTGATTTATGATACCACGACACCACCGTGTAATACGGAATGGACCGCCAAATGTCAGGTGAGGTGAACACCCCAGTATAAAGGAAGATGAGGAGGAGGAGATTAGTGTTTAACGTCCCGTCGACAACGAGGTCATTAGAGACGGAGCGCAAGCTCGGATGAGGGAAGGATGGGGAAGGAAGTCGGCCGTGCCCTTTCAAAGGAACCATCCCGGCATTTGCCTGAAGCGATTTAGGGAAATCACGGAAAACCTAAATCAGGATGGCCGGAGACGGGATTGAACCGTCGTCCTCCCGAATGCGAGTCCAGTGTAAAGGAAGATGAGAACTATTGTGTTGTTTGTAGGGAAGCAGTACATCGGAATGAGTTGGTCAGGAGCACTCTTCGGCTTTGAACGTAGACTAGTAAGCGGATGTTATCTCAGGCACGAATCCATAATGAACATTTCAATGCTTATAGAGCTACCAAATCAGCAACGACTGTTGGTGACGTGATCGTGAAGCGGAAGTCATCAGAGATGAATTGAAGTTTGCGTTACGGAGGGCATTAACTAAGATAGTCCATGCAACTCTGTTGGCAATGTCGCTGTGGTGGTGTAGTGGCTATCACACCTACCTAGTATGCAAGGACACTTGCGTCCAACAGCTGGCTGTGGCGCAAACTTTAATTCTTTTTTTTAAGCTTCTGTCATTATCGTAGGTAATGTTGAAACTCAAATGTCTCAAGGAAAAGTTAATTATATCAGAACTACAGATCAAACACTCCTGAGCTACAGGCAGGATATTCCCCATTACGTTCAACGCTGGGGTGGTATTTCAATACTGGAGAGCCTTCTCAATAGTGACGATGTAAGGAGAGGAAAATAAGCTTAAGACATGAATTGAAGTTGCTGTTAGGGAGGACACTGGGCTACAGTAGTTCGTAAATCTGTGTCAGCTGTACTCCTGCAGTAGTGTAATGACTAACGCACCTGGGTAGTAAGCAAGGAGACTCAAAAATGGTTCAAATGGCTCTGAGCACTATGGGACTTAACATCTATGGTCGTCAGTCCCCTAGAACTTAGAACTACTTAAACCTAACTAACCTAAGGACATCACACACATCCATGCCTGAGGCAGGATTCGAACCTGCGACCGTTGCGGTCACGCGGTTCCAGAGTGAAGCGCCTAGAACCGCACGGCCACACCGGCCGGCAAGGAGACTCTGGTTCAAGTCCTGGCCAAATTTTAATTAATTTCTTAAGCTTCTATTATTGTCGTAGATATAATCTTACATTACAGCGTTCAGTACTGCACAGAATAGAGGAACCGGTCGGAGACGATAACCATAGGTATCATCTGTGAGATAATGGCCGGCCGATGTGGCCGAGCGGTTCTATGTGCTACGGTCTGGAACCGCGCGACCGCTACGGTCGCAGGTTCGAATCCTGCCTCGGGCATGGATGTGTGTGATGTCCTTAGGTTAGTTAGGTTTAAGTAGTTCTAAGTTCTAGGGGACTGATGACCTCAGATGTTAAGTTCCATAGTGCTCAGAGCCATTTAAACCTTTTTTTTTTTTTTTTTGAGATAATGGTTTGTCTACAGTAACATTCGTGAATTGGACTGGTCTGCCCAGATCCCCAAACTCAACCCAATGGAACACCGTTTCGGTGAGTTGGAAAGTCGACTTCGCTCGAGACTCCGGCGCCCTATATTACTACCTTTTCTGGTTTCGGCTTCTGAAAAAAATAAATAAATAAATAAGAAAAAAGGCCTGCCATTCCAGCAATTGCCTTCTCCGGCATTGACCCTACCGAAGATTGTTGGAGGGACCTAACTCCAACGTTCACTTGTCCGAAGGAGCATAAAACGTGATTAATCTGAAGAGACTCATTGGACGTCCAGTTGCGGTACTGGCGTGCAAATTCCATCCCTCGTCGCCGATAAACAGCAGTCAGCATGGGTACATGAGCCAGGCAGCAACTGCTGAGGGCCATAAAACAGCAACGTTGACGAGACACTGTTGGTTGCCCCTTCGTTCTTCTGGGCTGTCAGTCGCTCAACAGTTGGACGTCTATTCGCACGTACACATCTCCGCAGTCGTCGTTACCCGTGTCATCTATGGCCCATATTGCACCACAGTTGCCTCTGCGTCAGTTTTGGATAGCGTCATTTTGCTATGCGCGGTATACTTTAACCTCGGTCGCACGTGAACAGTTTACAGACTTAGCCGTTTCGAAAGTACACTACTGGCCATTAAAATTGCTACACTACGAAGATGACGTGCAACAGACGCGAAATTTAACCTACAGGAAGATGCTGTGATATGCAAATGATTAGCTCTTCAGAGCAGTCACACAAGGTTGGCGCCGGTTTTCAACCGATTTCTCATACACAAACAGCAGTTGACCGGCGTTGCCTGGTGAAACGTTGCTGTGATGCCTCGTGTAAGGAGGAGAAATGCGTACCGTCACGTTTCCGACTTTGATAAAGGTCGAATTGTAGCCTATCGTGAATGCGGTTTATCGTATCGCGACATTGCTGCTCGCGTTGTTCGAGTTCCAATGACTGTCAGCAGAATATGGAATCGGTGGGTGTAGGAGGGTAATATGGAACGCCGTGCTGGATACGAACGGCCTCGTATCACTAGCAGTCGAGATGACAGGCATCTTATCCGCATGGCTGTAACGGATCGTGCAGCGACGTCTCGATCCCTGAGTCAACAGATGGGGACGTTTGCAAGACAACAACGATCTGCAGAAACAGTTCGACGACGTTTGCAGCAGCATGGACTATCAGCTCGGAGACCATGGCTGCGGTTACCCTTGACGCCGCATCACAGAGAGGAGCGCCTGCGATGGTGTACTCAACGACGAACCTGGGTGCACGAATGGCAAAACGTAATTTTTTTCGGATGAATCTAGGTTCTGTTTACAGCATCCTGATGGTTGCATCCGTGTTTGGCGACATCGCGGTGAACGCACATTGGAAGCATGTATTCGCCATCGCCCTACTGGTGTATCACCCGGCGTGATCGTATGGGGTGCCATTGGTTACACGTCTCGGTCACCACTTGTTCGCACTGACGGCACTTTGAACAGTAGACGTTACATTTCAGATGTATTACGACCCGTCGATCTACCTTTCATTCGATCCCTGCGAAACCCTACATTTCAGCAGAATAATGCGCGACCGCATGTTGCAGATCTTGTACGGGCCTTTCTGGATACAGAAAATGTTCGACTGCTGCCCTGGCCAGTACATTCTCCGGATCTCTCACCAATTGAAAACGTCTGGTCAATGGTGGCCGAGCAACTGGTTCGTCACAATACGCCAGTCACTACTCTTGATGAACTGTGGTATCGTGTTGAAGCTGCATATGTACACACCATCCAAGCTCAATACTCAGGCGTATCAAGGCCGTTATTATGGCCAGAGGTGGTTGTTTTGGGTACTGATTTTTCAGGATCTATGGACCCAAACTGCGTGAAAATGTGATCACATGTCAGTTCTAGTATAATATATTTGTCCAATGAATACGCTTTTATCATCGGCATTTATTCTTGGTGTAGCAACTTTAATGGCCCGTAGTGTACTTGCACCCTCGGCCCGAAAGCCAATGATCCAGCCCTTTTGAACGTCAGATAAATCACTGCGTTTCCCATTACGACAGTGAGTGCATTGTTTCCCCGGTCCTCCTGACATGCTTTATATACGTTACCTGCTGCCTCATGACGTCTGTGAATGGTTGTTGGACTTTGACGTCGAATGTGGGCACCGGTCTCATTAACGTGACTGGATCGTGTATTATAATGGACGACATCTAATTAAGAATTGTGTTGAGGAACGAGGCATCAAGATAAATAAAATTTATTATAAAACTAGTGAAATCAACTACCTTAGCTCCCATATTCGAGTTCTTACATGATACGGTGATGAGCCAAAACGTTATGACTACAACCTACCTCGAGACTGAAAGCCGCTCGTGACGCTGCAGGCACGTGACGTCGTAAGAAAAGTAGTTATGCCCTCTTTTTAATAATAACTGTTTAGGGAGGGATGTTTGTTGCCAGTAAAAGATAACAAAGAAAAGAAAATCACGTGGTGAAGCCATGTGCTTGTATCCGTAGCGCCACACTACTTACTCACGCCTGTGTCCCCGTTACCTGTTGTGCAGTCCTTGTAGTACAAACCAATGTTAGCCATAATGTAAGGAGACCTGTTCACACCTAAATTCCATTAGGGACAAAAAAACATGGAAGTTTATTGAAAAATAGGTAATGACAATGCCCAACCATAGTGGCCTTCAACCAACAAGGCAGATAGCCACCACGAAAAAGTAGCAATTTACTTACATCATATCGGAAGAAACAACGTAGACAGAAGTGGGGGGGAAGGGGAGGGGGGGGGGGCGGCAAAGTTGAACGCTCATTCTTCGAAGCAGGATGGCTGCTTAGGGTTCAGCGGCCTATCGACTACGTGATCATTAGAGACGGAGCGCAAGGTCGAATTGTTTCAAGGATGGGGTAAGAAATCGGCTGTGGCCTCTTATAGTAGCCATCCCAATTGGAGTGATTCAGGAAAATCACGACAAAGCTAAATGTGGATCGTATGACGCGGTTTTAAACCGTCGTCTTCCTAAATGCGAGTCTGCATTCAAAATCTCTTCGTAATCGTATCTACAGCTCTATTTAACACTTGATCTTGGGATAGAGTCCAGTACACTAAGATGAGCCCGCCCGGTTGGCCGTGTGGTCTAACGCACGGCTTTCCGGAGCGGGAAGGAGCGCCTGGTCCCCGACACGAATCCGCCCGGCGGATTTGTGTCGAGGTCCGGTGAACCGGCCAGTCTGTGGATGGTTTCTGGGCAGTTTTCCATCTGCCTCGGCGAATGCGGGCTGGTTCCCCGTATTCCACCTCAGTTACACTATGTCGGCGATTGCTGCGCAGACAAGTTCTCCACGTACGCGTACGCCACCATTACTCTACCACGCAAACATAGGGGTTACACTCGTCTGGTGTGAGACGTTCCCTGGGGGGTCAAGCGGGGGCCACACCTCACAATAACCCTGGGTTCAGTGTGGGGCGGCGGAGGGGTGAAGTGGACGGCGTTAGTCGTCGTGGGGTTGTGGATCACTGCGGCTGCGGCGGGGACGGAGCCTCTCCGTCGTTTCTAGGTCCCCGGTTAACATACAACACAATACAATACACTAAGATGACGAAAGGCATGGTATGTCTCGTAATATCGTGGCGGACCTTCTTTTGTTCAGTATAGTATATCAACTCGAGGTGGCATGGACTCATCAAGTCTTAGGAAGACCCCTGCAGATATACTGAGCCATGCTGCCTCTACAGCCGTCCATAATTGCAAAAGTGTTGCCGGTGCAGGATTTCGTGCACGAAGTGACCTCTTGAAAATGTCCCATAAATATTCAATGGGATTCTCGTCGGCAATATAGATGGACAAATTATTCGCTCTAATTGTCCAGTATCAATTGCGAAAATTTGTGGCCCTGTGACATGGCTCATTGCCATCCACAAAAATTTCGTCTTTGTTTGGGAAAATGAAGTCCATTAACGGCCAGGAGGCGCATTGGTTAGCATACTGGACTCGCATTCGGGAGGACGACGGTTCAATCCCGCGTCCGGCTATCCTGATTTAGATTTTCCGCGATTTCCCTAAATCGCTTCAGGCAAGTGCCAGGATGATTCCTTTGAAAGGGCACGGCCGACTTCCTACCCCATCCTTCCCGAATCCGATGAGACCGATGACCTCGCAGTTTGGTCTCTTCCCCCAAATCAACCCAACCCTACCCTAAGCATTTCCAGCCAGTCAATGATCGTTTCATTTCGATCAGAGGACGCAGTCCAACCTTTGTGGTGCCACTACTAGCTTGCACAGTGCTTTACATCTACATCTACATACATACTCCTCAATCCACCAGACGGTGCGTGGCGGAGGGTACCTCGTACCACTACTAGCATCTTCTCTCCCTGTTCCACTCCCAAACAGAACGAGGGATAAATGACTGCCTATATGTCTCTGTACGAGCCGTAATCTCTCTTATCTTATCTTTGTGGTCTTTCCGCGAAATGTAAGTTGGCGGCAGAAAAACTGTACTGCAGTCAGCAGTAACAAATCTAGCAGCCCGCCTCTGAATTGCTTCTATGTCCTCCCTCAATCCGACCTGATAGGGATGCCAAACGCTCGAGCAGTACTCAAGAATAGTTCATATTAGTCTTTTATAAGCGGTCTCCTTTACAGATGAACCACATCTTCCAAAAATTCTGCCAATGAACCGAAGACGACTATCTGCCTTCCACACAACTGCCATTACATGCTTGTCCCACTTCATATCGCTCTGCAATGTTACGCCCAAATATTTAATCGACGTGACTGTGTCAAGCGCTGCACTACTAATGGAGTATTCAAACATTACAGGATTCTTTTTCCTATTCATCTGCATTAATTTACATTTATCTATATTTAGAGTTAGCTACCATTCTTTACACCACAAATCATGTCCAAGTTATCTTGAATTCTCCTACAGCCACTCAACGACGACACCTTCCCGTACACCACAGCATCATCAGCAAACAGCCGCACATTGCTATCCACCCTATCCAAAAGATCATTTATGTAGATAGAAAACAACAGCGGACCTACCACACTTCACTGGGGCACTTCAGATGATACCCTCACCTCCGATGAACACTCACCATCGAGGAAAACGTATTTGGCTCTATTAGTTAAGAAGTCTTCGAGCCACTCACATACTTGGGAACCAATCCCATATGCTCGTACCTTAGTTAGGAGTCAGCAGTGGGGCACCGAGTCAAACGCTTTCCGGAAGTCAAGGAATATGGCATCCGTCTGATACCCTTCTTCCATGGTTCGCAAGATATCATGTTGTTGATAACTTGGATCTGTAGCTTCATGGGGTCTGCGCCACACTCTAATCCTACCATCAGTTCTTATCCACTGAAATAGGGACTCATCTGACTAGGCCGCGGCTTTTCAGTCGTCTAGGGTCCAACCAATATGGTCACGATCCCAGGAAAGGCGCTGCAGGCGATGTTGTTGATGTCTGCAAAGGCACTCGCTCCAGTCGTCTGCTGCCATAGCCCACTAACGTCAAATTTCGCCGCACGTCCGTCTTTCGTCCCATATTAATTTCTGTGGTTATTTCACGCAGTGTTGCTAGTCTCTTCGCACTGATAACTCTACGCAAACGCCGCTGCTCGCGGTCGTTAAGTGAAGGCCTTGAGCCACTGCGTTGTCCGTGGTGAGAGGTAATGCCTGTAATTTGGTATTCTCGGCACAATCTCGATATTGTGAAGCTTGGAGTATTGAATTCCCTAACGATTTTTGAAATGCAGTGTCCCATGCATTTAGCTCCAACTACCATCCCGCGTTCAAAATCTATTCAAACGGCTCTGAGCACTATGGGACTTAAGATCTGTGGTCATCAGTCCCCTAGAACTTAGAACTACTTAAACCTGAATAACCTAAGGACATCACACATCCATGCCTGAGGCAGGATTCCAACCCGCGACCGTAGCGGTCACGCGGTTCCAGACTGAAGCGCCTAGAACCGCACGGTCACAGCGGCCGGCTTCAAAATCTGTTAATTTCCTTTGTGCGGCCATGATCACGTGGGAAATCTTTTCACTTTAATCGCCTGAGTACAAATGACATCTCCGCTAGTGCACTGCCCTTTCATACCTTACGTATACGCGATACTACCGCCGTCTGTATATGTATATGTCACTATCCCATGACCTTTGTCACATCAGTGTATGCAGTAGGGGTGACGCTGGTGGAGAGGAGTTCCCGCTCTGCGCCGTTCTCCCGGCCGCCCGCAGCATTTTGAGACGCTGGTTGCGTTCCACTGCGGCTGGACGTGCTGCAGCCTTCGTTCTTTATTAATGCCGTGAGTTATGTGCCGATAAATCTGGCCCGGGCGGACACCACTAGCGGCGAATCGCCCAGCGCCGCCATGTTTTATGCCTTCTCCCAAAAACCAACACAAAGAATAATTGGAAACCGCAGGCCTTCAAGTGCGAGTGCGGAACGGGCGGAAGTTCCACGGGCAAGCTGGTCCCTGCTTCCTGGTCGAGCGTGATTGCTTCCTAACGACGCAGTGCGTCAAAGAGGGATAGCGTGTGTGTGTGTGTGTGTGTGTGTGTGTGCAGGAAGATTTTGGTTGAGAACTAATGAAAAGGTACTGTCACGGTATGTGACAGAAAAGCTAGAGGAATCTAATATGGAAGGAACGCTTTTCGCGGATGGTGCTGTAGTATACAGAGAAGTTTCAGCAATAAAAAAGTTGCAGCGAAATGCAGGAAGATCTGCAGCGGATAGGCACTTGGTGCAGGGAGTGGCAACTTGCGGCGGCGCGGTTCTTTCCGGCCCTTTACGACGGACCTGCACCTACCTGTGAACGTTGTCTCAGCAGATCATAAGTAGGAAAGCCGAGTGAAACCTACTGTACTTCGACTGAACCAATTAAAGTCACTAATCTACGTTTCTGGAGAAACATGAAATGAAAAGTTGGAAATTTTGTCCTCAATTAATATATTCTGATGCTTAGGTGAACAAATATCACTGCCAAGCCTGTGCCAGTCTTAACAGTCCCTCACAATCCCTTTCAATCATGTTAGCAAGTTTATGGCGTTGCATTTCCCGAAAACGTAATAGCTACAAAAATACTGATTGTTTTTGATCGAGAATGCTCGCCAAATATTAAGTCTGTCGGTACCAAATGCAGTCACTGTTTTTAGCCACCGACCTGCTCAATACGCCACGCGGAATTTATGTCTTTTTTTGTCACAAAATTCACTTAAAAATTGCCAAATTTCTACACACACGTCGGAATAATTATGCCGTCACTTTCCAACACTTTTGATGTATGAAACACTGCTAGACCCGGCAACCTATCATTTCCATCGGAACTACTACTGCACACGTCCGATCTCTTTCATGGATAGGCTTCGACTCCTCTCTAAAATAAGTCTTCTCTAGCAGCAGAGAAAGGCGCACGAAGAATATTGCTTTACCATTGGTCAGTTTACTTAACAGCCAATAGCAAAACAACATTCTCCCGCGTCAGTCCGCGTTTTTCATCCATAACCAATCACAAAATAGTAAACCTAACGACTGCACTTTTTACCGACGTAATTATCTAATATACTGAAGTTTTGTTTATGCATAAAGTTATTTACTATTGTTATTTATACCGGAATTAACTTTTCCTTTAGCATAAACTTTCTTTACAAAACTATTCTACAAAAATCCCCCTTGTCCATTTCCATACTTCTTCGAATGTTTCCACACTAAATCCTACTACATAACTCGTTAAACAATTATCATCATATTAACCTTAAACCACACACACGCATCATTCATACTGCTCAAACATATCTATAACATTTTACATGCACAAAAAGACATAATAATACTTTATGAAAATAATAGAACAGTTTATGAAAAACATTCTATTACTTTAGTGCACTCTAGTGGGCACAATCGAAACTAAAATCACAGTCCCCCTATCCAATATTGTCCTCTATCGGCTGATACATAAACTACTTGCGCGTCCAGCTTCGCGTCACCATCTGTCACTATCCAGCTCTGAGACACATCTCCCACTCAACCGCCTCCAAGGTAGGATCGTTATACGGCGCTACGCCTCAAACTGACCCTTAACATAGACAAATGTAATGTATTGCGAATACATAGAAAGAAGGATCCTTTATTGTATGATTATATGATAGCGGAACAAACACTGGTAGCAATTACTTCTGTAAAATATCTGGGAGTATGCGTACGGAACGATTCGAAGTGGAATGATCATATAAAATTAATTGTTGGTAAGGCGGGTGCCAGGTTGAGATTCATTGGGAGAGTCCTTAGAAAATGTAGTCCATCAACAAAGGAGGTGGCTTACAAAGCACTCGTTCGGCCTATACTTGAGTATTGCTCATCAGTGTAGGATCCGTACCAGGTCGGGTGGACAGACGAGATAGAGACGGTTCGTCTCAGGCTTATTTGGTAACCGTGATAGCGTTACGGAGATGTTTAGCAAACTCAAGTGGCAGCCTCTGCAAGAGAGACGCTCTGCATCGCGGTGTAGCTTGCTGTCCAGGTTTCGAGAGGGTGCGTTTCTGGATGAGGTATCGAATATATTGCTTCCCCCTACTTATACCTCCCGAGGAGATCACGAATGTACAATTAGAGATTCGAACGCGCACGGAGGCTTTCCGGTAGTCGTTCTTCCCGCGAACCATACGCGACTCGAACAGGATAGGGAGGTAATGACAGTGACAATTAAAGTGCCCTCCGCCACACACCGTTGGGTGGCTTGCGCAGTATAAATGTAGATGTAGATTCTGTAATGCAGTCAGAGTTTGATACAGCACTAAATGATCTGAGCTTAAGAAGGAATCGGTGAAGTACCTATGGAATAGTTTCTACTGGAGGCGTACAATAGTGAAACCCAGTATAAAAGCATGGGTGTTTGTAGGAAAATTAACATTGTCGGCTGGAATAGTTGTGCACTTTGCATATGCGCTAGTATGAGCTCCAGTATTACTGACAAGTGTAGTACCGCATTTAATGTCAGCAGTAAAGTACATGATAAGATAATTAACGTGGTACAGTGTGGATCTAGTATAAAGGCAGTCGGCTTTGTGTGGTGTTAGTGCATAGAAATCAGACGCCATCAGAGACACTCCACGTTATTTACATAAACCGCGATTGTGACAATGCCACGTGGAAAACAGTTATCTGATGAAAAAGTAAAAATTGGTGCCTACAAGGAAATGGGACTCTCTAATCTTCAAATCGCCAAGAAGCTGAACAGTTCAGGTACAATGACCAATGATTTCAATAGATTGGGCGCACGAAATCAACAGAACGCGAAATTATTTAGGGCATCGAAACTGTTGGTTTTGCACGTAGCAACGGCCCCAAACAGTTATTCTTCTCAACTTGCCGCTGGTTTACAGCTGTCAGTAACTGCCAGACGCGTACTGTCCTGATATGTTGAATTCAAGAAACGACCGCAGAAATCTGCTCTAACACCCAAATATAAATAGGCTCGATTTGACTTTGATGAATAACGTATGACATGGACTCCATAATGGGATAAAGTTATCTTTAGTGAGGAGAAGTAGTTTAATTTAGATAGGCCAGATGGATTTCAATATTATTGGCACGATCTGAGAACAGAGTGACAGGTAAGAATAAGCAGAAATTTTGGTGGTGAGAATATTATGATTTGGGCTGCATTCGGCCCTACAGGTAATTCCTGTATTTATTTGGCTGAATATTACAACGAGCCCTAACATTTTTACTGTAATGCTAGAGACAGAATTTGTCAGAATGTATGAGAACCTACAGAAGGAAAGTCTTATGTTTCGACAATAAAATGTATTTGTGCATGTTTCTGCTACAACCAAAAGTGGTTTGTAGATAAATTTATCGATGTCTTGCCCTTGCCTGCACGTATCTCTGTTACGAACACGTGGAAAACCGTTAGCGAATATTCGTAATGTATGTTTATCGCAACGGAAGGCAATCTGAGGCAGTATGTGAGCTGACAAGTTCAATACGAGAAGAATGGGCAACAATTTTACTGCAAGAACTATAAATCCTGGAAAAAATCAGTGGCAAAGAGAACTTTTGAGGTAATTAGAATGAACGGAAGTTGGATAAAGTACTAACAATGCAATAACATAATAGGACCGTGAGTGCATTTATACCAGTTTCCACCAAGAAAATGCCAACATCTTATTTTGTTACTTTAGTTATGAATGAAATATGTAATTCTGTCATAATTGTTTATATCTCATATGTATCAACAACTTCGATAATAAATTCGATACAGTACGCTACAGACATTGTACTAATACATCCGTAGGAACCCTCCCCTTATAATGGTTTCCACTACCGTAACGATAACAGCTTATTTAAGATTATTTCTTTAAAAAAGTCTGTGAAGCGTTGGGATTCCTGTCATATGTTCAGATAAGTGTTATCGACATCTTCCAAAGAAGGAAAATGTGGATAAAAATGAAACCTACTTCACGACTAGTTCCAACAAGTCATACTTTTAAATTGCTGAGCTGAATATACTGTATAGAGTAGAATAAGAAGAAGATTGAAGATGTACTGGAAGGAGGTCAGTTTGGTATCTGTACAAACTGCAGATAATCTTTCACTCCTTGTGTTTTATCAGTGCCACTTTCATAATTTCGAGGAATGTATTCCAGTCCACACTGTCAGAAACTTTCAGTCACTCTAAACATACAACAAGCTTACGTTTGCCTCTTATCAGTCTGTCTTCTAACATGGGATCATTCAGCTATAGGATATTTATAATTATTTATACTTATTGTACGTGAAGTTCACACCCGAACATTAATCCCCAAAAATAGCTCGATGCTGCTACCAAAAATTTTCGAGAAAATAGATTTTGTGATTTTGCGACCAGCTGTAATATGCCAAGGTAAAGTCAATTTTTCTCGAAAGGCCTTGTGGTAGAATGCTCGCACGCGACATCCGGGTTTTAGGTTCGATTCCTGTCTCGAGCCAATTTTTAAACAGAGGTGCGTGTCATACTGGTAATCCCATGAAGTTTAAAGCACACAAGAATGGAAAAACCAGTAGCTTCTGAAACGGGTAATCGCTGTTCCTGTCTCGTTTTGGTCATTATTTTTTTCCTTTCTCTCGCTCCGGTTGAATACCTGTGACATTTAAATCTAAAATTTATCAAATAAATGCAACCTAACAGATCTCTAACCGCTATTTTTATGAAAATGCACGACTTATTGGCTGTAATAACATATCACATACACGATTCCAGTTTTCATTGCAAATACATATTTTTAATTACTGATCTTTTGTAAGAGATTGTTTGAATTAAAAATATTGTTAGAGTTTAAATTCTTTTTCACAGTAATATATTTTACGTTTCATGTAAATTTTCATGCACCTTTATTTAAAATTGTGGCAGGGCTGGGAATCGAACCTTTGACACACACGTGGTAGGCAAACATTCTATCTTGCAGCTATACGACTTGCCGAAAAAAACAAAAAAAAAACGACTTTGCTTTAACATTTTAACGGCGGTCGAAAACTTCGAAGTCGGTTTTCTCGAGAATTTTCAGAGCAGCATCGAACTACCATTGATGACTGATTTTAAATACGAACTTCATCTGTTATAAAGATAAAAAATACATAAATCCAATTGCCATGTGGTTCCCTTGTAAGATAAGTCGTCGAATCAGTAGACTGGCTGTCGTGTTATAGCATTTCTACTGAACCTGAACTGATGTTCCCCGAAGTAGACATCAACTAACTTTTTTATTCGTTTGTAAATCATTACTGTCAGTAATTTGTAGCCCTGTACTGCTAAAACTGATTGGTCGGTAATGTTCACACTTGTACGAAGCTGCCTTTTTGAAACTAGAATCATTAAACTCGTCTTGAAACCTAAGGATATGTCGCCTGTCTCGTATTTCTTGCACACCAGGTGGAACGTTTGGTCATGGTATGTTCTCCCAATAATCTTGACAATTCTGAGGGACTTTCATCTACTACAGGTGCCTTGTTTCGAATAAACACTTTCAGAGGTCTGCTAAATTTATCTCGTTGTACCACATGTACCGCTACAGCTTTCTCAGTTACTTTTCACTTTCCATAATATTGTCTTCAAGTTCCTTTCCTTTCGTAAATCAGTGTAGCTAGAGAAAGACTTCTTGAACTGAGCTATATATTTGTTTGATCGTGATCAAACAGTAGAACAGTATGCTTGATGGGAAAATGACACACACAGTGTGGCATCATCGCAGGGCCAATGGCCGTAATTCGGAGCGTAGGTACATGCTAAACTACTAACACAACAGAAATAGTGCTCAGGTGCGTTATCTGTCTTCAAAACAACCAATACCTTCAGAAATTGCTGACGAATGACACAGCATTGGATGCCAGCTGCAGATAGCCAATAACTGCGAGAGCTATAACTAACAGTTGCATTTGGTAGAATTAAGTCGGAATGTTAGCCATTTCGAAGCGAAAGTCCATATGACACCATCAGTCAACGCTCGCGTTCGATGCCGAAACGCAACGCGTAACTGATGCGATATTTGCGTGAAGTTTATGGCGCGTATTTTTCCAGTTTCCGTATTCTGGTGGCAGAGATAATTTTTCATCTCATCCTCTGCAACAGATAAATCTGCGGAGAGACGCGGGAAAACTCTGATTTATCACCGGAATGGGTACAGACGCAACTGGCGAAATGGTCCGCTATTTCTGGATTATGTTAAATGCTGGGAGGGACGCAGCGCGAGCGAACATTTACAAAATTTATTAGGGCGGTACATAAAGAGTAACGAACGGTATTATAATAGGGCAATCTAGAGGAGTTATAGTCCTGTTCCTGGCACCATAGACACAATAAGGCAAACATTTCGCGACATCGTTTCCGGAACTCCAAATAAAAGCTAACAGCTATTGAATTCACTGAGACTACGACATTCATACCAATGTATTATGCTGCAAACTACTGAGCTAACCACAGGAAATGAAAGTTACTCAACAGTACCTAGCGACACAATTTATGGGATTAAAATGACTCATTTCCGTTAAACGTATACACTAGACAACAACAATACCACTATAATTCTCTGATTTTTAGCGACTAATATTAGCATGTATCGCTGAAGACTGAACCTATAACTATAGGTGCAGATATTCCTGAACTTTAATTAGGTTATCAGGTAAATTGATGGGAGTTGGGATGGAGAGGGAGAGGGGTAAAACAAATCTTTCGGCGGGCGTCTGATTCCCGTAAAGTTTTCTGGTGTATACCGACCCCTGAGATTTTACTGAGGAAAATATGAACACAATAACGATCAAAAGGTCCCGTGTTACATGTTGTTGTTGTTGTTGTTGTTTTTGTTGTGGTCTTTAGTCCTGAGACTGGTTTGATGCAGCTCTCCATGCTACTCTATCCTGAGCAAGCTGCTTCATCTCCCAGTACGTACTGCAGCCTACATCCTTCTGAATCTGCTTAGTGTATTCATCTCTTGGTCTCCCTCTACGATTTTTACTCTCCATGCTGCCCTCCAATACTAAATTGGCGATCCCTTGATGCCTCAGTACATGTCCTACCAACCGATCCCTTCTTCTAATCAAGTTGTGCCACAAACTCCTCCTCTCCCCAATTCGATACAATACCTCCACATTAGTTATGTGATCTACCCACGTAATCTTCAGCATTCTTCTGTAGCACCACATATCAAAAGCTTATATTCTCTTCTTGTCCAAACTATATATCGTCCATGTTTCACTTCCATACATGGCTACACTCCATACAAATACTTTCAGAAACGACTCCCTGACACTTAAATCTATACTCGATGTTAACAAATTTCTCTTCTTCAGGAACGCTTTCCCTACCATTGCCAGTCTACATTTAATGTCCTCTCTACTTCGACCATCATCAGTTATTTTGCCCCCCAAATAGCAAAACTCCTTTACTACTTTGTCTCATTTCCTAATCTAATTCCCTCAGCATCACCCGACTTAATTCGACCACATTCCATTATCATCGTTTTGCTTTTGTTGATGTTCATCTTATACCCTCCTTTCAAGACACTGTCCGTTCCGTTCAACTGCTCTTCCAAGTCCTTTGCTGTCTCTGACAGAATTCCAATGTCATCGGATAACCTTAAAGTTTTTATTTCTTCTCCATGGATTTTAATACCTACTCCGAATTTTTCTTTTGTTTCCTTTACTGCTTGCTCAATATACAGGTTGAATAACATCGGGGAGAGGCTACAACCCTGTCTCACTCCCTTCCCAACCACTGCTTCCCTTTCATGTCCCTCGACTCCTATAACTGCCATCTGGTTTCTGTACAAATTGTAAATAGCCTTTCGCTCCCAGTATTTTACCCCTGCCACCTTCAGAATCTGAAAGAGAGTATTCCAGTCAACATTGTCAAAAGCTTTCTCTAAGTCTACAAATGCTAGAAACGTAGGTTTGCCTTTTCTTAATCTAGTTTCTAAGATAAGCCGTAGGATCAGTATTGCCTCACGTATTCCACCATTTCTACGGAATCCAACCTGATCTTCCCCGAGGTCGGCTTCTACCAGTTTTTCCATTCGTCTGTAAAGAATTCGCGTTAGTATTTTGCAGCTGTGACTTCCTGCAACATGTAAAAACGAACAAATATTGTGATTTAACATTGTATTGACATCGGTATCATGTGAGACACAGTAATAGTTGTCATTGGATGGCTTGTAACCATTTGTTATTGCTACTCTATATGCCTGGAAAATATAGGTAGATACGTAAAGGCCAGAAAAAAAATGCTGCAGTGAACAGAACTGCAAGTACAGAACTGAAACAACAAGTTAGACAAGTACTTAAATACAGTTCAAACTGTGTTTGTATAGGGTGGCAATTAATGAACTCTATGAAATAAAAACGTCATAACGTCTCAACGGGTTGCATTAGGACGTTCAAACTGCACGGTTGGCCGCGGGGCATTGTGGGAAGTAGTGTGCACGTGCATGGTTTGGTTTAGCGACGAAGCCCTTTTTCTATTGGATGGGTTCATCAACAAGCAGAATTCGCTTATTCTGGGGACTGAGAATCCGCATTTTGTGATCGAGAAGTCTCTTCATCCTCAACGGGTGACTGCGCTGTGTGCAATGTCCTGTCGCGGAATAATCGGTGTGATATTCGTTGATGGTACGGTGACTAACGAACGGTACGGGAAGATTTAGGAAGACGATCTCATCCCCACTATCCAAAGTGACGCTGATTTCAACAAAATGTGGTTCATGCAAGATGGAGCCCGACCTCATCGAAGAAGGAGAGTCCTGGAAGAGCACGTTGGGGACCCATTCTGGCTCTGGGGTATCCAGGGCTCAGTGGTATGGGCCTCGATTGGCCGCCATATTCTCCGGATGTGAACACGTGCCATTCCTTTTTCTGGGACTATATTAAAAACAAGATGTTCAGCAGTAATTCCAAAACCGTTGCTGAGCTGAATATAGGCATTCACGCACTGCATCGATGTTCCGACACTTCAGCGGGTTATGCAGAACTTCGTGTGCGCCACATCACTGCCACTGATGGCAGTCATATTGAGCATGTCATAACCTAGATCCGAATATCTCTGGTGACATTTACATGTTGAACAAAGTTTGTGCACTCCGTAGTTTGTAACTAATTTTTTTTCCATGTAGTTCGGTAAATGTCACTGTGTATTTGCATGAGCAACCGTGACAAAGGATATGATCATCAATATAAAATGTTTCAAAGTAACAGCCAATCAGTTGCAAAATACAGGTTTATTAAATCTTAACCATTGTTTCGACAGTTTTAAGACTGCCTTCTTCAGAAGCTATTGTACGCAGAATCAAATATGTATATCCATGGTAAGAGCCGTTTTCATCCACTTAATCACTATTTAAAATACATGATTTAAAGTAGTAACTCTTTACTGTAGAACTTTGTCTTAAAACTTTTAAAAATACCTCTGTAGTAGAGAGATAATGCTTTTGAATAATGAGCCGGCCGAAGTGGCCGTGCGGTTAAAGGCGCTGCAGTCTGGAACCGCAAGACCGCTACGGTCGCAGGTTCGAATCCTGCCTCGGGCATGGATGTTTGTGTTGGCCTTAGGTTAGTTAGGTTTAACTAGTTCTGATTTCTAGGGGACTGATGACCTAAGGTGTTAACTCCCATAGTGCTCAGAGCCATTTGAACCATGGTCAGGGTTTAATAAATCTGTATTCTGCAAATGGGCGGCTGTTATTTTCAATTCATTGAAACTCTTGTATGCACATTTTCTGAGCGCAGCCATGTTCAGAATCTTAAAATATGAATTGTTCGTATGATAATGATCTAAGAAAGCTCGGCAATAGCTGTTGAGATCGACTCCTGAGGCAAGAAGTGAAATACAAACCGTCGAAAACAGGTAGAATGAATTACGGTATTAAATTAAATTATTGTGCATAACAAGCTCAGAAACAAATATTAATGGACCAGGTAGAAACAACATTCTCTGCTTTAGGACTGACTATGTAGCGAAATTAATAAGTTGGTAATTCTCTTGCTAATATGTTAACGTGGTGTAATGTACAGAGAAAACTTCAGACATGTTCAAAGTTCAGTCTTTGTTCCCTTGGATGAAACAGTTTTGACGAATTACCACACCGCGGTGCTAAGATGGTTGAAATGGCTCTAAGCACTATGGGACTTAAATCTCAGGTCATCAGTCCCTGACACGGTTCTAACTCAAGCGTTTTATCCAAGAGTACTTCCTACACTCATGGAGTTTAAACTCAATTAAATATTCAAGGAGCTTGTAAGTAAAAAAATTGATTTTAATAATGCTCTGTAGGTGAGAAAATAATTCTGTTATACTAAATTCATTAATACGCAATGTCAAATTAAATTTACGGTTCTAGTTACCGAATATTACTGCCAATATTTTCAACATAAATATGTTTGCACTACAGGAGCAGACTGACGGAACTTAGAACTAATTAAACCTAACTAACCTAAGGACACACATCCATGCCCGAGGCAGGATTCGAACCTGCGACCGTAGCCGTCGCGCGGTTCCGGACTGAGCGCCTAGAACCGCTAGACCACCGCGGCCGGCGAAGCTACAATAGGCATTCAGTTTTTAAGCAAAAAATCACTGGACGATAAGCATAAAAATTTGGTTATAACATTTCTCCTTTTATTTTTACGATACGAGCAGTTATTTAAAAGTAAAAATATTAGTTCAAAGTACGTGGAATATAAAGGGAAAAAACATCCAATAAATGGAATACAGCGAATGAAAGCATGTTTCCCCCGTGTACCGGTAACATCAGCTGGACGATGATTCCTGATATAACACAACGTTTCCACATCGCTCTAAGTTTCCTTTTGTCGGTATGGCGCAATACTGCTGCTTGTGCCTCAAAGAGATGTAGATAGATGGCTTTGACATCTGTGAATTTGAATGAAGGAGGCCATTTGTTCCTTTCAGAGTATTAGCGTTTGTGTATATCCACTCTAAACAGTAGATTAAAATCTTCCAGCAGCAACTGTTTTGTTTGACAAGGTCTTTAGTCCTTCGTTTAAACATACGAGTTATTAATGACCAACTGATTCGAAAAAAGGAGATACGATTGAGGGACTCTAAAAACACCCTCTGCCTTACACCGAGGGTCAGCTTGTGCAGAAAAATGTTGGTGTGTGTTTTAGCAATGAGGTCACTTATTAAATTCAAATGCATGTCAGATTACAATTACAGTCACGCGACATTTAGAGGTCAACTAAGCATATAATGGGACACAGTGATATGGCACAGCGGTTAGCAAATTGCACTCGTAGCTGAGAGGGGGAGGTTCTAATCCCCGACTGCCCATTCAGAGTTACGTTTTCCTTTATTTCCCTAAATCATTTAAAGACAATGGCAGGATGTTTCCTTTGAATAGCAAACGGGATATTTCTCTCACCATCCTTCCACCAGTCTGAGTTTGTACTCAGTCTATAATACCCTCTACGTCGACGTAACGTTAAGCTCTAAGCCTTAGTCCTGTTCTTCCTGATAATGACCGGGAAAGTAAGAATGGAAGACCAAATACGAAGTGCTTTTATTATAATGGCTGAAAGACAGAAATGTAGCCTTTCGTCCACGCTATTGACTGCTGTCGTCGAAGAAGGGATGACGGAAGTTAAGGAAACGTTAAAAAGTGCGATTAAAATTCAGGGTGAAACAATGTCAATGACTAGAATTGCTGATGACATTGCTAGCGACGAAGAGTTACAGGATACGGTGAACGAAATGAACAGTCAAATGAGTATATTATATGGATAGAGACTAAACTGAATAAAGAACAAAGTAATGAGAAGTAGCAGAAATGAGGTTAGCAATAAACTTAACATAATAGTAGATGGCCACGAGTTAGACGAGGTTAAGTAATTCTTCTACTTGGAAGCGAAATAATATGTGAGAGACAAAGGAAGGACAACATAAAAAGCAGACAAGGTAGGACAAATATGGCATTCCTGGACAAAAGAAGTCTATTAGCATCGAACACTGGCCTTCATCTGCAGAAGAATTTTCTGAGAATGCACGTTTGGAGAAGAGTATTGTTCGGAAGTGAAAATAATTTACATGGTACTAGAGGTAGCTGTATAGGGTAAAAACTGTGGAGGAAGACAGAAACTGGCAAGTGCTGCTCTAAGATAAAGGGGGTGACTCATAAAAGAAGTTTGTGGCGAGTTGTCAGAGGAGGGATGACCAAAAGAGAACTCTATGAAATGTGGGAAGAGTCCGGAGGATAAGCAAATGAACTACCGTGATCGGTGCTACTTAGTAACTCGACCGCCGGCACCATTTTATAGATTTCTGTTGTCCTCTCATGTTTATAACTAGATCGATCTGTCATAACATGAAAAAGTGAAGTGAAATGTAAATACAGAGGAATTAAAAATGAATATAGTGATTACAAACTTCTGTAACTATTTTATGCATACCGGTACGTTGTTAAGAACTATTGAAAATGTAAAAGAAAAGTTTAAAATCCCTACTGTTTCGAAAGCACAGTGAATCGGTAAGTTGTGATAAGGTCTTATGGGACCAAACTACTGAGGTCATCGGTCCCTAGGCTTACGCACTACTTAATCAAATTTAAACTAACTTACGCTAAGGACAACACTCACATCCATGCCCGATGGAAGACTCGAACCTCAGACAGGGGGGAACCGCGCGGACCGTGACAAGGCGCCCTAGACCGCGCGGTTACCCCCCTCGAGTGAATCGGTAGTCGGGAAATGTACAAATGTCCGCACATTTTTAATCAAAAAAATGGTTCAAATGGCTCTAAGCACTATGGGACTTAACATCTGAGGTCATCAGTTCCCTATAACTTAGAACTACTTAAACCTAACTAACCTAAGGACATCACACACATCCATGCCCGAGGCAGGATTCGAACCTGCGACTGTAGCAGCAGCGCGGTTCCGGACTGGAGCACATTTTTAAATCGACATGTCTCAATCTGTTGGATAATTCGTAATGGACATGAAGACACTGTGTTCTGCTCCTGGCCATCACAAGGATATCCAACGATCTAAAACACCTTAGTTCACCTGAAGATTATGGCAGACCCAGCGACATGTGTAGTGGTATTAAAATAAAAATAATATTGACTGAGGCAGCGTACTATCAGTTGTTTGTATCTAATTACTCGCATCCCTGAAGAAGAGGACCGTTACGGACGATGTTTATGCCTTATAAAGAAAGTAAAAATAATTTTCTTCAGGTACTCTTTAAGTTTCATGTAATTCTTACTGATCTATCGCTGTGCTTTAATCAGTTCTAGCGATCTGTAACTGCTATATTCTTTTTCAATTGCTCCTTATTTGCGTTTCCTTTCACTATTTTTTGTCATGATAAATCGATGAAGTTGTAAACTTTGGAGGAGAACAAATATCTTCAAATATAGATGTTGAGTCGAGTTACTGAATAGCTCTACACAACTGAAACTGCACAGTAGCTTCAATAATTTCGAAAAGGCTATCAAGAATCCTGCCACAGTTCAGATGGTTCAAATGGCTCTGAGCACTATGGGACTTAACTTCTGAGGTCATCAGTTCCCTATAACTTAGAACTACTTAAACCTAACTAACCTAAGGACATCACACACATCCATGCCCGAGGCAGGATTCGAACCTGCGACCGTAGCCTGCGACAGTGATCTCTTTTTTTATACAGCAGGTTAAAATGCCACATAAGTCTTGCGTTGAGATCAGCCCGCAGGCGCTACGGAAACCGATTGCCGTGTGGAGAGGAGAGTAGCACAGACACGTGATATCAATTTTTTGGAATCTCACGCCAACACACGCATTCACACCGGCGGCAGCCGTCACAATTCTCCCAGAAAGTGGCTTCTCGGCCGCACAGAACGTGGGCGGCGGTGGATCAGCTAGGCTCCAGAAACCGCCATCAATCAATGAGGGTGCCAACAGGAAGGTCCAGTCAGATAGGGCGGCTGGAAGGTAGAGAGGGTGCAGAAACGGTGGGCCAGTGGGTGGAGTAGGGGTATAGGCAAGAGGGGCAGCAAAGAAAGCCTGCGATCCATCAATGCCGCCTAAAACCGAGCCATGCCCTACAGCTCAACCTCAGTCTTTTCCAAGCAACAATGTTTTCTTTTGAGATTGACGTCGCCAAAAATTCATGCAGCATGAGTGCACTGTGTACCTTCAGCAGAAAAGTTATCGCTGATTGACGTATTTAAAGCAATTTTATGAATGAAAGCCCTCACTAAAAAGCGGGTACGTCCAATGTAATTTCGTCGGTCGTGGAACAATATTACAGAGAAGGGTAGTTGAGTCTAGGAAATCATTAAATCTATGTAAAGAACAGGAGAGCATATGTTTGGTTTGGGAAGTAAGAGGAGAAAACTGCGGGCTCAAAGCTGTGGAGGCGTTCCGTGAATCGCGTCGGCATAATTCTGTCCTAACGGTAAGGTTCCAGGTTCGAATCCCGGCAAGGCACACAGTTTTAATCTGCCAACAATTTAGTAAAGCCGGCCGGAGTGGCCCAGCGGTTCTGGGTGCTACAGTCTGGAACCGCGCCACCGCTACGGTCGCAGGTTCGAATCCTGCCTGGGGCATGGATGTGTGTGATGTCCTTAGGTTAGTTAGGTTCAAGTAGTTCTATGTTCTAGGGGACTGATGACCTCAGATGTTAAATCCCATAGTGCTCAGAGCCATTTGAACCATGCTAGCTCGTTTTAAATTATACCAATACAAAGCTGTGTTCAATGACACGACGCAACTCAGATCGCTTGGTAACGCGGACATGAGTCGCTGGTAACTAGTCTGCAATGCTTTGCAAGCGATTTATCGGTAAATCACTCTGCAGCAGCGCCGTCTGCGGAGCTCTGTTCAGCTAAAATGGTAGTGATTTGCAAACAACCGGTTACCAACTTGTGTCGGCAACGGGTTTCGTTTGAGTCACTCCGTGTGGGGTCGATGTCTCACGCTACCTTGACAACAGCGGCGTCAGGAAGTACCTCCGATTACAAACTTACATAAAGCATGATCGGGATTACACGTCGTTCTGAAGCCAGCCGATTATGGTAAATCCTTGTTGACCGCTAGAGGGTGCTTCACTCGCTCCGGAATCTCGGCGGCTCGCCGCAGGACCGACGGGTGACGTAACGTGTTCATGCAAGATCGCTGCCAATGGCCGTGCTCTCAACGGAACTAACTTTATTCACCCGCATCCCTTTGTAAGTAAGCGCACGCAGTGTTCCGACGCCGAAGAACATTAGAGGACTGCCACCGACGCTTGCGCCACTATCACGTTACTAGAAGCGACTTCTCAGTGAACCACTAATCAGTTTGACGAAATGTAACAAAGGAAAGTTAATCGGCGTGTGTGCAATATTACGTGACCCCCAGCTGCACAGAAGTTGGGGTGGAGGAGGGGACAACGGTAGTCGGGGGGCGGGGGGGGGGGGGGAGGGGGGGCATCCATTGCAGACGAGACAATGTGGTAGGGGAAATGTAGCTTTACAACTGAACCGTTCACACGAACACCTATCACGCACAATTTTTCAGTTACAGCTACCGAGACTGCAAAATATCGTATTAGGGGGTTACGCTAGTATGACCAATGCACAAGTTAAATATATGTTGTTAAAACACAATGGCTATACGTTTACGCTTAAATGGCAACAGTGGGAGCAATTTATTTTCGCCTGCCTTGTACACATTCCTTTCTTTCTCTCTCTTGATACCATCTTAAAATTACCTTCTTTTCCCGAAATACAGTGGAGTTTACACAGTTTCACCTCACTAACATGCTGATGCAGCTGCTGTTTTGACAGAATCCTCAAAAAGTCTTCTATTAATTAAACAATTGAGAACAAGTAAGCTTATGTAAAGCTCACGCTAAGCATAAAAACGAAAGTGCGATTCCTTCACGTACTTTATTGCAAACCCCTACTAATTCTCATTTCACCAGCTATCGACGGCTCTTAAAATAAATATATTATTCTATTGAAAAAATCACTCGTTCATCGCAGAGATAAAGTTTTACGTGTGAGCTAAAAGCAAAATACGAGGTCTATTAGTTTATTAAGGTCCGAAAGGTCGCGAAACGGAAACTACAATGAACATAAAAATGCTTTATTTGCAACAGTTAGGTACACCTTCAACTTACTCCTCTACATAGTCACCACTACAACTTAGACTGGGGACTGATGACCTTTGCTGTTTAGTCCCCCTTAAACATCCCAACAACCACCACCATCACAACTTAGACATTCGTTGTAGCTTTGTACCTACTTTCTAATCCCCTCATCGGAGAAGGCAGCTACTTGTGTTTTGCGCCTGTTCCTGCGCTGATATGCAGCACATTGTCTGTGTCACATTGTTGTCTTCATAGCATGCGGTGTAATCGAGCAGAATTAAAACTCAGAGGGATCCAAGTCCGGGCTGTATGGTACGTGATCAAACACTTCCCATCAAAAATGCTGCCGCTGCAAGACTGTTTTCATTATACCTGCAGTGTGTGGCCAAGAACTGTCATGAAGAACAAAATGCATGTGGGCTGAATGAAATAGGGCGAAATCTCTTATCAGGCAATTATGCTTGGCTGGAGACACTATTTTCTAGGCATTTTAACTTGTTCAGTCTGCGCCAGAACTGGAAAGAGCGACGTCACGGCATCGACTGCCCAAAAAGCTATGGAAAGCTTCAACAGATTTTCCATTTCGCGGCTGATAGGACCATAATAAACGAATATCCGTCGTGCTCTCCACCTTGCGTGCAGCCATTTGCCCATAAAGTTTTTCGGTATCTCGAACCATTTTTGATGTATCACCGTTGGGGACATGTTCGGAACTGACTATACTACACACAGTTCATTTTTTAGTGATTGGCGATGGATGTTGATCTCGTCTCAAGTTTAAAGCAAAATTAAATAAGTTAGCTCCATTTTTACGCAGCAGTAAGTGTATGGTGTAACATTCACCAAACGCAAATACACAGCGACCTTTGTTTTTCATTGCGCAGTGTTCGAATTTCCCGCATTGCCTTGCTTAACACAGAAATGTTACAATAACTGTGTCCGTTACCGAAACGGTAGGCAGTTCATCATGAAGCTAACGATTGAGGCTATGAGACGAACTTTTTTAATTGAATAGTTTCTTTAAATCATATGAGAAAAGTTGTAGTGTGCACGCCTCATACCCTGCAGTGTAGCAGAGGCGGGCAGAGAATGTTTCGTTTGCAATGGACGAAGCTGGCGGATCAGCAGGTGAAAGGCAACTGCGGCGGCGGCCCCTAAGGAATATAGGGGTTGACGTCCACAGCACTGAAATGAGAATGCGTTTCTACGCACGGGCCAAGTTATCTTCCGTGAGCTGCACATGCACTCACAAGCCAGATCATTATGACCACCTGTGTAATAGCTTGTCTGTCCGTCTTTGGAACGAAATACATCACTAATTCTACTTATCAGGGATCCGACAGTTTTTTGGTAGGTTCGTGGAGGTATGTGGTATTAGACGTCTACGCACAGGTCATGTAATTCGCGTAAATATCGCGCCGATGATCTGCGTTCGCAGTGGTGGCGCCCGATAGCGACAAAGATGGAATCCGTAGGATCTACGTCAGGCGAATCTGGTCGCATCGACATCAGCGTGAGTTCACTAATATGCTCCCTAAACCACTGTTGCAGGTTTCTGGCTCCGAGACACGGACAATTATACTCCCGAAAGATGACATCGCCTTCGCCGGCCGAGCGGTTCTAGGCGCTACAGTCTGGAACCGCGCGACCGCTAAGGTCGCAGGTTCGAATCCTGCCTCGGGCATGGGTGTGTGTGTGATGTCCTTAGGTTAGTTAGGTTTACGTAGTTCTAAGTTCTAGGGGACTGATGACCTCAGAAGTTAAGTCCCATAGTGCTCAGAGCCATTTGAACCATTTGACATCGCCTTCAAAGAAATAAACAAGCACGAGGAGATGCATGTAATTCGCAGCTGTCAGTGTGTCTTCGATTACTACCACAGGTCCCATTCAAGCGCAGGAGAATTTCTCCCATAGCTACGTACTGCTCCCACAAGCCTGCATCCATGACGTGCTGCATGTTTTGAGCCAGCTTTCACCTGGATGACGGCGTTTGTGGAGATCACCATCAACCTAGTGTACCAAACGTGATTCACCCAAAGGACCGACACATTTCCACTGATCGATGGTCGAATCCCGATGGTCCCGTGTCCACTGAAATCGCAATAACGTCGCTGGGTCAACATGTGAACACATAGGAGTAATCAGCAGCGAAACTCGATGTTCAGTAATGTACTATGAACGGTGTCCTCCGAAACACTTGTGCATGCACCAGCATTGTGCTTTCTCGGCAGAGAAGCCACAAATCACCATCTGTCCAACTTTACAGGGCAACAAGCCTCCGAACACCACACACTGTGGAGAGTCGTAGACGTCCAACCATTTAGCGTATTCTTTTTTTTCTTTTTAAAATTCAGTCTTGATCACAACACGTATGTTACAAGAACATAGGTGACTGGTTTCGGTCATATCACATGACTATCATCAGACCTGCAATTTAATTCAGAAAGTAATAGATACCTTACTAGATTGACAATAAAATATGACAAAATGGTTATAAGGATAAAATACAATAAGACGTGTTATGCCCATGACATCCTTCGAAGATGGTTGGTGGAGCACTATTCTCAGCTGCTGTGATGTCAATTGGTGCCAGCAAATGACGAGCATACGCTTAAGTACGAAGATGCTCCACCTACCTCATCTCCCTCCACCTCACGTCAACCAAACAGTATAAAATGGGTTCACATAATCGTCAAAACGTAAAAAACACGAAGTGCAATAATAACATAAAAATAGGAAAGTATAAAATATCTCTTTACAAGCATGGAATTACTTAAATATTGTATAAAACATCAATTAAAAGCTTTAAAATAACTGTACAGACGATGTATACTCAGTGTGCCCTCTATGGGCTACGGTGGTACTACCACAATGGTTTCAAAGACAACGGTCTTGTGGAGGTCTTTGGCATTGCTGCATCATATCGATATGTGAGTTGTGACTCGACTGCAAGTATACATATATGCCAGATTCTGTCTGTCTGTCTTATATTAACTTTATTTGGCACTGGAGATATATGTAATGATGGAATGATCAGGTGCAGAGTGGTATGATATTACATAGATTTTTTAAAATGTCATAAAACTGATTTATTAAAAATGGAGTCATATTTCGTAATATTTCTAGTTGGAAGTTTAAAATATTTAAGTAATTCCCTGGTCGTAAAGAGATATTTTATACATAACTATTATTATGTTATTATTGTACTTTGTTCTTTTTTTACGTTTTGACGATTATGAGAATCTACTTTATACTGATAGGTTGACGTGAGATGGCGGGAGAAGAGTTAGGCGGAGCATCTTCGTACTTAAGCGTATGCTCGTCATTTGCTGGCACCAGTTGACATCACAGCAGCTGAGAAGAGTGCTCCACCTACCATCTGCGAAGGATGGCATGGGTATAATACGTCTTATTGTATTTTATCCTTATAACCATTTTATCATATTTTATTGTCAATCTAGTAAGGTTTCTATTACTTTCTAAATTAAATTACAGGTGTGATGATGGTCATGTGATATGACCGAAACCGGTCACCTATGTTCCTGTAACATACGTGGTGCATCCAAGACTGAAATATAAAAATTTTTGATGACTGCTCCAAAAATGTTTATTAAAATTGTGCATTAAGCGCCTATCGCTAGTTTCAGTGTCCTCCTACCTGTTTCAGCATATGCTCACGACAGTAGCACGTGTTCATTCAACCAGCTTCGTCGTTTTCGAGACACTCGTTTACAGGGTCCACGTAATAATAATAATCTGCCCTTTGTCGAAGTCGCTTATCTTAATGGATCTCCTCATTTGCAGCCCATATCTTGGCTACGATAATGCCCCGTCCGTGTCTGTTCCGTTTACATATTTTAGTTACGGCGTCATGTGTCCGGAGCAAAACCAGGCGGTATCTAATGTAGCGGTGGCCAGTGCTCATAATGTTTTGGCTTATCACCACATGTTATTTTCTTTTGCCACTTTGGCCACGTGCAAATATTCAAAATAAAATTGTGTGACTTTAATAGAAATAATTTCTGCCTTCTATCCAGACCCTACACTAGTATACATGAAAAATAATGAAAATTGCCAAATTCTGACAAAGCGGACCTGTACTAGACAGTACAGATGCTAGGAAAAAGAAAAGAAGGAAGTCATTTATTTTTAAAAAGTTCTAAGTATGAACTAAGTAAAAAATAAACTCAAAAGGATTCAAGCTGCTCGAGTACACAAGTGCAAAACAAAATTATATCGAGTACACAAGTGCAAAACAAAATTATACAAAGTACTTTCCACGCTGTCGTAACAAGAACAACAAAGAACAATTCTGTCCTCTGTCTGGTTTTCCGAGAGCAGATGCGTGCACTGAAACCTCTTAACGAAATTGCAAACAGTTATCTTATTCCATCTCCCTCTTCCTCCCTCGCTCGTCCGCGCTTTGTTCCTCGATCCGCGCGCTCGTGGCAAACAAAGGACCCACGCAGCTCCCTTCTGACGGGACCTGCAGTTGAGCATCCCCGGACAACGTTGTACTACTTCAGTAAAAATTGATCGCTTATCGTACGCAAACTGAGTCACAAAGGGTGCAATCACGACTGCTGTGTGGCAACAATGCTCGATGTTGTCCCTTTTTACGAACGCCGCATACAAGCTACACAGGGAAATTAAAGGTCGCGGCGAAAACTCCCGACTAATTTTTGGGCGCGCCACAAAACTGCAACGTCCGGAAGCTGCGGCGAGTCAAAGTGAAAACTTGATCACGTAGATGAAAGCGCGCGAGCGCTTCACCTACCGTCCAGACACTCTGAATAATGCACGCAGCGGCGGTTCCAGTTAGTAAAGTGCGGCCGCCCCCCACCCGGAGCAAATGGAAGGCAGTACAGCCGGGCACGTGTTGCGGGTGAGTCTAAGTTACCAGGCGGCAGTGAACACGTCGGCCTTGTGCAATGCCGCAAGCGGCTCCGCCGTAAGAGATTGCAATCGACGTGAAATCTCTTCAGTCTCTGTAAGCATGTAGAGGGCCTCATCGTCAAAGTAACGCCATTTTTATGTTCGTCTATGTACGAGGGTCACTCCATAGAAATGCAGAGTTTTCATTCTGCATGTGTGAAAGTTTTACAGTGTGTAGATACATCCTTCCGGCTTGTTTTGAAACTTGGTTCAACCTGTTCCCGTGAGTGGCGCCGTCACAGCATGTCTTCAAGATGGCTGCTACACTTGACGTTCGTCAGAAGCAACGTGCTGTCATAGGGTTCCTGTGCTGTGAAAACGAGAAAGTGTGAAACATCCACAAGAGGAAAAAGGTGTGTGGAGATGCTGCTGTCGATCACAGTACTGTTAGTCGGTGGGCAAGCAGGTTACGTGATGAAAGCGGGCACAGCAATATTGAGGATTGTCCTCGCATCGGCAGGCTTCGTACTGCACACACTCTGGACAATGTGCAGAGAGTTAAGGAATTGGTGACTGCTGACAGACTCGTCACAGTGAAAGAATTGTCACGCCACGTTCGGATAGGTGAAGGAAGTGTTGGCAGAATACTGGAAGTGTTGGCGTTAAAAAAAGGTTTGTGCCAGATGTGTTCCCAGGATGTGGCTCACAAAGAAACAAGAAAAACGGTAGGCAGCGAAATTTTGGATCAGTACGAGAATGGTGGAGATGAATTTCTTGGAAGAATTGTGACAGGTGATGAAACATAGCTCCATCATTTTTCACCAGGGACGGAGAGGCAAGCAATGTAGTGGCATCAGGCAAATTCACCCAAGAAAAAAAAATTCAAAACCACACCTTCTGCTGGAAAAGTTATGGCTACGGTGTTCCTCGATTCCAAAGGACTCTTGCTTGTGGACACCACGCCAAGTGGAACTACCATAAATTCTGATGCATATGTGACGACACTGAAGAAACTTCAAGCTTTACAGAGTCGTGTTCAACCACATCGGGCAAAAGCAGGATGTTTTGCTGTTGCACGACAATGCACGGCCACATGTCGGTTAAAAAACTATGGAAGCGATCACAAAACTCGGATGGACAACATTGAAACACCCGCCTTACAGTCCTGACCTGGCTCCATGTTACTATTATCTCTTTGGGAACAAGGTTTGAACATGATGACTCCCTTGTGCACGCTGCCAAACAGTGGTTCCAACAGGTTGGTCCAGAATTTTACAGAGCGGGTATAGAGGCGCTGGTTCCAAGATGGCGTAAGGCAGTTGAGAGAAATGGAAATTATGTGGAGAAATGAAAATATTGTTCCTAAAGGATGTATCTACACACTGTAAAACTTTCAAACATGTAGAATAAAAGATGGATTTTAAAGAAAATAGTGTGCAGTTCTTTTGGAGTGACCCTCGTAACGAAATAACAGGCTGTTTGTTTTTGTGTCATACGAATTTCGCTTTCTTTGATTTATGAAGCATCCTCAGTGATTGTTTTGTGTGTATACAACAGATGTGTTACATGATGTTTCCACTTATGTTACTATATTACAATTTTTTCGTTATTTATTTACTCTTAGGTAAGAAACACGGCCGGCTGGAGTGGCCGAGCGGTTCTTGGCGCTTCAGTCCGGAACCGCGCTGCTGCTTCGGTCGCAGGTTCGAATCCTGCCTCGGGCATGGATGTGTCTGATGTCGTTAGGTTAGTTAGGTTTAAGTAGTTCTAAGTTCTATGGGACTGATGACCTCAGAAGTTAAGTTCCATGGTGCTCAGAGCCATTTTTTAAGAAACACGATTGGCCTAACAACCAAGACGATTTTACCTTCAAACAGCCTTTCGTTTGGTTTCGTATCTCCAACAAGATAACAACAACAACAATAACAATAATAATAATAATAAAGTAACTGAATGTATCAGATGAATAAACAACTAATCCTCAGTTTAGTACTCTTTTATTTCATCACGCTAACTGTTGGAGTTTCAAATTCGTCACATGCTAATCACACCTAGTTCCCTCTACAATGAGACTCCGTTGTACAGCACTTGAATTGTTTTGGCCTTTACCCTTCATCTCCTTGTATTTGAATTTCACCGTGATATAGCGGGGAAAAAACTGAGAATGCCTCTCCCGACCGCCTCTACCTCATGTTCGTAACTTTACATGCCCAGTAATATGCAGATTGAAGACTGCTCTCACTTCGACACTGTTTGCAGTTCTAATTCTAGTTACCAGGGGTGCTTTAGTGTAGCGAATAGAGAATCACTGATTAGAATTGGTGATTTTATCTCCGTCATATGCAGAAATGTAAGCATAAAATAATGAGTTATTTTTATCTGGAAATCTATGTTATGGTAAAATTAACTCTCTTAATTATTGTTTGTTAAATAGCTGTTGTATCTCTCTCTCTCTCTCTCTCTCTCTCTCTCTCTCTCTCTCTCTCTCACACACACACACACACACACACACACACACACACACACACACACACACACACACACATTCTCTCTCTCCCACCCTCTCTCTTTTTGAGGTCTCCCATTCTGCATATTATTTTCTTCATCCGCTCTCTCTTTTTTCCTCTTTAACAAAACCATAGTTAAATAATGTGAACACGTTTTAAAGCTGTAAGATGAATTATAAGAATAAATATTCCTTGTATAATCATGGGTAATAAATGTATTTGTAAATACTGTATTTCACTTCCTCCTTTTCTTCTTATTGTCATTATCATTATTTCTTTCCTTTCTCAGACGCTATGTCTGGTTAAAAACGGAAAGTGACGCGGACCTTGATCAAGCGTGACTTCCTTTTAACTGTACAGTATATGTTACAATGCATTTAGGAACTTTTGGTTAATTGAAAATGTATCTATAATTACAGATTTCTGTATTTGTATATATACGTTTGGATGCAGCTGTATTGGGTTGGTGTACTGGTGGATATTGTGTGGTATGACTCCTGTAGTTGATAGTACAACTGGTATGTCAACTTTATCCTGATACCACATGTCCTTGATTCCTCAGCCAGTTGAATATTGATATTATTATTATTATTATTATTACACACACACTATTAAAATAATAAAAATAAAGATAATAATAATAATAATAATAATAATAATCTGGATATAAGGTAGAAATTTTAATATTCAGTGTGTAATAATAATAACAGTAATAATAACAGCTGCTGCAGATACTATTATTACTGTTGTTCTCATAATCATCATCTGTAATATATTATAATAATTATTTTTATTGTTTGCCGCACATTCTGGAGTTCGAAAATCAGATTACAGTACTTAACTATAATAACTGAGAAATAGGGCTACTAATACCAGGAATTCAATTCTTATATTTGACAAATAGGACAAAAATTCAGACTTTTAAAATCTGCACAAGCAGTTTATTCAGCCATCCACACGTTTTAATGTTTATGTTGACGAAGCTATACTAAATACAACTGAAATCTATAACCTACAGTCCGCAGCTCGTGGTCGTGCGGTAGCGTTCTCGCTTCCCACGCCCGGGTTCCCGGGTTCGATTCCCGGCGGGGTCAGGGATTTTCTCTGCCTCGTGATGACTGGGTGTTGTGTGATGTCCTTGGGTTAGTTTGGTTTGAGTAGTTCTGAGTTCTAGGGGACTGATGACCATAGATGTTAAGTCCCATAGTGCTCAAAAAAATGGTTCAAATGGCTCTGAGCACTATGGGACTCAACTGCTGAGGTCATTAGTCCCCTAGAACTTAGAACTAGTTAAACCTAACTAACCTAAGGACATCACACACATCCATGCCCGAGGCAGGATTCGAACCTGCGACCGTAGCGGTCTTGCGGTTCCAGACGGCAGCGCCAGAACCGCGCGGCCACTTCGGCCGGCCATAGTGCTCAGAGCCATTATGTTATAACCTACATTCTTAACATTAACGAAGTTAATTCTATAACATTTTGTTATTTACTAATGGCCAGATGGCAGCTGACAAGAATGGAGATGAGTTCGACACAGCAGTAACTAAACACATATATTCTGCTGATAGACATGAAATGATAATTTTAACAACTAATAAAAAAGTGCGGACATTATTAGGATTGAGCACATATTTGAAATTATAATGTGAAAGTGGTGTTTGCTTGAAAAATATATGTTGCGTTGTAGTAAAACAACGTTTTTATTGTAGGTGAGTGCAATATCAAAACACGATGAAAATTTTCACATTATATCTGCATTAGTCTACGGGGTAATTCTTAGAGGACACCAGAATTTAACTTTGGTCTTGTAGTGCCTTAGCTTTTTACCTTGAAAAATCCACAGCCATTTTCACTTAGTGTGAAAGGGAATATTTCACTAAAGACGTCTCAAGAATGACGTCAACGACTGGGATGAAGTAGACGTTATCTTCACCATGAGGAGGTTTGCTGGATAACTCGTCTCAGCATGTACTGAGGGCTGTAAGTTCCCCGAGTGCAGAGATAAGCACTGGACGCCTACGAGTCATCTACGTGCAGTGCCAGTTACCTTGTTCAACAAGTGGACCCCCATAGCTATAATGCATAAACCTAAAAAAAGTGTATAGGTGCACCTGCTGCGTGTTAAAAGCCGAGCTGAGTACTGTGGTCGCAGCCATCTCATCTCGCAAACTAGCACATCGTCGTACTCTGACGCAAGTTCTACAATTAAGACAGCCACGAGAGTCCTTAATTAAAGTTTTATCGCCTCGCTGGTGCGTACGTAATAACGCGTTTTACTGCCGCCAAGTCCTGAGAGAAATTGCAAGCGGCCAGTGCAGCCCAGCAAAGTGCGGGTCATTGTCTGCGGTAATAACTTCAGCGCAGATAGGAGGTCCGATGTCCGACAGATGCCGAACACGATAGCTGCTTTTCAACCCTGACATTCGTCCCCCTCTGGACAGTTTTCCCTATTCATCCCGTCGTCTTGTGAAAAAGAATGGGAATAGCTGTAACCTATCCCCTTACATTAGACAACGTTTGTCCACTAATGCATTTATCTCTTCTCATATAGAAACGATCAGGAGACTCTTCTCTTTTAGAGGGGTAATCACTGTTATTCGAATGTCTTTTGATGTCAGCGATAAATGCAAACTCCGTTATCTGATTTTCATCCCCCAGTGAAGGGGGTGTCTTCTTTCGAATCACAATGGGCACAGAAATCCCCAACTACTGAGCCACAGTACCATGCAGAAGCAATGCACGTCACTATATGATGCTTCTGTATCTTGCAAAAGGCTCTCTGGCAGGATTTCTGTCTCTTTTTTTCTTTAAAAAAAACAAAAAGAAAGAAAGAAAGAAAGAGCCTATAACAGTAAACGTCGCAGAACTTCCGCGTATGTATTGTCTGTGGCTCCAGAGCAGTTTGAATTTCGACACAGGCAATCTTCGCGTTATTTGCTTGCTTGTAGTCGAAAATGGTTCATTCTGAACTTCGTCTTCAGCTTTTATTGTATTAACGAGGGCTTCTTTTTTCCATTTCGTGGTAAGGCTATGCTCGCTAATGATTGTTAGACGCATAGAACATTAAAGATGTTTACAAAATTTTCGTATAAAAATAGCTATACTTTTCATCAAGATAGATCATGACAAGAAAGCTGAAAGGTAAGAAGATACTGGAGTCACTGCACGACGATCTTCTATCCGATACTGACACTCCGTATAAAGAAAGTAGCGATTCTGAAACAAAAACGTATTTGAAGAACTCAAATCCCACAATTTACAGGCCAAACAATCGAAAATGACACCATGCCAAATGACACTCATCAGCAGGATTGTTTCGATTACTCTTCGGAAGCTGAAGAAATTTAATTTTAATATAGCAGTGGTAACGGGAAACACCCTCGAACATCTTTCACAGCAAAATAAGAAAGGAAGAATTCTAATTTTTCAGAGCAAAATAAGGAAGGAACAATTTTCACATTCAATTGTAATTCGAACCCAAAATTTTAGAGCTCATGGCCAGATTTCATTGCTAGTTGTAGGAAATGTGTAAACTGTGCTGTTTGCAACATATAATCAAGAGCTCATTCAAAGTATTTCTAAGGTGTTTTTATGCGTCAATGAGAGAAGAAATTGTTTTTATCAATGCCATTATGAGCTGACCACTTTCTGAGTAAAATGACATAGAATCCAAAAATTATATTGTTCTGGTTTTCCTTATAATGACTTAAAAGAAGTGAGAATTGTCAAAGAACAAAAATTACCGCCGTCAAGGGTTTCAGTAGCAACCTCAATTAATGTGCGTTACCATATGACACTTCTATTCTTGCAGAAGGCTCTTTGACGGACGGTGGCTGACAACGTAAGCCAGTGCACCATGGTACTCATGACGTTTTACTTTTTAACGTTTCTCCTAATTTTTAATTGGGTGCCCCCTTCAGTTCGGTTTCCCTCGATATAGAAATGAGCTGTTTGAAATTAGGGCTCAAAAGGGATGGTCAAATCTGACATGTCGAAATATGCCATGAATTCCTTCATACAGAAGAATACACCGAAAGAAAGTCCCTATAGAAATTGCCAAATTTTTAGCTCGTAATGCGGCTGGAGAACTGTACACGCCTACTAGAGCTGTAGTGAACTGCGGGTCTGCAACATGGCAGGCGCATATCCTGTGTTGACGGCGTATCGGTATGATTGTAATTCGTAACGAGAATTTCAATTTTCGATAATAAGTCTCCTGTTACTGTTTACTCAAATTTGAAACTCATTTATTATCCATGATAATTACCAGTTGCTTTTGCGGCAGCGTAAGTGTTATTAAAGGAGATAAATTTGAATTAATATTGAATGTGTTTACAGCTTAACGATAAGCAGTGCTTAGAACCCAGTTTTGCTCAGTACGATCTGATTGCGAATTGTATAAATGGAAGAAAGACTTACAGGAAGTAATACATACACACCAAAATGAAACTCGCAGAACTTTGAAAGATAAACTATCCGAAAGATTTACTGTACAGGGTGGCCACAAAGTCCTGTTACCCTCATTAAATCCCGAAAACTGAAAAAATAACATGAACAGCAGTTATTTAGACGAGTTTGCATGAGACAGGAACCACGCAGAGCTCCAAGTGAGATGCAGTGCGCCGTTATCAAAGGATATCTACGAAGACTGGGCCTTTTAAATCGCAACTGAGATTCACGTTGTTGATTTCAAGTGTTCTCCGACCTGTTTAAGCAGATTCATGAAATCATGCACTACAGGAAGTCGCAGAACGACGAGGTTTATCTCATATAAAAGAGTGGAGGTGATGTCATTAATTCATAGAAGACTCTGCAGGAGAGATGCTCAGTAGCTCGGTACGGGCTTTTGTTGAAGTTTCGAGAACATACCTTCACCGAGGAGTCAAGCAGTATATTGCTCCCTCCTACGTATATCTAGCGAAGACACCATGAGGATAAAATCAGAGAGATTAGAGCCCACACAGAGGCATACCGACAATTTTTCTTTCCACGAACAATACGAGGCTGGAATAGAAGGGAGAATAGATAGAGGTACTCAAGGTATCCTCCACCACACACGGTCAGGTGGCCTCTGGAATATGGATGTAGACGTAGATTCCGGATTCCCGTACTGCAGCAGACGACCGTCGCTGGTATTGGAGAACCGCCCCGGAAATGACCGCGGAGAAGCCCCCGGACGTTGGCACACCTGGTACATATAGTCTGGAGTCGCGAACTCGGCTGCAGTTCACCCACCAGCAATGGAGGGTGAAGGTTTGACAATGCCAGCCACTCGTCCTGGCGAAACGTTAGAAAAATCATCAGACGAAGAACCCGGATGAAACTGCGGAAAAAAGAAATTTGTAGCAAATCGGTCGATAGGACACGTTCTGAGACATGAAGGAATCGTCAGTTCGGCTGTGGAAGTAAATTTCATGAGTAAAAGCTGTAGAAGACGACAGATCTTGAATACACCAAGTAGGTTCAAATAGATATAGGTTGTGATAATTACCTAAAGATGAAGAGGCTTGGGCAGGATAACACAGCAACAAACCAGTCTTCGGACTGAAGGCCACAACAGCAACAATCATTATTACCAAAAGAAAATCTGCTGGATTTGTACATACGTAAATAGTGCAGGGTGTTTCAAAAATATTCATCTGATTTCATAAGGCTACATCTTCTGCATGAATGAAGACAAGAACTTGCCGCAAATTGCAACTCGCGGCCGGCCGCGGTGGTCCAGCGGTTCTAGGCGCTCAGTCCGGAACCGCGTGACCTCTACGGTCGCAGGTTCGAATCCTGCCTCGGGCATGGATGTGTGTGATGTCCTTAGGTTAGTTAGGTTTAAGTAGTTCTGAGTTCTAGGGGACTGATGAGCTCAGAAGTGAAGTCCCATAGTGCTCAGAGCCATTTGAACCATTTTTTGTAACTCGCGTAAACTGTAACTGCAAAGTACAACATCGGAAGTTCCCTCCGCCACCCGCTGAAAGGTGGTTTGTTGAGTAAAGATGTAAAGCTAGATGGCAGGAACGTATTTTTTTTTTTTTACTGATGGGCCATTATTTATAATAGAAGTGAAATCCTATAGCAATAATTTGGCTAGCAAGGTGCAATTGTCAGCTGCACTACTGCATAATTGACTCCGTCGATGGACTTGCCGCACCCCGCACTGTGCAGTTCCACAGCTCCGTGGCCACTCCTCTCAAACCGCGCAAAGGTAGGTGGGTAGGTGCCAACTGACAAACCGCCCTGTCAACGGGCAGTCAACAAACCGAGAGGACCCGCGGCCCAGGCTTCGGCGCGCCTGTTGCGGAACCGAAATGAAATTTGTGTATCTCTAAAATGTTTCCCCCTGGCGGGCGAAATTAATTAAAACGGTGCCAGCAGGGGTAGAGGAGGGGGGAAGAGGGAAGGAGGGGGGGGGGGAGTGCCGATAGGGGCGGCAGCGACGAGATGGAAAACACGAACACGAGCGCGGCGCGGAAGCGGTGCGGTGCTCTGCGGGAGGGATGTCGGCCATCGCGTTATCTGCGCAAATAATTACTGCAAGGAGAAATTAATTCGCAGCGGGTGGCATCGGATAATTGCAGAGGCGAGATTAAAAACTGGCGCGCCGCGCCCAGGAAGCAGCGCCGAGACTGCAGGGTGTCTGATAACAAAAAATAAAAGAAGCGTCCATGCGGTGTAATACTCATACCCAACCACCCCAAAAGCCCCTAGATATACCGTCTCGGTGCTCTTGTTTTCACAGCCCTATTCTTTCTGCTCGCTCCTCCAGAGCAGTCGGCGTTGTTGATTAAGTCCCGTGAGGATGTAGTCATTATGCTACACAAGCTCGGAAAAATGTAAAGGATTGTTGCAGGGAGACTGGAGATATGTTCTCTGCTTTTTCACACGTACACGGGAGAAAACAGGAACATAACCCAACAGAATTCATTGTTAAGGATGCAATTTAATCTAATTTTAATGTTAGTAATCAAACAAATCTTTAAAAAAATGCGATTGAACCGTTAAGACTAATTTCTTGTAATAATTGTGGTCTTCAGACCGAAGACTCATTTCATGCAGCTCTCCATGCTAGTCTATCCAGTCCCAGCCTCTTTATCACTGCATACCTACCGCAGCCTATATCTATTTTCGCCTCCCTCTTCAATTTGCCCTCCGCCCACACAATTCCTTCCATTATTAAACTGACGATTCCTCGGTATCTCAGGACGTGTCCTGTCAACTAATTTCTTCTTTTGGTCTAGGTGTGCCATATATTTCTTTCCTCTCCAGTTCAGCGTATGAGATGAGATCCCACCCCAGCAGTGCGATGGTCCTCTTGAACCTATCGATACGGTGATACAGGTTAAACAGCCAGGTGTCACATACTGCAATCATTCTCCCTGGTGGGCCCTCGTTTGCAAATAATTCCCGAAAAAAACATTATCTGACCCTGAATAGCGTTGAAAAAGATCTACCAGATAGTCTGGTTGCGTGGGATAGTCGTTAGGGTAACAGCTTCACAAGCAGGAGGTTGCGGTTTCGAATCTCGTCAGGTTCGTAGAACGATTTTTTTTTATTTTTAAATCTTTATTGAAATTATTTTTCATCATTATTTTATTCAATTAAGTGATTTGCTTTGATTCCATTCCACTGTCACATAATGTTAATCACTGTATGAACTTTTCCATTAATGTCATTTTTTTCTTTGTATCATTCTTCTCCCAATCGTAATTGTTGTAAATATGAATTTATATACATTTATCTATTATAATATTCAATTATTTGAAAATTCCGATCGATCATTAAAAAAAAAATAAAAGACGAAATAATCTATATTTGTGCAATGGGGTGAAAATGTATTTTTGTTACCAGACGGTAGACGTCATACAAACATTCAAAACAAAATCTAATTACCTATTCCACTATGGAAAATATAAACCAGATGAAAATTTAAATGAAAGGTTGGTTTATAAGTAGAAAGAAATTTTAAAAAAAAAATGAGAACGGAGCTATAGCTCTGAGCACTATGGGACCTGACATGTGAGGTTATCAGTCCCCTAGAACTTAGAACTGCTTAACCCTAACTAACCTAAGGACATCACACACATCCATGCCCAAGGTCGGATTCGAACCTGCGACCGTAGCGGTCGCGCGGTTCCAGACTGGAGCGCTTAGAACCGCTCGGCCACACAGACCGGCAGAACGGAGCTATAATGAACGCAATAATGTAGACGAAAAATAGGGTGATAAAACAAAATAAATTAAATCAAAATAATACACAAAATTAATTAAAAGCCCATAAACAAAGATTTTAAACGGCGAAAGAATGATAGGAAGAAAATTTTGATTAAAATTATGTGACAAGGGAATGAAATCAAAAACTTAAATTGAAATCAATTAACTAAATAAAATAATGATCAAAGTCATTTAGATAAACATTTAAAAATAAGAATAAAATGTTGCTGCACCTGCTGACATTCAAACGCGCTACGTTATTGTAGCTGTTATCCTATCGATCATACCACGCAACTGTGATGTTTGGTACACCTCTTTTAGCACTACTGTCACACAAAATTCCAAATTTCTTCTCGCCAATTACTCTTACGTGAGGGCCCAACAGGGTGAATGACTGCAGTGTTCGATACCTGGGATCTTAACTGACATCACCGTACAGACAGTTTCAAAAAGTCGATCGCACCGCTGGGGTCCTCTCTCATCGTTGGTTCCATATTAAATTGCTGGATGCGAATTCCTTAACATCAGTTGTATTACCCCATAACCACATATAAAAATTTGAGTCCGACCGGTACTACTACCCGGATTTTCTGGCTATCGGGAGATGTCGCTATAACCACTTAGCCACTTCGGCTATCAGTGCACGCTCCATGGACCGATCCAAACTACCATTTATAACACTGTCTACATCCTTACATCGTAGTCCACTTTCAGACATACATGTTAAGTAAACGATTTGGTTTATCTCATTAGTATTCAACGATGATGATGATAACGGCTTTGTAGACACTAGACATTTACGGCGAACAGCATCTCATTGACCACTCAGGAACCTGTATACCCAATCTCTTTGCGTGTAGAATAAATCTCATGTGCAAATGTGAGAACTCTTCTAGATAATTGCGTAGTGTGTATATAGGTCGAATGTCTTTACACTAATGGGATGTAGAGAAACGCCTAAAAACCACGTCCTGGCTGACCGGCTCACCAGCCGTCGTCGTTCTTTCGCGAGGTGGGTTCGATCTAGCTTAGGCTCGTCCCCCTGTGTCTCAAAACCGGTTATTATTTATTCGACCTAACCATCTGATCAGCCCGCCCGATTGGTCATGAGGTCTAACGCACGACTTTCCGGTCGGGAAGGAGCGCCTGGTCGCCGGCACGAATCCGCCCGGAGGATTTGTGTAGAGCTCCGGTGAACCGGCCAGTCCGTGGATGGTTTTTAGGCGGTTTTCCACCTGCCTCGGCGAATGCGGGCTGGTTCCCCTGATTCCGCCTCAGTTACACTATGTCGGCGTTTGCTGCGCAAACAAGTTCTCCACGTACGCGTACACCACCATTACTCTACCACGCAAACATAGGGGTTATACTCGTCTGGTGTGAGACGTTCCCTGGGGGCTTCACCGGGGGCCGAACCGCACAATAACCCTGGGTTCGGTGTGGGGCGGCGGAGGGGTGAAGTGGACTGCGGTAGTCGTTGTGGGGTTGTGGACCACCGCGGCTGCGGCGGGGACGGAGCCTCTCTGTCGTTTCTAGGCCCCCGGTTAACATACAATACAATACAATACAACCATCTAATATTCAGCATTATTCTGCAGAAACTCATTTCAAAAGCTTCCATTCTCTCCTTGTCAGAACTGCTTACCATGCAAGTCTACATTCCACACAAATACTTTCAGAAAAGAGCTACTCACTCTTAAATTGATATTAGGTGTTAAAAATTTATTTTATTTTTCGGAAATGTTTTTCTTGTTATTGGTAGTTTGCATTTTACATCCTCCCCAGCCATCGTCTGCTATATTACTGGCCATATAGCAAACTCACTTCATGCTGTTAGTGTCTCACTTAGTAATCTACTTCCCACACCATCGCCTGATTTAATTAGACTACAATTATTTTACTTTTGTTGATGATCATTTCTACCTCTTTTTCAAGACACTATGCAGACTTTCCAATCGATCTTCCAAGACGTTTTGCGTCTGTGATAGAATTAGAATGCAAATTTGGAGAGATGGAAAATAATCAGCGAACCAGTTGCATTATCAATTTTTTGGATCTATTTACCTAGCTTTTGATAATTTTAAAATTGCCTTCTTCAGAAAGTGTAATGGATATTTTTACATCACAAGCTGATTAAGCACACCGAATGACACGAGGCGTTTGGCTATATTCAGCGTACATAACCAGCAGGTGATGCAACGTGGTCTTCTACATCTTTTGAAGACGACAGTTTTAAAATTGCCGAAACCTTGGTCAAGGATTCAAATAAACCTACATTTGCAACCTGTTGGCTGATATTTTTCAGCCTTTCCAAGTTTACTGTCATAAAATTGCTCAAGTTACAGTCGTGTTGAAGATCTTAGAATTACTATGTTATTAACAAACCTTAAAAAGGCACAGGTTTCTTACGACAATTAATGATTTATCAATATGTTGGTATCAGTGTGACCGCCTGTAGCAAGAGTATAATACACTACGGTTTCGAGACAGGAATTCACGAATCAGTAGTCTCGCGTAGCATCGCTATTTCCGCGGAGAACGATCAGAAATTGTTGGCTATAAATAAAGTCTCTCTCCGAGGCGCTTCGCTTCTCATTTGGCGAGTGCCTCTCTGTCGCGCCATTAAGAGGAGTATTTCATCGCCTTGGCAGGGCGCCGACTTAGCAGGGCGGAATGTCCTTTTCATCAGTTAGGCGCCGGAGCGTGAAACGAAATCACGCAACGGCGCTGCGCGGCTTGCACTGCGGTGGCAAGAATTACTGGGCTCACTATGCTAATGTTTTCCTCGGTGCTTCTGCCAAGGAACCTCCCGCTCCGTCTGAGGACTCAAACAGTACGAAAAGGTAGTCTTACGCGATGTTCGGACACTTGCATTATTGTTTTAATACAGATGGCAGCGACATAACTTCCTGATTTCAATACGCAACAAAATCCATTTTATGATTCAGCTTTTTTTTAATTTGTTGATAATGCAGGTAATAACATGACAGCCTATTCTAAAGGCAAGAGAGACTGTATTTAGACACAAACACGCGACCGCGTACGCACAGGCAGCGGCTAAGATCGGATTGTATTCGTGCTCACAGCTGAAATTAAACTACCGGCCATTAAAATTGCTACACCAAGAAGAAATGCAGATGAGAAACGAGTATTCATTGGACAAATATACTATACTACAACTGACATGTGATTACATTTTCACGCAATTTGGGTGCATAGATCCTGAGAAATCAGTACCCAGAACGGCTGATACACCTGGGCATTGAGTCAAACAGAGCTTGGAGTTCCCAACAGCAGCGCGGAGTGGCCCAACGGTTTGAGGCGCCATGTCACGAACTGCGTGGCCCCCTCCGCCGTTGTCTCGAGTCCTCCCTCGGGCATGGGTGTGTGCGTGTGTGTGTTGTTCATAGCATAAGTTAGTTTAAGTAGTGTGTAAGTCTAGGGACCGGTGACCTCAGCAGTTTGGTTCGTTAGAAATTCACACACATTTAAACATTCAATTCCCAACACTGCTAAGGGTTTTTCCTTTGTAGGACAACTGGAACGGCATGCAGTCATCCTCGTGATGCACGCTGAGGAGCTACTTGAGTGATAAGTTGCGATTTCAATGAAGTGTTGAAACGCTAGGCACAGAAAATTGCTTTACATCACGCCCTAAACCTCATAGAGCACCCATCACCAAAATCGTCAGAAATGGCCTAGTCATCGAAAATGAAAGACGTTAATTAACAATGGAACCGAACGAGTACGTTATTTTTTCTATAGGTATGCGACGCCGTGGTATGAGTTCAGACGGAAGATGCTATGTTTTATTCTCATGAAATTAATACACAAAATTGTCTGAACGTTACGATGGCGAAACAGCAATCAACACAAGACGATTCACTTGGGACAGGCAATGGGATCTTACAGACAGAGCATTTCTCCATAGGTGAGGGATGTGAAGGTTATTGCTCGAACATCAATGTGCTAAAGAATCACATCGCAATTCCAGAAAAAAGTCGCCTATGTTAATCCGAAGTTCATGTGAAAAACATTTCGGGTTTCTTAAAACGGCCGCTCATTGCTGAGTACGTAGTGTAGCAGTATTGTTATTGTTGTGACTTGGCAAGACAGCCAAGCCACTATGAGATAGCCGAAAGGCACGCGTTTAAGCTCACGCAGGCTGGCGTGAGGTCTGGAACAGTTAAAGGAATAGAGACTAGCAAAAAAGGTACGTAGCTTCTGGAATACTTAACTTTAATCCATAATTGGTGAACATCGGTCTGACGGTCAATGCATCACAAGATAAATAGCAAATGATAATGGCGCCTTGCTAGGTCATAGCAAATGACGTAGCTGAAGGCTATGCTAACTATCGTCTCGGCAAATGAGAACGTAATTTGTCAGTGAACCATCGCTAGCAAAGTCGGCTGTACAACTGGGGCGAGTTCTAGGAAGTCTCTCTAGACCTGCCGTGTGGCGGCGCTCGGTCTGCAATCACTGACAGTGGCGACACGCGGGTCCGACGTATACTACCGGACCGCGGCCGATTTAAAGGCTACCACCTAGCAAGTGTGGTGTCTGGCGGTGACACCACAGTTATCATAAAGTCACTGGTTCGATCCTCGTTAGCGTCAAACACTTTCGCTTTTATTTAAATTCTATATTATTATCAAATGTAAACGTTAATTAAAAATACTGAATCATAATTTTGTGATATAAATAACATAGTCTTATATTTAAGTATCGTTCGTATGAAAATTAATCAAAGTTTGAGACATAACTGTAAAATACCATTGATAATTTTGAAGAGATATGCGCTTGTAGTATTGTTCAGTCCCAAGAAATGAAAAACTATATTCATGCGAATAGTAACTATAAACGGTAAAATGCTGTTTCTACTAGAAAACTACGATTTAGATTTGTTAATTAAATTTTCCATTTGTTGACAAATATGGAATTTGTGTAGAAAAAAACTATGTCGCAACCAGCGATAATCGATCGATTCACTGTTCGATTTCGACAATGCCACGTTCGTATTTGACAGCAGTTGGAACGATTCGTCTTCGAAGACACTTTTTTATTTTAATTTTTTTTATATCTGCATCATATGCTGAAGTCAAAAAAGTCATGGGACAGCGATATCAACGTATACAGATTGCGGTAGCATCGCATACACTAGTTATAAGAGGGCAGTGCATTAGCGGAGCTGTCATTTGTACTGAGGTGATTCGCATGGAAAGGTTTCCGACGTTTTTATGGACACACGACGGGAGCTAACAGACTTTCAACGCGGATTGATAGTTGGAGCTACAAGCATACGACATTCCCTTTCGGAAATCGTTAGGGAATTCAATATTCAAAGATCCACAGTGGCAAGAGCGTGCCGAGAATACTGCACTTCAGGCATTACCTCTCGTCACGGACAGCGCAGTGGCCAACGGCCTTCATTTAACGACAAATAGCAGCGGCGTTTGAGTTGAGTTATCAGTGCTAACAGGCCATGAACACTGAGCGATATACCAGCAGAAATCCATGTGGGTGTACTACGAACGTATGTGTTGTACAATGCAACGAAATTTGGGGTAAATGGCACATGGCAGAAGATGACCGATACGAGCTCCTTTGCTAAAAACACATCATCTTCCGCAGCGTCTCTCCTGGACTCGTGACCATATCGGTTGGGCCCTAGAGGTTGTAACAATGGAAAATTGTACTGAAATGCAGGAGGATCTGCAGCGAATTGACGCATGGTGCAGGGAATGGCAATTGAATCTCAATGTAGACTAATGTAATGTGCTGCGAATACACAGAAAGATAGATCCTTTATCATTTAGCTACAAAATAGCAGGTCAGCAACTGGAAGCAGTTAATACCATAAATTATCTGGGAGTACGCATTAGGAGTGATTTAAAATGGAATGATCTTATAATATTGATCGTCGGTAAAGCAGATGCCAGACTGAGATTCATTGGAAGAATCCTAAGGAAATGCAATCCGAAAACAAAGGAAGCAGGTTACAGTACGCTTGTTCGCCCACTGCTTGAATACTGCTCAGCAGTGTGGGATCCGTACCAGATAAGGTTGATAGAAGATATAGAGAAGATCCAACGGAGAGCAGCGCGCTTCGTTACAGGATCATTTAGTAATCGCGAAAGCGTTACGGAGATGATAGATAAACTCCAGTGGAAGACTCTGCAGGAGAGACGCTCAGTAGCTCGGTACGGGCTTCTGTCAAAGTTTCGAGAACATACCTTCACCGAAGAGTCAAGCAGTATATTGCTCCCTCCTACGTATATCTCGCGAAGTGACCATGAGGATAAAATCAGAGAGATTACAGCCCACACAGAGGCATACCGACAATCGTTCCTTCCACGAACAATACGAGACTGGAATAGAAGGGAGAACCGATAGAGGTACTCAAGGTACCCTCCGCCACACACCGTCAGGTGGCTTGCGGAGTGTGGATGTAGATGTAGACGACGGGGAACAAGTGCCCTGGTCATATGAGTCCCAGTATCAGTGTACAAGCTCCATAATGCCGTGAGCCGTGTTTCTTTGGGATAGACTGAGTTCTATGGTCAACTGAACCAATCACTGACTTGAAATGGTTAAGTTCGGCTGCTTGCAGAGCATTTTCAGCCATTCATGAACTTCATATTCCCAAACAGCGATGGAATTTTTATGTATTCCGTATTTCTGGATTTCCGGAAGGCTTTTGACACTATACCACACAAGCGGCTCTTAGTGAAATTGCGTGCTTATGGAATATCGTCTCAGTTATGTGTTCCTGTCAGAAAGGTCACAGTTCGTAGTAATTGATGGAAAGTCATCGAGTAAAACAGAAGTGATTTCTGGCGTTCCTCAAGGTAGTGCTATATGCGCTTTGCTTTTCCTTATGTATATAAACGATTTTTGAGACAATCTGAGAAGCCGTCTTCGGTTGTTTGCAGACGACGCTGTCGTTTATCGACTAATAAAGTCATCAGAAGACCAAAACAAACTGCAAAGATATCGGAATGGTGGGAAAAGTGGCAGTTGACCCTAAGTAACGAAAAGTGTGAGGTCATCCACATGAGTGCTAAAAGGAACTCAAACTTCGGTTACACGATAAATCAGTCTAATCTAAAACCCGTAAATTCAACTAAATACCTAGGTATTACAATAAAGAACAACTTAAATTGGAAGGAACATATAGAAAACGATGTGTGGAAGGCTAACCAAAGACTGCGTTTTATTGGCATGACACTTAGAAAATGTAACAGATCTACTAAGGAGGCTGTCTACACTACGCTCGTCCGTCCTCTCTTAGAATACTGCTGCGCTGTGTGGGATCCCTACCAAATAGGACTGACGGAGTACATCGAAAAAGTTCGAAGAAAGGCAGCACGTTTTGTATTATCGCGAAATATAGGGGAGAGTATCACAGAAATGATACAAGATTTGGGCTGGACATCATTAAAAGAAAGGCGTTTATCGTTGCGACGGAATCTTCTCACGAAAGTCCAATCACCAACTTTCTCCTCCGAATGCGAAAATATTTTGTTGACACCGACTTACATAGGGAGGAACTATCTCCGCGATAAAATAAGGGAAATCAGAGCTCGTACGGAAAGATACAGGTGTTCATTCTTTCCGCGCGCTACACGAGATTGGAATAATAAAGCAATGTGAAGGTGGTTCGATGAACCCTCTGCCAGGCACTTAATTGTGATTTGCAGAGTATCCATGTAGATGTAGATGACAATGCGAGGTGTCATCAGGCCACAATTTTTCGCAAATTGTTTGAAGAAGATTGTGGACTATTCGAGCCAATGTTGCGGTCACCCAAACCACCCGACGTGAATCTCATCGAACATTTATGATTATATCAAGATGGTATCTGTTCTTTTGGGACATTTCCGAAAGAACACATACCATCGGTGACCATGCAACTCGTTAGAATGAAATTGCAATGAAATGAACACCCTTAGCTGCTTACAGACGTTGACATACGTCAACGGGGACAGATGAAAATGTGTGCCCCGACCGGGACTCGAACCCGGGATCTCCTGCTTGCATGGCAGACCCTCTATCCATCTGAGCCGTCGAGGACACAGAGGATAGCGCGACTGCAGGGATTTATCTCTGGCACGCATCCGGCGAAACCCACATTCTCAACGTATTGTCCCGCACTACATTCGTAGTGCCCCCGCCCATTATACTCATTACTCACTGCGCGTTGCCGATTCCCGTAAGAGTTCTGGCACTGTTTGTGCATTCGCACAGAAGAAGAAGATGGCCCAATGGCCGATGAGCCTTAACTATGTATATATTAAGATGGTATCAGTTCTTTCGGACATGTTAAGGCTCACCGGCCATTTGACCATCTTCTTCTTCTGTGCGATTGCACAAACAGTGCACGAACTCTTACGGGAATCGGCAACGCGCCGCGAGTAATGAGTATAATGGGCGGGGGCACTACGAATGTAGTGCGGGACAATACGTTGAGAATGTGGGTTTCGCGGGAGGCGTGCCAGAGATAAATCCCTGCAGTCGCGCTATCCTTTGTGTCCTCGGTGGTTCAGATGCAGAGAGCGTCTGCCATGTAAGTAGGAGATCCCGGGTTCGAGTCTCGGTCGGGGCACACATTTTCGTCTGTCCCCGTTGACGTATGTCAACGCCTGTAAGCAGCTAAGGGTGTTCATTTCATTGTAAGAACATTTATGAGACATCGAGAGGTGAGTTCGTGCACAAAATCCTGCATCGACAACACTTTCACAATTGTGGTCGTCTATATGCAGCATGGTTCAGTATTTTTGCATGGGACTCCCAACGAATTATTAAATCCATGTCACACTGAATTGCTGGACTACGCCAGGCAAAATGATGTCCGACACGATGCTAGGAGCAATCCCTATGACGCTTGTCACCTTAATCTACTGCGTTAGGATTTTGATATGCGAGCACTGACGTTCAAATTCTACAGGTGTGGATAAAGTCGAAGAGCGCCAATTTGTAAGGTCACCTTGTGAGACTTAGCTATGCACTTCCTCATAAACAGCGCACTGCTTAGGCAGTACAGATTTATTGAGGACACACAGACGCCACATAAGGCAAAGGCGTGGCGGGCAGGAGGAGGTTGAAGGAGACGAAGAAAATCAAACAACAGTGACAGTCGGAAAGCTACCCTTAGGACTGTTGTCTGTGTAGTTTCTCATAAATGGCGCATTGCTCAGAGAGTGGCGAACTGACAGGGGTTGGAAGCGACACACACACACACACACACACACACACACACACAGAGAGAGAGAGAGAGAGAGAGAGAGAGAGAGAGAGAGAGAGAGAGGAAATGCACGACGCACAAGAGCCGGCTGCGTGTGACTCCCGGCGCCTGAGAGCGCGAGGCATTTCCGCCCGTGTTCCGGGCGAAGCGACGTCTCTTTGGCCGGGCTGAGGCGTCGTGTCGCCTCGGTGACAAACGCGCCGCTCAGATGGCACACACGGCTGTGGCGCCTGCCAGGGCGCGCGAATTACTCCCACGCCGGCAGCTTCCGCATTCCGCAGTCCAACAGGCCCCGCAACGATCACCCACTGGCTTCCATGTCGTCGATTTTCTACGTCATGCGTATCGGAATCGATCAGAACATTGGGAGCCAAATTGTTCTCGTATGGAACACCTACGTGGAGGCTCCAAACGATTGTTGCATACGTAAAACTGACGTAGTCACGGATACAATTACCGGTTGTATTGGTAGCTTAGGCGGAGGAAGAAACGTAAATGAATGTGTCAGAGACCAGGTGGGAACCGATGACTTTTCCTTGTTACTTGTTTGTCCGTTTGTTTATTTTGCGCCTAATTAGATCCTCACTTAGTGCAGTGTTAGTCCCTTGCGTACTTTACACTGAAAAGCTAAAGAAACTGGTACACCTGCCTAATATCGTGCAGGGCTCCCACGAGCACGCAGAAGTGCCGTAACATGATGTGGTATGGACTCGACTAATATGAAGTAGTGCTGGATGGAACTGACACCATGAATCCTTCACCGCTGTCCATAAATCCGTAAGAGTACGAGGAGATGGAGATCTCTTCTGAACAGCACGTTGCAAGGCGTACAAGATTTGATAAATAATGTTTGTGTCTGGAGAGTTTGGTGGCCAGCGGAAGTGTTTAATCACAGAAGAGTGTTCCTGGAGCTACTCTGTTGCAATTCTGGACGTGTTCGGGTGTCGCATTGCCCTGCTGGAATTGTCTATGTCCGTCGGAATGCACAATGTACATGAATGGATGTAAGTGATCAGACAGGATACTTACGTATGTGTCACCTGTCGCAGTCGTGTGTGGATGTATCAGGGGCTCCATATCACTCTAACTGCACACGGCTCACACCATTACAGAGCCTTCCACCAGCTGTTGACATGCAGGGTCCATAGATTCATGAGGTTGTCTTGATATCCGTGCACGTCCATCCGCTCGATAGGATTTGAAACGAGACCCGTCCGACCAGGCAACATATTTCCAGTCATCAATAATCCTATGTCGGTGATGACGGGCCCAGGCGACCCGTAAAGTGGCAGTGGAGATAAAACGGCAGGCAGAACTGAAGCTCTGGTTGGAAGGCCCGCACTGGTGTTGGTCCTGCTTCAACACAAGAAGTAGCTAGATGGACGTCGTGGCATCTGAGCTCTGGAGCATAATAGGGTGACGGCCGGCCGCTATTGTAGTAGGGCCGGAAGGATAACAGGATAATACTTCCGGACTTTGCAAATCTTGGACGCAGGTGAGAAGAACGAAGAAGCGGCACCTCGGAAACCATGCAGGCTGGGTTATTTCCAAGGATTTTTACTCAGAAGCGTACCAATGCACGAGTATAGGTTTTTCCTCGCAAACTTTCCGCGCTGGACGACAGAAGATTAAAATATGGTTGGTCGGCGTTCGGAATAATCTGTAGAGAGGGAAAATATTCCTTCGTTTCGGGAATATGATTCGTTTTCGGAACTACGAGGGTGGGAAGGCAAGCCTTGCTGGGAGGCCAGCGGTGGAGAGACGAGGTCTTCCGTTGTGAGCGCCCGTGTGTGACGGTCGCTCGGTATCAGCTTTGTTGGTATAGATGGACTTGCTGTCTTTGCTCTCAGGAGAGTTTATAGTTAGAACAGTTAGGAACTGTACTGTTGAGAACCTATACGGTTCTGGACTTCACCTCTGGGTTGGAAGCCGTCGTTGAGTACGCGGCGTTGATTAATTAAGAGCACTTCCTCTGCCTACACTTACGTTGAGACGTTATCTGAACTCCGTTTCTCGTTTGTACAATACAGAGAGGAGAAGACAGTATTCGAGTATATTAGTCAGAGGACCGCCTTCTGCCGTCCTAGTGTTTGAATGTGTTTATTTGAGGCTGGAGTTCTTCCATCGTCGCAGACGAGAACCATCACTTCGACGCACCGGACGCAGTACATACGATGATATCGCAAATCGCTTCGGTTTATTAGGGCTATAAAAGCTATACAGCTGTGATCATGTTAGTTTATTTCCACTGAGGTTCCACACAACCGTAGAACATCTTTGAAAGTAGTGTCTTCTACTGTTTGATTCGTAGATGATATCAGTCATTTCGAGTTATTGATATTAGATCGCGCAGTCACAATAAGGGGCAGAGTTGGGCAATTGATTAGTAATTTTACTTAGGAAATGTGAACTTTGTAACGTAAAGGGTGTTTTAGTCTACAATAAGTATATAAGCAGGAACAACGTTAATCATTTATTGGGATTAGTTGCCTTCATCATTCATTTATGTTTAGATTGTAATTTATAGAATTAAGAGATCCTTAAGATCCGCTTCAGGCGGTAGTCAGACAGGGCCAAATCTTCACTTTAGCGTTTATTTTCCGTTGCGAACATTCATTTTAACCCGCCTGTAGAAGCACCTTCGAACCTCTGTGAGCATCCAATATGGTATGTCCCATGCATCTAGCTCCAACTACCATTCCGCGTTCAAAGTTTGTTAATTCCCGTCTAGCAGCTGTAACCTCGTCGGAAAACTGTTCACACGGATCACGTGAGTACAAGTGACACCTTAGCCAACGCACTGCCCTTTTGTATCTTGTGTATGTCTTGTGTATTCGAGTGTCGGAAGTTCCATGCGGCTTTTCGCGGATGATGCTGTAGTATACAGAGAAGTTGCAGCATTAGAAAATTCCAGCGAAATGCAGGAAGATCTGCAGCGGATAGGCACTTGGTGCAGGGAGTGGCAACTGACCCGTAACATAGCCAAATGTAATGTATGGCGAATACATAGAAAGAAGGATCATTTATTGTATGATTATATGATAGCGGAACAAACACTGGTAGCAGTTACTTCTGTAAAATATCTGGGAGTATGCGTGCGGAACGATTTGAAGTGGAATGATCATATAAAATTAATTGTTGGTAAGGCGGGTGCCAGGTTGAGATTCATTGGGAGAGTCCTTAGAAAATGTAGTCCATCAACAAAGGAGGTGGCTTACAAAACACTCGTTCGACTTATACTTGAGTATTGCTCAATAGTGTGGGATCCGTACCAGGTCGGGTTGACAGAGGATATACAGAAGATCTAAAGAAGAGCGGCGCGTTTCGTCACAGGGATATTTGGTAATCACGATAGCGTTACGGAGATGTTTAGCAAACTCAAACTGGCAGACTCTGCAAGAGAGGCGCTCTGCATCGCGGTGTAGCTTGCTGTCCAGGTTTCGAGAGGGTGCGTGTCTGGCTGAGATATCGAATATACTGCTTCCCCCTACTTATACCTCCCGAGGATATCACGAATGTAAAATTAGAGAGATTCGAGCGCGCAGGGAGCTTTCCGGCAGTCGTTCTTACCGCGAACCATACGCGACTGGAACAGGAAAGGGAGGTAATGACAGTGGCACGTAAAGTGCCCTCCGCCACACACCGTTGGGTGGCTTGCGGAGTGTAGATGTAGATGTACTACCGCCATCCTTATATGTGCATATCGCTATGTCTTTGTCTTCTTAGTGTACGAAAAGCCCTGGTGAAACCAGGGTAAGACTGATGAAATGCTATGTACGTGGGAGACAGGAATTGTGTTCTTCACATCTGATTGGGTATTGCCGCTGTGTGGCCTCCGCTCTAGGTGGAGCGTCGGTGAGTGACAGCTGTCACCGTGGCGCTTAACTGGCGCGTTCGTTTCTTTCGGCACGCGCACGCACAACGCACGGCCAGTATCGACCTCCCGCAGCAGGCTGACGTGTTGAACACGTCGCTCCTGCTGCGAGCTGACTGCGTTATAGACCGCCACACCTCCCACCTACGCCTGTCCGTCACCCGCACAGTGGCGGCGTGGCGTTTATATGACGCACGTAATTCGGCAGTGTAGTGGTCTGAAGTGGCCCATTCCACTTTCTGTCCAGCCTTACAGCGCTGTCGGCTTTCGCGCCAATTACTGTTTGTGAAGCGCAGGTACAATTTACAGCAACATTCGCTTTTATAACCCACAGTCTGCAGGTTAATAGGGGCTGTACGTCAGTGTTGTTGCTTCGGTCGTCATCCATAAGGTAGATTGCTTTTTTCCCATTCCTGTCACTTGCCAGCTGTCTATCCTCTCAACCTAACTGCTACATCCCTCATCATCGTCCTTCTGTACTCGAATCTAGGTCTTCTCCTTGTGTTCTTCCCTCTAAGATTCCTTAACAAACCTTTATGTCGTAATACCCTGGCACTTTAATGTCACCACGTGGCAGTAGCCTGAATAACCACATTCTGCAAAAATGGTTCAAATAGCTCTGAGCACTATGCGACTTAACATCGGAGGTCGCCAGTCCCCTAGAACGTAGAACTACTTATACCGAACTAACCTGAGGACATCACACACATCCATGCCCAAGGTAGGATTCGAACCTGCGACCGTAGCAGTCGCGCTGTTCCGGACTGAAGTGCCTGGAACCGCTCGGCCACAGCGTCCGGCCCACCTTCTGCAACGCGAAACGCTGAGAACGGGGCAGGAAGACTGTTAGTAAGGTTCTGTAAGGTGTGGTGTTTCAAAAGTCTAATCAGGAAATATCGCGTTTCTTTACCGCTTGAGCGACGCCAGGTAAGAAATGCTAATGTATACAGGGTGAGTCACCTAACATTACCGCTGGATATATTTCGTAAACGACATCAAATACTGACGAATCGATTCCACAGACCGAACGTGAGGAGAGGGGCTAGTGAAATTGTTTAATACAAACCATAAAAAAATGCACGGAAGTTTGTTTTTTAACACAAACCTACGTTTTTTTAAATGGAATCCCGTTAGTTTTGTTAGCACATCTGAACATATAAACAAATACGTAATCAGTGCCGTTTGTTGCATTGTAAAATGTTAATTACATCCGGAGATATTGTAACCTAAAGTTGACGCTTGAGTACCATTCCTCCGCTGCTCGATCGTGTGTATCGGAGAGCACCGAATTACGTAGGGATCCAAAGGGAATGGTGATGGACCTTAGGTACAGAAGAGAATGGAACAGCACATTACGTCCACATGCTAACACCTTTTTATTGGTCTTATTCACTGACGCACATGTACATTACCATGAGGGGTGAGGTACACGTACACACGTGGTTTCCGTTTTCAATTACGGAGTGTGTCCCGACATGTCAGGCCAATAGATGTTCAATGTGGTGGCCATCATTTGTTGCACACAATTACAATCTCTGGCGTAATGAATGTCGTACACGCCGCAGTACATCTGGTGTAATGTCGCCGCAGGCTGCCACAATACGTTGTTTCATATCCTCTGGGGTTGTAGGCACATCACGGTACACATTCTCCTTTAACGTACCCCACAGAAAGAAGTCCAGAGGTGTAAGATCAGGAGAACTGGCTGGCCAATTTATGCGTCCTCCACATCATGGTAATTTACATGTGCGTCAGTGAAAAAGACCAATAAAAAGGTGTTAGCATGTGGACGTAATGTGCTGTTCCAGTCTCTTCTGTAAATAAGGTCCATCACCGTTCCCTTTGGATCCCTACGTAGTTCGGTGCTCTCCGATACACACGATCGAACGGCGGAGGAGTGGTACTCAAGCGTCAACTTTAGGTTACAATATCTCCGGATGTAATTAACATTTTACAATTCAACAAACGGCACTGACTACGTATTTGTTTATATGTTCAGATGGCCTAACAAAACTAACGGGGTTCCATTTAAGAAAACCTAGGTTTGTGTTAAAAAACGTACTTCCGTGCATCTTTGTATGGTTTGTATTAAACAATTACACTAGCCCCTCTCCTCACGTTCGGTCTGTGGAATCGATTCGTCAGTATTTTATGTGGTTTACGAAATATATCCAGCGGTAATGTTAGGTGACTCACCCTGTATATATTTATTCATTTGTAGTATGTCAGGAGGAGACTTGTGATTTAAAAAGATGTTGTTTCTTTTCTTTCACGTCGAGCGTGGCAGCAAGATGATCCAGTGGGGACTCCAGGCGCGGCGGACGACGAGAGCTAACCACTATTGCATCGTAGTCGCCGGCCGGCAGCAGGAAAAACCGTTGAAACATCATGCTGACCATTATTTAAATACGTTTTATTTTTTTTTTATAATATGAAGAGAAGATCAATGTCAAATGTGGAAGGATAAAGTTTGTAATTGGATGTCGGTTGGTTATCCACTGTTAATAAAATTTCGAATTGGAAGCTGGAACAGTCAGTTGACTCTGTTGTTACGACATGCATCGGAAATATTACTTATGTGTTAGATTACCAAGTTTTATTAGAAGTCAAACTTCTTGAAGAGGTTCTGGCAGGGTTTTGTCGAGAGTGTGGACGATCTTCAATGGTTGACTGGTTTGAAGTTTTATTGGTGAGAGGTCGACACGTACTGATTTTTGAAAATAATCGATACTGTGAAGTGTGTTAGGATTCTGTTTTGAAACTTTATCGGCGATTGTGGTCGGCAGGATCGGTTTCAAAGTGGAATATTTCATTGAATGAGAACAGGATTGATTCTTTAGTGACATCAGTTAATTATTTAAGGAAAAATCAGGAGATTTCAAGTTATTCTGGCAAAGATATCAAGGAGTGTCAGACCGCACAACGAATATATAGACACTCTGTGACTCTGTTGAACTGTCAATTTAAAATTTTATTTTATTTTATTTTTTTTTTTTTTTTTTGCGATAAAACTTGTCTACAACAGGGACTGGTGAATTTTGCTGCGCCTAGCATTATCTTCTGGGTTGAACCTGCTACAGCTTAATGTTTTTCTTTATGGATTTTTCAAGTAACTGGGAAAGAACTTATAATTTGATCTGCGGCGGACCGTCGATATTGGGTACACGGTCAGGCTGTTGTGAAGCCTGTTGTTCTGCAGATTGCCTTTCTTTCCCCTGCTGCAGACATCGTTGCCGAGTTGCTGCGACAGGATCGGCGGTTCAGCGCAAAGGTACTGACACAGAAGTGGAACCATGCCGACTCCAGTGTCGTGCCATCTGCGCTAGCTGTCTCCGTTGAAGATCAATGGCGCGAGTAGCACGATGGAAGTAGTCCCACAGAATCCCGACTGGGTTTATATCCGAGGAATTTGATAGCCAGGGGAGTATAGTTAACTCATCCTGGTGCGCTATGAACCGCGCACGTAGACAGCGAGCTGTGTGACAAGTTACATTATGATGGTGGTGGATACCATCGTGCCAAGGATAAACGAACTGCATGTAGCGATGAATATGGTCCCTAAGGATACACGCATACCTGTATTGATCATTGCGCCTTCCAGAACGGCGATACCTCCCAGAGAATGCTACGAAAACATTCCCCAGAGTATATCGCTCCCTACTTCGGCCTAGACCCTTCTGACGATTGTTTCAGGATGATTCCGTTAGACATTGCACGACCCACAGCCCAACAGCCATCTATCCAATGGAGCATAAAACGCGGATCATCTGAAAGGGCCGCCTCTCGCCAGTCAGTGGACGACCAGTACTGTCGTGGAAATTGCAGTACTCGTTGCGAAAAACAGTAGTGAGTGTGAGTGCATTAATTATCTGGCCACGACGCAGAAGTATACATGGCTGCACGTCCATGCCGGTGCCTTCCAGAATCTCGCTGGCAGGCCTCCTGCACATCTCTCAGCGATACGTGAGGCAGCAGGTCGGTTATTCAGGTTTCTGGCAAGTGGCCACATTAATGCTCCTGCACACGGTTGTTAAGGAATCGTAGATGGGAAGAACACAAGGAGAAGACCTAGATACGACGCCCTGAACGATTGTTGAGGAAACACTGTTGATATCCTCTTGGTTCATCTGGGCAGACAGACATCAGGTGCATGTCTTTTCGCCCATACACATATCTACAGCCGTCGATCACCCTTGTCATCTATGGCCCGCAGTGCACCACAGTTCCCTCGCCACGGATTTTTCATAGCGCCATTTTGCCATACACGGTATACTTCAATCGTTCGAATGGCTCTAAGCACAATGGGACTTAATATCTGAGATCATTAGTCCCCTAGAACTTAGAACTACTTAAACCTAACTAACCGAAGGACATCGCACATCCATGCCCGAGGCACGATTCGAACCTGCGACCGTAGCAGCCACGTGGTTCCGGACTGAAGCGCCTAGAACTGCTCGGCCACAGCGGCCGCCGGTCGTAAGCAGCTCAACTGAATTGCCACATACACTGAAGTGCCAAAGAAACTGCGATAGGCATGCGTATTCAAATACAGAAATATGTAAACAGCATACGGCGCTGCGGTCGGCAAGTGTCTGCGCAGGTGTTAGATCGGTTACTGCTGCTACAGTGACAGGTTATGGACGATGGGACACAGCATCTCCATGGTAGCGATGAAGTGGGGATTTTCCCGTGTGATCATTTCATGAGTGTACCGTTAACACCAGAAATCAAAACATCAAATCTCCGACAATGCTGCGGCCGGAAAAAGATCCTGGAAGAACGGGACCAACGACGCCTGAACAGAATCGTTCAACGTGACAGAAGCACAACCCTTCCACAAACTGCTGCAGATTTCAATGCTGGGCTATCAGTAAGTGTCAGCATGCGAACCATTCAACGAAACTTCATTGATAAGGGCTCGTTTACCCTTGATGAATACACGACACAAAGCTTTACGCCTCGGCTGGTCCCGTCAACACCGACATTGGACGAGTCTCGTTTCAAACTGCATCGAGCGGATGGACGTTACGGGTATGTAGACAACCTCATGAATCCATGTTTCCTGCATGTCAGCAGGAGACTGTTCAAGCTGGTGGAGGCTCTGTAATGGTGTGGGTCGTGTGCAACTGGAGTGATATGGGACTTCTAATACGTCTAGATACGACTGCGGCATGTGACACGTACGTCATCATATTGTCTGATCACCTGCATCCATTCATGTCCATTGTACATTCCGACGGACTTGAGCAATTCCAGCAGGCCAATACGACACCCAAAATGTCCAGAATTGCTACACAGTGGCTCCAATAACACTCTTCGGAGTTTAAACACTTCTGCTGGCCACCAAAAATGAATATTATTGAGCGCATCTGGGATGCCCAGCTACGTGCTGTTCAGAAGAGATCTCCACCCCCATCGTACGTTACTCACTTATGGACAGCCCTGCAGGATTCATGGTGCCAGTTCCCTGCAGCACTATTTCAGACATTAGTGGAGTCCATGCCACGTCGTGTTGCGGCACTGATGCGTGCTTGCCAGGGCCCTACACGATATTAGCTAGGTGTATCAGTTTCTTTAGCTCTTCAATGTATAATGTCGTTTCATAGCGAATATGCAGTACCCGTCGTTTATGCGAATTGGGAATTCTCATCCCTTGTTTCTGTCAATCCCATTAATCTTAAAGGATTATGACAACAGATCTCTAGACAATCTCTTTCTGTGCAAATGACCACTGGACCTGCAAATGTCCTTTATACCACTGTAATAATTCTGGTTTAGTCGGTCATCATATTAGGCTCCAAGAAGCTGTTCCCAGAGCAGTGGAGATGAAAGAAGTATATAGATGACGAAATGTGGTGTGAGGTACCTGTAACAGATGTTAGATTAGGTACCAATCCCGTGAGAAAGGCCGCCTTCATAATGCTAATGCTCTGTGATTGGCTGGTGTATTCGGAGCAAGGGCGCCAAAACGTTAAAGTATAGTTATTATTATTAGTTAAACTACTCATTGGAATGACTTCACTTTATAATATAAATACCTCTGAACAGCTGACTATCAATCAGCCATTTTAGAATTATTAAAAACAATTTAAATCTATAACAAAAGAGTGAAGAAACTGCAGACGAAGCACTTCGGAAGCGTTCGGATCACGCCTTTTCTGGTATGGCACGCGAAGTTGGTTGGTTGGTTGTTTGGGGAAGGAGACCAGACAGCGAGGTCATCGGTCTCATCGGATTAGGGAAGGACGGGGAAGGAAGTTGGCCGTGCCCTTTGAAAGGAACCATCCCGGCATTTGCCTGGAGCGATGTAGGGAAATCACGGAAAGGCACGCGAAGTGTTTCGGGCTGTTCGTCACTCTGGATTAGGCAGTCGAGAAGAACAGACTTGTTGTCTGTCGTAGGATGTGTTTCCAATTTTTATTTAAGTTCTGTTCGTCACTCTGGATTAGGCAGTCGAGACGTACAGTCACATTGTCTGTGGCAGGATGTGTTTGCCAGTATCCAGTATTAAAAGATTCACTCCGGTAGTCATGAGGCACAGACACGTGCCACACATAGTGTAAAGATACATTTTCGTAAACATTGTGTTTGATCATGTACTTTGCTGTATCAGAAGGTGTTGTATTAAGACAATGTAGTCTTCTCGTGTGGCTATACTAAAATACGCGAGTGGCATCCCGAAGAAGTGATACATTATTTCAGAATAGAACCTCGCTAAAAGTCAGTTTCAGCCTCAAGATACAGAACCTACCACGTGCGTGCTGTTTTCTGCGCTGGGGACATCAAATTGAAGACAGCAGGTTAGTGAACTGTAACAGAACCTTCGTATTCTACACAGTGCAGTGGAAACAACTAGGCGCCTCACGTGTACTGCATGCACAGAACAAATGTGTTCAGTGGCACGTCGTCTGCAGTAATGCATCTACATCTACATCTGCATCCATACTCCGCAAGCCACCTGACGGCGTGCGGCGGAGGGTACCTTGAGTACCTCTATCGGTTCTCCCTTCTATTCCAGTCTCGTATTGTTCGTGGAAAGAAGGATTGTCGGTAGCTTCTGTGTGGGCTCTAATCTCTCTGATTTTAGCCTCATGGTCTCTTCACGAGATATACGTAGGAGGGAGCAATATACTGCTTAACTGCTCGGTGAAGTTATGTTCTCGAAACTTCAACAAAAGCCCGTACCGAGCTACTGAGCGTCTCGCCTGAAGAGTCTTCCACTGGAGTTTATCTATCATCTCCGTAACGCTTTCGCGATTACTAAGTGATCCTGTAACGAAGCGCGCTGCTCTCCGATGGATCTTCTCTATCTCTTCTATCAACCCTATCTGGTACGAATCCCACACTGGTGAGCAGTATTCAAGCAGTGGGCGAACAACTATAACCTACTTCCTTTGTTTTCGGATTGCATTTCGTTAGGATTCTTCCAACGAATCTCAGTCTGGCATATGCTTTACCAACGATCAACTTTATATGATCATTTCATCTTACATCACTCCTAATGCGTACTCCCAGATAATTTATGGTATTAACTGCTTCCAGTTGCTGACCTGCTATTTTGTAGCTAAACGATAAGGGATCTATCTTTCTATGTATTCGCAGCACATCACACTTGTCTACATTGAGATTCAATTGCCATTCCCTGCACCATGTGTCAATTCGCTGCAAGATCCTCCTGCATTTCAGTACAATTTTCCATTGTTACAACCTCTCGATACACCACAGCATCATCTGCAAAAAGCCTCAGTGAACTTCTGATGTCATCCACAAGGTCATTTATGTATATTGCGAATAGCAACGGTCCTATGACACTCCCCTGCGGCACACCTGAAATCACTCTTACTTCGGAAGACTTCTCTCCACTGAGAATGACATGCAGCGTTCTGTTATCTAGGAACTCTTCAATCCAATCACACAATTGGTCTGATAGTCCATATGCTCTTACTGTGTTCATTAAACGACTGTGGGGAACTGTATCGAACGCCTTGCAGAAGTCAAGAAAACACGGCATCTACCTGGGAACCCGTGTCTATGGCCCCCTGAGTCTCGTGAACGAATAGCGCCGAGTGACAAGCCGGGCCAAGCTCTCTCGCGGCCAGCACCCGCTGTACGCCTGTAGTTCGGCACGACTTGGCCAGCCCTGGTCTACAAGCTGACTAGTCCCATGTTGTTGTTGTTGTTGTTGTTGTTTTTGTTGTTGTTGTTGTTGTTGTTGTGGTATTAAGTCCTGAGACTGGTTTGATGCAGCTCTCCATGCTACTCTATCCTGTGCAAGCTTCTTCATCTCCCAACACCTACTGCAACCTACATCCCTCTGAATCTGCTTAGTGTATTCATCTCTTGGCCTCCCTCTACGATTTTTACCGTCCACATTTCCTTCCAATGCTAAATTTGTGATCCCTTGATGCCTCAAAAAATGTCCTACCAATCGGTCCCTTCTTCTGGTCAAGTTGTGCCACAAACTCCTCTTCTCCCCAATTCTATTCAATACTTCCTCATGAGTTATGTGATCTACCCACCTTATCTTCAGCATTCTTCTGTAGCACCACATTTCGAAAGCTTCTATTCCCTTCTTGTCCAAACTATTTATCGTCCATGTTTCACTTTCATACATGACTACACTCCATACAAATACTTTCAGAAACGACTTCCTGACACTTAAATCTATACTCGATGTTAACAAATTTCTCTTCTTCAGAAACGCTTTCCTTGCCATTGCCAGTCTACATTTTATAACCTCTCTACTTCGACCATCATCAGTTATTTTGCTCCCCAAATAGCAAAACTCCTTACCTACTTTAAGTGTCCCATTTCATAATCTAATTCCTTCAGCATCACCCGATTTAATTTGACCACATTCCATTATCCTCGGTTTGCTTTTGTTGATGTTCATCTTATACCCTCCTTTCAAGACACTGTACATTCCGTTCAACTGCTCTTCCAAGTCCCTTGCTGTCTGACAGAATTACAATATCATCAGCGAACCTCAAAGTTTTTATTTCTTCTCCATGGATTTTAATACCTACTCCGAACTTTTCTTTTGTTTCCTTTATTGCTTGCTCACCATACAGATTGAATAACATCGGGGAGAGGCTACAACCCTGTCTTACTCCTTTCCCAACCATTGCTTCCCTTTGATGTCCCTCGACTCTTATAACTGCCATCTGCTTTCTGTACAAATTGTAAATAGCCTTTCGCTCCCTGTGTTGTACCCTTGCCACCTTCAGAATTTGAAAGCGAGCATTCCAGTCAACATTGTCAAAAGCTTTCTATAAGTCTACAAATGCTAGAAACTTAGGTTTGCCTTTCCTTACTCTTTCTACAAAGACAAGTCGTAGGGTCAGTATTGCCTCACGTGTTGCAACATTTCTACGGAATCGAAACTGATCTTCCCCGAGGTCGGCTTCTACCAGTTTTTCCATTCGTCTGTAAAGAATTCGCGTTAGTATTTTGCAGCTGTGACTTATTAAACTGATAGTTCGGTAATTTTCACGTCTGTCAACACCTGCTTTCTTTGGGATTGGAATTACTATATTCTTCTTGAAGTCTGAGGGTATTTCGCCTGTCTCATACATCTTGCTTACCAGATGGTAGAGTTTAGTCAGGACTGGCTCTCCCAAGGCCGTCAGTAGTTCCGATGGAATGTTGTCTACTCCCAGGGCCTTGTTTCGACTCAGGTCTTTCAGTGCTCTGTCAAACTCTTCACGCAGTATCGTATCTCCCATTTCATCTTCATCCTCTTCCATTTCCATAATACTGTCCTCAAGTACATTGCCCTTGTATAGACCCTCTATATACTCCTTCCACCTTTCTGCTTTCCCTTCTTTGCTTAGAACTGGGTTTCCATCTGAGCTCTTGATATTCATACAAGTGGTTTTCTTTTCTCCAAAGGTCTCTCTAATTTTCCTGTAGGCAGTATCTATCTTACCCTAGTGACATAAGCCTCTACATCCTTACAGTTGTCCTCTAGTCCCATACTAGTGCTAAATATGAGAAAGGCGAACAAACGAAGCTCGGAGGCTGCCCCTGGGAAGACTATTTGTTTATCATCAATCGCACAGGTGGAGCGAGGCCATCGATACGGAAACAATGGGCCAGCCTTCTCGGCTAATGCTAGCACGGCCGGAGGCGGGGCTGCTTCCGTATTCATGGGGGCTCCCTTCCGCGGCGCGACTGCCTTATCGATAGGGGCGAACCGGCGACCGGGCCAGGCACGCCCATTTCTCAACCCGCGCCAGGCTGCGCAGAGCCGCACAATGAAGAGCTGATACAAGGGGCACCGCCCGACAGAACAAATAACTTCGGAGAAACTCGCAAGCTTTTTCGCGGGCCGCCACGTGCTCTGAGGCCGCTAATCTTTCTTCTATACCGTGCTACAGCGAATAGTTCGTCAAACAATTTACAGATTAAATACTAACCGCTTTCTTCATATTCTGTCTTAAATATGCAAACCGAAATTCTGAGACACCTCGTAACTCATTCATACCCATGGTTTCAGGTATACCCTTGAGACAACGCGTCTGACTCAAAATTACTCAGTGACAACGATTAAGTTCCGGTAACACAACGTGAAATGTGTCAGAAGCAAACAAATTAGTTAATATAACTAGAGGAGATTCTAAAAGCTAGTAGACACCTAGAAAGAGACCACAAGGCAGTCGCACCTTTTCTATTTTTTATACACTACTGGCCATTAAATTGGCTACACCACGATAACGTGCTACAGACGCGAAATTTAACCGACAGGAAGAAGATGTTGTGTTATGCAAATGATTAGCTTTTCAGAGCATTCACACAAGGTTGGCGCCGGTGGCGACACCTACAACGTGCTGACATGAGGAAAGTTTCCAACCGATTTCTCATACACAAACAGCAGTTGACCGGTGTTGCCTGGTGAATCGTTGTTGTGATGCCTCGTGTAAGGAGGAGAAATGCGTACCATCACGTTTCCGACTTTGATAGCGGTCGGATTGTAGCCTATCGCGATTGCGGTTTATTGTGTCGCGACATTACTGCTCGCGTTTGTCGTGATCCAATGACTGTTAGCAGAATATAGAATCGGTGGGTTCAGCAAGGTAATATGCAACGCCATGCTGGATCACACGGCTTAGTATATCTGGCAGACGAGATGACAGGCATCTTATCCGCGTGGCTGTAACGGATCGTGCAGGCACATCTCGATCCCTGAGTCAACAGATGGGGACGTTTGCAAAACAACAACCATCTGCACGAACCGTTCGATGACGTTTGCAGCAGCATGGTCTATCAGCTCGGAGACCATGGCTCCGGTTACCCATGACGCTGCATCACAGACAGGAGTGCCTGAGATGGTGCAGTCGACCACGAACCTGGGTGCACGAATGACAAAACATTATTTTTTCTGAAGAATCCAGGTTATGTTTACAGCATCATGATGGTCGCATCCGTCTTTCGCGACATCGCGGTGAACGCACATTGGAAGCGTGTATTCGTCATCCCCATACTGGCGTATCAACCGCCGTGATGGTATGGGATGCCATTGGTTAAACGTCTCGGTCACCTCTTGTTCGCATTGACGGCACTTTGAACATTGCACGTTACATTTCAGGTGTGTTACGGCCCGTGGCTCTGACCTTCATTCGATCCCTGCGAAACCCTACATTTCAGCAGGATAATGCACGACTACATGTTGCAGGTCATGTACGGGCCTTTCTGGATAAAGAAAATGTTGGACTGCTGCCCCGGCCAGCACATTCTCCAGAACTCTGACCAACTGAAAACGTCTGGTCAACGGTGGCCGAGCAACTGGCTCGTCACAATACGCCAGTCACTACTCTTGATGAACTGTGGTATCGTGTTGAAGCTGCATTGGCAGCTGTACCTGCACACGCCATCCAAGCTCTGTTCGACTCAAAGCCCAGGCGTATCAAGGCCATTATTACGGCCAGCGGTGGTTGTTCTGTGTACTGATTTCTCAGGATCTGTGCACCCAAACTACTTGAAAATGTAATCACATGTCAGTAATGGTATAATGCATTTGTCCAATGAATACCCGTTTATCATCTGGATTTCTTCTTTGTGTATCAGTTTTAATGGCCAGTAGTGTACTTACGGTACGTAAGTTCACAACTCAAAGATGCCTCTCCCAAAGCAGTCCCATGCAACATTTAAAAATACTCGATCAAATCAACTTTGAAGTTTTGCGACCTTTTTCTTAAGATGTTGAACTAGCAGAGCCGCTATGTGCTACAGTGACTGCCTGCTGTGTAATAGGGCTGGTTTCAAATACTGGCAGGACAAAATTTTTGAACGAAAGTGCACTTATGGTGCATTTACATCAGGGCCAGCCACGGCGTGCCAAACCTCACATGTGCAGTGTGTACATGCCGCGGACGTCGCTTGGCCTGTCACCGGCTTTGCTCGGTCATTCTTCGAACTACCCGGAACAGCGGACATTTGTTTAGAATATTGTCGTGCGAAATTTTTCGGTCGGCACAGCTCTCTGACTCCGGCAGAATCGTGGTATCAGCGCTGTTTAACTTTCGAAATTTATTCGTGGTGTGAAGGACATTCACAGGTCCATTGGCTGTTTGCAGTAAAAGAGACAGTCTACCGAGCTATCGTCGCAAGCCTTTAAAATGAATGGGAATGACAGAAGAGAGGGACGAGACCTCTGAATTTGCTTAACGACAGGTACTGAATATTTGCTATGAAACGGCATTACAATATTATGACGAAGCAAACTGAAGATTTATTTGACAATGAAAGAACAAAAAATTACAACGATCGGCTGATGGGATTCACTGTTCTGTAATTTAAAAAATCACTTTGTGCTAAATCTGCATGCTTGGGGCACGTGAAGAAACCGGTCGTACGTAGAGTAAAATTTCCGAAGTCGCGCGCATTATTCCCTAGCCAGCCGCAACCGTTTTCAAAGGAACTGAACAAAGAGTATGAAGACTTCACATATTACTGCAAAGTACATTGGGTAATTCAAGGGGCATACCTGGAACAATTTGTCGTTTTCAAACTCGCTATTGTTGAATTTTTGCCAGCGGGCTTCCCGCATTGGTAACACCGATTCCCCTCAGATCACCGAAGTTAAGCGCTGTTAGGTTTGGCTAGCACTTGGAAGGAAGATTGGGTTCAACGTTCCGTCGAGATCGAGGTCATTAGAGACGGAGCGCGAGCTCCGATTCTGTCAGCGATGGGGAACGAAATAGTCCGTGCTCTTCCAGAGGAACTATCGCGGCATTTTCCTGGTGCGCTCTAAGCAAATCACGAGAAACCTAGCTCTGGATGGCCGCACACTGGTTTGAACCGTCCTCCTCCCGACTGAGACTACAGTGTGATAATCACTGCCTCACCTCGCTCGGTGCTAGAACTTGGACGGGAGTACAGATGTACACGAAATACTAAGAAAAACTGTTCATCATCACGGTCCGGATTCAAAAAATTATAAACTTAGAAAACGAAAATGGTTCAAATGGTTCTAAGCACTATGGGACTTAACATCTGAGGTCATCAGTCTCGTAGACGTAGTACTACTTAAACTTAACTAACCTAAGGACATCAAACACATCCATGCCCGAGGCAAGATTCGAACCTGCGACCGTAGCAGCAGCGGGTTTCCGGACTGAAGTGCCTAGAACCGCTCGACCACAGCGGCCGGCTTGCAAGCGAACTGGAGAGACTTATCCGCAGGGCAATCTAATAAGCTGTAGCTTCACAACGGATCTAGTGCACTATTTCAAAGGATTCTTTCAAGATGTTACATTTGTGTGCTGTTTCACCGTTCTGTCGAAACAGTATGCAAATATTTAACAACGCGTGCCACTTGCAACGTGCGGAATAACTAACTAGCAAACCCCATTACGCTTCAAGTCACGAACTTGTTCCAGTAGGAATTGTACAGATCTTGGGAGAGAGCTCCTTACTTGGCTGTAACAAGCCTCCACTGAGAACAAAGAGAAACCCCTCGGCAAAAGGCATCTCTCGCAAACTTCACAGCTGTCCCTGAGATGCAAATCGAATCAGCATATAATATCGCTTAGAGGCACCAGTCGCTCCTTCTACTTGTGTGGAATTTTGTAAATTCGTTTAGTCGCGGAGCTCCTGAAATCCAGAGCTTTGCGGGGTGGTGGTGGGGGGGAGGGGCGGGGAGGGGGGGGGGAAACATAGGTCCCAAGTCAGGAAGATTACATTAATGTATTCTCCAAATCCCTCGTGCAAGATACGGTGAAGGAACTGGATTAAGTTACAGCAGGCGTACGGAAAAATAGGGCACTCAGAATGAGTATGAATTTCCGTTTAAGCCGATGAGAAGCAGCCCTCTTAAAATGTAATAAGCTTTCGACCGTGGAGGAGCGGAGCATAGCGTCTTTCTAAATGCTAAAGCTCGGCAAATTAAAAGGGCGTTACATACCGTAAAGTCGCCACCAGCAGTAATTATATTGTCAACGTGTCCAAAAGGCTAAATAATTGCTTAAATGATGTTGTAGCTCTTGAGAAGTTCTTGCAATTCCCGTCGTAATCTAAGGATATCGGTGTCTTCGCTACAGTTAAGAAATTCAGGCAATGAACATTACTGTTACATATGAATTCCTGTTTTTGTTTTCTTCTCGTTTCAGAATCAGCAACGTAGAGACATAGATAAAGGAAGCACCAACACCAGGTTACAGCACTGGTAGCCATTATAGAGGAATCTCTGAAAGTGTTTTGTGTGCGATATTTATGCTTGACATTATTTGTCAGTACAATGGTCGTTGTTAGTAATTTGTGTCCCTTTTCATAATTTGTGACCGATGCTATATTGCTGCAATCCTTTGTAACTGTGATCCTATATAACAGAACCGCACAAGTTATATTTTATCATTCACGAGATGTTCACGAGGTAGTGTTCCAATTTAAGTGTGTTAGATTGACATCTGCCAGTGCATTTTGATAACCTTAGTGATCGAAATAACAGGTAAATATTTTTTGTTTTGTTTTGTTTTGTTCCATCAGCAGCATATCTTTGTGCGTATGGCGTTCTTTGAACATTCACAACCTGTGGGGCATCTTCGTGAAACATTCAAGCAAAAATATCTTTCAACGGGTTTATTCAAATGGACTTTACAATTATTTATTTCGTATGTTATCCATAACTCTTACCACGATTTGGTGATAATCATTTGGGATAGAATTGACAGATACAATATTTAGTTTATTTTTATGCTGCGACTGTCTTTTTTTTCATTATTGTTGCATAATAAGTGCTTCAGATGATTCTCGAAAAACCTGACGGTCTTGTAAATGAGAATTACGGGCCAAGTAATGAGACTTGTAAATTCTGAAAAACCCGTACGAATGCATTTGCAAAGTTAGCAACGACATTAATAACAGATGAAAAATATTCTATAACTTTTTCCCTTAGTTACATTTCATGATAACAAAAAGTATGCCCAATTTTCGACCACGTCACTCATTGTTTTCATCACCTGATGAAGACACCGAGCCACATTGTCGAAATATTGTGCGTGGATGACACTGATATTCGGCAGAACATCCAATGTGTCAACAGATCGCTGGGACTGTGTGGATAATTACAATACATACGAACTTCAAGTTAAATTACTTGTTTTCTGCCGTACCAATCATAAATTTTAAATAACTTACCGAACAATTCTAATAAGGACCTGATATTAGGTACATTTAAGAAAATACACGAATAAGATATATTTATTATTTTCATCGATCACTGTTCGGTAGGTGACATGAATAACTGTAAACTCAGGACTACTGAATGAGCCCAGAGTAATCAGTGACCATAATCTCGTGAATTATACATGAAAAACAAAATCGTCTTTATGTGAAGAGAGAGTTACGCACAGGTATAACTACTAAGCAGTATAGCTTCCAAATCGCATGCAATTACAAGGAAGTTAATTATTAATCGTGAATTAACAGTTAACAATGAAGGAAGTCATCTGCAAATGAAAAATACAAATAATGAAAAGATTACCTTCCGCAGCTAGAACTGAGAGCCCACCAGTGAAATTCCCGCACTCGAATCCTGACTAGAAAAATGAAAGATCCGCTCTAATGCACTCAAAAGGCACCCAACGAGCTTACAGAACAAAAAAATCTACCACAATAAAAGTCACAGAATAAAGACGAACTGCAAATAAAACTCCTGGGCCGTAAAAAAGGGCCCAAAAAATGCTGTGAAATTCCTTCAAATACGCCTGATAATGCTTCAGGCTTCAAATACGTAATCATAAAAAAATGTGAAACTTACAAGAGACGGAATAAATGTTGCTAGCCGCCGCACTCTAGTGTACACTTAGTGCTCCGTTATCAGACGAGTATTCGAATATGCTGGCCGTATATGTATGTCTCAGTACTGAACAAAACTCTCTCTGGATAGTAGTCCAAACAAGCCAGCCCACCAGCAAACACGAACCACGACTGAAGTTTTAGAGACGTTCCCTTCAGAAGTTAAACGTCAGGGTTCTCAGATTTTCTCCCGTCCAAAGGAAGAAATTGAGATAACAACTCAAAGGAAGATTCGAAAGTGTCAATAAACGATATTGATAAAACTTGGTGGGTATGTAGAGGGGGCAAAATAACACATATGTACTTTTTTGTTCGTGCCCGATTTGAGTTTAAGTGGTAAAACGCACAACGAAAGGTAATTTGACATATTAGGTTTGTGGGCATCGAAAATATGACATACAAAAATGTTTCTCATATAAAAGTTGATATGTAATTAATGATCTTGAAGACAGTATAATCGAATTTTGTAATTTTGGAAATTACCCCTTCACCATTAATTAATTTAGAAAAATGAAACCATTTCTTACAGCATAAATTAAAGAAGATATCAGGCTACATACATATGTAGTAAAGCCTGTTTCTGAAATACCATTTTTGGAAAAGACGCTACACACAGTGTGCTGTCAGAGTATTTTCAACATACCTGATTAAAATATAATTATTGTAGTTATTCTGTTTCCTTGTATTTGCTATTTGTTTTAAATTGTTATTTTACTTTTTACATTCTTCCGTTTTGATTTTATATACCGTTTTACATATATGGTATTGTTAATTGAAACTACAAAGTAACTCATTATTATGACACAAAATTATTACAATAATGATAATCTCTAAATAAACGCTTAAAACATAACGTTTTCTTATACTGTGCACATAAAACAATCGAAATTTCTCCACATGATGTATATGATAGCGAAAACAATATGAAACGACATTCAACAGGGTTCCTAATTGTCGCAGGCGATCTTATACATCCTGATTTGTATAAGGAATATTTCAGTACATTGTTAAGCTATGTCAAAAGAATTAATTCTGTACTAGTGACTGGAGCTTAAACATACTGTTTCTCACTTGGAGACTGACATCACAATCATTCAACAGAACCAGATATAAAAATCTTCTCACAAAGTTCTTCCAATATCAAAATCTGCACACGTCTATCGATCGTACCTATTCGAAATTAATCAGTGGTAGTGGGGTATTCTACAAAATTTCAGATTATTTCAAACTTCGATTATATAGTCCGCAAGGACGTTAAAGTGACAAACATTCTTATATGTATCGTTTCCATGACACTACCTCCAAACCTAATCTGCCAAATTACCTTTCGGGGTGTGTCTTACCCCTTGAAACTGATATAGGGCACATACAAAAACATACTATTACATTATTTTGCCGGCTCTACGCACTCGCGAAGTTTTATGAAGTTCGTTTATTGAGTCTTGAGGATGTTCCCTTGCGAACATTACTCAACTAGAAACAAATAAAGAGATTCAAACCGCTCACTTACTGAAATCAGCGAAATTTGTAAAACGAATCGTTCCTCTCCAGAGGAAAGCATTGTTTCAAAAGCTGGACCATGAACAAACAGAACGTTTAGATAGTCTTCCTCTTTTGCATTCAATATTATTTCTCTAGAACAGCTTTCGTGAGTGATATTTGGCACACCTTGAACCAATTTTTCATCCACCTTATTTTTCTGCTTGCTGGAAAGTAGAGAAATTATCATAGCAGCAGAGTCTTAATTGTCCAACATTCCGGATCAGGGTACACTACCGGCCATTAAAATTGCAACACCAAGAAGAAATGCAGATGATAAACGGGTATTCATTGGACAAATATATTATACTAGAACTGACATGTGATTACATTTTCACACAGTTTGGGTGCATAGATCCTGAGAAATCAGTACCCAGAACAACAACCTCTGGACGTGTTAACGGCCTTGATACGCCTGGGCACTGAGTCAAACATAGCTCGGATTGGGTATACAGGTACAGCTGCCCATGCAGCTTCAACACGATACCACAGTTCATCAAGAGTAGTGACTGGCGTATTGTGACGAGCCAATTGCTCGGCCACCATTGTCCAGACGTTTTCAATTGGTGAGAGATCTGGAGAATATACTGGCCAAGCCAGCAGTCGAACACTTTCTGTATCCAGAAAGGCCCGTACAGAACCTGCAACATGCGGTTGTGCATTATCCTGCTGAAATGTAGGGCTTCGCAGGGATCGAATGAAGGGTAGAGCCACGAGTCGTAACACATTTGAAATGTAACGTCCACTGTTCAAAGTGCCGTCAATGCGAACAAGAGGTGATCGAGACGTGTAACCAATGACACCCCATGGCGTCACGCCGGGTGATACGCCAGTATGGCGATGACGAATACACGCTTCCAATGTGCGTTCACCGCGATGTCGCCGAACACGGATGCGACCATCATAACGCTGTAAGCAGAACCTGGATTCATCCGAAAAAATGACGTTTTGCCATTCGTGCACCCAGGTTCGTCGTTGAGCACACCATCGCAGGTGCTCCTGTCTGTGATGCATCGTCAAGGGTAACCGCAACCATGGTCTCCACGCTGATGCAAACGTCGTCCAACTATTCGTGCAGATGGTTGTTGTCTTGCAAACGTTCCCATCTGTTGACTCAGGGATCGAGACGTGGCTGCACGATCCGTTACAGCCATGCGGATAAGATGGCTGTCATCTCGATGGCTAGTGGTACGAGGCCGTTGGGATCCAGCACGGCGTTCCGTATTACCCTCCTGAAGCCACCGATTCCATATTCTGCTAACAGTCATTGGATCTCGACCAACGCGAGCAGCAATGTCGCGACACGATAAACCGCAATCGCGATAGCCTACAATCCGACATTTATCAAAGTCGGAAATGTAATGGTATGCATTTCTCCTCCTTACACGAGGTGTCACAACAACGTTTCACCAGGCATCGCCGGTCAACTGCTGTTTGTGTATGAGAAATCGGTTGGAAACATCCCTCATGTCAGCACGTTGTAGGCGTCGCCACCGGCGTCAACCTTGTGTGAATGCTCTGAAAAGCTAATCATCTGCATATCACAGCATCTTCTTCCAGTCGGTTAAATTTCTCGACTATAGCACGTCATCTTAGTGGTGTAGCAATTTTAATGGCCAGTAGTGTATTATGGGAAATATTATTAACAATTTAACTGCCAATATTATACAGTAGGCTATGGATAACATCAATAATATTGCACAATGTTAATGCTAAATATTATTGACTGTTTACCGGCCTCTTTAGGCGTGGTAGGGTCGCCAACTTCCACTAAGCCGTGTGAAGTTTATTCAGCCGCTCTCTCGCACACCAGGGCATCAGTGAATGCCACGCGTTGGCAGTGTTGCAGGATGATACGCTTTGTGGCAGCGCGGCGCAGCTGCAGGGCTGAGGCGCCGCAACCGCCGCCGACGCGAGATTCACTTAGCGGCGTGGCTGTTGGCCTAGCCAGCGACTCCGCCTCCGCCATCGCCATCGCCAGCGGCAGCGTCTATCCTGGGCGTTTCTCGGGCTGTGCGCTCCGCTCCGAGCCGCCCTGCTACATCGATCGCCGGCCACTGCGAGCCCGATCGGTGGCCGGCGTTAATCGCGGGCCTCCGGGGGAAGGCCGAGCCACGCCACGCCACGCCACGCCGGCCTGCACTGGACTATCGTAACGCAGGGCGCGTGGGCTCTGCGCTACCCGCATATCACCGCATCACAGACCTGACTGCCACCACACAGAACGTTAGGAGCGTAGGTCCAGAGATTGTCGCACTAGGTACTCACTTCTCTGTGTTAGTTCCCGTGAGATCACCGAAGTTGAGCGCCGTCGGGAGTGGTCGGCACTTGGATGGATGACCATCCAGGACACCATGCGCTGTTGGCCTTTTTCGGGGTGCACTCAGCCTCGTGATGCCAATTGAGGAGCTACTCGATCGTATAGGAGCGGCTTCGGTCAAGAATACCATCATAACGGCCGGGAGGGCGGTGTGCTGACCCCACGCCCCTCCTATCCGCATCCTCAGCTGAGGATGACACGGCGGTCGGATGGTCCCGGTAGGCCAAATGGTTCAAATGACTCTGAGCATTAGGCGACTTAACTTCTGAGGTCATCAGTCCCCTAGAACTTAGAACTACTTAAACCTAACTAACCTAAGGACACCACACACATCCATGCCCGAGGCAATATTCGAACCTGTGACCGTAGCATTCGCGCTTTTCGAGACTGTAGCGCCTAGAACCGCTCGGCCATCCCGGCCGGCAGAACGGAGCTATAATGAACGCAATAATGTGGACGCAAGAACAGGGTGGCCTGACGAAGGAGTGTTTTTTTTTTTAAAGTCTTCCCACAAACACACCACATAATTTTCTACCTGATCTTTTGCTGCAGGATCATAACTGTGCCGTCAACTGGAATACACCTGTCAGTACCGACTTCCTGCTTCCCGTCCACGCGTCCTCACTTCGACACCAGGACTGCTGCCCAAGGGAAAGTAAACATTAATACACTGAAGCGCCAAAGAAGCTGGTATAGCCATGCGTGTTCAAAAACGGAGATACGTAAACAGAATACGGCGCTGTGGTCAGCAACGCCTATGTAAGACGACAAGCGTCTGGCGCAGTTGTTAGATCGGTTACTGCTGTTACGATGGCAGGTTTTCAAGATTTAACAGAGTTTGAACATTGTGTTGTAATCGGCGCACGAGCGATGGGACACAGCATCTTCGAGGTACCGATAAAGTGGAGATTTTCCCGTACGACCATTTCAAGAGTGTACCGTGAATATCAGGAATCCGGTAAAACATCAAATCTCCGACATCACTGCGGTCGGGAGAAGATCCTGCAAGAATGGGGCCGACGACGAATGAAGATAAAGTGAATGGATTTGTGATTTCCTGTCAGAGAGGTCACAGTTCGTAGTAATTGACGGAAAATCGTTTAGTAAAACAGAAGTGATTTCCGGCGTTCCCCAAGGTAGCGTTATAGACCCTTTGCTAATCCTTTTCTATATTAAAGATTTTGGAGACAATCTGAGAAGCCGTCTTCAGTTGTTTGCAGATGACGCTGTCGTTTGTCGACTAATAAATACATCAGAAGACCAAAACAAACTGCAAAACGATTTATAAAAGATATCTGAATGGTGCAGAAAGTGGCAGTTGACCCTAAATAACGAGAAGTGTGAGGTTGTCCACATGAGTGCTAAAAGGAACTCGTTAAACTTCGGTTACACGATAAATCAGTTTAATCTAAAAGCCGTAAATTCATCTATATACCTAGGTATTACAATTACGAACAACTTAAATTGGAAGGAACACACAGAAAATGTCGTGAGGAAGGCTAACCAAAGACTGCGTTTTATAGGCAGGACACTTGGAAAATGTAACAGATCTACTAAAGAGACTGCGTACACTACACTTGTCCGTCCTCTTTTAGAATACTGCTGTGCGGTGTGGGATCTTTACCAGATAGGACTGACTGAGTACATCGAAAAACTTCAAAGAAGGGCAGCACGTTTTGTATTATCGCCAAATATGGGAGAGAGTGTCATAGAAATGATACAGGATTCGGGCTGGAAGTCATTAAAAGAAAGGCGTTTTTCGTTGCGACGGAATCTTCTCACGAAATTCCAATCACCAACTTTCTCCTCCGAATGCGAAAATATTTTGTTGACATCGACCCACATAGGGAGGAACGATTACCAAGATAAAATAAGGGAAATCAGATCCCGTACGGGAAGATAAACATGTTCATTCTTTCCGCGCGCTATACGAGATTGGAATAAAAGAGAATTGTGAAGGTGGTTCGATGAACCCTCTGCCAGGCACTAAAATACGATTTGCAGAGTATCCATACAGATATAGATGAAAGTAACAGAAGTGCAACCCTTCTGCAAACTGCTCCACGTTTCAGTGCTGCGAGATCAATAGGTGACAGCGTGCGAACCATTCAACGAAGCTTCATCGATATGGGCTTTCGGAGTCGAAGGCCCACTCGTGTGTCCTTGATGACAGCACTGCACAAAGCTTTACGCCTCGCCTGGGCATGTCAACACCGACAGTGGACTACTGTTCACGACTGGAAACATGTTACATGGTCAGACGAGTCTCGTTTCAAATCCTGTGGAGCGACTGGACGTGTACGGGTATAGAGACAACCTCACCACCCCATGGACCCTGGATTTCAGCAGGGGACTGTTCAAGCATGTGGAGGCTCTGTGATGGTGTAGGATGTGTGCAGTTGGAGTGATATGTGACCCCTGATTCGTCTACATACGACTCTGACAGGTCTGTCTCATCACCTGCATCCATTCATGTACATTGTGCATTCTGAAGGACTTGGGCAATTCCAGCAGGACAATGCGTCACTCGGACGTCCAGAATTGCTAGAGAGTGACTCCAGGAACACTCTTATGACTTCAAACACTTCCGCTGGCCACCAAACTCCCCAGAAATGATCATTATTCAGCACCTCTGTTATGCCTCCCAACGTGCCATTCAGAAGAGATCTCCACCCCCTCGTACTCTTACGGATTTATGGACAGTCCGGCACGACCCATGGTGTCAGTTCCCTCCAGCACTACTTCAGACATTAGTCGAGTCCATGCCACGTCGTTTCTCGGCACTCCTGCATGCTCGCGGGGGCCCTACACTGTATGAGGTAGGTGTACCAGTTTCTTTAGCTCTTCAGTGTAGCTTGTGTGTGCCACGTCCACTTGGCGGCACTAACCACCCTAAAAACACACTTATCTTAATATCTATAATTATTTATTAGTCTGAAAATGAACTAAATCCTGATGTAATGTTGTTCAGTGAGTAGGGAAGCAGCCTACTCACGCCGTAGTAAATTCACATCAGTCTTTTCATTGTGTGCCAGCCAGTCCGCTGTAACTAGCTTTGACATCATAAATGTTGCGCAATACTTTAAAAATCAAGCAAATAACCTGAAACGGTTCTAGCATGTCAGGAGTAATACTAAATTAATATGTGCTGAATATCAGTTCGATAACTTTAACCACTTTCGAAATTTGGACGTTTTTCTGTAAAAATCATTGGCGCAACAGAAAAGAGCTAGAGACTTAAAAATTTATATTTAGATGCCTTTTTCATAATTATTTAATAGAAACAGTACTTTGGATCTCACAAATTAAAATTTTAGTTGAAATTCATGATTTTCTGGTTTTTCTCTTAAAAATTAAGGAAGCAAGATAGATTAAGTAGGCTAATAAATAAGGCTAGGATGTTTACATTTAAGTAGAATGGAGATCCGCTATAACCATAAAGATGTGAGAAGTTTCATTTGAATACCTATAAAACTATAGCGATGGCGTATCTCCAAAGGGCCAGTTCAGAGCTCGTCTACTGCGTGCAGTGTAATTAAATTAATTCTCTCGACCAAAATAACTGACTTAGCCACGTCAAACGTTTATTATGATTACTTACCGGTGTGCTGAATGCACATTTAAATTGAGAGCTTCATCGGCCATCAGCAAAAGAAGCTATGATTTATTCGGTAACTTAATGTGGTGCATTACTAGCCCAGCGGCTATTCGGGAGAGCCGATTTGATCAAGCGTTCCCTTAGCCGTCCGCACCGCGGCTTTATATATAAGATCGCTGCGCGAGGAAGAAAGGCCCCAGTTCTCTCCAGACGCTGAATAGCACGTCATCTGTGTCGGGAGTCGCGTCGCGTCGGTATCATTGCTACAAACAGCCTCGGATGCCGTATTAAGTTACTCGAGATACGCGTAACCATGAAATCATTTGCGAGTGAAGTGTTAATTCAGGGTTGACTTTTAATTATCGATCTTCAGTTTGCGTATTGTCGTATTTTCACGTGCCGTCGCGGGGCAAACATTCTACTTTTATTTAGCATGGCGTTTGATGAAACTAATCATCAAATTATGGCGAGCATTCATTTAAACATTTGATTTGGACAGTTATAGTTGCATCAGCGCATTAGACTCTCAACTGCTTTGTTAGTCAGATTGTGTGGATTCTTCTTATTTTTTCATCTGTGACTTTCAGAATATACTGAATTATTTTTAATCAAAATCGTTTTTGATTATGAATCCCAGACAATCTCCTAATTTCTCAGAGCTATAAGTTGTAGCTATAAGTGTATTTCTCAGATGAAGTGGGCACTATGAATTCTAATTACAGGCTTCACGTTTTGCTAATCACTTTCTGGTTGCCAATATTGTAGTTAGAGAGCCAGTGTTGAGAACGGCAAAAGACAGCATAAATAATAGGAACTGGTTTGGCATTCAGGAACATTTATATAAACGATTAATTTCACCCGCCGCCCCACATATGGTGCATCTGCCGTGAAGTGTTTCTACATTCTAACATTTATACAACAATAACAATTCCACCAGCCGCCCCACATATGGTTAAAACGGCAAGGAATGCATCTTTTCTACAAACCAAACATTTATATAAAACACAACAAATAATTTCAACCAGCCGGCCCACAAGTGCCCTGTCCTCAGTCATCAACAGTAATACAGTATATACGCTTATACCCCTAACGTCCTATCCAGCAGGCAAGACGACCGAGCGAGTCGCAACAGCAACTCCTTCGCTTCTTACCAGTACTGCAACGCTACCTACTACGAACAGCAATCACAGTTTACTCTATGAAGTCCTTGTCCTTCTGACTGTGAGTGGTAATATTGAAAATTGGACGTTAATACCTCTTTGCAACGCTAACCAATGACTCTGCTACGATGTCCATATACAAACTCTGAGTCTGAGGTATTATTATTGCGAGTAGTAGCGAGTGAACAGTTTCTGAGAGGAGTCGGAAGCAGTCGCACGCAGCATGAACTGGACAGAAACGACGCGACGTGAGACGTCGCAGCCTGCCGTGATCGTACTAGTAACGCCGGAGGAGACTTTGGCATTAACTGAAGTTGTTGGTAATTTGCCTTTTCGTTGCACGTAGTTGTTGCTTGTCTGCGCCCTGGAGAGATTTTGTCAGATCTGTGTATGCATACACTGAGAGTAATATTCGTATCTTTATTATGACCAGGGACGTGTTTATTGAATATAGACATTGTGGAATAATTTAAAAAAATGGTTCAAATGGCTCTGAGCACTATGGTACTCAACTGCTGAGGTCATTAGTCCCCTAGAACTTAGAACTACTTAAACCTAACTAACCTAAGGACATCACAAACATCCATGCCCGAGGCAGGATTCGAACCTGCGACCGTAGCGGTCTTGCGGTTCCAGACTGTAGCGCCTTTAACTGCACGGCCACTTAGGCCGGCGTGGAATAATTAAAGTCGGTGTGTAGTTTGTTAGTGCAAATATAGTAAATTAAAGTCTTTATTGGTTTATTCAACTTTTTTACACCGTTTAAAGCAAATTGATCAAGCCCCATCTGATCATTCAATTTCTATATAAAAAGACGAAAAAAACTATACAGTAGTTGTTGCACTTATAATGACCATGCATTGCTCTTTGCACAGATTGCAGTATTGCTTTTGAAATATTTTTAGCATGTTGCTGATCAGTGATCACGCAGTTGCAGTGGCAAGATGAGGTAAGTTGTCCATCGCGTACGGGAACAATGCAGAAGAGTTGCTAGAGAATATTTTACAACTCGCAGGCAGATACATGAGAATTGATTTCTGTATGATTTGTAGGAAGAGTTTCTTTCTGTTTCCAATCAGACGAAACTAGCTTTGCGTTTTAGTGCCGTAACCGGTTTTGGGCTAGCATGCCCACCTTCAGATGGCTAATATTTTTCTTTGCACAGATGGTTTCATCAACAGCATATCGTCTGCTGCACAATACGATCTAGTACATGGCGATTTGATTTGTTTGGTCCATGTGGTTTTCCAGCTCGATGTTTAGGTTCTTGAAATTCCACGCACGACACATACTATAAATAAATTACTGTGGCACACTTCATATTCTTAAAATAAGTGTTGAGCACCACACATGTGCTATACACTTTGTACACAAAAACATCAAGTTTATAGCACATGTGTGGTGCTCAACACTTATTTTAAGAATATTATGAAGTGTGCCATAGTAATTTGGTTAGAATATGAGAGCTGTGTGCCAACTGTCTTGCCACAGTGGTAATTCCAGTTCCTGTCAGATCACTGAAGTTAAGCACTGTTGAGCTTGGCTAGGACTTCGATGGGCCACCTCCGGGTCTGCCGAGTGCTGTTGCAAAGCAGGATACACTCAGCTCTTTTGAGGCCAATTGAGGAGCTACTTGACTGAGAAGTAGCGGCACCGGTCACAAAAACTCACAACGGCAAGGAGAGTGGTATGTTGACCACATTCCTCTACGTATCCACATCCGGTGACGTCTAAGGGCTAAGGATGACACGGCGGTCGATAGTACCGTTGAGCCTCAAGGCCTGTTCGTATGGTATTGCCAGCCGGTGTGACAGAGCGGTTCTGGACGCTTCAGTCTGGAACCGCGCGACGGCTCCGGTCGCAGGTTCGAATTCTACCTTGGGAATGGATGTGTGTGATGCCCTTAGGTTAGTACGGTTTAAGTAGTTCTAAGTTTATTTGACTGATGACCTCAGATGTTAAGTCCCATAGTGCTCAGCGCCATTTTTGAAAGGGCCAAGTTTCATGGGCAAAGCGATGTTTGTTTCCGAGTCGGACTTTACTGCTTCGCAGCGACACAGTATATCCAAGAGAAATGGACTGTGGCAATAACTCGGGCGATAGTTAACGTAAAAGAACCGTCGCGGTATGTCATAGAAGAGCGGAAGAGATATGTGAATTACTGCATGAATTCTAAGGCAAGTGTCATGCAGATATTGTAATCGAGAAAGAACTACTCTGAATTGTGTTTTATATGTCAACGACGTCAGTTTTTACAGAGAAATAAAATGAGGTGCAAGAATAACTTTACCTTCTAAACGAGAGTCTTCCGCTCCACAGCATACCAAACAATATTCGAGGACTATGTGGGGGCCGCGTGCGGACCGAAGCTCGGCTTGTCTCGGTTTCGCTCGGTATTTCTCGGAAATACTAGGCACGACTTTTCTTCAGTTCGGTAGAATCGTGGTGTCAGCGTTCTTTGCCTTTAGCTATTTGTTCGTGGTATAAAAGAAGTTCACGGTTCCAGGAGCTCATTGCACAAAAAGAGGTATTCTAGCGATTTATCGCCACAAGCCCTTAAAAATAAATGGAAATGACTTAAGAGAAGGATAAGAATTCTCAATATCTGTTATGCGATATGAAGTCGCATAGTCGATGGGTACTTCAAATTTGCTATGAAACGACGGAGCACCATGCAGAAAAATTTTAAAGATCAAGCTGACGATGAAGGAGCAAAACATCATAGCGAACGACAGACGAGATTCGTTGTTCTGTACGTCAGGCATGGAGCATGTGATGAAATTGGTGCTAAGAATAGTAATTTTTCTGAAGTCGTGCGCATTGTTCCATTGCCAGTTGCAACATTTTTTGATAAAACTGAACGAAGATTATCGAGGCGCTGTATATTACTGTAAAGTACGTTCGCAAAGTTAAGCAGCCTGCATAGAACTATTTCAGATTTAAAATCCTTTACTGTTGGATTCAAGAAGGGAAATGGAGAGAAGAAAGAAAATTACAACATTCGAAATGGATTACCAAAACTGTATTTTAAGTGGACTCATCTACACACTGCTCGTAATAAGAAATTGTAAAGTGAGAAACAATCACTTTCTGATTTAAAGAGGATGCATTTAAAAAGAAAATCGGATTGTAGAAGGGACAAATTCTACGTAGTCCAGTTCCTCAAGCTCACTAGTGTCCCAGAAAGTGTGAGGTTCTAACCGTTCATAGTGACCTTGAAAGAATGACGATGATATTTTCGAGGACACTGCCAGTTTTACATTTGTTTTCGAGCTGTTTCCGGGACCATTTGCCGTATCAGCTGGAACTGACCCTGTGCAAGTGCAGATGAGTCTAACTGATCTGCAGTTTGATTCCCGTTTTAAAGTCAAATACTTTCACATTAAAACTGTCCAAGAGGTCGAAGTTGTCTTCCTTGGGAAGAGTTTCCACAGCTCCATCATGAGGTTGCAAGCATCATAAAACATTTCTATCAACACTGGTGTGGGAAAAGCTTTTATCGATTATGAAACTAAAATAAGTTACATCTTTGTGGGAACCTGAAAGTCATAATCGGTGAAATTTTCTGTGTCTGTCCATATGCTGATAATTTCAGTGTGAAAAAAAGTAATATTGAATACTTTTTGTTTTTTTTAAATCTATGGTACAGTGAGACTGCAATGCGTTATAAGTGTGGAACTTTAATAGTTTTGCCCCCTTCCCCCTCCCCCCTTCTCCACCGTCACACAGAGAGCTTGCCATGGCAGTGGGGGAAGTGTGCAGCCATCCGACGGCATGTGATGAACAATAGCACTGCTCGTGTGCCCAATTGTTGACCATCCCCATTCAAATCAAAACAGTCGAAGATTGCACTATGACTATATCCATGAACAAAACAAGAACAATGGCTTGTATGGGAAGGAACGCCATATGAACAAAAATAATAGTGTACAATGCGGTAGTAAAACAGGTCAGCCATTTTAATCATCTAGGACATATCACAGACCAGAAAGTAGCAAAATGTTTAAACATGTTTGGAACAATAAACAGGTACTTCAGAAGTAAGGCACAAAAAAAAAAACGAATTAAGTTTTATGAAGTAATGTCCGCCTCCGCACTCCTCTATGGGTCGTGTGTCATTCGTTTACAAATGAAAAGCAGGTAGCATCAAGACAGCTGAAATAGACTTTTTTGGGTTGTAAAAGGCTCTACCAAACTAAACAGATCAAAAAAAGTGCGACATATGGAGTTACTAAACCCATATTATATAAGAAACAAAACTGAAAACAATAGGAGAAAATCGAGCAAATGTCTCAAAGACTACCTTGCAAAGTCAGAAATTGCATCCCTGTGCGGCGAATAATTCTAGGAATGCGAAGGAGAAAGAACATTATAGAAGGCCAAGGTCTACCGAGCGATGTACAGAAGAAGAAAAGTAGTGGTTTTCATTGCGAGAAGAAGCCGCTCACATTTCACCATTCGCTCCGAGATGACTTCAGACTGTAGTGCGAAGCTCCATAACATATGTCGGGACAAACTTTGGTTGCAACGACACGGTCGACGTGGGAGCGATATTTTGCGCCCGCTTTCCTCTGCGGACATCGGCCGTATCGAATATCGGCGCGGCGAATGTGCCTGGATTTCGAAGCGCTGAGCCAATCAGAGAGGCCTGGCTGGCTGGCGGCAACCTGCGCAGAGGTCACGCTGAACTCCGTCTCCCAACTCCCATGGGGCAACAGACGTCGAATGCCGCGGTGCAGCTCCGCCCAGAATGCGGGTAGTGGTGGGTATGTTGTGGAAGGGGGAAGAGGGAGGGGGGAGTCTCGGTGCGCGTGGCTAGAATTGGTCCAGCCTTCTGGCTTACAGAGGAATCCTTTTCGTCCCCTCCCTTCCCCTCCCTACCCCACCACACACAGGAAATGTTCCGACTTTTGGCACGATTACCACAGGAGACTAATATACTATTTGCGACTATTTTTTTATCAAATGCGGCTACTGCGACTATTTTTAATAAGAGTGCCGAAAATGCAACAGTTTTACAGAACCAGACGACTATTTTTTCCCAGGTGACTATTTATGATTGGTTGTTTTGGGGGAGGACACCAAACTACGAGGTCATCGGTCTTATCGGATTTGGAAAGGACGGGGAAGGAATTCGGCTGTGCCCTTTCAAAGGAACCATCCCGGCATTTGCCTGGAGTGACTTAGGGAAATAACGGAAAACCTAAATTAGGATGGCCGGACGCGGGATTTAACCGTCGTCCTCCCGAATGCGAGTGACTGTTTATGATTTTCATTCAAGGATAATATTTGTGTATAGTTCGTTTCTGCTTACACGTGACTTCGAAAAACTCATACTACTTCGTGTTATGACGTCATCCTGTAATATATTTGGCTCTGGTAACTTATACGCAGTGATCTCTGGTTTAGATGTTGGCGATCATTAACGATGTAGTAATGGAAATACGTAATTTATATGTTGACATAATAGGCCTAGGCACCCACTATCACAGTTTCTTTCTTTTGCAGGGAATAAAAATTCGGAAAGCACTTACAATGTCCTCCCTGAGTGGTTTAGAAGAACAGACAGTCCTGTGCATATATTTTCTTTGTAGTACAAAATGATTTATGAAAGAAGTAATTGTTGCATACATAGTTACACGTAGTCAACGCGTACACAACTTTCCCACTAGAGCGCGCCACGCTAAGCACAACAGCGCAGGCGCAACGTTCGTCCGTCTCCGCACTACGAGATGGCGCTGCCTTAGAGACGGAGCAAATTCTGCTTCCGCCGATCCCCATATTAATATGTAACGCAGCCAGTGAGATTGCTGCTAACGTAGAACCTTTTCTCCTCGCGGATCATACTCACGCAGTGATACATGAATGCACGAGGTATTATAACGAGTGTACAGACCTCCGATTAGTCAGTCTGCATTTGTCTGCACCAGTCTGTACCAGTCTAAAGTCAAGTTTCAGTCTGCGCCTAATAAGATTACCATATTCCTGTACATAGCCATGAAGATAAATGTATAGACACTTTTGTCAAGTATCAGAGATATATGTGAGAATAAGATTAATGTACCAATACCAAAGGAACTTCAGATTGTCAATTGGAAATAGCATCCAGAACCAAGTAAATTTTATGCTTGTTATTATTTTAAAAAATGTGTGTGAAAATTAATCATGTTCTGTTTAAAGTTGGTTACCGCCAATTTGCTACTCAAATCGTGCCAAGTGGCATTTCTATCGTCTGACCTAACGGCAGAAGATAAACACGCCACGATAAGACCACGAGAAATATTGCAGACACTCACCTACTTCGTTAGAGCGACAAGTCAAATAATCTGATGGTGTATGTACCGAAGGTCTTACAGTACGCACACCACAGTAATCACAGTTATTTGTAACCAAAAAATAATAATAATTGTGAAACAAAATGTTTTCCTGCTCTGAAACAGCATTTTGCTAAAACGTGCACAAACAAAAGGCGAAAGTCAAGTAGAACAGCAAACAGCGTCTGTTACAAAAAACGCAGGAAATTACAGCCTCAAGAGAAACTTTAAACGCTGGTATTAGAAAAGAGAACACACGTGTAACATCATTACAGTAATTTAATTCAAAAGAGGAAATAACAAAAGCTGAACTCCTTTGAGCAGTAAGTGTTGATTCTTTTTCCATTGTAGGCCAGATGTCGTATTTCTAAGTTGTGAGCTACAGTACGACTCTCACTGGATTTACCTGATATTGTTCAACAAAATTTCGGGCGAACTGCCGGATTTTTGCAACTTCCTGCCACAATATTTCGGCGCATTGTGGCAGGAAGTTGCAAACATCCGGCAGTTCGCCAGAAATTTTGTTGAACAATATGTACGCCGGGAATGTTTCAAATATACCTTGATATTTCTTGCTTGTGTTATCAACCCCGACTTCAGAACTGCCTCTCTGGTGCCTTTACCTTTCATAACGCCATCTAACAGACTCTCAATTTTCTTTTCCATTATGCCGAATATTGTTCTTGTTAAACACTTATATCCGTGATCCGTTACGTAATCAGCGGTATAGGTATTACCGTGATGTTCCCTGCTGACGAGTAGTTTTTCTCCGGTGTCCGCATCTCGTGATCTTGCGGTAGCGTTCTCGCTTCCCGCACACAGGATCCCGGGTTCGATTCCCGGCGAGGTAGGGGATTTTCTTGCCTCGAGATGACTGGGTGTTGTTGTGTCGTCTTCATCATCATCATTCATCCCCATTAAAGTCAGAGGAAGGCAATGACAAACCACATCCACTAGAACCTTGCCTAGTCGGCGGTGCGGGTCTCCCGCATCGTCCCCCTACCTCTCCTTGGAGTATGGGACATTATCATTTTGTCCGATGTGCCTATGCTGTTACTGGCTATGATATTCAAATTGTGTTAAGGCCACAGAGTCCGAAGACTAGGTAGTATACACATACAAATGTGGGGGATTCTGACGTTTTTTTTGCAATGATAGTAATGGTTACACAAGGGTCACACGATGATACAAACCTGGTTTGTCAACCTTGCTTGCTAATGTCCCATTATGTACTCCTAACTAAAATGCACAGCATCGCAACGCTCGCTGAAATTTTCATCTCACTGCTTCCGCAGTGTAGGAATGTGCCACCGTGTAATTGGTACAGTACAATTGCAGCGCCAGTGGGAACGAGAGGAAAAAAGGACCGCACAGTTACGGAATAACAGAGCAGTGTCACCTGACATGAATGGGGCCACTTTTTTCGTGTTCAGCCGCTAGCCGAAATAACGAGCGTGAAGTCTGAAATCTTCCAAAAGCAAGCAGTAACAGCCAAAGTATGGCCCGGCCGTTCTACAACTTACATAGCGGTTGTGTGTGTCTATTACTGAGTAACTTTCATGCACATTTTCTGAGTTGTATTAGCGCTTCCATTCACCTTTCAACTACAGTGTCACTTGGTGTATTAACTTGCCGATCTCGAAATCATCACAGATATAAATCTAAATTCTTTTTACAGACTGAACGCCTAGCACTTCCGTGCTATTGCTCTTATTATAGAATTGGAAGGAAAATCAGCATTCGCCGTATTTTGTTGTTTTATTGTCAGCAAAATCGATTTTCAGTCACTTAGTGGCCATCCTCAGTTCTGTAATGTACAATTAAAATTGGTAGGCACTGGTATCAAGCTATAACCGCAAGCTTACAGCGATCACATAAACTCTGAGTTTATATGACCGCTCTAAGCTTGCGGTTATAGCTTGATACCAGTGTCTATCAATTTTAATTGTATATTGCAGCACTGAGGATGGTCACTAAGTGACTGAAAATCGATTTTGCTGACTATAGAAACACCAAAATACGGCGAATGCAGATTTTCCTTCCAGTTCTATCCACTATTTGGTCGTGGTGCACACAACACTCCACGGAGTCGCCAATCAATACTCTTATTATATTACGTTTCAACTCACTATGAACGGCATAGTTCTTAAACACAGAGCATAAAACTATTGACTCATATTGTCCAGGTATGCAGAAAAATGGTTTGATCAGAGTACAGCACAGCAGAAAATTTCGTGTTGATAGTAAAAACTAAAAATCGTCACAGGGAAGCAGCTATCGGAATGCGGTCAGTAATACAAAAAGAATTCTGTCTGGATTTCGAAGTATTTCTATTAATATACAGCGTGCCCAGAAAGACTGAAATACTTGTAAGCGTGTTGCATGGTACGCTGTGCTGAGAAATAATTGTTAAGAAAAAATTTCTATATGTTGCGCCATTTCCGTGTTAACTAGCAAGTAAGTTAGCCAAGCAGGTCGTTGCGTGTCCAGATTCAAGAAGCCACCAAAGATGGTGTCGCCAAACGAATTCTTCTTTTGGTTTGCTGAAATGAAACAAGAGAGGGATAAACATATTGGAAACGGACTTTCCCGTTAACTAAACAAACCCGCGACGAAATGCGCTGCTCTTCTTTGGATTTTCTCTGTTTCCTCCGTCATTCCTATCTGGTACGGATCCAAAACTAACGAGTAATAATGAAGTATCTGTCGTATGAGGGTTATGTAAGCTTCGTCCTTCGTGTGTCGGACAACACTTACAGACGGTTTTTCCAACAAATCTCAGTCTGGTATCTGCGTTACCCGCAATAATTGTTTTTATTTAGTCATTACACTTTAAAGCGTTCCGTGCGTATACTCTCAGATAAATAATCTATGTGACTGCTTACAATAATTGTTCAGAAATCGTGTAATCTTACGGTATCTGGGATTCTGACTATTTACGCTCAATACGTTACATGTAGTTACGTTGGAGATCAACTGCCTATTCCTGCACTTACCATCTATCCTCTGCATTTCTTCTGCCATTTCACTAGTATTTCACATCGTTGCACCATTTCTGTGTAAGTTTTCAAGCATCGTGATTTGACACAGCCTCGGTCAAAGAACATACTTTCTTCAGGCACTAAACTGAGTTTTATTAATTTATTATTGTTCAAGATAAACTGCTGTGTAACTGAAAGTGGTGGATTTAATATAGTGATTTATAGCTATTGTGTCAGTTCACGATTTTTCAAATAAATACAGGAAAGCTGTAATTTATGAAATTACGAAAATAACATTCTCCATACAGGCTGAATCAACTAAACCCTGCACCACTTTTATTTTGTTAACGATTCATAGCACTGAGACTTGACAGCAGCCAGAGGAAAGCGTGATTTTTTTGCGTGGATAATACTCGTAACTTCTGTACCATTCGAGACAGTCAAGCATTGATGTTTTTTTTATCAACTGCTTGAGCGAAGTGAAAACAAAGATACCCTATAAATCACAGAACACGCTTTTGCTCGAATGTTCATAGTCAAAAAAGGCGAGGAATTGACAAACTGGGTATGAAATTGACCAGCCTGAGATCTAGTTTCGCCATAAGATAGTATGTTTGGTTAAAAGTAATAAGGTAATTAAGAAAGGTTTAGTAAGCGATTTGAGGAAGAATGAAACAATGAATTTTATCCGAATTTTCATTGCCGAACGAAGAATGGGAAACGGACAAATGGTGCACCAAACTGATCTGCGTCAGGTATATTTTTGCAAACAATTGTGTAATTGCTTGAAAGCAATCACGGTAACTGAGAAGACTTGATTATTCATTTCACGAAATATTGAAATATTTCACAAACAAACTTCATCATGTTGATCCCATATCTGACACTAATGTTAATCTATATAAATAAAAATCAGTTACCGCATGTATGAAATATCAATTAAGAACGCCTCGATAGATCTGGTTGATTTTTATTTTTGTTGTTTCGCAACTGTCAGGACAGGGTCTGTATGTAAGAAAATTTTTGGATAATCCACCTGAAGCGTTGGAAATTAAACTTAGTTGTGAAAGATCATCACTTGAGAAAATTTTAATTGTAGTTTTGGTATGAAAAACAAAATAAAAAATAACTTTTGTGTTCAGTTTGACAGTAGGGCTGTCATATGTTTATAACAAAAAATAAGTTTGATAGTTATGTATATAACATAAAAACACATGTGTAATATATAAAGGACAAAAAGTTGTTACCGAAACTCTCTAAAAGTTCTTGACGAATTTACTACCAATTTTTACCAGACACTCTAATGAACATTCAGATGAACATCGGCTATATATTTAGTACATAATACACAATATATTTTACATGTATGTAATATATAAAGGGAAGCGTAGTTACAAAAAACCTTGAAGAGGTCTTGTTAGATTTACTTCAAATTTTTACGTGATACTCTACTCAACATGCAGACGGAAATGGACACAGATAGGGGGGGGGGGAGGAGGAGGCTATAAAGAGAGTGATGGGGGGAGGGGGACGAGGAGAAGGAGATGTACGAGACAAGAGAGGGTATGAGAAGATGGGCAAAAAAGTTTGGATGTATATGCCACTCCTAGACAAATTTAGGAATTGCGAAGCATTTTCGGGTCCGTTAGCAATTCATTAAAACCACCTCAGCTGCATCATTACACTTTTATTGCCTTACGCAAGATTTCTTTCTTTGAATATTTTCAGGCTGGCGAGCTGTGCTAAAGTAATGATATAAATCGTCTCGTTGTCGTAGATAATGCCTGGCGGAAGTATGAGGAGGACGCGCGACATGCTACGTACAATACGCAGCCCTTTAAATGACAAACGCTGTATAAAACAGCATCATATCCCAACAGCATCGTGGAAACACCGACGTTTTCACGGTTGGCAGGACTGATTCAGCGAGAGTGGCGCCAGCGAGCGCTTCTCGGCAGTCGCAGGAAGGACCCGTCCGTACAGAACTGGCGCCGCATCTCTGCCGTAATCGGGCCGTTGTCTTTGATCAGTAGTATGCGAAACTACCGTCAGCCGCGCGGACGAGAGCGAGCGGCGTGCGGTAATGCGAGGCGCATTTAGCTGTTCGGTGCGCACGACTGCGGGCCGAGAGCGTAGAATGGGCCACCGGAGGCCGCCCTTATAGTCGATGCGGGGAGGATATATATCCACAGTGCGGCGCGCAGCGGCATGCCTGCGGCGGCCACCTGAAACGCTAAACTCTGTCCTGCGGGGGATACCCAGCGCCGCTGAATTCCAGCGACCGCTGCCTAGCCTACACTATCCCTCCTACTGGTGCCCACCGGTGCGGGTGCGGACCATCGATTCACTTACCGCTGCCGCTGCGAATAGCATTAAAATGCAACTGGCTGGCAACCGAGGGCGACGCCCCGCCATTACGATACGGCTCAGCATCGTCAATTGCAATGAATGGGCCAAAAGCGCCATTAGTGGCCGCTGACCTTGAACTATACAATCTATCCACATTATACAATGTAAGCTTTCACGGCCGGTATTGTCTTCACTTAAAACTTCCGGGCTGAACATAAGAGGAATTGCCGCCTGGGTCACACGGATAAATCGGCCGCAGCGGAACATGTTTACCAGGAAGGTGATCATGAAATAAAATTCAGCGAGACGAGCGTCATATCAAAAACCTCACATTATTATGCACGTTTGTATAGAGAGGCTATCGAGATTGATAAACATCGTAATAATTTTAACAGGAAAGACGAAGGTGTTAAACTGGATAAAATTTGGATGTCACCGTTGCACCGCAAGCGTGACGATCGATTACTTTCAATCGAGAATGTTGGCATTAGCAGAGACAATCTCATAGCCGACGCCACGTGATCGACTGTGGCGCCCTCTGTACTGCCTATATAATCAGCGCTTCGTCGAGTTCTCTTCGCAGTTCGCGGCTTTACCTCCGAGGATGTCTCCCGCAGTCCGAGACGAAACGTCAGGAGAGAGTTTTATACTTCGACCACGGCCTATCAGCCCGGAAGTTTTAAGTGAAGACTATCCACATTAGTATGAAAACAATTCAGTTCAAATTTCAGTTACATCATAAACACAAATATTTTTTAATCGCAGATGTCATTATGTAACTGAATTAATTCATTGAATGAAATAAGGAAATTTTCCATAAAAGAGAGTTTTAGTTCCTACATACTCTTACATATTACACCGCTGTAACCCTCAAGACCGTTACGTCGTCTCCTCCATCAAAATGCATTTTTGTTGATGGTGTTCTACATGTTTTGCCTTAAGACCGCTATTCAATACCTGTTGCTAGGGATTGAAAAACAGACCGGTTGAAACTGATACCGGCATTTTAGTTCTGAATAACCGGTATTTTACGGTATTTATTTGGTCTCGGTTCTAACAGGTGTTTCTGTCTCTTTCTAATAACCCGGTAGAAATTGAAAGTACCAACTAGCCGTAGAAGCAGTACGAAAAAAAAGTAAATGTCGTGTGACTTGAGTCTCCCGTTGGGTAGACCTTTCGCAGGGTGCAAGTCTTTCGATTTGACGCCACTTCGGCGACTTGCGCCTCGATGGGGATGAAATGATGATGATCAGGACAACACAACACCCGGTCCCTGTGCGGGGAAAATCTCCGACCCAGCCGGGAATCGAATCCGGGCCCTTATTATTGACATTCTGCCGCGCTGACCACTTTTTTTAAATTTGTGTTTTTTTGCAGGCTAGCGCCCTACTAACTCTTTTTCGGTTTTTTATTTTTATGTATTTATTTTATTTTACTTTTTATTAAAGAAGGTAGGAGAAACAGAAACCTTATTATTCACAAAATAAACATAGTACGTCCTGACACATGATAACTGTCCGGGAAGAAACCTCTCTGCCGTCCTACCATGCAGCATGAAATAACAACAAAATTAAAGTGGGGCCACCTCCGGCACCCTAAAGAAAAGTATTTACCACTCAGCTACCGGGGGCGGACAGTACTAAAATTTTTCGTTTTTAAATAAACCTTGTTTAGAGAACGAGTACCGTAATCTTTATTCTTAAATTTTGCATTGCTTTGGAATATTGTATTATAAAAAATGGGAAAAGCAACTAGCGCTGTTGTAATAACAATGCCGACAAAAAGGAGCAACCAACACATGGCATAAGAACTGGTTCAAAAATGGTTCAAATGGCTCTGAGCACTATGGGACTTAACATCTATGGTCATCAGTCCCCTAGAACTTAGAACTACTTAAACCTAACTAACCTAAGGACAGCACACAACACCCAGCCATCACGAGGCAGAGAAAATCCCTGACCCCGCCGGGAATCGAACCCGGGAACCCGGGCGTGGGAACCGAGAACGCTACCGCACGACCACGAGATGCGGGCTAAGAACTGGTACAGCATGGCTGAGGCAGAAATGTACCTGTTACCATGTGACGTGGCCTGTTAGATGGTAGGCAAGGACATCCAGTGCGCAAGACTTGCCTCATCTCTACCTGTTAGTTTCTCAATATGGTCGCCGGGCATTAGTTGTATTACAGAATGGCACCATCCGTAGTCTTCAAGTATTTTGCGGAATACAACGCTCCATTTTCTATAATAGATTAAACACGTGAGCTACAATAACCGACTTTTACGTGACATAAGGGAAAAACGTAAAAGTTAACAGTTCATTTATAGTTAAAAACAAAAATAGAAATTAGCTGATCTACTGCCCTTTATCTGCTTGTAGTCGTTGGAGACGGACAAATTAACACGAGAAACAGAGTTCATCAATCCCGCTTTTCTCTATTTAGCACTGACTATTCGTAATGTACAAATAGTGGCATGAACTCCGATTAAAACACCACTTTGAGCAGAGTTTCAGAAATAATAAAATAAATAGTAGAATACTGGTGATTTTTTTAATAGTCAAACGCTTTCTAACTTCTCGAGCAAAGCAGCGAACGGTGGACGAACTAAGTTTACTTTTACTTGCATATTTAATTTAGTATTTTGATTCTATGTATTTTGAAACTGAGGGAGTCAAAATTTTACAGTCTTTGTTCGATTTCTACGTTTATTACAGGAAGAAAGGAATAAAAAAATTTTCCCGTATGCATGAAGTGTGTACAGCAGGTCTTGGGTAATGGTCTCTGATCGAAATCGGTCGCACAGTAACTGAACAGCAGCAATAGGTTATTTCTGGAACAAGTTATTTTGAGTTGTTTTAATAGTCCGGTTAAACTAGCGTTGGAAAAAATCGATACGACCAAAAACCAGCTATTTCAGTGATAACCACCATCCCAATATGTTGCGCGAAAGTGATACATCAAGCAAATTTTCAGGAGAGGAGGATGAGTGAAAATTTAAGTTAAAGTACAAGCATAATTTACAGATTTTGTAAACGCACGTTAAAAAACACACATTAAGTGAAAAAGATAACATTTATAAATAATGATTAACCATGCAGAGGTAGCTGCACGGAGTGTCAATCAGCGATACTATCCAAAAAAAAAAAAAAAAAAAATATAGAAAACAAAACGGCAAAGAACTGCCATTACGACTAGTATTACCTATGTAGCATAGCATGAAAACTTTCAATTCAAAATTGAATTTGGATCTTTAACTTGTAAACTGGGTCCATAGCATAATGTGAAAAAGTTCCTGTAACTTCTATAAAACCCCTGCATCTAACTTTCCCTGCTTTATTTCAAACAATGACAATACTTTCAGTTTTATCCACTACATCCATCCCTTGAATGCGGAGAAAACGTAGATGGATTGCTTTGTCGGATTCTTTGTATAGCCTCGTACTTTTGCCGTTACATTTTGTGTAATCTCTGAATGATTGCAGCTATAACAGACACTCCACGCTTGTACCGTGTACCGCCTAACCATTCCGTATATATATATATATATATATATATATATATATATATATATATATATATATATATATTACATTTTCGATATGGTCAAACTGTAAAACCGCCGTTCCTGTCTGTTTGAAAACGCTAAGCTAAAAAACTACTGGACGAATTTGCACTGTATTTTCATAGGTAACGTGAGCGCATCGTGGGCCAACATAAAGGCTTTATTTCATCAAAGTGAGAAGTTACAGTAACTTAACGTTTTAGGAGTCTGCTCAGCTAAGCAGTTCGCATGATTTCCTTTTTGATGGCGTAGTACGACAAAGAACAAATAACCACTAGATGACGCTATTAGTTTCGTAGTACAAAGAAAAAACCAATACTCGTAGATGCGGCTGATATTTTTTTTAATTTTTTATTTTTTGTAATTCTTACCACAGTGACAGAAGTAATTTCGGAAGTTTACATCAGTGGCAGAATTAAGTGCTGCAGTCTTATCTTTTCTTGCTAGGAAACAGAAAGTGATTTCCCTTGGGCGTTAAAAACTTAATCATATTGTTGTATTTCGTTCGATTGGTTTCACTTAATTTGACTTCTTGACTGCCGGCCGGAGTGGCCGAGCGGTTAAAGGCGCTACAGTCTGGAACCGCACGACCGCTACGGTCGCAGGTTCGAAGCCTGCCTCGGGCATGGATGTGTGTGATGTCCTTAGGTTAGTTAGGTTTAATTAGATGTAAGTTCTAGAAGAGTTATGACCACAGCAGTTGAGTCCCATAGTGCTCAGAGCCATTTGAACCATTTTTTTGAACTTCTTGACTAGGAAAAACGAATTTATTGACAAAGTGATCATATAAGGGTATCTTTTTAACCGACCGAGGTAAAAAGCGACGGTATGCAAAGGCACTTCTTTAACTTCTGTTGCGAAGCACAGCTATTGCTTGTATTTTTGTTATAATTTTCAAACATCCTTTTCGCCCCAAAATTTCCCGTATGCATGAAGTGTGTACAGCAGGTCTTGGGTAATGGTCTCTGATCGAAATCGGTCGCACAGTAACTCAACAGCAGCAATAGGTGCTATACACTCTCATTTCTGCACAAATTGAAGGTCTATGGGTTGCAATTAAATTACTGGGTATTACAAACACTAACAAATGAAATGGGGTTTGTAACAGAGAAAATGCAGAAGTTAAGGCGAACCGAAGACTGCATTTTAATGGCAAAAAGTTTAGAAAGTTTAACAAATCTTCTGAAGCGACTAATTACACTCTTCCATCCTCTTCTGGAGTACTGCTGCGCGGTGCAGAATGCATACCAGATAGGACTGACAGACATCGAAAAAGTTCACAGAAAGGCAGTTCGTCAGCCGGAGTGGCCGAGCGGTTCTAGGCGCTACAAAAATGGTTCAAATGGCTCTGAGCACTATGGGACTTAACATCTATGGTCATCAGTCCCCTAGAACTTAGAACTACTTAAACCTAACTAACCTAAGGACATCACACGACACCCAGCCATCACGATAGGCGCTACAGTCTGGAACCGCGCGAACGGTACGGTCGCAGGTTCGAATCCTGCCTCGGGCATGGATGTGTGTGATGTATTTAGGTTTGTTAGGTTTAAGTAGTTCTAAGTTCTAGGGGACTGATGACCTCAGACGTTAAGTCCCATAGTGCACAGAGCCATTTGAGCCAAAGGCAGTTCGCTTTGTATTATCGTGAAATAAGGGAGAAAATGTCAGGGATATGAGATAGGAGTTGTGGTGGCTATCATTACAACATACGACTTTTTCGTTACGGCTATATCTCTTCACGAATTTTTAACCACCAACTTCCTCCTCCGAAAGCCAAAGTATTTTGTTGACTGCAACCTTTATAAGGACAAATGACAGTCGAGATACAATAACACAAATATGAGATCTCTCGGTGAAATTTGCGTGTTCGGTTTTACCTCGTGTTATTCGAGAGTGGAACGGTAAAGAAAGAGTCTGTGCTATGCACTTCATTGTGAAATGCTATGAAATGTACACGTAGTTCCCTGTCGATAACCATGGAACAGTGTGATGTAACCCATTTTAGTTCTAACGTTGTCGGTTTTCGACAAAGAAAGCTACTGAACAATTAATATTCATGCTCCTCCAAAGATATCCGACGTCGTGAAATTCGAATGAACTACTTGGGGACACGACTGCTAACTACCGCTTAATTTACGAGCCAAGCGAAAAAAAAGGAATTCATCTATCATGCTAATTATTCACGTATTCATTCAATTCCGTTTCGTTTCGAAGTATTACCCACAGGCATGAAACAATGAGGTTCGCTTCAGCAGTTCACTTCTGATGTTTTAATCGGAAACTGTCAGGCTATTTCTCTTGTTTAACCGCATTATGCCGCATTGATCGACGTTAAAGGGGAGCCGTCATTCCGTACATCAAGTGGATGCACAGTTTAAAGCTGACTATGCACGTGCTAACTGACTAGGGACATTTGCTTCCGCAATCAAAACGGAGCGCGTCGGTGCCAAAGATTGCAGGGGTATTTTTACCTGCTAAGGCGACTGGATAAAACACATGAAGTCAAACAATATAATTGCTCAATTTTTGACAGTACGGACAAACCGGTGTGTATGTGTGTTGTGGACCATTAAGGTAAATAGAAGGAAGTACTGCAACAAGGAGATGAAGTCACGAAGTCAAAAGATGTGGGTCTGGGATTTTTTGCCGTCTATCGCTGTGAGTCTCACCTATGGCAAGTTAAGAGTAAATATTATGACGATCGAGAGATGAAGCAAGGCATATTCAGAATTGATACAAAAACTGAAATAAGTAGGTCCTGTTTCCAACAGAATGGCTCTGAGCACTATGCGACTTAACTTCTGAGGTCATCAGTCACCTAGAACTTAGAACTAAGTAAACCTAACTAAGTAAACCTAACTAACCTAAGGACATCACACACATCCATGCTCGAGCCAGGATTCGAACCTGCGACTGTAGCGGTCGCTCGTTTCCAAACTGTAGCGCCTAGAACCGCACGGCCACTCCGGCCGGCTGCTTCCAACAAACAGAGATTGTATTATGCATATTAAACAGTAATAGAAACAATTATTTGACGGCTATTCCAAATGTACAGGGTGTGTTGTATCGGACGAAAATACGCTCGTAGATAGAATGGTAGGTTTTTCACTTTGCTCCGAGAGGAGACCAAGTGGATACTGTAAGACATTAAATATTAGTTCACCTTATTATAGTCCGCCCCTGGTAGCTGAGTGGTCAGCGCGACGGAATGTCATACCGAAAGGCCCGGGTTCGATTCGCGGCTAGCTCGGAGGTTTTCTCCGCTTAGGGACTGGGCGTTGTGTTGTCCTTATCATCATCGTTTCATGCCCATCGACACGCAAGTGGCCGCAGTGACGTCAACTTGAAAGACTTGCACCAGGCGAACGGTCTACCCGATGGGAGGCGCTAGCCACACGGCATTTCCGTTTACCTTATTATAACATAGATCAGAAGAATTATTTAAATTTGTACTCCTACAATCGATTTCTACATGAATGTCCTGAGTTCTTTGAACTGTCCCTTAACATTAACGTATTACCTGATACATCTAAAATACACTTCTGTCACTCAGAGCACATTTCTTTATTTATTATTTATTTATTTATTTAACCTTATCTGGTTAGGGCCATCAGACCCTCTCCTAGTATCGAATCAGGGTTGTATACATACAGTATGTTTTACATCATCGTCACCGGGAGGAATAACATTTTTAATATGACAACTACTATTACAGCGATTTGATAGTGTGAACTGTCAGTGTGAGTAAATTATACTGATTATGAAGTAACGAAGTTAATTACTTGCACTATTGCACACACAGTCACTAACAGTGATGATGATGATGATGATGATGATGATGATGATGATGATGATGATGATGATAATAATAATAATAATAATAATAATAATAATAATAACTGTGACATTAATAACAATACTGATAATGTCAGATATAAGAAAAATTTATAGGTCTACAAAACAGATGTTTTCTAATACAGCGGGTTCCAGAAAAAAGAAATTTAAGGAGAATGCATCGGCTAAGAATATTAAGAAATGAGGAAGACCAGGCTGAAAAGAGGGATGTACAAGTGTAGCGAATACGTACAGGGACAATGGTAATCTTATTGCTGCTGTCTTCTGAAGCTGGAGATGTTACTTAGTTTTCTAATAAAATACGGTAGGTTCGTGCGGAGTCTACTTCCTGCCAGTGAAGAAGGACTTCGAGAAGATGGCTGACCCATAGAGTGAGACAGGGAGAATTATGCTCTGATGGGAACGGATGTTTCTCCAATCTTGTTTAGAGAAGAGCGTTAAGGTCTAGGAGACATATGAGGGACGGTGTTCATTGCTAAGACAGAGGGTACTGAAATCTCGGCGCTTGTCTGCACGCAACCAGGATTCCTGTGCATTTGATAGTAAAATGTGATCGAAGAGTCGAATAACACAGATATAACGAACAAAGGCATCCACAACTAGTGTCAGGCGCCACCGTGTGATTTGCTGGGAAATGCCTTGCAAAATAACTGGAAGTATAAGGGTTTGTACAAGTTTGTTTTCCAGTTCGAGAGGGATGAGCTTTTTATGTTTCTGTAGGGCATGGACAGATGCTGATGCCTTCTTGCACATTACAGTCACGTTCTCAGTCCAGTTTATGTTTTCACGTACTACTACTCCTTGACCCTTTCCCAAATGAGAGAAGTTGATATTTGTCCCATTTAGGGTTAAAGATGGTACGGATTCCCGATATTTCAGGCTGATGAGCTTAGAATGAACAATCAGAACCGTTGGTTTTTTTCTGGGTTCATCTCTAACCCTATATCCTGCGCTCATTTTGATTGTGTACACAGGTCGGTACTGTTGATTCTCGATAGCTGTCTTCAGGTTTATAGGTTTTTCAGTTAGATACAACTGAAGGTCATCACCGTACATGTGGTATTTGCAATAGGACAATACAGATGATACATCATTTAGGTACAATGGAAAGAGTGTAGGATCTAATACCGATCCCTGGGTGATGCCAGATACAGCCAGCCTCCATTGTGACTTTATGGTGCCAAACATGTCGCACTGCTGGCAAGACTTCAGGTATGAGCGAATCCGTTGCACTGCACTTAACGAGAAATTTAGGCTGACAAGTTTGGCAAGTAAAATGTCATAGACGCCGGTGTCAAAGTCTTTGCTGAAAGTAAGAATAACTTTCATGTAGAGTTTGGTTAATACACAGATCACGCAGCTGGCCTCATAGAAGACGATACTGCCGTTTTAGGACCCTAATGCACTGGAATGCTACGGCAGATCTACTGGCAGACACGCCAGACACAAGCATGAAGACGCAACGGAGCACCCCACACTTGTCATCTACGTTAGTGTGGCGGCTCTGCCGGCAGAGGTCGCCACGAAGTTCTGCCGCCAGGCCTGCCAACATGGCACCTTCTGGCTGCTCCCACACCAGGAAGCCAGCAGAGCCGCCGAACGCTATCCATTCCTATTTTCATCCGCACACGTGAGCGTTGAGGATACTTTTGACACTGAATCTTTCATCTCGCAGATTCAGATGAAATCATCAACTTGGGACAATCCATCTCAGAAATATTCAAAACGATAAGTCGAAAAAAAAGTGTTGTGGATTACGAGGGTCACGAATGAAGCTCAGTTCGAAGACTAAACATCTCCACATTATAGTCAAGTTCAAACGAGGTACTGGAAGATGTAGAGCTGTGAGGGCGGGGCGTGAGTCGTGCTTGGGTAGCACAGTTGGTAGAGCACTTGCCCGCGAAAGGCAAAGGTCCCGAGTTCGAGTCTCGGTCTGGCACACAGTTTTAATCTGCCAGGAAGTTTCAAGTTCAAACTACATACACTATCGCACTTTCTCGACTCTGGCTGGCTGGTGATCTTGGAAATTATGAATCCTCAATTTCCTTACAGGCTGTTCCTGATGCTCCACTCCAACAAGAGCTTTACACCACAGACAAGGCTATCCGGGCTATGTCAGTTTTCCTCGAAACCTACTTGCAGAGGTAAATCGCATAGCTACACCTCCCTCTGAGCCAAGTGATGCCAGTGTACGCAGCTCGTGGTCTCGCGGTCGCTTTCTCGCTTCCCGAGCACGGGGTTCCGGGTTCGATTCACGGCGTGGTCAGGGATTTTCACCTGCCTCTAGATGACTAGGTGTTTATGTTGTCCTCATCATTTCAACATCATTCACGGAGGTGGCAAGAGAGGACTGAGAAAATGGTTGGGGATTTGTACGGGCGCTGATAACCGAGCATTTGAGCGCCCCACAATCCAAACCTCAAGTGGTGCCAATGGGGCAGATACATCAGACACGCTAGAATTATTTTAAGAAAAAAGGCACGTAAACAAAGCAGACAGTTTTCTAGCTTCTTGTCTGAAATGTTTATAAATTGAATTTCAGTTTATAGTTACGTACTTTCCAAATAAAAATTGAAAAGCACTTCTATGCATACTTTACAGTTACAACTAAAACTGTTAATACCACTGCAGACAACAAATAATTAGCTACCGAGCAGACAGGTTCAAAAATGTTTCATATGGCTTAGAACTACGTAAACCTAAGTAAGCTAAGGACATCACACACATGCATGCCCGAGGCAGGATTCGAACCTGCGACCGTAGCAGCAGTGTAGTTCCGGATTGAAACGCCTAGAACCGCTCGGCCACAACGGCCGGCAGCACACAGGTAACGAAAATCTTTTTCACTGGTGAGATTACTTTCCTTAAAACACTGGCCGTTCTCGTCAGTTAACCCAGAGATATCTGCATTACCTCGTCAAATGAACAGAATGGCATTCTCGGATACTGGAAAATTTAGCACAGTAATTTCTTAAATCAAAAGCGAGTCAAATAACGCGTTGATGTCACGATCAGCTATGAAGGGATGTGGCCAGAACTTCTTTTTCTGGATTCACTTTTTAGTTCAAACTTGCACATGAAGCTTTTAGCTTTTCTACTGAACGGAGGCCGAAAGCATTACTCTGGCGTTTCTGCTAGTGTCTTGTACTGCTAGACCGGAGCGCTCCCAGCAGACCTAGCTTGAAGAGCTGTTGCGGCGACGCAGCGGAACGTTTCTGGGCGTGGCTACGCAAATTTGTAGATGTGGCTTGCAGCGTCTATCTTCTCGTACGGTCGCGCTGCGAGGTACCATCATTGCTTTGGCACCTCGCTCTTCGGACAACACTACAGGGTGGACCCGAACTTCGGCGACGAAATGGCGGACGTTGTTCAGGAAAGCTTTGACTCGCACGGACAGCCACTCGCTTCCGGGACACTGGAAGGGAAAGCTGGCGACCGGACTACCCGGATGTGGTTTCTAGGCGGTTTCCCATATCCAAGCAGGAAGGTACTGGGGTGCCACCCACTTCCCGCCTCAGGTATACACTTATCAAACACTTCGAGAAACGTTTTCACACTTGACCACGTGATCAACGCTAGACACAGACAGGTGGGGTATACAGATTCCTTCCGTGGGAGTGTTGTGGCGGCAGTACAGGCAACCGGCCACCAAGTACCACTAACACTGCCAAAACGAATGTCTTACATCGCCGACTCCGTAGAGAAACGGGAAAAGACAAACAAGGAAAAAAAAATCACGGATATTTTCTGAGTATTTCGATACAAGGGACTTATTACAAAATAATAATATAAATATGATTTTTTACCCTATTTACCTTCAGTTACATTGTTACAAGAGTGGAAAAGCCCGTAATATGTTGTCACCAAAAAATAAAACGCAATGCATATTTTCTCAGTTTTCATTCTCCACTGTGAGGAGTAGGGTTGTCTATCTTACAATAAGACCACAAGACAACCGAATTTTTATAATCCATGCATGTATATGTGTGTGTATGTAGAATGTATTCCACATCTCCTTCTAAGCCGCTGGAACGAATCAGCCAAACTTGGTACACACATCCCTAACTGTCAGCGAACAATCGCTGTGGGTATAAGGACCACCTGCCTATCACAGCTCAGTAGATACGTCATTAAGAACGATAAGCGTGAAAAACTGCCGCGTTGTGCATTATGTTTAAATTTATTACTTCTTTGCTACTAACTCTACTCCCAACAAATTTCGCTGACCGTATCAACATACGCCGCTGAATATATCAACAGAAAAAATACGACGCATAATTCAAGATATATGATGTCATAAACACTGATGTGCGTTAAAAAATGCCGCATCATGAATTAAGCTTTACTAGATTTATTCCGTACTACTAAGACACTACTACAGTCGAGTTAACTTAAGAAAATCCCTGACATCTGTCAATGCTTTTCGTCTATAGAGCTTCGAAGAGGCGTTGCCATAGAGCAATTACAAAACAGCAAAGTACGTCACGCAAATTTCTTTGTGCGACAGTTCCATGACTTCAAAGGTGTTTTCATGAATTCATGTAAACCAATTTTTTTCGATATTACCTTACAAATACAGTTCGTTTTTTCGTTTCTAATAGAAAATTGACAAAATGACTATCTGTGGAATTCCGCGTCTGTCAGATAGAATTTTTTATATTTATGGTAGTAGTGTTCAGAAGTCAAATATCAGTCCCAAAAGCAGTTCAATCAAACACTCAAAAAATTTCCAGAAAATCGACTTCGAAATTTTCAGAGCGTCGACAATATCCTACATTAAGATGAGCTTTATCCCGAGAAGCCGCTTAGCTATATGGTAGAATATTTCCACACCACGCACGGCTCGTGTGTTCAATTCTTAGCCAAAACAAATTTTTAAACATTGATGCATGTTTTACGAGCATTTCAGTGAAGTGTAAAACACATAAAGATAGAAAAAACCTCGGTAGGGCTCGAGACTTGTAATCGCTATATCGATGGTTCAAGACTCATTTCGTCTTATTTTTCTTGTTTATTTTTCATTCTGTTCCAATACCTACGTCATTTAAATATAAAATTCATTAAAAATGCTAATCAACAGGTACGTAATTGTAGTTTTTATGAAAAAGAACGTCTTCTTATTTCTAATTACACAAAATTTCACTTTAAATTACAAATATAAATTCTTAATTACCAACAGTTTGTAAAATTTGTTAGTAAAGATTGATTAAATGAAATGACATTACAAACTAAACTTTTTTCATCGTTATGTATTTTGCCTTCCGCGAAAATGCTGATGGAACATGCACCTTTGTTTATAAACCTACCACGACAGTGAGTCGAACCCAATCCGCTTGCTCTCACTTTAAAATATTAAAGGCGCTCAGAAAAGTCCAAAGTCGATTTTCTCGACAGTTTTTTTAGAGTTGAAATTGAAACAAATGAGCCCTCTGTCATAATTTTTTAATCTTACTAGCCAGGTTTCAACACTTCTAAGAGTGCCTTCATCAGAATTTAGACATTTAAAGTGGTCTATAACATAATTACAAATTTGTGAGAAGAAAAATTTTTTATATAAAGAAGTGTAAGTACTGACTAACAATGCGAGACAGAGACAGTATTTTTTTATATAAAATGTTTTCTTCCCACAAATTTGTAATTGTGTTATAGACCACTTTAAATGTCTAAATTCTGATGAAGGTGCTCTTAGAAGTGTTGAAACCTTGTTAATAAGACTAAAAAATTGTGACCGAGGGCTCATTTGTTTCAATTTCAATTTATAAACGGTCACTGAACCAAAGACCATGCTCAAAACTTTGTTATTAGACTTGCATGGAGGGCTTTGGGTGACTGATATTTCACTTGTGAACTTCACGTACCGTAAATAAATAAGGCTACGGGAACAATGTTCTCAGGCGAAAAAAGAAAGAAAATATCTGAAAGAATGAATAGTACTGCGTAGACAGAAAATCAAGTAACCTTCATACAATATTAAGTTATAATAATCCCTATATATCAAGTACACTATTTAATTGTCTTATTGAATTATTATTGAACTGACTAGTCAGTTATACGAAGCTGTATACAGATTGTCGTTGTTCGGTAATATAATACATTCACTCGCTCCTACTCAGATGGGAGCTGCCTACGTCCGCAGAGGTCCTGTCAATATCACGTACATGGACCCGACATCGGAAGTTTAATCAGTATCATGAACATGGACGTCGACACGCTCCTGCTCAGGTAGGACTGCATACGTTAGCAGAGGTCCTAACAGCATCGTGTACAGGGCCCTCGAATGCAGAGGTTTAATCAGTATCATGTGCATGGACGTGGTCTCCTTGTTAGATCCAGTCCATTATAGAGTCGCGGTTCTTTTCAGCCAATTAGCAGGCGAAATGGTAGTGGGGCACAGAATTCCCCAGTTGGGAATGAACTGTTTCGTTACTCTCATTGTGTGTGTGTGTGTGTGTGTGTGTGTGTGTGTGTGTGTGCGTGCGTGCGTGCGTGCATCTTTTGATCGAGTTGACGTTAGCGTAAAATAATGTTAAGAAATTTGTATGTACAATTTTCTTCCCTTTTGTATTTCAAGATGTAGTTTTAAATGATTTTGGAGATTACACGTTTCTTTACCTGTGACACTGGTGTAACCACACAAGATTACATATGGGTTGTTTTTTGTCCTCCCTCTTTGATAAACTGCCACACACTCAAGCTCAATTCAAAAAATGGCTCTGAGCACTATAAAAAAAAAAAAAAAAAAAAAAAAAGAGTCATGTAACTAGGGCATCCCGTCGGGCAGACCGTTCGCCGGGTGCAAGTCTTTCGATTTGACGCCACTTCGGCGACTTACGCGTCGATGGGGATGAAACGATGATGATCAGGACAACACAACACCCAGTCCCTGATCGGAGAATATATCCGACCCAGCCGGAAATCGAACCCGGGCCCTTAGGATTGACATTCTGTCGCGCTGACCACTCAGCTACCGGGGACGGACTGAGCACTATGGGACTTAACATCTGAGGTCATCAGTCCCCTAGAACTTAGAACTACTTAACCCAGCTAACCTAAGGACATGACACACATCCATGCACGAGGTAGAATTCGAACCTGTGACTGTAGTAGTCGCGAAAGCTCAATTTTGAAGTATCTAAAAACAGACTGTTTCGCAATTTTAATATGACAAATAACACCGCGGCTCGTTCCCCAACGCCGTAAGGAACCTAATTCCCTTGTATCAAACCTCGTCAAATTGCGTTTAAACCTCGCTGGAAGTCTTTAAAGTATCTCTTTATCGAACAGTGGACGAATATAGTCTTTGGTAAGCGGGTGACCCCGTCTGAGATACGGGCTCCGCTGCAATTAAGCTTTGTCTGTTTTATTTTTATGTAACTTACCTAAGGGAGGCTAGTCGTGTGCGCCCTGTGTCGACGAACTGTGGAAACAAACACTGAGCAAGTATAATCTGGGTAAACCGTAAACCGTTTTAAGAAAAGATTGGTCTTCGCTCATCTCAACGTTAAGGACGTCTTGCTGGCCGTAGTGGCCGAGCGGTCCTAGCCGCTACAGTCTGGAATCGCGCGACCGCTACGGTCGCAGGTTCGAATCCTGCCGCGAGCATGGGTGTGTGTGATGTCTTTGGTTAGGTTTAATTAGTTCTAAGTTCTATGGGACTGATGACCTCAGATGTTAAGTCCCATCGTGCTCAGAGCTATTTGAAACTTTTAAGGACGTCTTATATCCTGAACCATGTGTCGCACAATGATACATGGCGGGGCAAAAAATGTGGCCCGGACGAGAGGATACGACTGGACGTGAATGTATGTATATAATCACTCCCCGTAACGCGCACAACACGTCTACGTATGCCACGTGATTCACCCATGTTCAGAGCGTAGTGCGGAGCAGTGCAAATGGGATGTTAGTATTCTAAGTGGAGCAGCGAGTGTTTGTTGTAGAAAATCACGTGACAACAAAGTCGCGAAAACTGTGTGGCCAATTGTTTGCTGAGAAGTTTAATGATGTCAAAGAGCCAGAACTCGAACAGAACGTTTCGGATGAGAATGCAGTAATTCCAGCAGCTTTGATCTGCCTTCAGCAACTTGCTGACGACGGACCAAAAGTGGCGAGAGATGAATGGTCACTTTCAACGTCTACTATACGCATGTAAGAACTGAATTTGCTTTCCTCTGTTATGTTCTTTGTAACTTAGAACTCTGTTCTCCGTGCCACTTTTATATGCTGCACCCTGTGTAATACTGAAGATACATAGATCGCATCACTTTACCCCTGCACCGCAAATATTTTGGATATTGAAGGAACTAACCGGTTTTCACAGAAATGAATTATAGGCAAGGGTGCGTATTTGCAGCCAATCTAAATATTTTGAGACGTGGACCAAAGTGCAGATTTTTATAACAGTTAAAATTTTTAAATGGAGCCCTGTCTAAGGACAGTAAAATCCCAAATGTAGAGAAAAATTGGAACGTCGGCGGTGTTTTTTGCAGAAAGCTAGTGCAAGTATCGTACTGTGGTGAACATTGTAAACATCAACAGCTGTTTGTTCCATCCTGTTGCTTAGCCGCTAGAGGACGAAGTTATGTTTCTTTGCATTGTGTTGTGTGTACACTACGATGGCATTGTGATGGGCCAGTCGACGTAATATGGCGCATTTGGAAGACAGTATTTCCAAATGCCACAGAAGCGGGAACGCTAATGGTTTACGTGACTGCAGGAAGTATGCTGTCGGTGGCCCGCCAAGCTAGCCATGCGGCCTGACGTGTTGCTTCCCGAGCGTGAAGGCGTGTCGGTCCCCGGTACGAAACCGCCCAGAAGATTAGTGTCGATGTCCGGTGTGCTGGCCAGCCTGTGGAAGGTTTTTAAGGCGGTTTTTCATTTGTCTCGGCGAAAGCGGGCTTGTTCCCCTCATTCCGCCTCAATTACACTATATCGGCCATTGCTGCACAAACACAGACTCCACGTACGCATACACCATAATCACTCTACCACGCAAACATTTGGACATTTGGGGTTACACGTCCGGGGTATGAGACGTTCCCGGGGGGAGGGGGAGCGTTCCACTGGCAGGCGAACAGGACAATAATCCTGGGTTCGGTCTGGACTGCTGTGGACTGTTTTGGGATTGCGAACCACTGATGGCTATACGGCGGGACAGAGTATCTCAGTCGTTTCTAGGTTGGTTGGTTGGTTTGGGGAAGGAGACCAGACAGCGTGGTCATCGGTCTCATCGAATTAGGGAAGGATGGGGAAGGAAGTCGGCCGTGCCCTTTCAGAGGAACCATCCCAGCATTTGCCTGGAGTGATTTAGGGAAATCACGGAAAACCTAAATCAGGATGGCCGGACGCGGGATTGAACCGTCGTCCTTCCGAATGCGAGTCCAGTGTCTAACCACTGCGCCACCTCGCTCGGTGTGTCGTTTCTAGGTCCCCGGTTCAATACACAATGCTGTTGGTTCTTATACCGTGTACGTCGAAAGACATCCCAGTAGACGTCGACCTCTTCAAACAATTAGAAATGTTATGAAACGGCGTATTGCTGCAGCCTGGGGATGCGGATATGTGTGCAGCAATCGTTGCTTGGCAGATCGAAAGCGTATACTGACGCTGTTGGTGGTCATTATTACATAATTGGCCATTAAAATTGCTACACCACGAAGATGTGCTACAGACGCGAAATTTAACCGACAGGAAGAAGATGCTGTCATATGCAAATGATTAGCTTTTCAGAGCATTCACACAGGGTTGGCGCCGATGGAGGCACCTACAACGTGCTGACATGAGGAAAGTTTCCAACCGATTACTCATACACAAACAGCGGTTGACAGCGTTACCTGGTGAAACGTCGTTGTGATGCCTCGTGTAAGGAGGAGAAATGCGTGCCATCACGTTTCAGACTTTGATAAATGTCAGATTGTACCTATCGCGATTGCGGTTTATCGTATTGCAACACTGCTGCTCGCGTTGGTTGAGATCTAATTACTGCGTGCAGAATTTGGAATCGGTGGCTTCAGGAGGGTAATGCGGAATGCCGTGATGGATCCCAACGGTCTTGCATCACTAGTAGTCGAGATGACAGGCATCTTATCGGCATGGCTGTAACGGATTGTGCTGCCACGTCTCGATCGCTGGGTCAACACATGGGGACGTTTGCAAGACAACAACCATCTGCACAAACAGTTCGACGACGTTTGCAGCAGCACAGACTATCAGCTCGGAGACCATGGCTGCGGTTACCCTTGACGCTGCATCACAAACAAGAGCGCCTGCTATGGTGTACTCAACGACGAACCTGGGCAAAACGTCATTTTTTCGGATGAATCCAGGTTCTGTTTACAGCATCATGACGGTCGCATCAGTGTTTGGCGACATTGCGGTGAACGCACATTGGAAGCGTGTATTCGTCATCGCCATACTGGCGTATCACAAGGAGTGATAGTATGGGGTGCCATTGGTTATACATCTCGGTCACCTCTTGTTCGCATTGACGGCACTTTGAACAGTGGACGTTACATTTCAGATGTGTTACGACCCGTGGCTCTATCCTTCATTCGATCGCTGCGAAACCCTACATTTCAGCAGAATAATGCACGACCGCATGTTGCAGGTCCTGTACGAGGCTTTCTGGATACAGAATATGTTCGACTGCTGTCCTGGCCAGCACATTCTCCAGATCTCTCATCAACTGAAAACGTCTGGTCAATTGTGGCCGAGCAACTGGCTCGTCACAATACGCCAGTCACTACTCTTGATGAACTGTGGTATCGTGTTGAAGCTGCATGGGCAGCTGTACCTGTACACGCCATCCAATCTCTGTTTGACTCAATGGCCATGCGTATGGAGGCCGTTATTACGGTCAGAGGTGGTTGTTCTCGGTACTGATTTCTCAGGATCTATACACCCAAATTGCGTGAAAATGTAATCACGTGTCAGTTCTATTATATTTGTCCAATGAATACCCGTTTATCATCTGCATTTCTTCTTGGTGTAGAAATTTTAATGGCCAGTAGTGTATATACTTATATGGCCAGTAGTGTACTATAAGCTTCTATGGTACATTGGTTCTTCACGTGTCAGACTCCACAGAGGTGCTACATTCATCTTTGTATGTCTTTCGTTTGTCAGGCAGTGTCCCATTTAACCACACGACACCTCCGGATACTTATTAATATCTCTGTAGTGATGCACATATGCACCCATGTGAAACTGACATTCGTTTTTTGCTACAGCATGGGACCAACAACTGTCGGTGTTTACAATGTTCCAACTACGTTATCTCGTAAACTACGAATACTTGCACTAGACTCTTGCCACAAACACCAATGACATTCTAATTTAGTCCACCTTGAATGTGGCGCTGTAAGTAGGCATTGTTCCATTGATATACAGTACCTCTTTAAAGTAAATACTCATTGAAACTAAAAACTCTTTGTGTATGGACTGCATAGACGCAACCATGCCTACCATTCCAATATGTGAAATCTGCATATCAATGGCGCCTTTCATAATCGAAACAGTTGCGGTGCAGGTTTTAAGTGATTCTTCCCTCATTTAGTGATATATGTGGGCACAGTCACAAAGTGTGTTGCGAATATAAAAAGTAGTAAAGAAGTAATAAATTATCACGTCGTGCTTGTTGCCGCAGTTTAATTGCATAAACAGAAAAAAATGTGTTATATTAAAAATTCATTTTTATTTCAATAATTATTCCTTGTTTTTTAATAGTGTTTGTAAAATTTTTCACTCTATTTCAAACGTTGTGATGAGATTACACCAGAGATATATGGTCATTTTCAGGTTTGTTTGTCTCTTCAGTTGGCTCAACCAATATACTGATTCCTCCTTCGTATTTCTCCTGAAATGACCGTGAAGGTAAAAACTGCGGATATTCGAGCTCACATGGAGGCTTACCAGCAATGGTTCCCGCCAAAACCTTTTCGCAATAAGAACAGGAATGGCGGAAAATGACAGCGTTTTACAAAGCTCCCGCTGCGACACATCAGAAAAGAATGCAAGGAACATTGCACTGTCATCCAGTTCCGAACTATGTTTAAAATTTTAAGTGTCTAATTCATTTGGAATTTAGTTTAAAATCAGATGCAGAATTTGGACCGAACAAACAGAGAAGACAATGATACCCATCTCATTCCCCCCCATGTCTCTCTCTACTTAGCTGAGACCATCTGCTCACATACTGCCTTGAACATATTCTGATACTAACGGCAGAACACACCAGTCCTGCAGGGCAGCCGAGATGTAAGGCATTACCAAACTTTTTCACTCCCCCTCCCTCCTTCTGAACAGACCTGCAAGAAAGCACGTTACTGCTGCATTGTCATCCAGATCTCAGTTATGTCTGAAATTCAAAGGCTCTAGCTCATCAGGAAATTAGTATCAACAGCTAAACTTTCACCGAACGGACAGACAAGATGTGGAAAAAAATCAGCTGGTCAGTCAGTTGCTAAAGCAGTTGGTTGTTCCATCAGTAGGATAGCCACGCTGAACAGAGGCTGCGGTGCGGCAATGTCTGGCGCTTGCCGCCACCGCGGTGAGTGTTGTGGGCGACGGAAGCCCAGCGGCCGTAATCGATATACGGCCGTGGCGCGGCTGGGGCGGCAGGTGGGCGGCGAGCCGCCCCGCGGCCCACGGTCCGTTACACGCGGATTACGGCACGCCTGCAGACGAGCGCTGTTTGCGCCGCGCCAGAGCTCGGCCTGAGGGCTCCAGAAATCACAGCCTCTGCAGTCCGCGCACTGCAGGTGGCCGCAAACCCAAGTCATCCGGCTGGACGCGTCCTAACGGCCGCAACTGAAACCACGTCATCGGCATGGCGCAGGACGACGACAGACTACACCCTGAGAATTGTAGCCGAGAGGGTGAACATTAATAAGACCAACAAACTGCTGGGTGTACCTGCT